>NC_138167.1:11746100-12458901 GCF_964165515.1 Mesoplodon bidens
TTTCATACGTTAAATGGTTAAAAAAATAAATAAAAACTATAATAAATAGAGCATCTTACCTTGCAAAAGACTTGAAGTGTGCTTGTGGAATGGCGTGTCCAAGGTTTGCAGCTTGTGAGTTATTGTGCAGTGGTAGAAAAAGGGTTATCTGAAACTGGAGGGAAAGTTATGCAAACGAGATATGGGTGGTTGTGATTCATGATATGCAGTGAAGTCAGGGAGCTGGAAGGCGTCTGAGGTGTGCGCATGTGCATTTTTTGCATGTGCATTTTGTCTATTCCTCTGTGGCTCAGTTCAGCTAGGTGAAAAGGCCTGTGTTCACCAGCTAGGTGAAAATAAAATAAAATCACACATAACAAATGTGAAATTTACATTCTACTCAAATTGTTCCCTAATATTAATAATGTAGGAATAAATTCTCATTTTCAAAACAAGCACGATAGCAGAACTGACTGTATTTATCCCTGAACTGTGAACTCCTGAAAAACATTCTCTGACTCAGTACCATAGTCACTATTTCCAAAGTCTGTGTTACCCCTTCAATTTCCTATCAGCCCAAAGGCTTTACCTAGAAAAAGCTGTTCTTTCCTTGTCAGTATTAAAGTACTACACATAATCTAAATCATTTTTAAACTGCATCTTTGATTGTTTCTACAGCTTTCCCTGCTGGGGAGATGATGTCCTATCCCCAAACATCCATTCCAACAGAGGAATAAAATGCCTGGTAGTCAATTACTCACTGCCATGGCATGACATTTATTCAGTTGCCAAATATTTACAATGAGCATCTACTAAATACATGGAAACATAGGAGATATAAGACGAAACCACATCCAACCCATCATAGTAAGAGACAGAGACGCGGCTCAGCAGATCACTCAAAGTTAGGCTATGCTACGTAGGAGGCGTAAAATATTACAACACGTGTAAAAATAACGGTAACACAAGACAGAACATGAAGCACCTTAAGAAAATACAGCAAGTACAAAACAGATTAGTTTCAATGTTGGAAGAGGGGACCAGGAGAAATTTAATGGGCCTGATTAGTAGACCTTAAGGACGAGGCAAATTTTGCATATGAGGGAGAGACTTTCTTATTGTGGCATGAGTGAAGGAAAAAGCAGGACATGGAGGTGTAAAGCATAAAGATCAAGAAGTGTAGGCCAGGGACTTCCCTGGCGATCCAGTGGTTAAGAATCTGTGCTTCCACTGCAGGGGGCACAGATCCCTGGTCAGGGAACTAAGATCCCGCATGCTGCATGGTGTGGCCAAAGTAAAAAATAAAAATTGAAAAAAAAAAAAAAAGAAGTATAGGCCGTAAATTAAGATACATGACAAGTGATAAGTTACGTACTGCACTTTGAATCTGATATGATGGGAAATGGGAAAGCCACAGACAACTTTTAACCAGAAGAGTGCAACATCAGCTATGAATGGGCAATGGGGAGCCCAAAGGGCTTTCAGAGATCCTGAATAAGTTAAGAGACTTCATTCAGAGTCTTTGGACACCAAGCCAGAGCAGCAGGAAGGCTTCCCCAACTACAATCCCAGGCTTTGTGTCCAAGATTGATATTCATGCTCTACTTAATGGATACTAACTGTGTCATTTGGTCTGGCAAATTGTATAAAAAGGTGGGAAAAAAAAAGAAAAATTACCTACAAAATGAAGGAAAAGTATTTTTTAGAAACAATGAAGGAAGACAAAGAATGCAATGCAACCTACAGTAATAATAATATTGTCAGATATTTAAATCTGACCATTAGGATCATATAAATAGTGAAGTTAAATAATATGGTTCTGAGTTACATCTAAACATCTGACACAATGTATTTTTAAGATTCAAGAAACTGTATACCAATGTTCCTACAAGCAAGGCATTCTTGGACAAATGTTCATGTGAGATCTACAGCAAGTTTAAGAAACATACACGTATTTCAACTGAGATTTTACGTTACCAAGTACAGAGAGACAATATTTTATAGGTTTCTTTAAAATTTTAGAAAATACATTGAGAATTAAAACTACCGCAAGTTTCAGCTAGTCAAATTCCCAAACTTAGTTAGTATATTGTATACAGAAGATTCTGTACACAAAGCCCATAAATTTTAACTAAAATAAGAAGTATAATTTTTCATATAGCTGAAAATATCGTTTTAGGTATCCACATGTCAAATTAAACAGTTAAAAACATACACAAACCTCAACTCTAAAATAAAAAAGAAGTTTTAAAGAATCCTTAATGGTTTAATTAAATTAGAACTATCCTACAGCGTAAATGACCAAAAGAATGTACGATAATCTACCTCATTATATCACCTGCACAAAAATTTTATGCAATTCAACTAAGCTATTATTTAAAAATCTAAAATATAATGAGCTGACTTGGAGTCCCTTAAAACTCCAAGGCAGTTCCCTTAAGTAAATTTCATACCTACCTTGATGAACTAATGACACATGATTTCACTGAAAAATAAACCAAAAAGGAGACCTCTTTACACAATTTATTTCAGAATTATTTACATAGAAAATGAGTCTAAACATCTTATCCTCTCCAGAGTCATTTCCTCTTATATGCAGTTTACTTAAATTGAAGAAACTGTTTCCAAGTTTAGCTTCTGAAAACCAAAAACCTCCTTTAAAACACTCTAGGTACAGTAGGTACAGGGATATCCTTCTTAAGGTGAGAATAGGTGTGTCAAAAGACAAAATATTTTACATACCATTCCCAGAGTATGATTCCCAGAGTATGTATGAGATTTGTACTAAAAGTGATTCTGACATTTGCCTTGGAATTTTGGCCTGTAAAACTGACAAAAGCTTTGTAGCAAGGGTAAAAATCAATGGATCCATAAACATCTCAAGGAACCTCATTTTTTTTAGCTGACAAAAAGCTGCAAACAATGCTTGTATAAGTAGTTCAAACTTGTGTGAACTGATAATACTCCTATGGTGTAGAGAGTCTCAATAAATAATAGACACATTACAGGAAAATGAACATAGCCAAGAATCCATTTCCAAAAGGATCAATACAGCCATAACCATGGTACCCGAACTCAAGAAGGCATTACATTTACCAGCACCAAAACAGTGAGGTAATCAGTTATTTATTTTTGTTATGTACTACATTGTGATACACTATTATTAGCTCTCCTTTGTTTTTCTGTAGCATAAATCTTAATTTATACTTGCACTTAATTATTAGTAAGAGAATAAAAAGGCTCCCCCTGAATATTTAATGTAACAAGCAAATCGATAAAAACTACAAAAATAGTAGACCTCTATGTATTAAGAATTATATATATTTTCCATTAAGCTCCATTTTTTTTATTTAAAACATGCTACATATAAAATTATGGTGTGTTATGAAAGAGTTTTATAAAAAAATATGGATTTTTGGAAAGAGTTGGTTTTTGAAAAATTCCATTAATTGACTATTTAAACATTTACAAGATCCATTAATATACATGGATTTTAAAAAAAAAAAAAAACTTTAAATACACATATTCACTACTTTTTTTGGTCCCAAGCAAAATGTTTACACAGAAATTTGTCAGTGTTAAGTCTGTGGACTCAAAGCCAATAATAACCTAAGAAAACTGAACTTGGTAATAAGCACATTTTCGTAGTACAGCTAACGGTGTATAACAATCCAAAGCAGTTAATATTTATAGGATAATCACAGTATTTTGCATACCAGATTAATTTTAAAGCAATTTTAAGAAAACATGATATATCTGTGCTTTCCCAACTGTTAACAGTCAACAGATTTCTTCTTAGCTATAATTGCGGTGGGGGGCGGGGAATTAGTCTCTTAAACATCATGACCTAAGGGGAGGAAATCCTGTATATCCCCATCTCTGTAAGCAAGAAGCCAGGAGGCAGGACCCTGTGGCACCTGGAGTACCAATTTCACCAAGTTCAGAATCCACTTGGAATTCCAAATGGGAATTTACAATATTGTCAAAGGGCTTATTGGGACTAAAAGCATTACCACATGTTTCAAGGTCTACAAATATACTCCATGATAATTATGCCTTTGAGAGCCCTCCTTAGCAAAGAGAACATTCACAAACTCAGACTTACCTACCCTCAAAATCCAGGCAGAGTTCCTCCTAGCGATCCTCCAGGCAATACTGAGAGGACATTCCTCTCAGTTCACTTTTGGTGCCAAGTGACCTTTGGCACATCAACATCAGAAAGGGTGGGGCTCGGAGCTTCAGTTTCGACATTGTGCTACTGAACAAAGTTTCTCTGGTTTCTCCAGGGCGTTAACTAAGACTTCCTCTTCTTGTTAAGTAAGTAAACACAGCCACTACTATATTTCCAAGTCTTCCCTGAAGTGGTAAAGCTTTAAATGGTACAAATACTGATGAGGAAATTACTAGGTGCTCTAAATTTAAACTAACGCCATACAGGTGGGCTATTATTACTCCCATTTTAAACAGGTGATATCTGAGGAATAGAGGTTAATAAGTAACTTGTGGGAATTCCAGGTGCCACAATACGGTCAACTGAGCGAATGAAGAAGACTTTCCACCATAAATAAACAACACAGAAAAGATGAGAAAGAGTAACACATTTTAAAAATTAAATACACAGTTCCACTTGCAGTAAAGAAAAACCCCCTGGTGCCAAACCAAAGCTAGGACCAATGGCCAAAGTGGTAGTAAGCACAAAAGCAAATATTGCCAGCTGTAGCTGCCAGGAAGAATCACTGGATTCTCTTATAGCTCTTAGGTCTAATTGAAATTGGTAAGGAGATGCCCCCTGAAGGAATGGGATCAGAAGAAAGTTCTCTCTCAGGAGAGCAGAGTTAGGCTAAATTTCTGGCCCGGCTTTTCTTCAACACAGGATACAACCTGTCCAACCATGTGTAGCAACCCTGATGCCCATATAGGGACAGAATAAGAGATCTTGGGCACACAAGTTGGGCATAAAGTTGGCTCTGAGGTGCTTCCATAAAACTGGAGCCATCGTCAAAGGGCTGCGATCACAATTAAAAACTGGTGAGGGGGACAGGACAAATCCACCCGTTGTCTTAGTAAGACTTCAGTGGAACTTGTCTCTGAGAATCTGGGTGAGAGGGCAGGGGAAACGCTTACAACCAGAAATTAAAACCCTAAGCCTGTGTCACAACAGTTCTGAAGTCTGAATCTTATTTGTATGAGAATCTCCAAGCTTAAGAAATTAAGGAAAAAAATGGGTCCTGGGCTTGTGATATCCCTGGAGTATGTGAAATAAACAAACATAAAAATACTTTAAAGTAACACTCCATAAACAAGGCCACGATGGATTTCCACAAGCTAGAAAAACTAAACCAAAACGAAAGCACAAGAGAATCCTCACTGAAAATGACCTTATAATTTAGAAATTACAAAATACATGAGAAAATGATTTACTGTGATTGAGCATTAACAAATACCTCAAACAGAAAATTTCGAACTCAACTAATGTTTTAGTATGCAGATGCCAAAAAAGCATAATTATTAAGAGATGGAAGAAGAAAAAAAAGCCTATAAATAGGGAACTGAAAAAACAAGCAGGTTTACAACAATCAAACAGAATTTATATGCATATAGATATGCACATTCCTCTGCATAAAGAACCCAAGAGTTTTCATCAGAATTCTGTAACTTAAAAAGGGAATAGCATCACTATAAATAGGTAGGATTTTTAAGCTTGTTTAGAAAAGCACTGATCAATGCCAGAACTCAATGATCTGACACAACCTACTCACACCAACTTTTCTTCTCTGTCACTTTTCAACCTCCTGGCCACTCTGCCCTACAACTCCTCATTCCTGGAAATTCCAAGCCATTGGGAAACCTCCAGCACCCTTGCAAAAAAGATGGAGTGGAAACTGTGATGTACTACCCAGATCCCCCTTCACAACTGAAGGATTTCTTCCCCAGCTGCTGTAGTACTGCCGGCATACGGGCCTCAGCTATCAGCTCTCTTCAGAATGGCCTTGGCTGAAGTCTCCCCTTGCAAGTTCATGCTCCCCTCCCAGGGCAGCCCACATCCAAAGACTGGCTGACATGGGGAATATAAAGGCTTGCCCCCCTCTCTCTAGCTGGAGACAATGGTGAAGCACCATCCCAGTTTTAGAGCTTCTAGGGGGTCAAATCTCCACCAAGACTACAGGGCAGCCTAACTTCTCCTCTCCCCAGTGCTGGTTTCTTCCTTCCACTCCACAGCAGTTGATCTCAACAGCACTTTCTACGAAACTTCCAGGGCACTAATTTCCACCTCAGAGTCTGCATCCTGGGGAACTCAGACTACAACAGAAGAGCATCAGAAAAAATAAAGGGGTGGGGGGGCAGGATATGGAGCAGTGCTGTCAAGGAAGTGAAAAGAATAAGAAAGCCTTGAAACCAGCCAGGAGAACAGCAGAAAGTACTAATGTAATCTCTTTCTTTGATAGTAGAAGGGAAACCCTTTTTCAAAATGAACAATATAATCACAAAAATTCCAACCCAACATATCAGTGTATCTCTGAACTTGACAGTCAAAAAGGATCTTACGGGGTATTCCAATTCTAGCCCCTGTCATTTTGAAGATAAAGCTTTTAGGCAGTGGATCTGCTAAATGCCAAAACTGTTGCTGCTTAGAAACAGGCCCATTTATTCTTTTAAGACATTTACTTTCCCAATAGCAAGTGAACAGGCACATTTAATACCCTGCTAAAACAAGGTTACCAGCAGTGATGTATGTGTGTGTGTGTGTGTGTGTATACGATTTCTAGCTTTCTTTAATAGTCATGGGAAAATGTGCAGCAACCAAACCTATAACGTTCCAAATACATATTTTTCATGTCTACTTCTGGTGAGCTGCCCTATCTTAGAAAGGGGAGAGAATCGACAAAAACCCATGAGCCTTGCTTAGATTTGTCCCCAGTAATATAATTCTGATATGTCTTTTAGTTCTGAATCATCGGTAAAGATGTTAATGATAGTTTTATAAAAGGCTAATCTGGTACAGGCTGGTATATGACTAATGATTATCCAGAATACTAATAAAAAAACTGCATGGACTAAAACAATATTCATATACACACTCAGAACGCCAATGACATGGGACAAATCTAAGCAAGCCTCGTGGGTATTTGTTGATTCCCTTACCCTTCTAATATAGGGCAGCATACCAGAAGCAGTCATGAGAAATATTATATATTTGGAATGTAATAGATCTGATTGCTGTACATTTTTCCATGACTACTGAAGGAAGCTGGAAATTGCGTGCGCACATGCACACACACACACACACACACACACACACACACCTCTACTGGTAACCTTGGCCTACATTCCACACTTTGTAACCATGAATATAGAGGCAGACAAGATAAGTTATAGCAAAACCTATCAAACTAAGCCCACCGGATCCAAAAAGACATGAAGTCATTTACAAAAATTGTTAGGACAGCCAAGCAGAATGGATCAACACTGTCACAATCCACTCATCTTGGAAACCTAAGCAGAACTGCACTCTCAGTTCCTCAATTTGTCTTTCATTCCTTCCTCTCCTAAGAATCACAGTCTGCTGGGTCTAAGCCAACCCTTCTTCTCCTTCTAACTTTAAAACCTTTTTTTAATGGAAGTAAGAAACTAATGTGCTACAAATATGAGAGAATCCAAAAGAGGTTTCTAAATGCTAAATTGTATATGTCAAATCTCAATTACATACAAGCTAAGGGAGCTGAATTCATATGGGTAGAATGACCAACCAAATGCTGTAACAACTTATCTGGAAGAGGAATGACAGTGCAATATAATTCATATTGGGGGAGAATCATGTCAAATTACTAACATTTTATAGGCATACAAAAGGGCAAACATGCATGGCATGTGAATGAGAGGAAGAACCAATTTGTTCAAATAAAAAAAGATCAAATGAGTCACTACAGGTTTAGAGCCATTGTTTGGACATAGAATCTGGGTTAAAGGTAGGAAACATAAAAAGAGCAGAAACATATAAATGGTCGCTTCTTGGGGTGAATAAATACAAACAATAGGATGAACAATACTCATTCTTCGCATAAGTTATTTAGAAGAGTGAGATCATAATTCAATTTTAAGTCTACAGATGGCTTGTCTCTTATTATGTTAGGAAAGTACTGATTTAAGAAAAATGAACTCATTATTACTGCAAAATAATGTAATTGTATATAAGTGAATAAAATGGTAGTTTTGCCTTAAATTGGCAAAGTTTAGTTATATATTTGGGAAACATCACACAAACTTATTTGATTATGGATTTTAAATGTCATTTTCAACCTAGAAATCACTGTAGAGTTCCAATAAGTCACACTTTTATTTGGCAATTTCAATCAAAAAGCCAACAAAATTTTGAAAAAAAACATGGTGAAAACAAAAGAAAAAAGTGATTTCTCGTTTCTATTCATGTCCTATAACCAAAGAGAAGTTGGGAAGTGTGAAGACCTCAGCATTGGGAAACCGAAGGCTTGTGTTTATACCCCAGGTCTGCCACTGAATAGCTCTGTACCTGGGCAAGTAACTTAACCTCCCTCCGGCTCCATTTCCTCACCTGTAAAAGGAGATCAATGAGACCAATTTGTAAACTCTCATTCACATCTATTCTAGAACACTTACCTAATTCAAATTTAAAAATAGAAAATCTACTTAATTAGATTTGGGCTAAAACACAGCCATTGGCAGTTTTACTCTTTTCAACATAAAACGGTTAAGTTTTCAGAAAAAAATAAAATTACCAAATAGTCAGAAAACCTAATGATAAATGAGGAAAAATATTAGTTTGCATGAGGACATCTATAAATTCACCTCAGAAATTACAAAGAAACACTATACAGAACCTCCAATTTCTGCTGAAAAATTCCCATTTAAATACACACTCCGCCGAAACACAATAGATACAAAGAATTTCTGAGAGGCAGGGAAAATGGAGGCTTTTGGCATGCAGTACCAATATTTCCCATCATTATTAAGATATCACTTAGAGCTTCCTCATTTCACCTGGCTCAGATGGTGCTGGCATTCCACATAACTGGCTGCGTGAAGCCATATCAAAAGAACTGATAGGATGTTCCTTGTAAAACAGCATTTTTTTAAACTTATAACATCATCCCCCAAACCTATGCTTTCCACAAAAAGTTAAAGTCTAAAAGAATGATAGGGCTACTTTAGCCTATTAAAATCATGGGTACCTTGGGATTCTTAAGTGCCATTTGGAAAGAAAAAGACATTTACTAATAAGAGTACCAATCCTTCCCAGAGTACTTTTACCTTAACTCTGTAACAGTCAGGAAATTATCACATTAGCTAGATAACATAACTTAACCTCTCCTAACTATAATCATGTGCTATAGAACCGGGAAGAAAGGGAGGGAGGGTGAAAGGGAGGGGGCAAACCAGCAAATACTGAAAATAACTGAATGCTGATAAGGTAGTGTCTTACCAAAAACTCAGGAGAAATGCCCGTTTCATTTCAAAGCATGTACCCTCTGAAATACTGCACAGAATCATCCTATATATATTTTAACAAGCTAATACTGAGCAACTAGCCTTGATAAATTAAATCAGGCAGCATCACAATAAACAGAATGAAACGCCTGTTTTCAGAGCAGCAGTTTAGAGAAAGCTGTGTAAATAGCCGTTAAAATGATATAGCCTATGTCATCCTTCGAAAATAAAATCTGCGATTAAATTTGCACATCAAATGATCCTTGAAGCATGTATGTTACCAATAAATAGGGGTGGCAGACGGGGCTTAAATCAGACAAGCCTTGCCAGTGGCACAGAGAGCTGCAGTCATGGAAAGAAAAACCCCTGCAGCAAACACCGAAGCCGAATGCAGGAGGCTATATCAGTTTAAAAGTGATTTAACTTCTTCGAAGATCATTGGACTAGAGTTTGCCCAGTCAGCAGAATTTAGTTATGGCCTTCGGCGGAAAAGTGCTAATACAATCAAGGGTTACCCTGGTTGGGCAAAATACTAAGGGTCACTTATTTTCAGTCGATAAAATGTTGATTCTCCAAACCAATTCTTAATCTTTCTTTAGTTTGCAGTTTCAAGACCTTTTAATGATGGCTCTAACACTGGTCTCTAATTCCCCCATATTCCTGACATGGGGCTATGGAAAATAGACTAAATAAACCTATGTCAAGAGTAGCATGCTGTACTGAGCCTGCGCGTCTGGAGCCTGTGCTCTGCAACAAGAGAGGCCGCGATAGTGAGAGGCCCGAGCACCACGATGAAGAGTGGCCCCCACTTGCCACAACTAGAGAAAGCCCTCGCACAGAAACGAAGACCCAACACAGCCCAAAATAAATAAATAAATTTAAAAAAAAATAACAAATGTTCAAGTACAATTGGTGTCTTTAAAAAAAAAAAAAGAGTAGCATGCTGGGGGATGGGTAAATAAATTAGAAGTTTGGTATCAGCAGACAAAACTACTATATATAAAATGGATGAACAACAAGGTCCTACTGTATAGTACAGGGAACTATATTCAATATCTTGTGATAAACTGTAATGGAAAAGAATCTGAAAAAGAATACATATATATGTGTGTGTGTGTGTATATATATGTGTATAACTGAATCACTTTGCTGTAACTAACACAACATTGTAAATTAACCATACTTCAATATAAATTTTAAAAAGAGTAGCACGTTGTGGTCAAAAGAGCCATGGATTTGAAACCTACAACCTTAATTTTTTCCCCTGGCTCTACAATTTAGTATTACATGACCTTAAACAAATCATTAGTATAGGCAATAGAATATAAAGAACTTGACTTTATGTGCAAAACAGGTAAGCCCTGTTACTCACAGCTGTATGACCTTGGCCAAATTACTTCACTAAGTCTTTTTTGCTTGTCTATGAAGTGAAAATAACAGAATCTTCTTCATAGAGGCTGAATGAAATAATGCATGTAAAGAGCACAGCACAGTGCCTGATTAACTGTCAGGAATAAATGATAGCTTAAAAAACGTCACTACTTCTCTGAGTTTTCTTTACCTTTTTAAGTAATATGCCTCAGAAATCAAGACGTTATATCTTAGAATAATTTCCTGCGCTTCACAATATCTTTATCAGGTCACTAATTATTTAAGAAAGCTGAGTGTCCTCAATATTAAAAGACCTAAATTTTGTTCACAGCTATGCAACCTTCTGTATTTGCCTTTAAAATCTTCTTTTCACTTTGGTTAAATAGGTATTTCATAATGATCTGTGATCCTATTTGATATTTATCACAAAAATCCCGAAGTTTTTTAGACCTCAAACTAATTTTGAAGTTTCCCAGAGGGTTCCTGGAAAATCTCAAAGGATTTGTCTCTTATCTTATAAAAGAGAGGTGTTAAAATAATTAGGTTTATTTGGAATTTAAATGACATGGGAAGGACTGTAAAATAAGACGTGACGATAAACCCTCATAGGTTCTATGTGTATGGATATATCCTATTAGTGAAAGTATTCCAGAAATTGTGTGAAGTTCATAGAAATGTGTCAATACTTGTCAATAATTTGCCCATTATCTTAAATTGCTGTATGCCACAGAAATAACTAAATTTCCTTATCAAATGAACTCTCATAAGAACTTTAACCATGACTGTTTTTAAGTCTTTTGTGATTCACAGACAGTTATTGTTTTACTCTGATTCTTCCCTGAAAGTTTTTACAATCAGCTACTGTGAGAACACTCCATAATGGCATAACTTGAATACTTTGAGACCATGCCACTGGACTGTGTAAGAATTTCCAGAACTAATGAAGAAGCTGATGGATTCATAGAACTGCTAACCAAAGATGAAGCAGAACACGGGACTGAATGAACTGATGTGGATGATTATAATTTTTATGACTTTTGTTTGAAGCATTGCTGGTTCTTTAATGTTACATCTTCCAGATGTAAAGAAATCTTTTTCTCTTGACTCTTAAACTACCTATAATTCACAGCAATCTGGTAAATTACACCTTTGTTAACAGAATTGAAGCAATTATCTCTTCTCCCTACCTGATCCCTCCAGAATTAGAAAACCTTCCGTGAGTGTTCTTATTTTCAAGGCAATATAGTTATTTGCATAAGTTCAACAAGCATCTGTTCTCCTTGTAACAGGACACAATCGTAAACATTGGCTATATTAGCAAGGCTTGGACTGGAATGTCATGTCTGAGAATGATGTGCACAGAATCAGATATGACCAGACAGCTTTAAGGAACTAAGGTTTAATTTAAAGGAGCCAATGTATGTATAAAGCTCCCCTTCAAAAACCAGCCTGGTACCTTGCTTATAAGGTTCCTGCATAACAGGTGAGTAAGGAAGGTCACTTCCTGGAAGACCCAGGAACCTCGGGATATTTTGGGGACCTCGAGAAGAGTGTAATTCACCCAAGTCTTTAAGTATTACAGGCAAAAGCTGAGGGTGAGTCATTGGCTTGGTTTCCTAATTCTGAAAAGATTTTAAAAGCCCAATCTGAGATTCCTTATTAGAAGTGGTTCCAGCAAAGCAGACTTAAAAAGAGCATATATGGCTTCCCTGGTGGCGCAGTGGTTGAGAGTCCGCCTGCCGATGCAGGGGACACGGGTTCGTGCCCCGGTCCGGGAAGATTCCACATGCCGCGGAGCGGCTGGGCCCCGTGAGCCATGGCTGCTGAGCCTGCGCGTCCGGAGCCTGTGCTCTGCAACGGGAGAGGCCACAACAGTGAGAGGCCCGCGTACCGCAAAAAAAAAAAAAGAGCATATATAGTCAATCACTATTCTTGCTGGACTGATGTAAATAATCGGGCCAAGTTTAATGAGAATAGACTTATTCTGCAAACAAATTAGTCTTACTTAGAATATCTTTGATAGAAATAGGAGTGTCAATAGAAACAAAAATTATGTTTCAATGGAAAACTACAGCACACCCTTGTGGTTATTAAATTCTTGCCTTGTTCATTGTCTTTGAGGTTTTGTTATCTCCCTGTAAACTGGACTGGATCCTGAATTCTTCTAGGATCCTCCAATACCTAGCTACAACTCTCCAAACTGGTGCGTCCAATTTTTCTCCCACCCTTCTGACTTGGAATCACTAAAAATTAAAACTGTCTCTTTCCCAAAGTCCGGCAAGCTGCAGCTGGACAACTTGACGTGAACTTCAGAGAAATCACCACAATAACACACGTATGGACAACCTTCCTGCCTGTTGCCATGTGGGCCCCTCAGAAAGTTCACCAGAACACCTGATGACATCACCAGGGACAAACTATGAACCAGGAAAATCTTCCAGATTGCTACTGCTTGCTCTCACTCCATCTGAAGATTCTTTGAGTCCAACGTCTAGAAATGATCGCGACGACTGATTTCCCTCTGGACTCAAAAACTAAGTTCATGGTTTGTTCTAACCATAAACCTGTTTTTTCTTTTGTCTCCATGGAAATGTTCAGGACTCAGAGACTGTTTTAATGGGTTATCGGACAATCTACAACTAACTCAGTTTCTAGACTGTGAAAGTTCTTGGGGAAGTTTCAGAATGAATGACAGGGTTCAGGACACACTACCCCCAAAATATGGCACCTTGGCATACTGAATATTTTAAGGTGAAGGAGTTTGAGGAAATAGCAGAAGCAGGAAGGTCACCTGATCTTCACCAAGATTTTCTCTCCTGAAACAGGGCCTCAAACCCTCGTGTGAGAAGTGCCCTTCCTATACCCAGAGAAAAGAAGCATCCTTATCTCTGAAGACAAAGGGACACAGAACAATCCGAACACACAGGCCTTGTTAAATCCCCCCTACTTCCCTACACTTATCTCATACTCTTTAATCTATCATATTCCCGCACAGCTGTCCACTCTTCATAAAACCCAGCATAAAAACACTCAGATCTAACTATTTCTTCATTTCCTTATGAAGGCTCCGTGTCACATACAACTTTCACTAAATAAATGTGTGTGCTTTTCTCCTGTTAACTTGTCTTTGTCAGTTTAATTTGCAGGTCCAGCCAGGGACCCTGAGAGGGTTAAGGAAAACATTTTCCTCCCCTATGCTCCACAGACATTATACTTACACTCTTACCAGTAGTTTATAAGGTTTTTTTCTATTCTCCCACACTCTCACCAAAACACTACCGCATCACTTGTTTTAAAAATCTATTCCAATTTGACAGAAGAAAATTTTTTCACACATCTTTTAGTTTAGCAGTGATATTCATCTCTCTTTAAAACCATTTCTGTATAACTTTTTCAAAATTTTCTTGCTGATTTTTCACCATTTTTTCTTTTAGACCAACAGGATTCATTCTGTCCGTTGTCAGCATGGATCTTTAAAAATTGTGTGTATAAGGCATAAACATGCATAAGATTTTTCCCCTAGACCAAAATAAACATACAATTTAAATATATGTTTTCAATGTCAAACTGTAACTTACAAAACATAATGTAGACCCTATTCTATATCTATACCTTAAAAAAAAAAAGGCAGATTAGGTCTTTCTGTACTCTCAATAATAATATCAGACATGATCCCTAAACTAAAAACCACATTTGTTTATCTTTTTATAAATCTGATGCACGTTGTAATCCTTTCTTTATACCTGCCTAGATTATTCTAATTATATTTAATCTAAAACCAGAAGTGGTTTTTGACCAACTCCCAAGTTAAGGTCATTTTGTACTTCAGAAGATAAAGCTTACACATTAACCTAATGCTACCTCTTCCATCCCAAAGAGGACACAGCTTAATTTTTACTGCAAAAACAGAATTAAGTTTCAAGATAACCAATACATTGACTATGCTGGTACTAAAGCATCACTTCATTTACGTGAAGATGCCTGTTGTCACTCTTTCTTTATTTCTTAATGACTTTGAGTATTGTAGTATTCATTGACATACAGAAAATGTTTATGGCTTCTTAATATAAAATCAAAATATCACCCCTGAGTCAGTCAGTCAGTCAATCCCTAAGGCTTATGAACTTCCAGAGCTTGATGTCAAAATCCAATCCTCACCTCAGACTCCCAGGATAAACTGTGCATTTTACATATATGGTATGTTTCAAATGCCACCCAAAAATCTCCCTTAAATGACTTCAGCATTCTAGAGAAGACTAAGATTCAGGAAGAATAAGGTAGCTTTTCTGAATATTACTCAATTTTATCAAATGTTTTCTATATCTTGAGATATAAAAATTAATTCAAATCAGCCATAATTCTATTTTAAAATTTGGCTGCTATGGTATAATAGGTACATATTACATATGTCGCTTACATGGATTTTAAGATTTTTATATGGATCTTTTCAGTAAGTAGTATTTTCTCAGGGTTTGAAATTCACTAGCTCTTTTAAATCATTCCAATCTGGAAATTATATTAGTTGTTTACTTAAATCTGAGTGATACACAAGTAACTACACTTTTACTGTTTAAATTTCTCACAAGGCCTGTGGCATCTGGGGTTCTGATTGTTTTCCTGGTTGATTTAATTTCTAAACATCTAGGACTGTATAGAGTTGGGCTTGGTATAGAGCATCAATGCCACATAGGAAGCTCTCATCATATCCAGTCTGACCATTTGGCATATAATATATATCTCCAAATCAACAGCTCATTTTATTATCTCGAATTCATTGTTTCACTTGTGTTCATCCCTCCTCATTCTTACGTTACATTTTAAATGTAACTGAAAAACCTTAATATTTCTTTTAACATTTGTAGATACAGACAGGTTTAAGGTTGACAGCTGACCCATTGCCACAGCTTACATAAATATAGTAAAGCAACATACTTGAAATGTTGACTTGTTAAAATCAAGAATGGATAAGTCAAGCTTCCTTTATCAAGACGTTTTTGTCAGTTTTCTTCACCCTCCCCCATAATGCTTCAACAAATGACAACAAATTCACAACTGCAGTACAGGGTAATGATTCCCCACCAGCTCCAATTGCAAAGGGAAGGTTTGAAGCAGTGTGAAAGGAGTAAGCTCCTGCTACTTAGCACTGAAAGGAAATAATCAACAGATTAAAAGCATTGATGCAGCGAATTCTACTAAATCACTAGTTTTGCCTTCTAACTACTTGCTTTTTAATGATGGAAATGTAACTGCTGCCCAAAGTGTGGGCAACTGGTAGTAAGAAAACACAGGTGACCCAAGCTGGAAGAATCATGCCAGCCGTAAAACTAAACAGGCTATTCATCACCATGGTAATAACTCTTAAAACAGACACAGAAGCCAATTCATAGATTCCAGTTTCAAACCAGGAAGAGATTTGGGAGTGTATACATGTATATAATTTATACAGTGTCCTGTGCCAAACTAATAACAGTCCAAGAGATGAACCTTAAAGTAACTACAGAAATGGCCCCTTTAGTAACATTGACTCCCAATGCATAGAAAGGTAATCTGTTTCTTTTGACAAAGAACCTCAGAGAATGTTACAAAAACACAGCAACAATAATCAGGAACATTCTCCCAGGTGTTGAGTCATTAATTGAATTTGAAAGGTCAGGCATTACTCCTAACACCACTATATTTACCTAAGGACAGCATATATCTTTTGCAAGAAAATAAAGTCCAAAGTTTATGCTTTGTGACTTACTTTGAATACAAAAGAACATTACATATCTGAAATTTTGAATAAGTTTAACTGAAAATGGTCTTTTCAGAGATACTATTTCCAGAAATATTCAAAGCACAATATATTTTGATATCAAGCTTTGGTAGCAAAATATTCAAACCAATAAAAATGTGCTAAAACACAACTAAGAAAACAAAAAGATAAGCCACAGACTGGAATATTTAGAAATCATATTTCTTTTAACATTTCCTTCAAGGCAAGGGTACTTGTGACAAATCCCCATTTGTGATAAGGATTCAGGAAGATACCCTAGAACTAGACTGTTCATATCTGCAGGGAGCTTAGAAATTAAGGGGCTTTAAGATAGATCATTCTAATTTGCATATGAAACAACTTTTTTTTTTTTTTTTTTTGCGGTATGGGGGCCTCTCACTGCTGTGGCCTCTCCCGTTGCGGAGCACAGGCTCCGGACGCGCAGGCTCAGTGGCCATGGCTCACGGGTCCAACCGCTCCGCGGCATGTGGGATCCTCCCGGACCGGGGCACGAAACCGTGTCCCCTGCATCGGCAGGCAGACTCTCAACCACTGAGCCACCAGGGAAGCCCTGAAACAACTTTTTGAGGGCAGGGGCCTTACCTTTACACTGACCTCCTACTACTCAACCTTTGCTACATTTGCTCCCTGTGTTGCTAAGGAGAATTACAAACTTGACCATCAGGCACCCTATAAATTTATGTCAGTGTTAGTTGGTCTCTGACTGCTGCTCATCAACGCTTTCTTTCTTTTTGGTTCCACCACATATTCCCCAAAATAACCATATCTTCAAGCTATAATACAGCTCCTCTTTTCCCTCACTCTCCTCAGAAAATAACTGCACTTCCCATATAACCATGAAAAATGGAGACAAGCTGAATGACCTCCCTAATCTACATGGAAATAAGAAAATCTCCAATAGCACAGAAGATTTTTCAGATGTTAAATACTACTTTAAAAATGGATTCACATGTGACAAGCTTCCACATGACATTTAAAATACTCCATTTACTCATTTCAGAAATGCATCCCAGGCAAAAAGTTCAGTCAATAATATATCTTATAGTACTACCCTACAGGCATGTCTTTATGTGCTACGGAAATAAATTCTTTTTGGATAGAATAATCAAAATGTTCTGGGCAACTGTTACCCAAGTTTTTTCACTGATTGAATTAAATTCCCTACACAGAATCCTTGTCCTCCTGGAAATATTTACTGCCTTTTCAAAGTATTTTGAAGAATTAAATTCAGAGTATAAAACGTTAAAATAAGATTTTCACCATTTTAAATGTTTCACTCAGCCTTTTTCACCTCATGTGAACTTCACACTAAAGATTCAGAGCTAGAGTATTTTCTGAATAGAAACATGTTTTCCAGTATTTTTGCAAAAAAAAAAAGATTTCATTCAGTTTGACATGTCAGTAGTTTCAATTATCCCCAAACTGACAGCAAGAAGTTACTCCACGTGCTGTTATCTAACCTCTACAGCTTGTACATTCAAACTCTGAACTGAGAGACAAAAAGTAAAGTGTGCCTGTTTGCAGGCAAAAGGAAGCTGATGATTCATCACTGTATATATGTCTGTTCTTTAAAATCTGATTTCATGGTAGAATTTTTTCATCATATCCACAAAATGGAAACACTCTGAAAAGGTGGATTTTTTAAAGTGGTTATTACTTTTTTCAGTGTTGCTTTTGCAAAGGTAAATAGTTTAAATAGCTGTCTGCATCTGAGAGTAGTTAAGTCTGAAGTTAAACTGTGTATTTCATAACATTCTAACACTACTGCCAGAAAGAGCTCGTTAGTGACCAATTAACCCATTTCCATAATTCTGTGGTAACCCCAGTCAGATATGTTTACCTATCTGTAAGCCTGGACTTTCTCACCCTAACAAAGATGAATAGTGCAACAAAGAACTCCAAACCGCACACAATTCTCAAGGTGATCTACCAAAACAAGAGACCTTTACAAGGCTGCATTCTATAATCATGACAATAATGACAACAAGGAGGAGAAGATATCAGAAATGACAATAATTGCCTAAGCACCTATTTGTGCTCTGTGCTGTGCTAGACACTCTCTATATGCTAGCTCATTTAATTGCAAAAATTCTATAAAGGTAATGATGTACCCATTTTATAACTCTGAAGGTTGAGGCTCAGAGCAGATACATGCCCAAAATTTGACAAGTATTAATTAGATGGTGAAGACTATGAACACAGGCCTTCTGCTACATCCTACACTCACTATCTAAATTTTTAAAAAATTGGTAAAAGCCTTACAACTATGTTTCTTTGGACTGGTCCATTACTTTTGGGGAAACCAAAGACATGACTTATAAGCAAAACAAAATAAGCCAATTATTTAGTAAGTAAGAAACCAACATTTCTTTTGAAGATACAAAAGCATGTGATTTGCCATTGCATAAAGAGAACACAGAAGTAGTTGCCAGATGACTCAGCCAAGCAATCAATTAGAGATTAAAGTGGCTGAAGAAGAATTAAAACTGTAGCACTAGCTCTAAAGATTAAAGGACAGGTCACTAATCATTGTGAAAGGCTCTGAACACATCAGCCCCTTCAGTCACTTCGCAAGGAGCTGAATAATAAGTAAAGTGTGCAAGGAAAATATAATTTTCCTCTAGACTAAGACACAGCAGCTGCAACATTAGACAAAAGACCAAATCATCTAGCTACAGAGTACCGACCACCACACTAGAATGTGATAATACCTGCATAACAGCGTATGTGAAGATAGTCATTTTACTACCACCCCACCAGTATTTCTCTTCTAAGACGTAGGAAAATACCCTCAGAACATAGTTACTGGAAAGAAATACAGTCATCACATTTACTAAATAGTATCCAGGCACCTTTAAAAAACCTAGGTATACATTTTGGGAGACCAAGAATAAGAGGATATGTGAAAAAAATCTCAGCCCAAACAGAGACAGACCATGGCGTGTAATTGTAGGCTGAAGAACAACAAGAGAAATAAAGGAAGTTAAAAAGAAAACCAAACAGGGCTTCCCTGGTGGCACAGTGGTTGAGAGTCCGCCTGCCAATGTAGGGGATGCAGGTTCGTGCCCCAGTCCAGGAAGATCCCACATGCCGTGGAGCGGCTGGGCCTGTGAGCCATGGCTGCTGAGCCTGCGCATCCGGAGCCTGTGCTCTGCAATGGGAGAGGCCACACAGTGAGAGGCCTGCGTACCGCAAAAAAAAAAAAAAACTGACGGAGTTAGAAGAAACACTGAGTTTTACCAAGCTTCAGACACAGACACCAAGCCATATAGATGAATGGCTAAAATTCTAGAGAAGGGAAAAATCAGATGTAGATCATTTTTCCACACCAAGAATGTAAAATTCTGAATATAAAGATACTCTAAATATAAACAGGTTTTTAATGAAAAATACATTTTTAGTAACTCATAGATTAATAATCCCTTCTAATATTTCCTAATAAGTAAAGAAATTTATAGTTCTAGAAACTCCAGTGATTTCAAGATCATCTAATTTGTTTCATTTTATTTTGTGTTCTTTCCTCCACCACTTCTACATCCTCTTACTTTCCTCTTCTCCTTTTGTGCTTGCCAGTTTTTTTAGAAACGATACATAAGATGGCCCTGTCTTGCTATAATTACCACTATCTCGGTGTTATTAGGCTACAATTACATTCAAAATGTTTATACTTAAAAAGATTCTCTCCAAGTAAACTGTTAATTCCCATTTAATTCACTGTGACAGAATATTAATGCCTGTATCTTACTTTTTTTTAATTAAAACTTTCATATCCACAATCTCAATTTTTTTTTAATTTATTCATTTCTGGCTGTGTTGGGTCTTTGTTTCTGCGCGAGGGCCCTCTCTAGTTGCGGTGAGCGGGGGCCACTCCTCACCGCCATGCGTGGGCCTCTCACTATCTCAGCCTCTCTTGTTGCGGAGCACAGGCTCCAGACGCGCAGGCTCAGCAGTTGTGGCTCCTGGGCCCAGCCGCTCCACGGCATGTAGGATCCTCCCAGACCAGGGCTCGAACCCGTGTCCCTTGCACCGGCACGCAGACTCTCAACCACTGTGCCACCAGGGAAGCCCCCACGATCTCACTTTATTCTCACAGTATGTAATGTGGAAGGTACCAGAGCCAATAGCCATATCACTCCCATTTTAAAATCGGCAAACTGACACAAAGAATTCAACACAGAGGGTACGTGCAGCAGAGCCAGCTGTGCGGGAGCTTCATACAGCCTGGGGCTTTCACCACCACTCCACACTAACAGCATTTCATGGATAATTGTAATATGTCTCTGAGTAAATGCAAATGACAAAATTTTCTAAGAAAGAGCAGAATGCTTTAAATATACTAATTGATCTACAAACGAACTCACCACAAAAATGAAAATATGCTCCAATTCTTACGTTTCCATTTCAGTCCAATAAGTGCTATATTAGAGAAGACCTTCACATAAAAGTAAATGAATAAAAGTAAAATACCACTCATTTTTAAGCACAGCATGCAAACAATAGTTGCTTTTTCTTAATAAATACACTTTGTTCTCTTTTACTTATACTTTGTGTTCTCTTTTTATCTAGATTCAAAATTATATGGATGGAAAAGATAAAGAGGCAAGAGACCAGGAAGAATCACATATTGTGACAGGCACATTAACATGCTATTTGATCTAGTCCTTGCAGTCACTCTGGGAAGTATTGGACAAAATAAGATTCTAAGACTTAAACTAGGACTTGAATCCACGTTTAACCCCAAATGCCTCAAAGGTACTTTATTTTGCATCTTTGTAATAGTTTCTAGCATTTTACAAACTGTTAAGTAGAATAGGCATATTTAACTATTTCCTACATGTAGTTGGACTTGTATATTCAGATCAAGGCCTACAAATAAACATAGTACCCAGGGTATTTTAAATAGACCCATATTAAAAGTGCATGCTATTAAATGACCTACATCTATGTAACTTACAATATTGTAAAGTACATTTTAAATATGTACCTATCTATTAGATGTTTATAGAATGCATATGTGTGAAAAAAATTTTTAAACCTAGAATAGAGAAAAATGCCAATAATAAGACAAGGACAAAGAGTTCATGTTTTAAATCAAAAACTATCACTAATAACATAACCTGAAAGAAGAAATTATGTAATAATTAACAGTGTTGACTTCTTTGTCACAAGAGTTTAACAGCAATGAAAATGGACTCTGGAGTACAGGAGATCTGAATTTGAATCCCAACTCTGTAAGTCAACAGAATGGAAATACTGAAGATCAGCATTCCATTCTTCTATTCAGATCCTAACATAATAAAATCTTAATTGCCTAGAGGCCACACATATATGACACCTCAGCAATGTCAAGAAGTAAATTTAAAAGTTACAAGGCTAGTTAAATAGATTCCACATAGTCTATGTGCTAAACTTCTGAATTTTACTCTGCAAAGATGCCCTCAAGCTCAGTTTGGATCTTTTTAAATCTTATTTTTAAAAAAGTTCTAATGAAGTCAGTAATCAAATCAATCCACAGCAGGTTAGAACTACTGCTCAGAAGCATTAAATTTGAATTTGGGGGGCTAAGATTGCCAAAAGTTGCAGAAAGAAAGGATATCAGAAAGAAAATGCTAGGTTTTAATAACAAGAGAAAAATAAACATAAGGTGTGAAGAAAAAATTTATAAAACATCCTGAGAATATCTGACATAGAACCATATAACCATGCATATATCAACAGTGTCCAAAGATACACTGTATTACAACCCAAATAAATAGTATGCATAGTCATGAATTACATTCCATTTAATAAGGCTGGAGAGTACTTGATGCTTGTAAGAAAAACTGCCATCCTAACAGTTTAAAGATAAACAAATAAAATCCTAATATTTAAAGAATTATGCTTTAACTCATGTAGTTAGATAGCTAGGAAATTCACTTGTTTGTGAATTTGAAAAGAATATTATATCTATTTACAATAGGAAAAACACTCTCAACAAGTGGGTATAGAGGGAATGTAAATACCACATCTGATAAGCCCACAGCTAACATCATATTCAATGATGAAAGGCTGAAAGCTTTTCATCTAAGATCAGGAATAAGACAAAGATGCTCACTCTCACCATTTTTATTCAACATAGTATTAAAAGTTCTAGCCAAAGGAATTAGGAGGAAAAAAAAAAAGAAAAAAGGCATCTAAACTGGAATGAGAGAAGTAAAACTGTCGCTATTTACAGATGACATGATATTATATATAGAAAACCCTAAAGACAACACCAAAAAACTGGTAGAACTAATAAATGAATTCAGTGAAGTTGCAGGATCCAAAACCAATACACAAAAACCTGTTGTGTTTCTATACACTAAAAATGAACTATCAGAGAGAGAAATTAAGAAAATAATTCCTTTTACAATTTCATCAAAAAGAATAAAATACCTAGGAATAAATTTAACCAAGGGGGTGAAAAATTTGTACACTGAAAACTACAAGACATTAATGAAAGAAATTAAAATATATGAATAAATGGAAAGATATTCTGTGGTCATGGATTAGAAAAATTAATATTGTTAAAATATCCATACTACCCAAAGCAATCTACAGATTTGATACAATCGCCATCAAAATTCCAACGGCATTTTTCACAGAAATAGAACAAACAATCCTATAATGTGTATGGAACCATGAAAGACCCTGAAGAGCCAAAGTCATCTTGAGAAAGAACAGAGCTGGAGTCATCATGCTCCTGATTTCAAATTATATTACATAGTCATAGTGATCAAAACAGTATGGTATTAGAATAAAAACAGACACATAGATCACTGGAATGAATCGAGAGCCCAGAAATAAACACACCCATACATGGACAATTAATTGATGACAAAAGAGCCAAGAATATATAATGGGGTAACAATAGTCTCTTCAATAAGTGGTGTTGGGAAAAATGGACAGCCACATGCAAAAGTATAAAACTAGATCACTATCTTACACCACACACAAAAAATAACTCCAAATGGATTAAAGACCTGAATCTAAGATCTAAGATCATAAAACTCTTAGAAGAAAACATAGGTGGTATGCTCCTTGACATCAGTCTTGACTATAATTTTTTGGAATTGACACCAAAAGCAAAAGAAACAAAAGCAAAACTAAACAAGTGGAACTGCAACAAACTAAAAAGCTTCTGCACATCAACAAAGTGAAAAGGCCACCTACTGAATGGGAGAAAATATTTGCAAATCATATACCTGATAAGGGGTTAATATCCAAAATATACAAAGAACTTATACAACTCAATAGCAAAAACAAGAAATCCAATTTAAAAATGGGCAGAAGATCTGGGCATTTTTCCAAAGAAGATACACGGCTGGACAACAGATACATGAAAAGATACTCAACATCACTATCATCATGGAAATGCAAATCAAAAACACAATGAGATATTACCTCACATCTGTTAGATTGGTTATTATCAAAACTACAACAAATAACAAGTGTTGGTGAGGATGTGGAGAAAAGGGAACCCTTGTGCACTGTTCGTGGGAATATAAATTGGTGTAGCTGCTATGGAAAACAGTATGGAGGTTCCTCAAACAACTAAAAATATAACTAGTACCATATGATCCAGCAATTCCACTCCTGGGTATTTATCTGAAGAAAACAAAAATATTAACTAGAAAGGATATATGCACCCCCATCTTCATTGCAGCATTATTTACAATAGCCAAGATAGGGAAGCAACCTAAGTGTCTATCAATAAAGAGATAAAGAAAACACGGTGTGTGTGTGTGTGTGTGTGTGTCTATATTATCCAGCCATAATAAAAGAATGAAAGCTTGCCATCTACAGCAATATTGATGGACCTTAAGGGCACCATGCTAAGTGAAATAAGTCAAAGAGAGAAAGACAGATAGATAAATACCATATGATCTCACTTACATGTGAAATCTAGGGGGAAAAAAAAGCTTGTAGAGAACAGATTGGTGGTTGCCAGAGGTGGGGGGGCGGGGGATGAACAAAATAGGTAAAGCGAGTCAAAGGGGGTCAAAAGGTACAAACTTCCATCTATAAAATAAATAAGTCATGAGGATGTAATATACAGCATGACAACTACAATTGATAGCACTATTTTGTATACTTGAAAATTGCTAAGAGAGTAGGTCTTAAAGGTTATCAAGTTCTCATCGCAAGAAAAAAATTTGTAACTATGGTGACAGATATAACTAGAATAACTGCGGTGATCACTTTGCAATATATACAAATATTGAATCATTATGTTGTACACCTGAAACTAATATGTTACATGTCAATTATACCTCAATTAAAAAAAAAAGAAAAGCACATTACTAGGCAAACCTGATAAATGAAATGTTAGTACAGTTAATGAAATAAATATTAGGGATGTAGACCTCATAACTAATACCAAGCACTATATCATACACAACAGTATAAAGTAAGTCTCTCCCTCAAAAAATTCACAGTTCAATGGAAAACACCATCAAGTACATAAATAAACTTTAAAGTAACTTAGCTGTAAAATAGAGGTATAAGCAAGAGACATATAATGTCTGGTTGCCTCTTTTTCTGATGTTACCAGCTGCTTGATGTACAATGCCTTGACAGTTCAGTAGAAGTTACAAATGTAACTTTAAGAAGGCTGGAGCATATGAAATGGGTAAGAAAAAATATATATTAAAATTAAGACTCTAGGGCTTCCCTGGTGGTGCAGCAGTTGAGAGTCCTCCTGCCGATGCAGGGGACATGGGTTCGTGCCCCAGTCCGGAAGATCCCACATGCCGTGGAGCGGCTGGGCCCGTGAGCCATGGCCGCTGAGCCTGCGCGTCCAGAGCCTGTGCTCCGCAACGGGAGAGGCCACAGCCGTGAGAGGCCCGCGTACCGCAAAACAAAAAAACAAACAAACAAAAAAAGACTCTAACATGGATAAAAATAAGCATCAGAAGCTTCCTCCCTTGTTTCTGATATAATTACAAAGAAGCATAATGACAATAGCAACACTTAACATTTATTGAGAACCTACTAAGTTCCAGGCTCTGCTAATATGTATGAACTCATTCAATCCTCAACAACAACCCTATGAGAGAGGTTCCACTCTTATCCTGATCTAACAGATGAGAAAACGGAGGCACACAGACTTTAACCTGCCCAAAGTTATAGTGGTAAGTGAAGAACCACAGTCTGAAGACAGGAAGTCTGACTCGGCGCTCATGCTCTTCACCACCGTGTACCTAAGGGTTAAATGTCTAATGACGTTACTGTCTTAGAGGAGGTACACTCCTCAAAGCATCACGCATTGACTTTTATTTTTTTAAGTTTTTCTCATTAAAGCTGTTCCATATTCCTTCAAAACCAATTATTTTCCATTTTTGCTAGTTTATCAATACATGTTTAGAATGTGGTTCTATACTTATTCTATATTCTCCAGGAGCTTTTTGTGAATATGTCAAAATTTTCCCCGTGACTTTTTTTTTTTTTTTTTTTTTTTTTTTTTGCGGTACGTGGGCCTCTCATTGCTGTGGCCTCTGCCGTTGCGGAGCACAGGCTCCGGACGCGCAGGCTCAGCGGCCATGGCTCACGGGCCCAGCCGCTCCGCCGCATGTGGGATCTTCCCGGACCGGGGCACGAACCCGTGTCCCCTGCATCGGCAGGCGGACTCTCAACCACTGCGCCACCAGGGAAGCCCTCCCCGTGACTCTTAACATTAAAAACTCAGAAACCAAGAAAGAATCAGGCATTTATCCAAACTTTCTTATACAAACTGTACAACTGGCTAAACAAATAGTAGATGAGGGGAAGTCTTTAGAGAAGTATTCCAGATAATAAACTGAGATAAAAGAATTAAAATATCATACTTTGCAACTCCTAAAAGTCAAAGCATGTAGGCTTAACATGTGCTAGCATCAAACAAAGAAAAACAACTACACATCATATGTCTCTTGAGGGAAAAAGACATACTACTCATACAGTAGGCAGTTGGAAGAAGGATGGAGAGAATGAAGGGAAGAAGGAAAGAAGAGGAGAGAAAGAAAAAAGGAAGAAGAATCTTAATTTGATTAATCCTCTTGGACTTCCCTGGTGGTCCAGTGGTTAAGACTCCATGCTTCCATTGCAGGGGGCGTGGGTTCGATCCCTGGCCCAGTAACTAAGATCCCACATGCCTCACGATGTGCCCCCCCAAAAAAAAATTAAGCTTCTAGATCCTTCTATCACTTTATTAAAAATATACAGGACAGAGGGACATGTTAAGCCACACCACAGAGATATAATCAGCAATATCTAGCTGTGGGAAATTCTACAGGGCAAATAATCTGGTTTCTTCAAGAAATAAATTACAAGGAGGAAAAAAGATGGATAGGAACATCTGTACATTAACCAATCCTAAGGGCATTATCTGGACCCTGATTCAAACAAAATGTAAAAAGGACACTTTTATGAAAACACTGGCAAACTAAACATTAACTGAATATTTAATAATATTAAAGAACTGTTAACTTTTAGTTTTAGGTATGATAATGATATGATAAAGTATAGTTATGGCTTTTGAAAAGTGTTTTATGTTTTAGAATAACATACTGAAAGATTTACAAATGAAACAGTGCATCTAAAATCTGCTTTGCTTTACAAGGGAAGGAAGAAAATGGGGAGATGGATGAAACAAGATTAGCCGTGAGTTAATAGCTGTTGAAGCTACATCATGGCTATATAAGGGCTGGTTATACTATTCTGTCTACTTTGTATATTTGAAATTTTCCACAGTACAAAAGATTTTTAATCTGAGAAATTTAGTACCTCAAAAAATGGTGCCTCAAGTACTACAATAGACCTCAAGTATTATAACAAAAGTACTTTTAAGAACAATTTAAAACTTAACTGCATGTTCCTATAAGAAAAAAAAAAGTTTTGACTAGATAATAACACTAATATGTCAACTAGAAGATATCTGTCTCAATTCCTTACCGAAAATGTTGTTTTGTTTGTAAGTTATGGCCAAACTCTTTATGCCAGTACATTGAAAATAGCAACTTTTTTGGAACTGGAAAAATAACAACTGTTTAAAAATATAAGCAAATTGCTACATTAGATTTTTTTACTTCCAAAGTTTTTTGTTCACTTCAACTGGCACTAGGAAGACTCATGATGAGTTAGAATGGTAGCACAGATTTGGGTTCAAATTTTTCAGGTTTGGGTAATGCATTTGTAATTTACGTATTATGAATCCCGTTAAGTGAGAAACAGTTGTATTCAACATAAAGAAGGTGAAAAGAACAAAGGCTCTGAAATACAATTTTTGTTCTATCACTTAGTAGTTTTATATAATTTCAAGTAAGTTCAAATTCCTTCATCTGTAAAATAAGGAAATCAGTTTCTTCTATATGATGCTGTGATATATTAATTTGAATTGCTGTATATACAATATATGTAATATATTTAAATCTTTTGTATACACTTCAGAAATACATATATATTTATTCCTGTTAATGTTTAATACACAGTAACTAATATTCTAATTGTCAACATCTAATAATTATTCTGCTAGTTAATATTATGTTATGCCAGCTAACAGACCTATTTCTCCCCACATGCCAACAATATTTCCAATGGGTGTAAATTGTCATTTGGAAAACACATCCACTCTGATGGGCTGAGAAACCCTTTTATATATTGAAGCTATAGTGTCTCTATGTAATCAGCAGACAACAAGAATTTGCCTATAACTTCTGTTTATCTAAGTTGTGAAGATTTTGAATAAATAAAATGGTTAAAAAGTTTAAATATAGGATGCTTTCAGTTAAACAGCCAAAGTAAAGTTACATTTTAAATATGTTTGGTGTTTGAAGGATCAATCTACGCTAAAAATGTCAAAATAAATCATTAGACTTACTGATAATGCTTCTACTATAAGAAAATTCTTACTTCTGAAAATAAAGTCTCAACAAAGAATGGCTTCCTTCCAACTTTCTGGATGGCCTAGGGCATTCTGCATGTACCTTAAACACATCGTGCTATATCAGTCATTTGTTTACATATTTGTTCCCTAGTTGGAATATGAATTCCAAAGAAACAGATGCAAACTTATCCTCTTTTTGTATCACCAGCACCTGCATAGTGCCTGGCAGTAACAGGTGCTTAATAAATGTTTTTTGAATCCACCTATGAGTATATGTACCTTCACTCCAAGGACTTCTGGATCAAATCATTAAGTTCCCCACAGTTACACTCTGTGATGGAGCTGAGTCCACCAAACCTGGGACTAGGACCTTAAGAGACATTCAGTTGTGGTCTTATCTTTCCCCCTTAGTCCATGCAGGGCACATCTGCTCTAATTCAGCACAGACTCTCTCCCTGGGTTACTCTTCCAAGCCTCACCTTCAAGCTATACTACCAGCTAACACAGCACTCTACATGCCAGATACCACACTAAACACAGCACGTACCTCAGTTCATGTGATCTGTACAATAACCTGGGAGTAAGTATCAGTATTACTCCCGTTTTACAGGTAAAGAGGCCAAGGCTTAGAGATTATAAAACATGTTCAAAGTCCCAAGGTTACAGAGCAGAGACAGAACTTGAGCCCGGTCAGTCTGACTACAGCCCATATTCTCAACACCGAGTCCTCTGAACAGAAGGCTACTAGTAAACAAAGCTTTTTGAAAAAGGATGTAAAATTCCTTTGAGGTCACTTGAGATGTTTTTTTAATGAGCTTTTAAAAAGCTACATTAGCTTCCCTTGGGAGTCCTTCATTTTTTCCTCTTACGTTCTCTGACACAGACGGACCCATCCATACAGAGAACACTAACTAACAGAAGCTCTGAGATGAAGGCAGACAGACTTGAGAATGGAAATCATGCTCAAAGAAAAAAATCTGAGCAGTCAAGAAATCTTGTGAACAAAAGACTAGGAAAAAAAAAATCAAACTGACAGATGCAGAATCTTAGTGCACAAAGAATATCCCAACTAATGACTAAAATTTACATAGAGCTTAAAAGCTACAGAGCACTTACAAATATATATACCAATTCATTAAACGAGAAGGTCCTCAGGCACAAAGCTCCCCACAGAATGTAGGTGTCCTGTAGACCTGACACTAAAACTTTCATTAGAGCCAGTAGAAGCTATAGGCTAATGAATAAGACAGTCTTTCCCAAGTTTAAATCTCAGCTTTGCCAATTACTGCATGTCTTTGGCAAAGGTACTGATGAACCATTCTGAGCCTCAGTTCCCAGGGATGTAAAATAGAAATAATACCTCCCTTATCATCAAAAAGTCTACAAATAATAAATGCTGGAGAGGGTGTGGCGAAAAAGGAACCCTCCTACACTGTTGGTGGGAATGTAAATTGGTACAGCCACTATGGAGAACAGTATGGAGGTTCCTTAAAAAACTAAAAATAGAGTTGCCATATGATCCAGCAATCCCACTCCTGGGCATATATCCAGACAAAACTCTAATTTGAAAAGATACACGCACCCTAATGTTCATAGTAGCACTATTCATAATAGCCAAAACATGGAGGCAACCTGAATGGCCATGGACAGATGAATGGATAAAGAAGATGTGGTACATATATTACAATGGAATATTACTCAGCCATAAAAAAGAATGAAATAATGATATCTGCAGTAATATGGCTGGACCTAGAGATTATCATACTAAGTGAAGCAAGTCATAAAGAGAACGACAAATATCATATGACATTACTTATATGTGGAATCTAAAATACAATACGAATGAACTTATTTACAAAACAGAAACAGACTCAGAGACATAGAAAACAAACTTACAGTTACTAAAAAGGAAGAAGAGGGGATAAATTAGGAGTTTGGATTAGCAGATACAAACTACTATATATAAAATAGATCAACAAGATCCTACTGTATAGCACAGGGAACTATATTCAATATCTTGTAATAAGTCATAATGAGAAAGAATATGAAAAATAATATCTATATACATACACACACAAACTGAACCACTTTGCTATACACCAGAAACTAATACAACATTGTAAATCAACTATATTTCAATAAAAGTAAAAAAAGAAAAAGAAAAAAAGAAACACCTCCCTTGCAGCCAAATGATGGAAAAAACAGTTAATGCATCATGTTGTCCAAGACCATTCAGCTGAGCACATCTATGTGGACTGGCATTGATAGGAAAAAAGTAACATTCTTTTTTAAAAACAGTGCTTTTAGAGACCCTGCACTTTCAAACGGAACAGCAGCCAAGAAAATGAACAACCAGGGCAAGCTGTCCTCAGGCTTAGATTCCCAGGCAGAACTGAACTGCCTATTGAGGGCACCCCACCCAGAAAGGTATACGGGAAAAAACTGTTCTTCGCCTGGGCAGCCTTCATGGACAAGCAACCAGAACAGGTACACAAGGTCTCATACAGAAAGGGCCAGGATCTTGTTCTGGTATAACTGTCTTGAATTCTTAATAATGGTATCTTTTTTTTTTTTTTTTTTTGCGGTACGCGGGCCCCTCACTGTTGTGGCCTCTCCCGTTGCGGAGCACAGGCTCCGGACGCACAGGCTCAGCGGCCATGGCTCACGGGCCGAGCCGCTCCGCGGCATGTGGGATCCTCCCAGACCAGGGCACGAACGCGTGTCCCCTTCATCGGCAGATGGACTCTCAACCACTGGGCCACCAGGGAAGCCCAATAATGGCATCTTTGAATCTGTGTTTGGTACATGGAGCTCAACAGGACCATGAGGCTTGGCTCAGAGCCTCGGCTCACGTGTGGTCCCACCTCCTAACACCTCCTTACCAGGGCCAATCACTGGGTTGCAGGTAGGCAGGAACGGGAGTCACTGGCCATCCACATCCTCAGCTGGCAGCACCACAGCCTATTAGCTGGGTGACTCATGGGGTCCTCTGGCCCACCCCCAATGAAGGTACCAAGCAAATCTGCGTGCAACCACTTGGAGGTCGACCATCTGCATCTTGGGCGGCAGCCCAGGAGAAAGGGGGATTGACTTCCCCACCCAAGCTGGACACCCTCTTTTCATTTTGCTCTGGGCCCTACAAATGATGTAGGCTTTCCTGTCCTTCACTTTGTGATGGCAACAGAAATACTACCATCAGGAGAGAGGTGTTTGGTTTGCACATATTTTTTTAAAGTGTAAAAGCTACTGGGAAACTATTAGCCACTCCCAACCTAGATCAGCCAACTGTTTTCTTTACAGCACCATATGAGGATCAGTAACATTAAGTCTTAAGTGACTAAGGAAAAAGAAGCTTTCACCTGGAGTGGAACTGAGCAAGAATGGAAATAGCACCTGCGAACAAAGAACTGGCTTCTTCCTGATTCCCCCCAGGAGATACCCTGGGACATCTTCCCATGCCCCCTTCCCTATGTCCCTTGAAAGCAGACACTTCGAGGTCCAGGGCAGATAAGAATGAACCATGAACAGGAGAGACAGTGAAACAGATCAGTAACAGTAGCAACAGCTAACATCTGAGAGCGTGTTATGTGCCAGGCTCTTTCTTAACTGCCTGACATATTTGATGATTTAATTCTCACAACAAGCCCATGAGGTAAGGAAAATACTGTACTATCTTAGAGATGAGAAAGTGGAAACATGGACAATTTTAATAACTTGCAGCTACTAAGCATGAAGCTTGGTTTCAAACCTAGGCAGATAATGACAACATAGTGTGATAAATGCTAGAACATAGGTTATGGGACCATCTAGGACCAAGAATTTAAGTAAACTGGTTAGTAATTGATAAAGTTAATAAATATGTGGAAAGACCTTAGAGATCCTTAGAAATACACAAAGAGAAGGTAAACAAAGACATTAGCCTCATCTTTAAAATTTTCATGAACCATATAGATAATAGCTCAGGTTCACCACCTCTTGGAAACATCAACAGCTGTCATATTTGGTTTCACTGATGTATAGAAGTTTAAAAACAAGTGATGAATGACCAGGGCAAATACTTTACCCAAATAAAACTAAACGTTATTAAACTGAATGACAATCACGACAAAAAATGTAATCACATCATAAAATATCACAAAGCCACTCTAGCAATGGCTGAAGGGTAAAACCATTTTCTGTAACACGTAGTTTTTACATGGGGTGGCATATCCAACTAATACTTTTATAGGAAAAAAAAGAAGCATCATACAATTGGGCGAGTAAAGGTCTTTTTGAGGTGAGCCTGCCCACACCAGATCTGTCATTCAGTGACTTGTCTAATAGGTAAGTTATTTTTTTCTTGAAGCAACAGCCCTAGGGAGATTTCCTGGAATTAACTTGCCCTTAGTTGTACTGTGTGAAGAGATTAGTCCTGTAATACATGCTATCCTACTGGTCAGTCCTCATTATCTGTGAAATATAATTTAACATCTATAATATCAGCCCCATATTCTTGTCTACCTCACAATACATTTCTCCTTGATGGCCTAACTTATTCAACACTGACCCTGATCTTCCCCACAAAACAAGGTTACTCTTCAAATATCCTCATTTACTTTAAGGGCACTTCCTTTCTCCTCATCACCCAGCTTAAGACTCTAGTCATCACTAACTCTTCCACCATCCACTCAGCATCACCTCATGATCAAAATAAGCTTAACTGGTCTTCCTACTTCAAATAACCTCCCCATCTAACCCTTTTTCTAAGACGGAGAAAATGTACTCTTAAAAAGCACTGCTTCTACTCTGCTGTCCTCTGTCCCAAAACCCACAGTGGCAACCCATGAGATCGTTTAATAGAAACAACATTAGCTTAATAATCAAGAAGCCTGGGTTCCAGCCCCAATTCCTCCACTCACTAATTTAAGTAACTCAACTTGGTTTCCTTACCTGGAAAACATGACTCCTGGGCTAGAAGAGTTCTGCAATCCCTTACTTTGAGAATAACAAACCTTTTATCCTGGAATTCATGATCTGCCATAATTGAGCTAATGAATTTCATCTACAGCTCTCCCCCAAGGCATATTCTCTGACTCCCAGCTACCTTCTCATGCCCCTAAATTATGTCAGTCATTCTAGTGCTCTACTGACTAATTCCTTCTTCTAAAATGACTTCACCCTCTCCTCTCGCCAAAGATGTTCTCAAACAGAAGGGTTACAAGGAATTATCTTTTTCTTTGTCCTTGTCTGACATTAGCAAATTCTCAATAGTCACCACGTATTATGTATGTAGTAAATATTCAGAAAAAAAATTAACTTCCTAAACTAGAACTATGAGGTAAAATTATCTCAATACATAAAGCCTAACCTAGTAACCCTCAATAACATATCCTCTTTTTCTTCCTAGGGATTTTATTCGCTGTACACAATTGGCCCTGTTAACTCTAAAACTTAACCTACATAAGCTGTGGCTTCAGTGTAAGGACTCAATAGTTAATGATCTGATTTTATTTTGGTTCTCCAAAGTGTAAAATCTAATTTATCAATGCTCACCTGAAGTGGATACTGTATATAGCTGATGTGGTAATGTGAAAGTTCTTAATCTTAGTACATTAACAAACTCACTCCCTGTTTCCTAGAAACTCAATCTGTTTTTAACATCTGACCTGTTATTTAACGAGCAGCAAGTTAGTTCCAATAATATCAATTCAGTCACTTGACAAGTTAAATTATTTTTGTGAACGGACCTGAGAACTCCGAATTACCATCTACCAGGCTGCATTGGTAAGAAACTGATGAAATAATAACTTGGGAGGAGCCCCAAACATATTTTCACTTCCCTCAGTGGTCATTCAGTTTCCAGAAAAAAAGAAATCAATGGCCCAAAGATATCATCCAGTTCTTCAGGATCTGTATTAACCTGATTCTGACATAAAACAGAATACTCATTTAAGAAAAAAAATTAGTGTCTCATATATATACTAAAAAGAGCAAAGAATTTACTAGCAAAAGGCTTGGGCCAAACCCCACCACTTAATAGCTCATAGTCACGGGCAAGTCCCATCACTTGTCATCCTCAGATTCCTCATCAGCAAAATGGGGATAACCATAATACCAGCCTCATCTACTATATAACATCTCTGAGGTTCAAATGTTATAATAATGTAAAAGTGTTCTGAAAACTGCAAAATGCTTCACAAATACAAATTAAGATATTATGTAACAATATTCTTAAGTCAAATGCTCACAGATGTATTTGTTTATTATCAAATAAATACACCTAGTAGGAAAACAAAAGTGAGTAGGATTAGTAAGAGAAAAATTATCCTTAATGACATCAATTTCCTAAGCCTGGGTTTTTAGACATCTTGCTTTTTTAAAGTAGGATACACAAAACTCTACACAAAAAATTTCAGGCAGTTAAGTGTCTGAACACTTTTCCTGAAAGATCTCCCAGGAGAGAAATTCCACAGCTCTCTTGGTGTTTTTCACTCTGAACAACTCAAATAAGGTATAAACAAGTAAGTTCTCATTTCTTTCATCAGATATAAAGAAAATAAAATATAACAAGTTGGTTTAAAATGGAATAACTGGATATAAACTTCTATTCTGCAACAAGTTTTCTGCCAGGTGAAGACAAAATATCCAAGGCATAATGGACCTAAGCTTTTTCTCTTTCATTCAAGTTCCCTCCTTGCAGAGGTGGAAACATCCACTGCCTAGACAAAAAACAAATGAAGATCAGGCTTCCCAGATTTCACAGTGAAATACTAACCTTGACACCTGGCAATCTAGAGTATAAAACATACGGTCTTGTCTTCAATCCACACAAAACATCAGCACTTTAGGCACTTGTCAGTGCTAATGTTAAACTCCTAACAAAATAAATACTAAATTGATACTAGAGAGAATTTAAGGCCCATTTAACACAATTTCTCAATCTCCATCCTTGTGTTTTTTGGAAGAACAGAATGCAATGTACCTCACCGTATTACCTTCTTTGTTGCCATAACACATTTACTACTTGACTATTTAAGGTTATGCCCTAGGCTCTCACTGAAGGACAGCATAAGAAATAAGAACTTAACAGAATGTTTTTATTCTGGTTTCTAATACTGTCCAACATGTTATTCAATGTATCTGTTAATACAATATCTTCCTACAGCACTTGCTGTCTGTGGCACTTCACTGACACTTCACATAAGTTATTGAAATTCTTCCTGCTTGTTTATCAACTCCCCTGGTCAGTAAATTCAAGGACATAAACTACATCCGACTAAACACTATTTCTCAAACAATGAGTACAGTGCCTAGCACCTAAGGGAGCTCAATAAACAACTGTCAAATGAGTAAATCCTATACTATAGTTTTATGTTTCCAGGACGTATGTTCAGTCCTAAATAGAAAATTATCTCCTTAAAAGAAGAAACCACATCTTCCATTTATTTATCGTCTCCGCTCTTTCTGGAACTTGCCTTGATCATTGTGAAGAATTAATAATAAATATTTGATGATGACGATGACAACAATCATGACAGTGGTAATGGTGGGAAGTCAAATTATCTTCATCAAAACAACATATAGCGTATTGTTCATCATTAAAATCAGATACGAAAATATTAAGTGATTATCTCTGTATGTTGAGACTATGAATGGTTACTTTCCTCTTTACTCTCTAGGTTTTCCAAGATTGGTTAGGAAATTAGAATTGTGCCTCCATATACCAGCGGGCCTAAAAAGAATCAGTTTCTTATGTAAACGAAATCTAGACTGACTACAATAATTCACCTAAGAAAAATGAATCTCTTACCATATGATATTGACATTGCAGAAACCTCAAGCCTCAAGCCACCTGCCTTTTGTCCCCTACGTCCACAACTTCAAATGATAACTTTCCTGTTTCCTCCTGCTGAGAACGACTGCCCGGAGAATTGGATGCTATCTTCCTGAACCTGCTGGGTGCTTGGATAAAGATAAAACAGGGAGCCAAGAATCACAATGATCTCCCACCCTGTAGAGGACACACCTGCCACTCTGGTGCTCAGTGTGTGTTTGCCATGGCCCTGCCTTAATTCCAACTCCATTTTATTCATAGCTGGCAGAAGCAATTGCCCTTGATTAGCAAGCCTGGCTTTACACTCTGTCCTATGGTAGACACACACACACACACACACACACACACGTGAAATCTCCTATCTATACATGAAATTCTTTATCACAATCAGGGGTAATTTGATCTGATAAGCAGCAGTCCAAGCACTCAATGAAGATAAAACCTCCATATGAAATTCCTCTAAGTGTTCCTATTAAAATAAACTCTCCTCCTCCATTTGATCATTTGGTTTATCATCTGAATAGGTTTCACTTCCCCAGAGTAGCAGTGTTTGAAAAGTATATATCCTTATGGCCTAAAACAGTCCATGTCAGAATCCAGAGATAATGGTAGATGAAGAGGTGAATCTGACACTCTGGCATCCAGATCCAAGGAACTCAAACAGTGAATAACTACTTAACACCACAGGATGTCAAAAGAGGCCAGCAAGAATGAGAACAGTGGATGCCTTTCCTTACTTTGTTGAGTACTTGAAACCACAGCAATTATTCACAGGATACTGAATAAAAATATACTTCTGCTATTGAGGTATATAAACATGTTGGCTATCCATACAAGCAACCTTTCTTTTTTTTTTTATTTTTTATTTTTTTGCGGTACGCGGGCCTCTCACTGCTGTGGCCTCTCCCGTTGCGGAGCACAGGCTCTGGACGCGCAGGCTCAGCGGCCATGGCTCACGGGCCCAGCCTCTCCACGACATGTGGGATCTTCCCGGACCGGGGCACGAACCCGTGTCCCCTGCATCGGCAGGCGGACTCGCAACCACTGAGCCACCAGGGAAGCCCCACACAAGCAACTTTTAAAAGATGTTTTAGAACCATACCATCTATTCAGATATTGGATTTTAACTCAAAAAAAAAGAGCATCTTATATAAAAATATCCCTTCTTTTCCTTGGTATCAAGAGGATTTTCTTCCTGAACCCTTCAGATCAAATAAGAGTACACTTAGAGAACAAAGCTATTACATTAGACAGAAAAAGTAAGCAATAAGATCTAGAACTCTGCTTCTTTCCTTGTCATATAAGAACCAAATCCTTGTCTCAGCATTTGAGATTCCACATTATCAAGTTCAGCCTTCCAGCCTCCACTCCCCTAATCCCCATCCTTACTCATTCAGCAAAAATATACGAAGCTATGGCAATAAACAAGGCTACAACGCTCCCAGTCCTTAAAAGCTCACCTTCAAGTGCCTTTTAGTCAAACCAGTCAATTCAGCGTGTCTTCCAAACACCCATTCAACAAATACTTACTTGATGGGTTAAATGCTGGGCACATTTCAGACACTAGCGATATAGCAGTAAACAAATGGACAAGATTTCTTGTGTTTACAAAGTGCATAACCTTGCGAATGAAGAAATGTGTACCTGTCCCTTTATATTTTTATGCCATGGTCACGTCATTTCCCCTCTCTCCTCTATAACCTCTCAATAATTTCCCTTCCTGTTAGCACTAGTCTTACCAAATTCCATTTACACCATAGTTCAGACAACATGATTGATAGATGTTAACTAAACTGCTGGTGAATAAACTGAGACTCAGGCAAGATTTAAATTTGGAATATGTCGGGGGGAGGGGCGAGGGTCAGCTAAATTTAGGAAATCAAAGAGCATTAAGGGATTCTGGGCAGGTTTTTAAGGCCAAGACAAAGAGTCAACGTGGGAAATCAGTGACTAGGCCTGGGGTGCAGTTGAGGATTTCATCATACAAACAAGACAGAAACCCAGTTACCCGTGTGAGGCACAAAGTTAATACAAAACCAGCAGCAGTGGTGCTTGACATCAAGTAAGAAGCTAATATGTATGTATGTAATCAGGGCTCTTAAAATTTTTCCAAGGATGGAGCTGTCCCCTCTGGACTGGGCTGAACCTTTAAGCAGAGGTCAAGTACTCCCAGAAATGGAATGTTTAAAAATTTATCTTTGCAAACCATATATCTAGCAATGGGCTAATATCCAAAATATATGAGGAACTCATATATGAGCAAAAAATAAATAACCAGATTTTAAAATGAGCAAAGGACTTGAATAGACATTTTTCCAAAGAAGACGTACAAATGGCCAAGGAACACATGAAAAGATGCTCATTGTCACTAATCATCAGGGAAATACAGATCAAAACTACAGTAAGATATCACCTCACACCTGTTAGGATGGCTATCATCAAAAAGAGATAACAGGGCTTCCCTGGTGGCGCAGTGGTTGAGAGTCCGCCTGCCGATGCAGGGAACACGGGTTCGTGCCCCGGTCCAGGAGGATCCCACATGCCGTGGAGCGGCTGGGCCCGTGAGCCATGGCCACTGAGCCTGCGCGTACGGAGCCTGTGTTCCGCAACGGGAGAGGCCACAGCGGTGAGAGGCCCGCGTACCAACAACAACAAAAAAAGAGATAACAAGTGTTGGTAAAGGGGTAGAGAAAACATAAGCCTTACACACTGTCCATGGAAATGCATATTAGTACAACAATTATGTAAAACAGTATGGATGTTCCTCAAAAAATTAAAAATGAACTACCGTACAATCCAGCAATCTCACTTCTGAGTATATAACCAACGGAAATAAAATCAGTATCTCAAAGAGATATCTGGACTCCTACTTTCATTGTAGCATTATCCCCAATAGCCAAGATATGGAAAAAACAAGTGCCCATCAATGGATGAATTGATAAAGAAGATATGAGATACACACATACATGCATGCCCAAACACACACACGAATATTATTCAACCAGTGGAAAGAAGAAAATCCTTCCATTTGCAACAACAAGGATGAACTTGGAGGACACTGTGCTAAGTGAAATAAGCCAGAAACAGAATGACAAATACTGTATGATCTCACTTATATATGGAATCTAAAATAGTCAGACTTATAGAACCAGCAACTAGAATGATGGATGCCCGGGGCTGGGCAGAGGGACAACGGGGAGATGTTGGTCAAAGGGTACATACACACTTTCAGTTATCAGATGAATAGGTTCTGGGGATCCAATGTACAGCACAGTGACTAGACTTTAAAATACTGTCTTGTATACTTGAAATTTGCTAAGAGAGTAGATCTGAAGTATCCTCACCACAGGAAAAAAAAAAAAAAGATAACTATGTAAGGTGATGTATATGTTAATTAACTTGACTGTGGTAATCATTTCACAACACATATGTATATTGAACCACCACACTGTACATTTTAAATATATACAATTTTATTTTTAAATTATATCTCCATAAAGCTTGAGGGAAAAAAGAAATTTAGTGGCCCAGAGTCAAAAACATCATTATATTGAATCTCAGATTCTCTCTAAGAAAAGCCTCTAATTATAAATTCTAAATTACCTTCCCTTTCCTGATAAGTTAATTACGAAGTAAAGAAGATGGGGCTGAGAAATTATGCTCCAAGAGTGAAGATGTTAATAATGCTGATGTTGGTAGTGATGAAAGTAACAGAAAATTAACTGTAATAACATCAATAATCATAATCATAATGTCTTGTATTTATTGATCCCTTAGCATCTTAAAAAATACTTTTGATCTATCTCATTTCATTTCATAAAATCCTATGAGGAAGGCAAGGCAATCGTTACTTTTCTAATGACATCAACAATATTAGTTGCATAATTTCGGTTACATTATGGTGGAAGGGGCATTTGTAGGATAATCATATTTATTTATAGCATTAATGTCTTACAGAAATGTGACTCAGGCTGTAACTGGATCCTCAGGAAATCAGGATATTTCCTTGAGCTGCAAATCCAGTGGTGAACGAGAGACCCCAGCCTGGGCTAGCAGGAAAAAGTGCTTTCCTCCCAGTCTACCAAAGTAATTTAGCTTTGTCTAGAAACATTTACGTGCCTCAGAAATATTATCAATAAAGTTCTTGGGCTTTTTTGTTACTTTCAAAAATATTTTTAAAATGCAACTGTAAGAATGGTACTAACAATGCATCATAATCAAAGAAAGCAAAGTTAGTACCAAAATGGAGGATCTACACAGATGAAGCTCTGTGAAATGACCAGGTCTTTGTTTCTTCTCTGGAATTCCTTCTTGATTGCTTCATATACTTCCAACTCTATTTGAGGATTGAAAACAAATCATAGCAGCTATAGATGCTACGACCATTATTGAGATAAGGCACACTTAATACTATAATATAATCCAGACACAAAAGCATAAGTACCATAAGATGCAGTGGATATATTTCCACTTGAGCAAGACTTTGGATGCTCATCTCTGTCTTACAGATGTTAGAAAATGGCTAAAAGATAAAAGGTACTAAAACTATTTAATTAATACAAACATCAGTAGAAGTATTTCTAGTGATCAAAATAACTGTATATACTACATGAACTACACTAGTTCAATCTAATTCAAATCCTCTCACTTCCTCTACAATGCTCACTCCAGAAGCTCTTTTAATACTTAAACAGCCTGGTGCTAAATGGATTCCATTCTTGAACTTTAGCAAACAATTTAAAGCTTTCATACTACCAGTTAAAATCAGATTGGTAGTATAGCAGTTACAGAGTTAAACAAAATGATGTAAATATTAAGTAACAGTGAGAACAGTTACTGTTTCCACAAAGTAACTCCTGCAAGGAAAGGGACAGCTGGGCATTTTATCCTAGACCTGAGGGGGGCTGGGGAAAGGCCAGGGCCAATGGTTCACCCACCAGGTTGCCATCTGGCTTGGGACCAAGCAGAACAACAGAGCTTGGCAAGAGAGCCGCTGTGTTGTGCCTCCAACTGGGCATTAGCTTTATCCCAGTGGACACTGTTTGGATACACAGTTTCACACCATTCTTCTACTCTATGAATTCTCTCCTTGTGCCAGGAGGATGAGGGGAAAACTCTGTCACAGTAGGTGTTGGCCTGACCTCAATTAAGGCACTTGCCCCATTTGGAAAAAGAGAGTTTCAATGACTCCTATTCTACAAACTCCTAAAGAGTCCAGAACCCAAACCGAAATTGCAGACAGATGAAGGAAAGGATGGAGTTGGCAGGGGTCATGAGCTTGGCAGGAAAGGGAAAAGCAGGAATGGAAATCCTGAATCTCTTCCCACCACAGCACCATGAATCAGAAATACAGGGGGAGAAACACTCAAGGAGGATGAGCCACATAATAACATAGTCTTGCTTTATTTAGTAGCTGATTTGGGGATATAGTAGTTGGCATGGCTTGGTAGTAAATGAGAAATAAGCGAGTAGCTATTCATCTTAAGATCCTGGGTGAACAGAGTTAACAGTCATGTATGCTAGCAGCGATAAAGACATCCAAATAACTCTCAAACCCTTCTTCTATAACTGAAAATTATGATGCCTTTCCCTGAACACTCAGCCCCACGTTTTCCAAGCAAACTGTCTACAAGATTTAGCTTAAAAATGTGAATGAAATATGTGAAGGAAAGCACCCACCCCACGCCCGCCAAAAAAACTCTCTACAAGCAACAATATTAACTATTTTTTCCCCCAAGTGTTAAGAGACAGGGATGTAGGCTGGCTGAGCAGCCTGTCCCGTGATGCTGTGATGTGACGATACCGGGCAATCTGCCTCTCGGCCACTTTCTACTCCACCTCTCCCAGGTCTGACGGGACGGAGTGCAGCTCCCCCTCGGAAGCCTAAGCCCTTGGAATGAGTTCCTCTCCTTTACTATCCCCTCGATCCAAATACCGCACTGGCCTGATACGGGCATAGCCAGAAAGCTGTCCAGAGGTCAAGTCTGCTTGATCCTAGGGGGCAAAGAGGTCAGGAGAACAGCTTCGAGAGATGCCGTCTATCAAAGGTACACGTGGACGGCATCACTCACAAGTAGGCATTTTCAGAGTCTGCCAGCCAACACCTTCTGTCTCAAGATTTTGGAAAACAAGCCCTTCCTCCTTGATACTTCAAAGTCTTCATCTTGAAACCACCTGCAGCAGTGGGGTCTCAGTCTATGGGTTTCCCGCTCAGCAGAGCCTTAAACTAATCTCTTTCCTAAGCACCCAACCCCACACCCCTTCAAAATTTAACTTGCTTCCTGTCCCTGCCCCTCCTTTCCAGTCTGCCAGAGACCAGGTCTATCCTAATAATACTCCTTCCCTGTCCCTCCGATGACTCTTCCCTCTGCAGTTTTGCTCCATTTCTTAAATAGCCTCATATTCTTTCACACTTATCTCACACTTCCAGAGTTAAACGCTTCTTAACACTGCGGGCCTCTCAGAGTTTTATATTTTGCTGAACTCATTTATTTTTTGATTGCTCTTTCCCCAGCTAGATAGCATTACTCATATATTTTCACATGATCCGGAAGCAGCCAGAGTTGTATTCTGATTTACTTTTCCAAATTGCTGATTGATCCGTTTACTCTCTCGTGGAATTTTTCCTGTAACCAAAGTTACATGGAAGAAAATGTTGCTAAATATTGAGAGAAAGTAGCAGGTGAAACTCTATAGCCCACGGGGTAATTAAATATCATGAACTTGATGACATTAGCAACGTAGTCTAACCAACACTGCTTCACCAGAGAGACAACAATGAAATATTCTAAGTAGACCCATAAGTATATACTAAGATGATTAAAGCAGGGCTTCCCTGGTGGCGCAGTGGTTGAGAATCTGCCTGCCAATGCAGGGGACACAGGTTCGAGCCCTGCTCTGGGAAGATCCCACATGCCGCGGAGCAACTAGCTCCGTGAGCCACAATTACTGAGCCTGCGCGTCTGGAGCCTGTGCTCCGCAACAAGAGAGGCCGCAATAGTGAGAGGCCCACGCACCGCGATGAGGAGTGGTCCCCACTTGCCGCAACTAGAGAAAGCCCTCGCACAGAAACGAAGAGCCAACACAGCCATAAATAAATAAAAACTTTTTTAAAAAGGCAAAATTCCTTTAAAAAAAAAAAAAAGGATGATTAAAGCAATAAATAGCAGAAATAAATACTTACTGCAGGGCTTACAGAAAGTGTTTTTACCCCAAGGAAATCCCAACATCACAGATTTGCAGTGAGAATTTGCTGAGAAAGTTTTAAAATTTTTACTTCGTTTTCATAACATATAGAGGGATGAAGTCATTCTTTGGGGGAAGTATAATACCATTTCAATAACCACATCTATAACTGATTATACAATATATAGTTTGGCACATTTAGTACTTTTTTCATATTACTTATCTATTAGAAACTCAGTTATGATTCCAGGATTTTAAAGTGTGGGACTTATTTCTTCTAACTTGTCTTAAATTATACGTCCACCAAGAACTTTAAATAAAATTTGGGACAGAAAAATCTAGGTAAATTTGCAATTATCAAACCAAACCAAATGCCCAAAAAGTGCTTCAAATATTAAGTCTCAGAACAAAATAAATAAACAAACAACAAAAAAACCTACATATTCTTATTGGGAGAACAAACTTTTAAATCCCTATATAGTTGATTTACATGTACTATCTTCATAATCAGGTAACAGGAATTGTAAAGCATGGTTCATATTTACAGAACTCAATCAACAACCATTTGGGGCACTAGGTTAGATGCTAGATGCTACCACAGTTCTTTAATCCATTATACCCCATATTTTTAAAATATCATATGACAGTATGATATCATTATAATCTTCAACTCATAAACATTCATTTAGCTCAGTATTAGTTATTTACTAAGTTATTTAATAAGAAGTTTGGGCCAAGGTAGAATTATATTTTAAAATACAAATATTTATATATTCAGAAAAAGACATTCAAATCCCTAAAATACAGGACTCATAGAACTTTTAATATAAAAGTACACCTTAAAACAACCTGGTTTTAACTTTAATTCTAACTGAGAAAAGTATAATTCAGAAAGCACCACTGACCAGTCTTAGACCAGAGTATACAGTTACCATAATGACATCATTGTAATCTTTCAGTCAAATCATCTTGGAATACAAATTCAGTAACACCCAAGCAACCCCTCTGCATTCCAGTCATGTTAGTTTTCATCCGTAAGTGCCAAGGCAGTAAAAATCACATCTCAAATATTTCTGTGTCCCTAGACTCAAGGCAGTACCTCTAATGGAAACCTAATAACATTTATTAAGTGAGGCTCCAAAATGAGAAAATGAAGCAAAATGGTTCATAAGATTGCCTCAACTTTCTCAATTTACTCAAAATAATGATGTACAAGGTGCTGAGAAGGAACTTGCTGGAAGCTTATATCCTTTGCAAAATTAAACTTTCTCTCAGTTACTTACTAATTACAAAAGGGAAAAGGTACTTATGATCCGGCGATATGAGGGTCACCACCTTAGCCAAGTGATCAGACATCACCAATAAGGTGCCACTGAGACTACATACCTCCTAATGTGATGTGATGATTAGGAAATGCACACCATCACTTGCCAAAACTGTTTAACCTGCATACTAGTTACCTATTGCTGAGTACAAATTCCCCAAACTTAGCAGCTTGAAAGAATAATAGTAATTTATTAGCTCTCTCGGTTTCTGTGCATCAGGAATTTAGACGGACCACGGCTCCCTCCCTACTCCACCACGCCAAGGGGCCCAGCTAGAAGACAGGAATAATCCGAAGGCCCATTCACTCGCATGTCTGGCCGTCAGCTGAGGCCTCAGCTGATGCTGTCACATCTCCACAGGGCCTGGGTTTCCTCAGAATTTGGCAGGTGAGGTCCAAAGGGAAGCATCCCAGGAGTGACTGAGTGAACCTTAAGCCATACGGCATGACCTCCACCTCACTTCAGTGGATGGCTGTTACCAGTCCTTGCCCACAGCCAAGGGGAGGGGACTGAGACTCCACCTCTCAATTGGAGGAATGTCAGTCACATAAATATATTCGTGCAGCTATTTTTTGGAAGAAACAGTCTGCCACAACCTGAATCTGATCACTAGGAAATAACCAAGATGAATTCCCAGTGTGGAACATTCAACAGACAATGTGCCTCAATGCTCCCACAAAATATTTCATGAAAGATAAAATGAGATGGGGGGAGGCCTTCAAGATGGTGGAGGAGTAACATGTGGAGATCGCATTCCTCCCCACAAATACATCAAAAATACAGCTACATGTGGAACAGCTCCTACAGAACACCTACTTGAACGCTGGCAGAAGACCTCAGACCTCCCAAAAGGCAAGGAACTCCCCACGTACCTGGGTAGGGCGGAAGAAAAAAGAATAAACAGAGACAAAAGGATAGGGACGGGACCTGCACCTCTCGGAGGGAGCTGTGAAGGAGGAGAAGTTTCCACACACTAGGAAGCCCCTTCACTGGCGGAGAAAGGGGGTGGGAGGGAAGCTTCCGAGCCACGGAGGAGAGCACAGCGACAGGGTGCGGAGGGCAAAGCAGAGAGATTCCCGCACAGAGGATCAGTGCCAACCAGCACTCACCAGCCCGAGAGGCTTGTCTGCTCTCCCACCGGGGTGGGTGGGGGCTGGGAGCTGAGGCTCCGGCTTTGGAGGTCGGATTCCAGGGCGAGGACTGGGGTTGGCTGCATGAACACAGCCTGAAGGGGGTTAGTGCTCCACAGCTAGCTGGAGGGGAGTCAGGGAAAAAGTCCGGAACTGCCTAATGGGCAAGAGACCATTATTTCAGAGTGCGTGAGGAGAGGAGATTCAGAGCACCGCCTAAGCGAGCTCCAGAGATGGAGGTGAGCTGCGGCTATCAGCGCAGACAACAGAGACAGGCATGAAATGCTAACGCTGCTGCTGTTGCTGCAGCCACCAAGAAGCCTGTGTGCGAGCACAGGTCACTGTACACATCTCCCCTCCTGGGAGCCTGTGCAGCACGCCACTGCCACGGTCCCGTGATCCAGGGACAACATCCCCAGGAGAACACACAGCACGCCTCAGGCTGGTGCAACATCACACGGGCCTCTGCTGCCACCGCAGGCTCACCCCGCATTCTTTACCCCATCCCTCCCCCCGGCCTGAGTGAGCCAGAGCCCCCTATTCAGCCGCTACTTTAACCCCGTCCTGTCTGGGCAAAAAACGGACACCAGACAGCAACCTACATGCAGAGGCGGTGCCAAATCCAAAGCTGAAACCCAGGGGCAGTGCAAACAAATAAGAGAAATGGAAATCTCTCCCAGCAGCCTCAGGAGCAGCGGATTAAATCTCCACAATCAACATGATGTACCGTGCATCTGTGGAATACCTGAATAGACAACGAATCATTCCAAATTGAGGAAGTGGACTTTGGGAGCAACTGTAGACTTGGGATCTGCTACTTACAACAGATTTTTTTCTGATTTTTATGTTTATCTTACTATGGTTTTTAGCACTTGTTATCATTGGTGTATTTGTTTTCTGGTTTGGTTGCTCTCTTCTTTCTTTCTTTTTATTACTTTAAAAAATTTTTTAATTTTTAATAATTATTTTTCATTTTAATAACTCTATTTATTTATTATTTATTTATTTATTTATTTCTCCCTTTTATTCTGAGTCATGTGGATGACAGGGTCTTGGTGCTCCAGCCAGGTGTCAGGCCTGTGCCTCTGAGGTGGGAGAGCCGAGTTGAGGACATTGGTCCACCAGAGACCTCCCAGCTCCATGTAATATCAAACAGCAAATGCTCTCCCAGAGATCATCATCTCAACACTAAGACCCAGCTCCACTCAACAACCAGCAAGATACAGTGCTGGACACCATATGCCAAACAACTAGCAGACAGGAACAAAACTCCACCATTAGCAGAGAGACTGCCTACACAACTCACTGAACCAACCTTACCCACTGGGGGCAGAAACCAAAAACAATGGGAACTATGAACCTGCAGCCTGTGAAAAGGAGACAACAAACACAATAAGTTAAGCAAAATGAGAAGACAGAGAAATACACACACAGCAGATGAAGAAGCAAAGTAAAAACCCACCAGACCAAACAAATGAAGAGGAAACAGGCAGTCTACCTGAAAAACAATTCAGAGTAATCATAGTCAAGATGACTATCTTGGAAATAGAATGGAGAAAATACAAGAAACATTTTAACAAGGACCTAGAAAAACTAAAGAGCAAACAAACAATGATGAACAATATAATTAGTGAAATTAAAAATTCTCTAGAAGGAATCAATAGCAGAATAACTAAGCCAGAATGAATAAGTGACCTGGAAGATAAAACAGTGGAAATAATTACCGTAGATCAGAATAAAGAAAAAAGAATGAAAAGATTGAGGACAGTCTCAGAGACCTCTGGGACAACATTAAACGCACCAACATTCCAATTATACAGGTCCCAGAAGAAGAACAGAAAAAGAAAGGGACTGAGAAAATATTTGAAGAGATTATAGTTGAAAACTTCCCTAATATGGGAAAGGAAATAGTCAATCAAGTCCAGGAAGCACAGAGAGTCCCATACAGGATAAATCCAAGTAGAAACCTGTCAAGACACATATTAATCAAACTCGCAAGAATTAAATACAAAGAAAAAAATTTTTAAGCGGCAAAGGAAAAGCAACAAAAAAAAAAACAAGGGAATCCCCATAAGGTTAACAGCTGATCTTTCCGCAGAAATTCTGCAAGCCAGAAGGGAGTGGCAGGATATATTTAAAGTGATGAAAGGGAAAAACCTACAACCAAGATTACTCTACCCAACAAGGATCTCATTCAGATTTGACGGAGAAATTAAAAGCTTAACAGACAAGCAAAAGCAAAGAGAATTCAGTACCACCAAACCAGCTTTACAACAAATGCTAAAGGAACTTCTCTAGGCAGGAAACACAAGACAAGGAAAAGACCTACAATAATAAAACCAAAACAATTAAGAAAATGGGAATAGGAACATATATATTGATAATTACCTTAAATGTAAATGGATTAAATGCTCCAACCAAAAGACACAGACAGGCTGAATGGATACAAAACAAAACCCCTATATATGCTGTCAACAAGAGACCTACTTCAGACCTAGGGACACATACAGACTGAAAGTGAGAGGATGGAAAAAGATATTCCATGCAAATGGAAATCAAAAGAAAGCTGGAGTAGCAATTCTAATATCAGACAAAATAGACTTTAAAATAAAGACTATTACAAGTGACAAAGAAGGACACTATATAATGATCAAGGGATCAATCCAAGAAAAAGATATAACAATTGTAAATATTTATGCACCCAAAATAGGAGCACCTCAATACATAACACAAATGCTAACAGCCATAAAAGGGGAAATTGACAGTAACAGAATCATAGTATGGAACTTTACCACCCCACTTTCATCAATGGACAGATCAACCAAAATGAAAATAAACAAGGAAACACAAGATTTAAATGACACAGTAAACAAGATGGAATTAATTGATATTTATAGGACATTCCATCCAAAAACAACAGAGTACACTTTCTTCTCAAGTGCTCATGGAACATTCTCCAGGATAGATCATATCTTGGGTCAAAAAACAAGTCTTGGTAAATTTAAGAAAATTGAAATCATATCAAGTATCTTTTGCGACCACAACACTGTGAGACTAGATATCGATTACAGAAAAAAAATCTGTAAAAAATACAAACATATGGAGACTAAACAACACACTACTTAATAACCAAGAGATCACTGAAGAAATCAAAGAGGAAATCAAAAAATACCTAGAAACAAATGACAATGAAAACACGACGGCCTAAAACTTACGGGATGCAGCAAAAGCAATTCTAAGAGGGAAATTTATAGCAATACACTCCTACATTAAGAAACAACAAATATCTCAAATAAACAACCTAACCTTACACCTAAAGCAATTAGAAAGGGAAGAACAAAAAAACCCCAAAATTAGCAGAAGGAAAGAAATCATAAAGATCAGATCAGAAATAAATGAAACAGAAATGAAGGGAATGATAGAAAAGATCAATAAAACTAAAAGGTGGTTCTTTGAGAAGATAAACAAAATTGATAAACCATTAGCCACACTTATCAAGAAAAAAAGGGAGAAGACTCAAATCAATAGAATTAGAAATGAAAAAGGAGAAGTAACGACTGACACTGCAGAAATACAAAGGATCATGAGAGATTACTGCAAGCAACTCTATGCCAATAAAATGGACAACCTGGAAAAAATGGACAAATTCTTAGAAAAGCACAACCTACCGAGACTGAACCAGAGAGAAATAGAAAATATGAACAGACCAATCACAAGCACTGAAATTGAAACTGTGATTAACAATCTTCCAACAAACAGAAGCCCAGGACCAGATGACTTCACAGGCGAATTCTATCAAACATTTAGAGAAGAGCTAACACCTATCCTTCTCAAACTCTTCCAAAATATAGCAGAGGGAGGAACACTCCCAAACTCATTCTACGAGGCCACCATCACTCTGATACCAAAACCAGACAAAGATGTCACAAAGAAAGAAAACTACAGGCCAATATCACTGATGAACATAGATGCAAAATCGTCAACAAAATACTAGCAAACAGAATCCAACAGCACATTAAAAGTTTCACACACTATGATCAAGTGGGGTTCATCCCAGGAATGCAAGGATTCTTTAATATATGTAAATCAATCAACGTGATACATCATACTAACAAATTGAAGGAGAAAAACCAAACGATCATCTCATTAGATGCAGAAAAAGCTTTCGACAAAATTCAGCACCCATGTATGATAAAAACTCTCCAGAATGTAGGCATAGAGGGAACTTACCTCAACATAATAAAGGCCATATATGAGAAACCCACAGCCAACATCGTTCTCAACTGTGAAAACCTGAAACCATTTCCACTAAGATCAGGAAAAAGACAAGGTTGCCCACTCTCACCACTCTTATTCAACTTAGTTTTGGAAGTTTTAGCCACAGCAATCAGAGAAGAAAAGGAAATAAAAGGAATCCAAATTGGAAAAGAAGAAGTAAAGCTGTCACTGTTTGCAGATGACATGATACTATACATAGAGAATCCTAAAGATGCTACCAGAAAACTACTAGAGCTAATCAATGAATTTGTTAGAGTAGCAGGATACAAAATTAATGCACAGAAATCTCTTGCATTCCTATACTAATGATGAAAAATATGAAAGAGAAATTAAGGAAACACTCCCATTTACCACTGCAACAAAAAGAATAAAATACCTAGGAATAAACCTACCTAAGGAGACAAAAGACCTGTATGCAGGAAACTATAAGACACTGATGAAAGAAAGATGACACAAACAGATGGAGAGATATACCATGTTCATGGATTGGAAGAATCAACACTGCGAAAATGACTATACTACCCAAAGCAATCTACAGATTCAATGCAATCCCTATCAAATTACCAATGGCACTTTTCACAGAACTAGAACAAAAAATTTCACAATTTGTATGGAAACACAAAAGACCCCGAAAAGCCAAAGCAATCTTGAGAAAGAAAAATGGAGCTGGAGGCATCAGGCTCCCTGACTTCAGACTATACTACAAAGCTACAGTAATCAAGACAGTATGGTACTGGCACAAAAACAGGAATATAGATCAATGGAACAGACAGAAAGCCCAGAGATAAACCTACACACATATGGTCACCTTATTTTTGATAAAGGAGGCAAGAATATGCAACAGAGAAAAGACAGCCTCTTTAATAAGTGGGACTGGGAAAACTGGACAGCTACATGTAAAATTAGAACACTCCCTAACACCACACACAAAAATAAACTGAAAATGTATTAAAGACCTAAATGTAACATCAGACACTACAAAACTCTTCGAGGAAAACCTAGGCAGAACACTCTATGACATAAATCACAGCAAAACACTATTTGATCCACCTCCTAGAGAAATGGAAATAAAAACAAAAATAAACAAATGGAACCTAATGAAACTTAAAAGCTTTTGCACAGCAAAGGAAACCATAAACAAGACAAAAAGACAACCCTCAGAATGGGAGAAAATATTTGGAAATGAAGCAATGGACAAAGGATTAATTTCCAAAATTTACAAGTAGCTCATGCAGCTCAATATCAAAAAACAAACAACCCAATCCCAAAATGTCAGAAGACCTAAATAGACATTTCTCCAAAGAAGATATACAGATTGCCAACAAACACATGAAAGGATGTTCAACATCACTAATCATTAGAGAAATGCAAATCAAAACTACAACGATGTATCAACTTACACCAGTCAGAATGGCCATCATCAAAAAATCTACAAACAATAAATGCTGGAGAGGGTGTGGAGAAAAGGGAACCCTCTTGCACTGTTGGTGGGAATGTAAATTGATACAGTCACTATGGAGAACAGTTTGGAGGTTCCTTAAAAATCTAAAAATAGAACTACCATACGACCCAGCAATCCCACTACTGGGCATTTACCCTGAGAAAACCATAATTCAAAAAGAGTCATGTACCACAATGTTCATCATAGCTCTATTTACAATAGTCAGGACATGGAAGCAACCTAAGTGTCCATCAACAGATGAATGGATAAAGAAGATGTGGCACATATACACAATGGAATATTACTCAGCCATAAAAAGAAACGAAATTGAGTTATTTGTAGTGAGGTGGATGGACCTAGAGTCTGTCATACAGAGTTAAGTAAGTCAGAAAGAGAAAAACAAATATCATATGCTAACACATATATATGGAATGAAACAAAAAAAAATAAGTGTTTCTGAAGAACCTAGGGGCAGGACAGGAATAAAGATGCAGACGTAGAGAATGGACTTGAGGACACGGGGAGGGGAAAGGTAAGCTGTGACAAAGTGAGAGAGTGGCATTGACATATATACACTACCAAATGTAAAATAGATAGCTAGTGGGAAGCAGCCGCATAGCCCAAGGAGATCAGCTCGGTGCTGTGTGACCACCTAGAGGGGTGGGATAGGGAGGGTGGGAAGGAGATGCAAGAGGGAAGGGATATGGGATATATGCACACATATAGCTGATTCACTTTGTTATACAGCAGAAACTAACGCAACAATGTAAAGCAATTATACTCCAAAAAAGATGTTAAAAAGAGAGAGAGAGAGAGAGAGAGAGAGAGAGAGAGAGAGAGATGGGGCATGTCCTAGATCTGTCCAATAGAATTTTCTGTGATGATGAAAATATTGTCTAGGTGTGCTGTACAACAGAGTAGCTATTAGCCACACATGGCTACTGAGCACTTGAAATGTAGCCAGTGTGACTGAGGAACTAAATTTTAAATTTTATTCAATTTTCATCTATTTCAATTTAAATACGGAATTCCCTGGCAGTCCAGTGTTTGTGACTCTGCACTTTCACTGCCGAGGGTCCAGGTTTGGTTCCTGGTCGAGGAACTAAGACTCCACAAGATGCGCTGTGTGGCCAAAAAAGAAAAAAGAAAAAAAGATCTCACCACAAAATAAAAGTTATACCTATGTGAAGTGATGGATGTTAACTAACCTTGTTGCAATGATCATTAAAATAAAGAAAGAAAGGTATTTAAATAGTCAGATGTAGCTAGTTGCCACCAGGTACAGATCAGAGGAGGCCTGTCCTGAAGAGACAGCATACCAAATGCAATAAATCTGCCTTGATAGTTCCTAGCTCAAACAGAAGACAAACAAAAATGCTATGCGAGGCAGCTGGAAAAATTTTAAATGGACTACACAGTTGATGATAACATTGAATCAGTGTTAAAAATTTTAGTATAAAAATGATATTTTGGTTATGTAGGAGAATGTCCTTGATCTTAATCTTAGGAGATACATAATCAGTGATGAAATATCTTGATGACTACAATTTACCATGAAAGAGGGGGGAAGAGCATTAATGTGTGTGTGTGTGTGTGTGTGTGTGTATATAAAACATGTATATATATCTACACAGAGAGAGAATATATGTACATATACATTCACACACAAAAAACATATATATGGTGGGAGGAAGAGGGGAAAAAAGTAAATTCAAATGTGGTAAAGTAGGGCTTCCCTGGTGGCGTAATGGTTGAGAGTCCGCCTGCCGATGCAGGGGACACGAGTTCGTGCCCCAGTCTGGGAAGATCCCACATGCCGCGGAGCGGCTGGGCCCATGAGCCATGGCCGCTGAGCCTGCGCATCCGGAGCCTGTGCTCCGCAATGGGAGAGGCCACAGCAGTGAGAGGCCCGCATACCGCAAAAAAAAACCCCAAAACAAAACAAAAAATGTGGTAAAGTGCTCAAAATTGGTAAATTTGGATGAAGCATATATGCGTGTTCATTGTACTCTTCAACTTTGCTATAGATTTAAAAATTTTCTAATAAAAAGATGTAAGGGAATTAAATTCTCCTCCTCTAATACCTATTATACTTCTTATATAAACTATATTATTAAAATTAGCTTATGGTTTCATATTTTATGACTTGGTATTTTATACCCCATACATTTTCACAGTAAACAGAGTGCTATAATGTACCAAAACTGTCCCAATTAGTTGATTAACTAATTAAGTTTAAAAAGGAACATCTGTTAATTCAATTGGAAAGCAGAATTATTTCTCACCAAATAAAGTTATATCATGCTTTTAATGTAGCAATTAGCTATATTTTCACAATCTGATTCAACACAGAACTGATTTTTGGCAATAAAGAAACATAATGAAGTTCTATTGAATTTAATATTTACCAATTAAGAAATATACCAGCATCAACAAGTTAAACCTTTATATACTAAAAAAAACTCTCAGTCTTTTTTAAATTTCAGGAGGGAAAACAGAATTCCAATTGTGTTTTCACTATGAAAATTATGGTTAGTTGTTTCTGATATAGGCTTATGTTATATTTTAAAATAGAAAGATAGGATTTTATTTTTTTAAGAATCAGGTCATAATCATACCTGGACAGAAGGGAAAATGGGTGTGTATGCTAATAACATCCGGTAGTGATATCTGACCAGGTTCAGAGAGTAAACTTTCCAAGTCGATAATAAAAAAAGGCAAGGCAGTGAAAGATGGGATACAATATTTAACAACCTAAAGGATGGCACATCTGGATCAGTTCCAGACTAAGTGGAGAGACCGTGCAGATGAGAGAGACTGGAGGATGCAGAAACAGCCTGACCACTGCCTTAGTCTCCCAGCAATGGATCTCTGGGGAAGGAGCAGAGTTGACACACAAGGCAACCTACCATCCTGTACCACAGTGATTGTGCTGACTTCACAAAAAGGGGCCTCTGTTCCTTAATGGAAAATACTCAGAAACTGTAAACTTTAAACAGTATTTGTAAGGGGAATTACACAGCTCTCAACTAGATGATAAAACTAGAAGAAAGATAAACTCACCAGGATATATAGGCACATACTACATAGCAACCTCTTTTCTCCATCCCATTTCAGCATGGAATCAAATTTTAGTGTAGTTCTTCCATACCATAATGCCAACTGTCCAGTTTAGACTTCAAAGTCACAAATTCCAGACTCATTTCACACACAGTGCATACCTATCCCAGGCCTCCTCCACTTATGTGTGTCCCCACAATTTTTTACTAGTGTATACTAAAATTATTTATCTCCCAAGTAGATTTCTTGCTACTGTGAAAACAAACCATGACTTACTCATTTTTTTATTCACAACACTCAGCAGAGTATTTGTACAAAGCTAGAGTATAAAAAATATTTTATCAGAAAAATCAAAAGTAGCTAGATGAAAGGTTAAGAGATTTTCTGTTCAAAACAACAAGGTTCAAGGCAAAACCAAATTTTAAAATATCCCAGGATCAGTAGGAAAGAGGCCAAATATCAGACAACTATTAGGACCAAGGATTGATTTTACATAAACTGTAAAACCAACTGTAAAACCTTTGAAGACCTTTTCTCTGTATAAGTCTATGATTGCAAGTCATAAGGATTATATTTTCTGGGCTTGGTAAATCTTCAACTGCATAAAGTAATATCCGAACTTCAGAAGCAAGAAATTATACTTTATCAATTTACCACTTTTCAATGAATACCCAAGTATGATGTCAGTAATTCTAAGGTACTAGATCCTAGAGAAAACATTTCAGTGTGGATAATCTGACTAAATCTTGACCTCTTCTTCCTCTAAGTTCTCATCTTGAGGTATAAGGTTTCATACTTTCTAGGGAATGAGGTTCTATTATAAATAACTCAGTGAAAAATAAGTACTATCTACAACCATTATAACTAAGCATCATCAATGCCAAGTACAATATTATTCTCTTAAAAAATTCTCCAAAAAGAGAAGACCATTAATCATTCTCCATTAAATTATTTCATATTAAGTCAGAAACATCCTTTTCTGTAAACTGAGGTTAAGCCATATTTAGTGATACCAATCAGGTTATAATTAAGCTTAGGAGCTCTTTAAGTTATGGGGTCACAGCCAATTTAGAATTCCCAGAGGGGAAAAAAGAAAAAACAAAGCAGATATGATTTTTAAGATTTTAAAGCTTTTTCAATTCATAAATCAAAACTCTGTCAGCCAGACTTTCCTTAACAATAGGAACAGGAAAGAATACCTAGATGAACTAAAATAAGCTTTTCCTCTGAAGATTAATGCTTAGTAATGTATTGCTTCACTTTAAAAGTTATCAGAATACAATAAACTATAGAATACAAGTAAACGTCTCATGAACAAATACTTCCTGGGGACCTGGGTATGACTCCAGACTTGTCTTAAGCCCATATCAACTGCTGATTTCTACATCCATCTCAAACAGATGTTAGAGCAGTCAAGTGTTAACAAGAGTGAAAAAACCTCTTCCTGAGGAAAAAGAGAAAGAAAAAAAAGGAGGAAAAAAACAGAACCCCCTCTACAAAAAGAAAGAGAGAATAAAGGATTAGAAAATTACACCCTTCAATCAGCTTTCAGTAAGAAAAAAATGGTTGTTTTAGTTTTTTAATTATTAGAAAAAATGTATGAGACATGAAAATTATTGGGGGTGGGGAAGGAAGAAATAAATAACAGGAGGCCTACAAAAATTGAAGAAACAAATTTCTTCAGAAAAGCAAGAAGTGAGGTAATTAGTATTAAAAACAAGTGATTTTCCCTGTCTACAGGGAGTTCAAGGAATTACAAGCCTTCTATAAGGAAAGAGTATTTTGGTTTTAGATATATATATATCTACATGCAGAGAAAAGGCATAACAGAGAAATGAATACGCTTCAGTTATTTGTTTCAGTGTTAAAAAAAAAGTTAAAGAAGAAAAGAATGTGATGATGCTCTTGGATTGGAATAATTAATATTGTTAAAATGGCCACACCACCCAAAGCAATCTACAGATTTAATGCAATCCCTATTAAAATGCTCAGGACATTTTTCAAAGAACTAGAACAAATAATCCTAAAATTCATATGGAATGAAAAAAGACCCCAAATTTCCAAAACAATCGAGAAAAAAGAACAAAGCTGGAGGTATCACCCTCCCTGACTTCAGACTATACTGCAAAGCTACAGTAATCAAAACAGCATGGTACTGGCACAAAAACAGACACATAGAGCAATGGAACAGAATAAAGAGCCCAGAAATGAACCCATTCACTTAGGGTCAATTAATCTACAACAAAGGAAGCAAGAATACACAATGGAGAAAAGACAGTCTCTTCAATAACTGGTGCTGGGAAAACTGGACAGCTACATATAAATCAATGAGATTAGAACATTTCCTCACACCATATACAAAAATAAACTCAAAATGGATTAAAGACCTACATGTAAGGCCTAAAGCCATAAAACTCCTAGATGAGAACATAGGCAGAACACTCTTTGACATAAATCATAGCAATATTTTTTGGATCTGTCTCCTAAGGCAAAAGAAATAAAAGCAAAAAACAAACAAACAAACAAAAAAACCCAAATGGGACCTAATTAAATTTCACAGCTTCTGCACAGCAAAGGAAACCATCAACAAAACAAAAAGACAACCAATGGGGCTTCCCTGGTGGCGCAGTGGTTGAGAGTCCGCCTGCCGATGCAGGGGACAGGGGTTCGTGCCCCTATCCCGGAGGATCCCATGTGCCGCGCAGCGGCTGGGCCCGCGAGCCATGGCCGCGGAGCCTGTGTGTCCGGAGCCTGTGCTCCGCAACGGGAGAGGCCACAGCAGTGAGAGGCCCGCGTACAGCAAAAAAAAAAAAAAAAAAAAAAAAAAAAAAAAAGACAACCAATGAAATTGGAGAAAATATTTACAAATGATACGACCGACAAGGGGTTAATGCCCAAATATATAAACAGTCCATACAACACAATATCAAAAAAAAGATAATAAATAACACAATCAAAAAATAGGCAGACAACCTGAATAGACATTTTTCCAAAGAAGACATACAGATGGCTAACAAGCACATGAAAAAATGCTCAACATCGCTAATTATTAGAGAAATACAAATCAAAACCACAATAAGATATCACCTCACACCTGTCAGAATTACTGTCATCAAAAAGTCTACAAGTAACAAATGTTGGCAAGGAAGTGGAGAAAAGGGAACACTTGTACTCCGTTGGTGGGAATGTAAATTGGTAGGTCACTATGGAAAACAGCATGGAAGTTCCTCATAAAACTAAAAATAGAACTAACATATATGATCCAGCAATTCCACTTCTGGGTTTATATCAGAAGAAAATGAAAACACTAATTTGAAAAGATCCATGCACCCTAATGTTAATAGCAGCACTATTAACAATAGCCAAGAAATAGAAACAACCCAAGTGTCCATCAACAGACAAATGGATAAAGAAGATGCGGTGTGTATAGACACACACACACACACACACACACACACACACACACACACACACACAGAGGAATATTACTCAGTCATAAAAAAGAATGAAATTCTGACATTTGCAGCAATGTGAATGGACCTAGAGATTATCATATTAAGTGAAGTCAGACAGAGAAAGACAAACATCATATGATATCAGCTATATGTGGAATCTAAAATGATACAAATGGGGCTTCCCTGGTGGTGCAGTGGTTGGGGGTCTGCTTGCCAATGCAGGGGACACGGGTTCGTGCCCCAGTCCGGGAGGGTCCCGCATGCCGTGGAGCGGCTGGGCCCGTGGGCCATGGCCCCTGAGCCTGTGCGTCCGAAGCCTGTGCTCTGCAGCGGGAGGGGCCACAGCGGTGAGAGGCCCGCGTACCGCAAAAAAAAAAAAAAAAAAAAAAGAGATAAATGAACTTATTTACAAAACAGAAACAGACTCACAGATATAGAAAACAAACTAGCGGTCATCAGTGAGGAGAGGGAAGTGGGAAGGGGCAGGTTAGGGGTAGGGGACTAAGATACAAACGACTTTGTATAAAGTAGATAAGCAACAAGGATATATTGCACATGACAGGGAATAACAGCCATTATCTTGGAATAACATTTAATGAAATATAAACTGTAAAAATATTGAATATGTTGTACACCTGACACTAATATAATATTGTAAATCAACTATACTTCAATTTAAAAAAATAAAAAGAACGTGACAATGACCATGAGACCCTTGTCCTAGTTAAAAGCTACATGCAATTGATTTTAATTGGCTTAAACTTATGAAATAAGACTTCCTGAGGTCATGCAGACATATATCTAGCTTGATTCTATGAAACAGGCAAAACTATTCAATCATTACCACCAAATGGAATTAGTTAAATTCTTTAACTATTCATAACATTTCCTCTAACTCTAAACACCAGTTCACATTTTAAGATATTCAGATTTATACTTTTCACAAATGCTACAAACCAGTCAAATAGTAATCTCTGGTTTTTAAATACATATATTGATTACAAATCAACAGTGGCAAAGGTGATGATGATGGAGAAAAATAATTGACAGCAGCCAATATTTTGGGTGAAGAACAAGAGACTGTATGATTGCCTCTTATATTGCATTCAAAAACTAACAGTGTGTTTATATGGTCAAGGAAAACCCAAAGAGTATGGTTTACCATATAGACAGGCTAATGAGAAGTTTACAAAGTAGAAGGAGAATGAAATATGAATAGAATCAAGAGCAGTCAGGTCTACTTTTTTCACAAAGTAATTTTATAGAAACAGACTGGTTCTATTGAGGTCTGGTGAATACTGCTCACCAATGGTATTTTATGCGAAGAAACAAAAACTAAATTTGTTTCTGCTATAGAATTTATTTTGAAGCTTTCTTTTCTAAAGCCACAGACTGTACACAGGACAAAGCCATTAAACGGCAGAGAAGAGTGGTGCCTCCTTTAGGGACATCCTGCTGAATGGAAGACACTGAAGTTCACAATATCAGGTCAGTCCTAGGCCATAAGAAAGTACTTTATACCAACATTGTTAGCTTCTCTATTCTTCATAACAGGGAACGAAGTGCCCTATTTTTCAAATACATTTCTTTAAAGTTTTATACTCACCCACCTTCCCCAAAACTAAATACTTGTTTCAAACTGTGATGTCTTGTTCTCTGCTAAACATAGCTGTTATAATAAGGAAATTGAAGTGGTTGGGGGCTATAGCTCTCCTTCCAGGAATACCTGTCAAAATACCCGTTTGTCAGTTTCAAGCTGTCTGGAAATCTATTTTCCCAAGTGGCTTTCACAAAGTAAAAGCATTTCAAGTGCAAAAAATGCGTGATAGAATTATCTTTCCCCAGAGAACAAAAGCTGGATATCTGTTGCTTGTTATTTTACAAATAAAGCTCTCCACTCAATTTAGGATGATATAAATAAATTATAAGTATTACCTTAAAAACTAGAATCATACTACTCTTCTGTTGAAGTCAAGAACTGACCTAAATTAAAATCAACGCCTTGTAAAATATTAGAGTTAGAAGGAGTCTTGGAGATATCCATTTTTTAAGACTGTTCTGAATTATACAAGTAACTTCTGAATAATCCTGGGAAAATAGGGGAAGACGGAATTTTAAGAGCAGAGGTAATACAGTTGCCCAGCAGGTCGTACTAACTTGGGTATGCTGTGTTTACCAAATATTAATTAAAGAATACCACTTTAAGGTTGGGTTCTTAATACTTTAAAATTATCAGAGAAAAAAATTTTTTAATGTTAATATTAAGCAAATACAATCTCTTTCCATCATAGTAGTGATTTAGCTCTCCACACACAACCACACAGGAAAAAACTCTCTTTGCTAGACCTTATAGGTGGATGGCTAACATTAAACAATAGTGACAGCTTCTCTTGAAGTCATATTAACAATGACACCAGGGAAAATATGATACAATGTGAAAAAAAGACAAAAGGAGGTGGTCTGGCACTCTTTGCAGGTTTTCCAGGTTTACACACCTTTTGATTCTGTAGGAAAAAGAAATAGGGAAAAACTAAAGGGATCAAAACCATTTTCTATACACATAATATTTTAAGCAGACTACACTTTTGTTTTATAGATGAAATTAAAATCATCTGAGCATTTAAAATATCAAAATAAAAACTAGGCACAAGTACACTTATTCACAATTGCAGTGGCAAAGAGTTCTCTGTAAGATATTTAAATTCTTTGTGAAGAGATATCCCATTTATTTCCATATGCCCCCAAGTTAAACCAATGTCTCTCTTTGTCACCCCATAAGATCTCACTTTATGTTCCATTAATCAAGACTGCATGAACTTACCGCTAAAAGGAGTTCTCTTTCTATAGAATGATGTTAGCAAAATAAACTGATGTATGCTTATCAAAAAGCATGCAAAATAAGAGAGACAGTCAGGCACATTATGACAAGTCATTTTTCCATCATTAACAACACAAAATAGCAATTCTACTTCTATATATTTTATTGACAGACTCATTAAAATAAATGTCACACTTGGTATATACATATAAGGAAGAAATAAATGAAAAATATACTTTCATGGAAATATTTAAGAGAATTCTTCAAGCTTTTAAGTAAAACAAGCAAACCATTGTGGTTATCAATCAACTTTCAACATTTAAACAAATATAGTATAAGACGCCACTGAACACAAAAATTAGAATAAAACATTTCCACAGAAATATCTTAAGTATCATATCCGGAAAGCAAAATAATTTTAAGACATTAACACATAAGATGCATTTATAAATTAAAACAGTCTCTATAAAATTATTCCACACATGTCATGAGAATGTTAAAGATTCGGTTGAATTTCTTCTCAAACAATGCACATCCCTAAATAGTAACCATATTTTCAGTCCTTTGTCTAATGCTAGCATCCACCAGAATCTGAGTACAGAGCAAGATAAATTGAACACAGTACAAAAATTTCCTGAGCATTCTGACCAAAGCCATGTTTCTTTATTTTTCAAATGTTTGTTGCAATACACTTGTTTTACTTTCAGCGTCTGAATAATACCCAAAATAGTTCCACTGTCATAATTATTTGTAATTTTCATATTCTTAATTGGACTTTATTCATTATAAAAACCTGGATTGAGAATCACTTAGTAAATAATACTCTAACAAGCACTAGTGAACCCAATTCATTTTACCAAAGAAAACTGTGCAAAATAAATTAGAAAAAAAAACGAAAAGAATGGATAGCATTATTCATACTATTAAAAATATTCACAATTATCACAGAGCTTGCTAAAAACAACATGCTGAAGGGTTGCTTTTGAGGTCTTTTTCAGGAAGGTTTGGTTAGTAAAAGTATCTGAAAGATCTCGTTGTCTTACTCATAGGTTGGCATTTTACACAAAACCTTGAAAACTGTTCTCTAATGACAGGAACGGATAGAAAAGAAAGTGTCAAATCGAAATACTCTCACCTCTGCTGGCCTTTTACTTCAAGAGTTCAGTTTCTTCATGGAGTAAGTTATAAAACTTTAACACAATGGCTCACTTATTAAATCTGTGAGATGTTTAAATGGAATAATCATAGCCCATATTTGAAAACTGAGAACTTGAAAAAGAGGCGTGTTTGCCAGAGGTTTTATCCTAAATGACAGAGTACATTCTGATGGTCTCCGTGATTAAACTTTTTCAGAGTATTTCAATGTAGGCTCAGTAAAAACTGTGGCCAGTATTATAACTTTCCTTTTCAGATTTAGGAGTTGAGGTGCTGTTGATATAAAACTCACGATGGAATATACAGGACAGAGATTCATTTATTTCACCATTTAACAAACATATATAGTAAGCTTTTATCACACATAAAAATCACCGCTCTAGGCCTTGTGGTCCAGCCAGAAGTAAAAATCAGATATGGAGTCTATGGAGTCAGATAGGGAGAAGGTATACCCGTTGGCAGGTAAGCCATATGTATATAAGTTACAGTACACAATAGAAGTAAGTGCCAAAGAGATCCTGAGAAAACAACTTGGAGGGTTGCAGGGGCAGTAGGGGGAGGGTTTATCTGGGAAGGTAAAGATTATTCCAGAATGGCGCAGAATAAATTTGCCAAAAGATAGAATAGATTTGCATATGAAGATAAGGGCAAAAGACATTCCAAGTAAAGAGGGAGAGAGATACTAAGGGTAGAGAAATGGGAGAGACTGAAGAATTCAGGGGCAAGTGCATAGTACTTCACTTTGGCTAACCAGTCATTTATAAGGAAAGAGAGAAGTAAGACTAAAGTAAAAATGAAAGGAAGTAACCAGGTTATGGAGGGCCTAGGCTGAATCTTCTGTTGGAAGTTCTTTAAGGACTGGCCTGACATAATCTGAGCTCGGCTTTAGCGAAACTGAACTGGAAGTAGCGATTAGAATGAATTGAAATAGGATGGAAGCAAATGTAGAGACCGTTTAGGAGGTAATAGCTTAAGAAAACATTTAAGTAGCCCTAAAATAGTGAATGTAGGGCAGACAAGGCAGAGGCAAGGATTAACTTTAATGTGAAAGTAGCAGGAGTTGGCAACCAATTGGATATGGCAGGCAAAGGAGGAGGGGTCAAAGATGTGTTCTTCTAATGTGCTAGAAATTCTCCATGGCATTGAATTATTTCTGAAGCTTACTCACTGTAAGAATTATTTGTACCAGTATTGAGAGCTAATTTCAAAATACAAAGAGGGAAAGGAACATATCTTGTATAATTTAATCATGACCTTAAATGAGATATCATAAGGAAGTGATCCCAAATTCCATCACTATTTTGTCCTTTCTTTTTCCTCTAAACTTTTGGAAATGAATTAGAGAAAACATGCCTGTCATATACAAGTCCTTCAACTGACAAGGTAACACAAAACTTAAGGGTCATCCAATCATAACTTTCCTTTTGAATTCCAGGCAATAAGCCACTGAACATAAGAGTAAGCTTTGCCCAAAGGCCAAGTGAGGGTTGGAACAAGTACAGGGCTAGCACTCTGGGTGGACAAGCTTTGCTCTCTAGAGAGATGTGGATTCAGATCAACTCCCTGTCAAAACAAAGGAGCTGGACTTTTGGACATGAACCAAAATGCAAGTCCGAGTCCCAGAAACCCACAATAGTACTTTGTCACCAGCAAGAGCAAAACTATCCCATGAAATCTGGCTCAGCAAGCTTTTGTCCTTAATGCTTTTTACCTTCTTGCTTTAATTTCAGAACATTTTACCACCAGTCTCTAACTCTTTTTTAATTTCAGCCAGGTCACTTTAGATGATCTGAAGAAGGAATCAATTTATCAGCACAGAGAGACTTTGGGAAATAGTTAGGATGCTGCAAAAAATATTCATACAACACAAACTTAAGTTGCATAAACACAATTTAAGATCAGGAGAGCTAAAATGAGATAAACCAACTTAATCATTTTACCATATAGAAAACAGTATCTTCTTTTGGCAAGAGAAGTTCTTCTACCCCTGAATCAGCAAAGGAAAAAGAGAGATGAAAATCCCTCTCTAGGGGAGAAAAATAGATTGTTTAAGCACATGAGAAAGGCTAGAGAGAATATTATTCAAAAGGTTTTAGCAACAAGGGTAGGATATGTTTCTCAGGTTCCCAGATGGATTTTATGACTCTTGTTCCAATTACAAAAATAGAAAACTTTAGCCACTATAACTCAGCGCTACAGAGGATTAAATAAATTTCTGCAAACTCAACTGTGAACATAACACGTTGATAATGTTTGGGGAAAATAATTTCAAGCATAAGACTTTTCTTCAATATTCAGTCAATACCGTTATAGAGTCTCTACAATAAACCAGACCCTAACTCTGGCATTGGACAAGAAAGCTTTTTCAAAGTTACTACTCTTCAAAACTGTGTATGTATACACATAAATAAACAAATAACAGCTTCTCAAATCATAAATGATATATAACAGATCACCCTTCAATCCATTTCAGTTATGCAGCTTTTCCACATAAATGACTTTTCCAATGTGGTTACACATTTTGTTTTTGATGCACAATTTACCTCTTTTTTGTAGTGCGTATCCATTAACAAATTATTGCAGCTATAGTTATTTTTAATACTTTTGTCCTTTACCTTTATACTAGAGTTAACTGTTTAACACACTACTATAATACAGTATTAAAGTATTCTGAATATGACTATATAGTTATCTTTACCATTGTGTTTATATTGCCATATGTTTCATATGTTTACTAATTAGGGTCCTTTCATTTTCAGCTTGAAGAACTTTCAGCCTTTCCCATCAGGCAGGTATAATGGGTGAATTCCCTCAGCTTTCGTTTGTCTGGGAAAGTCTTTATCTCTGTTTCTGAAGGACAACTCCACTACATAAAATACTCTTGGCTGGCAGTTTTTTCCTTTCAGCCCTTTGAATATATCATCTCACTCTCTCCTGGCCTTCAAGGTTTCTGCTGAGAAACCCACTGATATAGTTTTATGGAGGTTCCCTCCTATCTAAGGAAGGTTTTTCTCTTGCTGCTTTTTAAATTCTCTTTGTCTTTGATTTTAAACAATTTTATTATAGTATGTACTAGAGTAAATCATTTGGAGTTGAAATCTGGGGGGAAATTATGAACTTCATGAATTTAGATGCCCAATTTTCTCCCCATATTTGGTAAATTCTCAACCATTATTTCTTTAAATAAGCTTTCTGCCCCTTTCTCCCTCTCTTCTCCTTCTGGAACTTCAATAAGTAGGTTGTTTCTCCTAATGGTATTCCATAGTTCACATAGGCTTTATTCACTATTTTTCATTCTGTTTTCTTTTTTTTTGTACTCCTCCAAAGGGATAATTTGAAATAATCTGTCTTCTACTTCACAGATTCTTTCTTTTGCTTGATCCAGTCTGACACTGATGCCCTCTAATGCAATTTTTTTTTCATTTCATTCATCATATTCTTCAGCTCCAGAATTTCTATTTGATTCTTTTTTTAAGATCTCTGTCTCTCTGTTAAACTTCTCCTTTTGTTCATGTATCGATTTTTAAAAATTTCACTGAATTGCTTTTCTGTGTTTTCTTGTAGGTCCCTGAGCTTCCTTAAAATAACTATTTTGAATTCTTTTACTGGGAAAAAACTGCAGATCTCCATTTGGCAGGAGGAGAGTGGGTCAGTTACTGGAAAATTATTGTGTTCCTATGGTGGTATAATTTTTTCCTTGATTTTTTTCCTGTTCCTTGGAGTCTTGCATTGCTGTCTTTATATCTGAAGAAGCAGTCACCTCCTTCAGTCTTACTGACTGGTTTCAGGAGAGAAAATCTTCTGGAGCCCTGTTAGGAATGCTGAGGCTTTCTCAAATCTTTTTTTTTTTAAACACTATTTTTTTTAACTTATTTTTTAAATTTATGTATTTATTTATTTATTTTATGGCTGCATCAGGTCTTAGTTGTGGCATACAGGATCTTTGCTGAGGCATGTGGGATCTTTTGTTGTGGCGTGTGGGCTTCTCTCTAGTTGTGGCGTGCAGGTTTTCTTTTCACTAGTTGTGGCATGCAGGTTCCAAGGTGCGTGGGCTCCAGAGCGCATGGGCTCTGTTGTTTGTGGCGTGCAGTCTCTCTAGTTGAGGCGCATGAGCTCAAGAGTTGTGGCACACGAGCTTAGTTGCCCCGTGACATATGGGATTTTAATTCCATGACCAGGGATTGAACCAGCATTCCCTGCACTGGAAGGCGGATTCTTTACCACTGGACCACCAGGGGACTCCCTCAAATCTTTTCTATATACTGGACTGTTTCACACTTCTTGTTCCCTTTTATGAGGGAATTCTTAAGACTGCATGCCTTCTATGGATCCTGCAAACCCAAGTCAAGTGCTGACAGCCTCCCCTTTGCTTTCCCTAGGGCAGTATTGAATGCTCAAGCTTGTACGGTCTCTCCCAATTCTACACAGTCAGGCTGGCTTTCCAGCCCTGGGCTCACTGACTTCTACAAAGGTCCCCTCTCGTTGCTTCAGGGGCACACACAGGTAACTGGCCACAGGGTGGAGTACGGAGTTGTGTGTGGATGAGGCACACAGAGCATTGTGGGCACTGGGCACTCACACACTCTCACTTTCCCCTGTGGAAGAAATCATGGGCCAAGAAGGTCCCTGCTGGCACTGAACTGTGCCACCTTCGGGGAGGGGTGATGCACGTAAAGTAAAACTGTTCCCGTTACCCTCTTCAATGCGTGCAACTCAGACTTTTTTTTTCCTCAAAATGGTATGCTGGAACTTCTCTGCTGGACTACCAGACTTCCACAAGGGCACTACTGTCCATGGGTGATAGTCAAAATAGGTACTCTTTGTGGGGAGAAAACTCTCATTCCCCCATGTGATGACATCATTCTTCCGTAGCCCAAGGGACACTCAGCCACTGACGCTCTGCTCAGACCCATAAACACTTCTTAGTCTGCAATGAGTTGGGCTCTTTTGCCTGATATAATATATATATAAGTATATATTATATAATGTGTGTGTGTGTGTATATATATTTCTCTTTCTTCCCAGCTTATCAGCTTCACATTATTGTTTATATACCCTTCTAGAACCTCATCATCACCTTTTAATTTCTTTCTTCCTTTTTGCTCTGGGATTGGAAAAAAAAGCTAAGCAAGTTTTTTCTAAAAGTTTGATAAAGATTTTAAATATAGGCCAAGTATTATACCGGTGACTTAAGTAGATTGGCTTACCATTTACATCATTTTAATAACTTTTAATGCCTCCTCACTCCATGATTTAGTTCCAGCCATGGAGGGCCACCTTATTACCATCTGTATCCCCAGTGCCTGGCACTATATCTAGTTTAAAAAAAAAAGACAGCTGGTAAATATTTTGAATAAATGAATTTTCACCTTCCTGACCAAATTCAAGAGAGCATCAGGCTTATGGCAGTACAGTCATATGAAGGCTTAAGGTGCTTAGATTTCAGGACTAATTCTGCAATAAATTAGTTGTGTGACTTAGGAAAAATCATTTGACATGTCATGGTTTCACTTTCTTCATCAATAAAGTGAGATAGCTGTACTATACAATCTCTAAATTTCTCATATATCTAATATTTTAATATTCTTTATCATCTACTTTGATTACTCACAGGCTACTTTTTCTTAACTAACTGATATTTCTTAAGTAACTAAGATACAAAATAAGTCACCTCCAGATAGCTGTTTTGGTTGGGTACTGATCTCTCACTGGCAAATACTATAGGTCTTCTTTTCATTGAAAGGGAGATTATGAAGGATGCATAAGAAAGAAGCAAAAGGTTCAATATTAAAATTTTCCATACTGGTCTAATCCCAGCATTTTATCTATAAATTACAGGCTCTCCAGCCAGACATAACTTGAACGGTAAATTTCACAAGGGTAGAAAAATGGTCACAGCGACATGTCTTGGGCAGCTGGAGGACAACCTTGAGGCATCTATGGTGCAATAAATGGACTAAGGACAAGAGAAAGGGAAATAGAATGATACTGTAAACAAACTGTCTTCCTCACAATTTCACCTGCAGAACACCCTGGGAAAGAAAGCAGGTAAAATGGTCAAATAGTGAGTAAATGAATCCTGCTCAGCTTTTCCATCACACTTTGTTTACACGTAGAAGAGAATCTCACTAACACCTAAAAGCATTTTATGCATTTATTCATTGAATATGTATTAAAACAAAAACTGAGTACATACTGTGCATCCAGCATTGTGCTAAGGCACAAAAAAGACAAAGATTATTCTGACACATCCTCCACCTGTAAGTGTTCAGACTGGCTGGAGAGAAAAACAAGTAAATAAACCATAAAACACAACATAATTACTACTTTAAAGTAAGTATAGGATACTACCCCGGCACAAAGAAAGGACTTTTTTTCTGGGAAAGTGATCTTTAGGCCAGATCTAAAATGATACAGACAAGCTGATGAGGATGACAGAGAGGGAACCCAGGCAGAGGAAACAGGGTGTGCAAAGTCATGGAAGAGTGAAGCTGAGTATATTCCAGGAACTGCAGTTGTTAGGGCATTGGTGGGGCTCAGCAATCAAAGCGGGAGGCCTGGAAGGAAAGCAGGAGCTGTGTCACAGAGCCTTCATTGTGTGCTATACGAGGGGGACCTGGACTATGTAACGAACATATGGGGAAACAATGAGGAGTTTTAAACAACATAAAAATATGATTAGCTGTCGGGATAGGGAAGAAGGGAGTGCCCTGTCACCCATTTTGTAATAGGAATCAACAGGATTTGGTGACTGATCACTTAAAGGTGGCACAGAGTGATGGTTAAGGCAGAGCAAAGAGCCCAGAAAGATTCACAGACCCCTGATGTTATCATTTGGGTAACAGTGGCTCCATTTAGAGAAACAGGAAAAGAATAGAAGGAAGCTGGGTTAGGAAAAAGGCAACAATGTATTTGGGGCTATGTGAAGGCCAAGGTGCCTGTGCAACATTCAGGTACAGCCAGAACTAAACGGCCAGAGCTCAGGAGAACAGCAATCAGAGGAGATAAAGAACTGAGAGTCAATGTTCTAGTTGAAACAATGTGAGTGACTGAAGTCACCTTGGAAGATAATGAAACATGAAATTAGATGAAGGCTGAGAAAAGAATCCCAGAAAATTCAGAAACTTCTCAACTTGTGAGTACCTAGATTATGAACAAAACCATGAACTGAGAAACACCCCCTGTCCCCCAAAACAGTGCTGGCTCTCCCTGCTACCAACAGATGATGCTAGAACTTACTTGAGAAGATTACCACTTTGGAACAACTTTTAGATACCTATTAAACTCCAAGGAGCTGAGCTTCTGAATTAATATCTAAGTGCAGATGGGTAACAAAGGAAAGCAGGAAAGAAAGGCACCATGGGAGCCAAAGGAAGAGAACATTCTTTGGGAAAAACCAAGACAAAACACTGATCATTGCAAACATATATTCATTCAGCAAATAGACAACCTACAGAGTACTAGAAACTCTAGGTGATAAAAAATTCAGTAGTGAACAAAGCACAATCCATGACCTCTAACAGCTACAGCAAGACCAAGTATGATAAAAACTAAATGTTTTCCTTTTGGTTTGGCCTTTAGAAGATTACAAATAACCTAGAGACATGAGCTTAGGCACCAGACTAAAGTGGGCTGACTAATGTAGGAAAAGGGAGGAAGAGGAAACAACGGGTATAAGCTTCTTGTCAAGAATCTTAGCTGGGAACAAGACAGAAAGGCAGCAGCAAGAGGCCATGAAGAGAATAGTTTCTAGCTATGCATAATACCACACCAAGAGACACATGCACTCCAAGAGCTTACTATATAAACACTCTGACTCAGACACATACATATGAGAGAAGAACAACAGTTTAAACTGACTCCATAATACACTTTATAAACTAGAGAGGCCTAAATTATTAAAATTACATTCCAATGTTATTAATTTTCATTATTAATGATTCTCTGACTACCATTTGGTCTAAGTTGAAAATTAGAAGGCAGTCATGAGGTTAAAGAACTTCAATCATCCTCAGAGGAAGAAGGAAAATGAATGAGATACCTCAGTGCAGTTTGGGATTAAAGATAGGCATGGGACCAATTACCTGTTAAAGGGAGATGCATGAAATATTTTAGAACTGGGTTTATGAGCCCCTTCAAGAAATGCTAGAGAGAGGTAAGAAAATGTTAGGAGCGGGAAGAGAGACATGATATGGTAGAAGCAAATAAGTATTTAGGCACAAGTATTTGTCAAACAATAATAGTGTGATTTAAATAAGTATAGCTGACATACGTCTGCATCAGTTTTATCATTCCAGCAAATAATCTCCATACAAGATATTTCAACACAGCATATGATGTGAACTATATACATGCTGTGAGTAAAAGAAGTTCCTATCCATATCTAGTGAGCATAAATAGAGGCAAGAGGGCAATTAGAAGTCAGTGTATAACCAAACAAAACTGACTCATATTGATATCTAAAATTCTCATTTTTGCAGTAACAACTTAGGAAATGTAGAATGAAGGCTGGAAGTCTTATGTGACTTTAATATCACATAACAAACTTCATGTATTCATAAATATTTGCCTAGTGAGAGAAAAACAGCCTCATTTTATTTGGATAGTTGAGGAACTGCTACCAGAAATGCACAAACTAATTTACGACAAAAGAAAAGCATGGAAATGATTCCACCACGTCTAACCAACACATTCACATTTTACCTTTTCCTTTAAGGAGAAGAGTTCAAAAATAACTAACTTTTAGTATGCCATCAATTAAAAAAAAAGATAAGCTCCTCTGGTAGTGATTTGTTTGGTAGTGATTTGTTAACATATAAGGAGGAATAGCCAAAATGAGGAAATAATGAATTAAGTTTCCTTTTAGAACAAAAGTGCTTCTATATTACAGATTTGGCAAAACCGCAGAAATGGATTTATATATCTACCCTTCCCTCCTTCTTTCCAACCCTCCAACTTGTATACAAGCCAAGAGTTCTTTAAGCTAAGAGTATACAGCTATAACTCTCCAGTGAGGTAGACAGGGCTTGGAAAATCACATCACAAGGTTGCCACGGGGACTCTAATTATCTGTCTGGCAAGTTTGTATGACTTCCTACTCCTTTCTGTGATCCTGTCATATACCACCCCGTAGGAAAGATAAGGGAAAGGTTAGCAGGGCCTTCTATAATAGCTACAAAAATATTTGATCCAAATCACTAAGAATGTGGGAAAACTCAGGTACTCTTATCCTTCTACAGTCAACGTAGTAATTGATGGTCTGATAAATATTTATTCAGAACCTTTGTGCACAGAAATTATTTTTTTTAAGGTCCAGTGTCAAGCATGGCCCAACCCATACATGCTGACTTACAATTTAAAAACAATTCTTGATCCTGTTCCAAGCAAGCTCTTTGTAATGCAAATAAAGATGTTTTTTGAAATAGATAGCTATGAATCTTTCATTCATAGTCGCTAACGAGAAACACATGAGCCAAACACATTGTGGGGATCATTTCCGCGGTGTGTAATTTGAGAGGTGTGTTAGGAAGTACTGGGCTCCACTAGAGGAGGAGGAGTCCCCATCTTTCTTTCTTGCAAGTCAAATACAAAGGCAGTGTTGCTTCAGATGACGGTCTTAAAGTTACACACATTCCAAATTCATGATAACACATATTTCCCCATCTCTAAAGTTTACCACTTTACAACCAGCCTGAGGTCTTTAGTATGACTTCATTTTATGAATAATGCCTTCTTCATTCCTAAACATTTCCAAGAAAAAAAATACTGAGTAGTGTCTATAAAGCTAATACAAACCATACTTGTCTGTTCTGATCTTAAGTTGACCTTAACAGTTGAAAATCTTTCAAAGGGAGTTCTGGTATACCATAATTTTTCCCACAGCTGTTTACAAATAACAAATGTTCTTCTGAGGAATGACTGTAAAATCATACATAATTTGGAAATGGAGTTATTTTATAAATCCACAAAATCAGGATGTGTTGAAAAATATAATACAAAATGTGAGTATCTTCACTCTCTTAGAAATGAAAAAGAGGGAAGGAAAAGGAAAGAGAAGAAGGACGGGAGGGAGGAAGAAGCCAGAAAGGTTATTCTTTATTTTCCACATTTTTGACCATTTACCTAGAATCTGATGCTTCTTTTAAGTTTTTTATGCTTCTTCTAATCTAGGTTTCTGACATTGTGGACTCAGTAAGGATAGCAACCTTGTCTGTCTTATTAATTACAGTAATTATTATTATTTAGTAATACAGGCACTTTTTAAATATTTCTTTATTGACAGATAACTTTCACTAAATGAAACAAAATTATTTTCTATTAAATAAAGCTGAATATGTCCAGAACTGTTTGATCAAGAAACTAGATTGCGTTGAATTAAGCCAATGTGCCTGCTAATGGTTTAGCCAAATCCTTAATCTCACTTAACTATCTCGTATATGTATATCACAAAAGGATCACTGGAGAATACTGAAATGAATCAAACAAGATCTATCACCACAACAACTAACAAAACTCACCCTCACATACAAAAGACCTTTCAGTATGTACTTTATTGTATTCAATATGCATTTTGTACACATGCATATTGTACACACCCCTCTTCCATAATTTTCCTTTTAAAGGAAATTTTACCCCAGTATTATCCTTCCCAGTGATTGCTATAGCTGACAGCAGTAACAGAAACTTAGTAAGAATAAGGGGGAAATAGGAAGCTAAGGTAATCACAGCTAGAAGCTTTTAAAAGTTCTTTCAGGAGAAAAATAAAAATTAATTAGTGTCTTTTGCCTTTAAAATTAAGCCAAGTTCTCAAATCAACTCCTTGCAAAATTCTACACACTCCCGTGCTCCTTCAGAAGGGAGAAAAACCCAGCAGGTTTAGATCAGCTACCTCATCTTAAAAGCTTACCCACAAATTTATATCCACTCTCTCAGGATCACAGAACTAAACCACCTCCATGGACAGCAAGCATTTGTTACATTACACCTAATATCCAAAATCCAATGAATGTCTGCATTAGCCTAATAAAATCAGTGTTAGCCAGAAAGATCTGGCTGTTAAATCTTGCAAGAACAGGGACAGTTCAGAACCCAACTTTATTTTATGTTTATTTACTGAATAAATAGTTAACATATACTCTAACAAACAGTACATTGTTCTTTACAGTATATATAATCAAAGTTCCCCATATGTAGTTCATGAACAGCACAGTGGTGGTAAAAACAGCCTACAGATTCTTGGGAAATTTTAGCATTTCTACTTTTGTTACTGCCAAACTATTTCTATTATCTATCAGATTCTACCACCACTAGTTTTTCCGATCATTTTACCACTGAATCCATTAGTCTGGAATCTTTTAGTTTGGAATCTTTTAGGTTAATCATATAAATGCCTTTGAAAACCATAAATATGACACAATATATAATCGGTAGCCACTGGGCTAAATTATACCATATTCTCAGGCCTTCTACTCTGTAGTACAGTGATAGCTCACAAAAATCGTACTTCAAATATTCCAACTGCCTGGGAAAGAGAGAAAATGGAAATAACTCTAGGTAACAGATATAGGTAAGGTGTGGGAGGGGAGGCTTTGGAGGCAAGATGAGGAAACTCCCCCACCGTGCTGCACGTGCGGGATCTTAGTTCCCTCCCCAGGGATCCAACCCGTGCCCCCTGGAGTGGAACGGCGCAGTCTTAACCACGGGCCACCAGGGAAGTCCCAAGATGAGAAAACGTTTATTCCTATTTGAAGACCCTTTAGAAGACCATGGACTATTCCATATAAATTTTATATTATACAAATTTACTTGACAAATATTTGAATTCAAATTCTAAAATTCCCACAGTGTTAAGGGGCTCCTACAAAACAAAATGTTAAAAAAAAAAAAGGCACTAGCATATATTCTAATATACACACAAAACTATGGTGGATCTTTTCTAATTTGTACAAAAACTGAATGGTGCTAAGATGCATTCCAGCTAAAGTCAGTCACTGTGAATGTATTTAGTCTGGACAAGATTTCATTATCTTCATAATGAGACTTTACTTCCAAAATAATTTACTTACTACCCAAGTAAGATGAAGGTGATGAGGGCTTCAATCACTCCTTTGTTTCAAGCTCTCCAGCAGCCTAAACTTAACCTTCAATGTCATAACCACCATGAATGTCTCCTTTATTCAGATTTCACTCTCCATGGCTGAGATCTCACCAGGCAGTGAGAAAGAGTTCAAATTGTAGCTGGAAAGATAGCAAAGTTATGAAAGATACATTTTTCAGCTAACGTCATTTGGGCACTGAAAAAAGAAGTCGAACGCTGGGGCTGGAGGATGGGGTAAAGCAGGAAGGAGGGAAGCAGGATGGAAAAGGGGTGTCAAGGGAAAACCCACATGGTCATTTATCTGCTTCAAGATTTTTATAAGACTATTTCCTTCATGAGACCATGGAAAATCTTGAGGATTAAGGTGAAAAATGTGAAATACGGTGAAGTGCATAGATGTTTTAATAAATGGTGCTGAAACTTTTATTTCAGTCATTTGCATAAGAAATATATGAAAATGTAAAATAACAGAAAAAGAAGAAATGGTACTTTAAACCCTTAATTTCTCCTATAATTCTATAAAGATAGCAAATATACTATTGTACAAAAAAATAGAGAACTAATTATTCCTAAATTTAAATGAAGTTATAAATGTTTTTATATTATTCTTTACACATTATTGTTCAGGGTTGACTCTCATGGATCATTCACTTAAAAACAGAAGAGAGAAGACTTTAAGCAAATCTGTGAATTCATGCAAATTAAAATCTTTAGAGGGTTATTTTCCTCAATAATTAAAAAAACACCCTCTTTAATATACATCCTTCAGGCATACATATTAATTCCACACCTTTACATGCATGAGTATCATGTGAATAATGCTACAAGATTTGGCCTAATGACTAGATTTTTATCACAGAAAGGATTCCATTGCTTTTAAATTATTCAGAGTCTAACAAGGCCCCACAAAAGAGCTAAATAAAAGAACTACCAACAAAATTAATGTTCTCTCTCGACTAAAAGGATCCTGAAATGTAAAAAATATATAACCTAGCCACAGTACACAAACTCAACAGACTTTACATCAGAAGTTCTAATAATGTAGATAAATACACTAAAATAATAAGACAAATCAACCTAAAGATAGGGTTTCTAAATTAATATTTCTGAATTAAAAAGTAATAATTCTAAATCCCAATATACAGTTGTTCATAGAACAGTTAAAGTTTTTAAAACATACTGGAAAGAGAAACTGGAGATTACACACACACACACACACACACACACACACACACAAGATTAGCATGCTTATTTGGGGGAAAAAATCTATATAGCTACAATAATGTTCTGTTTTCTTCCACATATGAAAGTTAAATGTATCTTCTTTCTCTTTCATCACAAGTATATCTTTCTTAAAATTGAAAAGTCAACAAACTTAAAACCATCTTATTATATGTTCATGTCTATGATTACCATTAACTTCAAATGTCAAAATTATTGTAGAAAATTAAATTGTGTTCAATGTCATCTAAAAAGTGACAAATTTCATCCATATTTTTCTTTATGGATTTGTTTTGCTGCTTATACTTTTTTAAACATTTATTTTCTAATGAAAAATATTAGAAACAATTACAATATTACAAAACATTATAAATATTAGAATCCACAGAAAAAAATTATAGTGTTTAATGATCACAAACATTATATTTCAGACACTGGAAACATTCCATTGTTGCATTAAACCAATAAATATATCAATAATATGCATGTATTTCTAGGATAAGGAATAATATTCTAATGGTGATAGAGAAGTAATACTCTAATGGTGCTAATAAAGGATCTTCTAAATAAAATGAAATTCATGTCAACAGTCTTCAATAGAGGACTTTGAAAATGTCTTTTTCCCTCTACTTAAATATAAACTTCTCTTCCTTCTATTGATCTTTTTCCCCCTTTTTTTCTCCTTATATTAAAAACACAATTTTCAACCACAAAATTCTGACCTCTTATCAAGCACATAATTCATTCACTTAACAGATTATTTTAGAACGTTCCTAAGTATTATGTTTCAGGTTCTGTTGAGAAACCATTCATGGTTCTTAGAATTCTGGATTGGCTCAAATAGGACTAGATCCTGCCTTTGTGGGATATTAGATTCTTATGTTTCCATGCTACTAAATATAAGAATGGTTCCATAAACCATGATGGAAAAGTATACATACACATATATATATATATATATATATATATACACACACACACATATATATGTATATATAACTGAATCACTTTGCTATACACAGAAACTAACACAACTTTGTAAATCAACTATACTTCAATTTTAAAAAAATTAAACTTTTAAAAAAATATGGTTTGAGAGAGGACCTCTGATTTCACCCAAACACACAAGTGCTCTTTCTTAATAAAATCACTTGAGTGCCACAGGACTGAAAAAGAACACAAGAATTTACCTGCTACATAAAGGACTACATTCAGAAAGTCACATGATTAGTGGAAGGGATTCGTGCAATTCTTCAAACAGGTTTGGTACCTTTATTCTCTCCTACTCCAATGTAAAGACTATTGTATTATTACTTATAAAAATGAAAAATAACTGCTTATTCAGTTCTTTCTAATAATCCTGGAGGCTCCGTCTGTGAAAAGACGCAGAATTCCCCACCACTCCCCTCATGCCCACCCATTCTGCACACGTCACATTTATTTATCTTGCGTGGAATGCCCTGGTGTCCCACCTCATACTCTCATTCTTGACCTCAAAAATTTATCCTATAAAAGTCAAGGGTCAGGGCTTCCCTGGTGGCTCAGTGGTTGAGAATCCGCCTGCCAATTCAGGAGACACTGGTTTGATCCCTGGTCTGGGAAGATCCCACATGCCGCAGAGCAAGTAAGCCCATGCGCCACAACTACTGAGCCTGCGAGCCACAACTACTGAAGCCCGTGCGCCTGGAGCCCGTGCTCTGCAACGAGAAGCCACCTCAATGAGAAGCCCACGCACCGCAACGAAGAGTAGCCCCCGCTCACTGCAACTAAAGAAAGCCCGCATGCAGCAACAAAGACCCAACGCAGCCAAAAGTAAATGCATAAATAAATTTATTTTAAAAATAGTCAAGGGTCACATCCCCAGTAAAGACTTTTCGGACTCCCTCAACCACCGTGAGCCTCCCCCTTCTCCTATGCACTGAGATATAAAGATAAACGTGCACATTTTTTCTCTTGTTCACTTAACCTACTCCCAAAAACTGTGTCAAGTAGGTACTGCGATTGTTTCCACTTCTTAGATAAGAAAACTAAGGCAGAGAAGGTCTCTCTGATTGCAAAGTCCATTGCTTATTTGTTTGTTTAATACATACTCCATTTAGCTCCAAACTCTACTGAAATGGTTGTCTGGTTGCCTCCATTCTCTGGGTTCCCTGATCACAGAAAGCAGAGATCCTGTCTTATTCGCCTCTGTGTTTCCAGTGTCTGGCACAGAACAGATACTCAACAAATGCTCAATAAATGATGAATGAATGAATAAATGAAATGTAATTACGTTCAACTTCCTGTGTGAAGAAAAATTCATCCCCTTCTAAACATTCTAAACAAACTTCTGTAAAAAGTATATTTAGTGCTGATTTCATCCAGCAAACAGTTTGTGAGTGCATAGCACATGTGATGTGCTGTGCTTAAAGATCATTGAGACTCAATTCCCTGCCCTCAAGAAACTTGTAATTCAGAGAGGCAAAGGGATAAACAACTAGCTCATGCTACCATTGTTTGTTCTATTTTTCCTAATCCTCCACAACTTCCTCTCTTTAAAGGAACTCCATTCTTTATAAACATGTTCCAATACCTCATACCTCTGGGTCAGTGGGATGTAGATCAGTCAACAGAAAAAAAAAGTTAAAAGAATCTCCATGGATCTCAAAAACACAATCTTCTGAGCCATTCTCGATTAGATCAGTAGTCATTTAAGTAATGTACAATGTTAAAGAAAAGAATAAAATCAAAGACATATTGATACTATCCTAGCACTTTTTCATTTACTAGAGATAGCATAGCAAAGCGAAAAGAACATGGGTTTTGGAGTCAGAAAGATCAGGATTTCCATCCCAACACTGTCCCTCTCTCCCCATGTGGACCATAGACAAGTCATTTTATCTTTCTGAGCCTATTTCTTACCTGTAATATGGAAATAAGGGGACCTGCCTTAAAGAGCTCTTGTAAGAGTTAAAAGAGATAATGTATGTAATGCCTCCCATACCAAAGATGCTAGTTTTATGATGTCTGATCTCTCTAGATGCTTCCTGAAGGGTATTGGTTCTAATTGTAATTTAACTATCCTTCTGGCCCCAATATCAACAACACAAAGTGTTGACCAAAAGAAAGGTACTTGAAAAAAAGCCACTTGAAAAAAGGCAAGAGGAGTGGTATGGGATAAGATTAAAAACCAGTTAAGTCTCAAGTTTCTATATGGGGTGTATATCATCTGCCTCTTCTCAGCACACACCCTGCAAACCTCTTATTTCAGATCTTTTTTGTGAAAAATAAAGCTTTATTAATTACTTCTATGATTAGATCTGAAATAACTGACATATGTTACTCTGTATTAACAATTCTATTTTCCACAAAGAAGAATCTCTGATTTAGTGAGGAAGAAGGAAATGAATTATATACGATGTCCAGGAATCAATCTCGGCATATAGTCTATGCAGTATTACATTTTGATTTCCAAATCATTTCTCAACTGTTTCTTTTAAGCAATTTCACAAAACATGTAAAAAAATCAAATAAAAACACTTTCCTTTCCATCCTAAACCTAATATATAATCTACTTGACTTAAAAATCATTAATTTGCTACTGGTACAACTCAAAGTCCATGGACAAAAAAGTGAATCTAGACACTTACCTTTTCACAGAAAGTGAAAAGTGTCTTTTTGTACACTTTTCACAAAAAATAACTCAAATGGGTCACGGATATAAATGTAAAACTAAAAAACTTCTAGGGGTAGGAAAGCAGGGTAAAATCTAGGTGGTCTAGAGTCTGAAAATGAGTTTTTAAATACAACACCAAAAGCTTATCCACGAAATTTATAAGTCGGCCTTCATTAAAATTAAAAACATTTGCTGTGTAAAGACACTGTTAAGAGAACAAAAAGACAAGCCAGACTGGAAAAATATATTTGCAAAACAAATATCTGATAAAGTGCTTGTACCAAAAGTATATAAAGAATTCTCAAAACTCAAAAATAGGAAAACAGACAACCCTATTAAAAATGGGCAAAAGTTCAGAACAGACATCTCACCAAAGAAATGGAAAATAGCATATGAAAAGATGGTTAACATTAAAAGTCATTAGGGAAAGGGTAAATTAAAGCAATCAGATATTACTATATACTTATTAGAATGGATAAAATCCAAAAAACTGACAATACCAAATGTTGGCAAGGATGAGGAGCAACAGGAGCTTGCATTCACTGTTGGTGGGAATGCAAAATGGTACAGCCACTCTGGAAAACAGACTGGCAGTATGTTACAAAGCCTACCAGAATCTTACCATATGATCCAGCAATCATGTTCCTAGGTATTTACCCAACTGATCTAGAAATTTATGTCCATATAAAAATTTACCCATGAATTTTCATTGCAGCTTTACTCATAGTGGCCAAAAACCAGAGGCAAGTAAGATATCCTTCAATAGATGAATAGATACAGAAACTGTGATACATCCATACAATGCAATATTATTACATGATAAAAAGAAATGAGCTATCAAACTACAAGAAAACATGAATGAACCTTCAATGCACATTGCTAAGTGAAAGAAGCCAATCAGAGAAGACTATATGATTCTAGTTATATGATGTCCAGAAAAGGCAAAGCTATAGAGACTGTAAAAAAATCAGGGGTTGCCAGGGGAAGGGGGTTAAGGGAGTGATATGTGAAACACAGAAGATTTAATAATCTGTTGAAATTATTCTGTATGATAATAGATATATGAAATTGCTCATTTGTCAAAACTCACAGAAAGTCACAGGACAAAGAGTGAAACAATATATGCAAATTTTAAAAAAATCATGTAGAAGGTCTGGGGATCCCAAAATAGAATGTAGATTGTGACAAAAGTATCTACCTGTATCATACATGTGTGCAACAACCTCATGAAAGGAATAGGAGGAAAAGGAATGGAATCTGTAAGACTACCTGGAATCTATAAAATCTAAAAATCTATATAATCTAAAAATCTATAAAATGTACTGCACATAAGCAATGTACTCTAGTTGATAAAGCTGTTCCCTCTCTTTGTAAAGGGAGCACAGGTTAACAATTTTGATACCACTATACACATATAATGGGTTTGAACAATTAAGTAAATGGATGGCAGGTGGTGGAAGCCAGGTTTCTTCTCCCTATTAGAATGAGCTTACAGATAAGCAAGGGGAGGAATCCAGGATGATATAGGTGGTAATGGATTAGGTAGAGTAAGAGACAACCGTATGAACTCATATTTACCTTAAAATAGATACACATGGTTACAAAAAGAAACATGTACCCCTGTAAGAGTACATACAGGGGTTTGTATACACACATATGTATTTCCTGCTGTCAGATGAGAGGGCCTAGAAGTAATGACCCCTCAGTAGCAACAAGAATACCTAGAACCCAGATCTTTCTTGGCTTCCAACACCATTTCCCAAGAAGATGAACCAGGTTCTTTCTGGCTGATTCTAGGGCTGCGGCAGGAAATGGAAATATACAAGATAATACTGGAGCATCTTTTAATGCTAGAAAGTAAGGAAGTGATCTTTTAAAAAACTTACATTAATGGAGATATGTCAAAGGAGGACAGGAACCAACTGAAAGAGCTCCCAATGGCCAAAGCTGAAACAATTTGAGGAACAAAACAAAGTAGTATTGGATTATAACCCAAAGTATAAATATATATATACACGAGGCCAGACCAATATAAGCAAATGATTGAGTAAATTAATAAATGGGGAAAAGAGACAAATCTGCCATTCAAAAGAATTCCCAAAAACTTATATAAATACTCCACCCTCAAGGAGGAGAAGCATAACTCTCCACTCCTTAAGTATGGGCTGTTCACAGTGACTTCCTTCTAAGAAAAAGCATTAAAAGAAAGAAAAAGAGTAAGTTTTCAGTGCAGAAAACTAATACTACTGCAGCCAGGTGATCAAGATAAATATCAACAGTGATAAATCATGTTGGATAGTATGTACCCTTTATATTATGTGATAAAAGTAGCACTTTACCTCTGTGATCTTCCCCTCAAAAACCCAAAACCTCAGTCTGATGAGAACAATATTAGAGGAATGCCTATAGAGGGCATTCAACAAAATACCTGACCAGTACTTCTCAAAACTGTGAACAGCATCCAAAACAGGCAAAGTCTAGCAAACTAAAAAGTATCAGCATAGGGGCCTCCCTGGTGGCGCAGTGGTTGAGAGTCCGCCTGCTGATGCAGGGGACAGGGGTTCGTGCCCCGGCCCGGGAGGATCCCACGTGCCGCGGAGCGGCTGGGTCTGTGAGCCATGGCCACTGGGCCTGCGCGTCCAGAGCCTGTGCTCCGCAATGGGAGAGGCCACAACAGTGAGAGGCCCACATACAGAAAAAAAAAAAAAAAAGTATCAGCATAGATTTAAAAATTGAAAGCAGGAAAAGCTAGAGATAAAAACAAAATGAAATCTTTACATTTGATCAGAAGCAAGCAAAGTGGTCAAAATTCAGCATTAGATTCCCAATAGGGAACAAACAAGAATAAGCCATTTTGAGAATCTTCACTCTGAATACAACTTAAAGTATTCCCCTGGTATTAACAAAAGGCTGAAAATTACTATATAATGATAGTCAATGACACTGGAAAGTGAGAGAAAAATAAAGATTACAAACAGAATGTATCAAATATTGTGAACAGTGGTTATCTCACAGCAGTGGAATTAAAAGCAAGTTACCTTTCCTTCTTTTTTTCTGCTGTGAAGAGAATGACTTGGGGAATTTTTTAAAGTATTAATCTCTGAATTCTGCACTAAAGGCATTCTATAAAATGTTATTACATTTGTGATACATTCTACCCTACCCTTTATGTGGCAAGTCTATAAAGGGGGTTATTTTTCAAATTGGTAATTAAAAATGTGAACCCATGACCAAAAATTTTCCACACCAGCAACTTAAGAAAGAACTATAGTAATATGTCCAGAAAACTCCAATTCCTAGAAAATCTATACTAGGTGAGAAAGGATGACATTGACTTTCATTTTCAATGACCACATGATCTAAATTACTAGTTCACACTTTCCAAAACCCAAGTCGCTGTAGAAGAATGATATCCTTTCAATGGAAATAAATTAGAAGCCATACACAACACAGTTACTTTGATATATGTATATAAAGAAGCCTTCTGGGAATCCTAATTCTTCTATCTCCCCCCCCAAAAAAAAGCCAAAATCAAACTAGTCACATGCCTCTGAAACCAAGTTTTATCTGAACTCTTAAGACATTAGCTATTCCTCTTATTATCTGAGACGAGAACTGAAACCTTAAAAATTAAAGCGAGAAAACGTGTCATTGAAATACGTTTTGTAAAGGTGGATTCCAATTCCTAATGCTCTACCGCTCTTGACGTCTATGGATTTCAATTCCTAATACCTAATACAGCATCCTACCCCCAAAGAGAGTCCAGCGATGCAACGGGTACTACGGGGAAAGAAGGATTTGAGAAACAGTGCAAAGGAAGGGAAGAATCTGTGCCAAGATTCTGCATACAGGTAGTCCTGGAAAGGAAAGTAGAAAGTGAGAGCATAGGAGGAGCAGGCAGGGTCTTGGAAATCCACTCCGAAGGCATTCACTGACAAAGACACCAGAAGGGCTGTCTCCCCAAAAGTAAAATGGTGAGTGAAAGGAGTGGAGCCCGCCACGAAAGGAAAGTCACCAGGAATTAAGAGGGACAACTATGCACAAACAACAAGCTCTCTCAAAATTTGAGGGGGTATACGATGGTGGGACCTTGGTGCAAAGTGTCAATTGGAAAAGACTCCCCCCACCCATTTGGGGGTGGGGAGGGTAGCTCTCGAAACCCCAAGTCTAAGACAAGCCAGGAGAAGAATACTCGTTCTGGAGTCGCCCCACCGACCAGAGAAGCGCAGGTGTATCTGCGGAAGCTCAGGTTACCGGGAAATATGACAGGGACGGTGTGCATCTTCTCTGCCCACCATGCAGGAGCCCCGGGCGCGGCGGGCGACCGAGGGTCGGCACCGGCTCCGGGCGCCCCGGGACCCGCCCGCGAACACACTTCGGCGCCCTCGCACACCTGGCTCCCGACACCAGTTGAAAGCAGTCAAAGTGAATGAAGGCGGACGCGGCGCCTGGCATCACTCCATCCCGGCACACAAAGGCGGATTTTGAAAATCGAGGGAGAGTCCGAGCCGCCGGACCCCAGCGGGCGCCTTTCGCCGAGGGGCTCTTACCTCGGATCTGCCCTCGGGGCCGCGGCTTCCCCGGAGGAGTCTCGAACCCACACCCGGCGGGAGGCGGCCGGGAGAAAGCCCCCGACCCGGACCGCGCCCTCCCAATCCTCCGCGAGCCGCCCAGCCGCCGTCTGCGTCCAGTAGAGGAGACGCGGTCTCTGGGGCGAGCTCAGCGCCGGCCTCGCGCTCGGCTAGAACGCCTGGCCCGCCGCCGCCGCCGCCGCCGCCGGGGAACTCTGGAGCTGCCCGCCCGCTCACCCGCTCGCCCAAGCCGGCCGCGCGCCGCGCATGCCCAGTGCATCTCGGGGAGCGAGCCAGCGAGCGCGCGCCGCGCGGCCGGGAGCCGCTCCGCTCTCCGGGTCTTGGCGGCAGCCGAGGCGCGGAGCATCTGGTCGACCACAGCGCTGGAGGAGAACTGGCCGGCGGGGCCGGGTGGGCGGGAGAGGGAAGGTAGGAGAGAGGGCAGGGCAACGCGCTGAGTTATCAAGGCCGCGATCAAAGTCGGACCGAAGTTCTGAGCCGACGACGGGTTTCCAGAAGTGCCCTAGCAGGACTCACTAGCAGCTGGGAGGCGTGAGGAGTAGAGCGCGAGGAGAGGTTTGCCCCGGACAAGAGTGGATGCTCCTGGCGGAGGGAGCAAGCCAGTTACAGCGCCCCGGGTCTTAGTGTGCAATTAGTGGCCACTAACCTGCGAGCAGTAAACCTGCAGCACCCAAAGACCCTCCAGCCTTGGTCTTCCTGCTGGGACCCTATTTTTCCCCTTTTGTCGCTTCCGTTTTTTTTTTTTTTAATCTCCTCAAACTCATGCCGTAAACTGGTGGCACTCAAGGGCCTCCATTCGGTCCCGGGGAGTCTCCAAACTACCGGTCCTTAGCTGCAAGCAGCAAGCCCAGACCCGCATCACACGCCTGCCTTGGATCCTATTTTTCTCGCAGCTCTTGCCAAGAGCCTGATGTGGTTTGAAGTAGTGGAGGCTTCTTTCACATAATGCCTCTCGTGACCTAACCAACCTTTATAACCTTCTTCTCCCCCCAGTAGCCCCCGGAGCCACTAAGTGAGAAGTCCTTCCATCTGTGACATTGCATTTGCTACTTCTTGAAACTCCAGCTTTGTCATAGCTATAACCCCCTCCTTTCTAACTTCTTTAAGGTCACTTGACTCTCAGAAATCAATGAAAGTCTATAAAATAAACTTGGTGAAAGTAGATTGGACCTGCTTGTTTTGTGAAGCAAGGGAGAAGCGCAGTCAGGGGAAAGAGAGATTTCAAACCAAGATGGGAAATAAAACCATTATCCTAAAAGTTGGAACAGACCTTACTCTGCTATCTTAAGTAGAAATCCTCTCTCCAATGTTTCCACTACACCATCAACCACTTAAACTTTTCCATTGTTGGAAATCTCTATTTTTATCAATATTATGTATAATTATAATTTTTCTTTGAGTACCTGTGCCAGGAACTAAGCCATTTTTATATTATTATTTCTAATCCTTAAAATGAGATGAGCCTTGTTATAACTATTTAGCAGGAAAATGAAGCTCAGAAGTTTCATTCCTTTTGCCAAAGCCAATGCTGATGCCAGAATTAAAATCCAGGGTTGCTTAACTCTAAAGTTTGTGTCATTTGATTTGTGAACATCAAAGCAACTTCCCTTAACTTACACCACTGGTGCTGGCTCTGCCACAAAGAGCCACACAAAATTAATCTCATTTCTTATAGACATTGCAAGCCTTGAAATATTTGAACCAACTAACTATTAAGTAACTAACAGATCTTCTCATATTTTCCTCTTCTTCAAAACTCTAGAACCTTTCATTGTTCTTCAAATGCAATGGTGAGCCCTCATAACCACATTCCATACCCTGCTTTGAATGTGCTTTGATTTTTCACTTTTCTCCTTAAACTGTACACTCGGAAGAGAACACAACATTCAAATATAGTGGGCTGAGAACCGAGTCACACAGGGATCAGCCTCTTTGATCCAAGCATACCCTGACAATAATGCATCCCGAACTTGCATTAGGTTTTTTAGCAAGCATATTACAGAGAGTCAGATCAAATATCCAAGTGAATTTCACATAGACTACAATTAAACCATATCTTTCACCTTACATAGTCTGTACTTCCATAATTTAATGTTTAAACCTAATTTTTACCTTTAAACCATATTAAATTTCATCTTGTTTGTTTTAGGACATAATTTCAGATTTTAAAATATTATTAGTGATCACTTTCAATTTATAACATCTGTAAATTTAATGACATGCCTTCTTTGTTTCCACCTAAGTCTAATAAAAAAAAAGAGAGAAAAACAGTTAAAAACAGAAAAACATAAAACAGGCTTACAAAGAGCCTTGCAGCCCACCACCAAAAATGACCTCTGAGATAATAATACATTTATGAACGAATACTTTTCAAGATCAAGCACTTTAGTTCATGCAACAATGCTATAACCAAGAAGGATTTCATAGCACATGTGGAAGGATTTCATAAAAGGTTTTCTACATGCTCTGCTGAAATGAAAATTCACTGTCTCTAGCATTCCTACATCTACAAGTTCAAGTAACTCTTAAAAAAAAATAAACAGGACCTTTTGAAAAATGAACCACTTTTGGTATCAATGATCTCCATTACTTTTCTAAGTGTTTAGAACCAATGTTCATCTTTTTACACTTTTGCTGAGAATTGATGTCCAACTCCCCTGTTTATTGTGTTGCCTTATACAAGTTTTTCCTTCTTGAAGGTTTCATTTGCTAATGTTGGTATGGGAGATGAAAATGATGTTGAACAGAATGAAGGTAGATACATGGAGTGAATGGGGTCTCCCAAATACAAAGTACACTAGCAAAACTTGAGAAACAGGTAAAATCTATACCTGGGTGTAAAGGCTAGATACAGAAAATATGAAGAAATGATGATGGCTAAATGTAACCTGAAGACCGAGAACTATATGTAAACTTCCCAAGAATCAAATGTATTTTTCAAACACCGTCTCTACTCCAATCTCTCAGTATGATGTGTGAGTATCATTTAGGGACTGCTGTGTTTATCTTTGTAGGCAGTCTTAAAGCCAAGTAATGCAAAATGTACCTATGGATAAGTTAGATAATGTTTACTGTAGTTAAAAATATTACTGGGCTTCCCTGGTGGCGCAGTGGTTGAGAGTCCACCTGCCGTGCCCCGGTCTGGGAAGATCCCATGTGCCGCGGAGCTGCTGGGCCCGTGAGCCATGGCCGCTGAGCCTGCGCGTCCAGAGCCTGTGCTCCGCAACGGGAGAGGCCACAGCAGTGAGAGGCCCGCGTACTGCAAAAAAAAAAAAAAAAAAAAAAGAATATTACTATTTTTATGATCTAATCTAAATATTTTAAGCATATCTTGAAGTTGAGATATGCTTAATTTCATTTTGGCTACAGCTGACATTCTTATTCAGCCTTGCTGAAGAAACAGGCCAAATTGCTCGATTATTATTTTTGCTCTCACTTTAGAAACTGCTTGAGCTTGCTTCTTATCTTGTAATTGATATCTATATTTCTTGTTTGTTATGGTTCTTTACCTCTATTTGGGTGTAGCAAATTCACTTTGCTTATTCTTTGAATGTGAAAATGCTTTATTTGTTATATACCATATAAGTAGACGTGTGAAAATTTTGAAGCATGGAGGGAAGTGAAATATTTTTAACAAAGAGTCTTTCCAAGTGTAACCCCTACTTATCTACAAGGAACTTTATTAGTCAAAAACAAGTAAATGACAACATCCCTCTGTCAGAAATGGGTAGATCCAGTAGGTAGAAAATCAGTAAGGACATAGCTGAAATCAGCAGAATACACATTCTTCTCAAGCTCATGTGGAATATTAACGAGGATAAATCACATTTTGGGGACTTCCCTGGTGGCACAGTGGTTAAGAATCCACCTGCCAATGCAGGGTACACGGGTTCCAACCCTGGTCCAGGAAGATCCCACATGCTGCAGAGCAACTAAGCCCGTGCGCCACAACTACTGAGCCCGCGCTCTGGAGCCCGTGAGTCACAACTACTGAGCCCACGTGCCTAGAGCCCGTGCTCCACAACAAGAGAAGCCACCTCAATGAGAAGCCCATGCACCACACCACAACACAATGAAAAGTAGCCCCCGCTCGCTGCAACTAGAGAAAGCCCGTGCACAGCAACCAAGACCCGATGAAGCCAAAAATAAATAAATAATTTTTTTAAAGAGTTATGGAAGATAGAATGTGAAGATGTAACATTTATCTAATCAGAATCCCAGAATAAGATACCAAAAAGAATAGGTTAGAGGCTAGAGGTGAAGAGACTGTTTATACTCTCTTAGATTAGATATAGATTATAGTATATACCTGACAGTATTTCAAGATTAATATAAGACATGAATCCACCAAGAGAGGAAATACTGGTATGTACACGTATCAAGTAGAATACCTAAAAAGAAAACCAGAAAGAGAAAGAACAACATATATATGTATCAAATAATATACATGAAAAGAAAACCAAACCAAGATACATGAGAATGAAATTGCAAAACACCAGAGGAAAAGGCCATATTAAAAGCATTGTGAGGGCTTCTCTGGTGGTGCAGTGATTGAGAGTCCGCCTGCTGATGCAAGGGACATGGGTTCATGCCCCGGTCCGGGAAGATCCCACATGCCACTGAGCGGCTGGGCCCGTGAGCCATGACGCTGAGCCTACGTGTCCGGAGCCTGTGCTCCGCAACGGGAGAGGCCACAACAGTGAGAGGCCCGTATACCACACACACACAAAAAAAGCATTGCGAGAAGAAAAACAAGTAGACCAAAGAATTTTCAACAGCAATAATGGCAGCTAGAAGACACTAGAATATCTTCTAAATGTTGAAAAAAAAACCTGTCAACCTATAATTTTGTGTCCAGAAAAATTATATTTCCAGAACAAAAATGGAAATAAGACATTTTTAGAAAAATAAAAGCTTTGCTTTTTACCACCTTCACTAGACAAACTCCTAAAACACACCTTTGGATGAAGGAAGTGACCCAATAAGAAATACTGAGATGCAAGGAAAAAATGGTGAGCAAATAAATTGATAAACATTTGGGGTAATCTGAAGAAAATTGGTCTGTAAATAATAATAATAATAATAATAATAATAATAATAATGTCAAATTTGTGGGGTTAAAAAACACAATTAAAATATTGGGCAATAACATAAATCAGCTGGAGGATGATCAGAGTGAAACTGTTCTGCAGTCCTTGTATTGTTTTGAAGGGGTTAAAGTATTAATTTTAAATGTCTGTAAGAAAAGCATTGAAGATAGAATTTCAAGAGAAACTACCCATATGATATTTACAATGTTTAAATGCTGTATATGTATCAACTCATTTACATTCTTACAACAATCTTCTGACAGTCTCCATTTTATACATGAGGATAAAAAACACAAAAACATGAGCCATAAGTCATCTAACTACTGTGTGACAAAGTTGGAATTTGAACTCAAACAGCTTAGCTCCAGAGAACATGGCTTTGGTGGTTATGTTCTACAGTATCTTAAAGACTCTGAAAGAATAGACACAGAATGCAGAAATTCCAAAACAGTAGAGGAAGAGAAAGGCAATAAGAAATAAACAAATAAACATAACAGTATCTCCACCTATCTACCCTGTGCAAAGAAAAATTTTAAAAATACAAGAAAGAATTGTAGAAAAAGAGGGCCTAATAGAAAGGAAAGACCAAAGGGAAAAACATCCAAATATGTAAGTAATCACAACATAAATGGATTAAACTCTACAGCTAAAAGACAGAGTCATAGTAGTTTTTAAAAACATAGCTATATGCTATTTACAAACATAAGGACATGGAAACCGTAAGATATATCAGGTATATAATAATGAAAAGAAGACTGGTGTAGCTACATTAAAATCACACAATCACAATGGACTTTAAGATAAAAAAGCATTATTGGGGATAGAAAGGGCACCACATAATGATCAAATCTACAAGGAGAAATTGATAAATCCACCATTATGGTGGGGCTACTTCAATACTCTCTCACCTATTGATAAGTTATTGACAACTCCATGTGCATAGATAGACATAGATATATAGGTATACAATATTTAGAGATTACAGTATCGACATACAGCAATAAGAGAATACACATTCTCATCAAACCCGTAAGAAATATTTACATAAATTCACCAGTGTACCTTAACATATTTCAAAGAATTTGGATTATTTAGACCGAGGGTTGAAAAACTTTTTCTGTAAAGCACTAGATATTAAATACCTTAGCTTTGCAGGTCAGTGGTCTCTATTGCAACCACTCAAGTTTGCCCCTGTAACTTGAAAGCTGTCATAGTCAATATGCTTATGCAATTCAATTATCTTCTCCTCCTGCAGGAACACGGATTGTAATTAAGCAAATGACCATAGCTGTATTTCAATAAAACTTTATTTAGGCACTCTGAATTTGAATTTTATTTAATTTATACATACCTCAAAATATTTGTGTTTTTTAACCATTTAAAACGTGCCAACCATTCTTAGCTCACAAGCTGTAGAAAAACAGGTGGTGGCTGGGTTTGTTGATCCCTGATCTAGACCTTGTAATCTCTGCTTGCAAGGCAATAGATTTAGAAATATATTTCAGACTAATTTTTTTTGTTAAGACTTAACTTAAAATTTAAATAACAGTACCTTTTAATTTTTAAAGATTCACTTAAATAAGTGGGATTTAGAAATAGGCTTCCAAATAACCATGGATCAAAGAGGAAATTGTGAATGAAAATTTTAAAATACTTCAAACTGAAAAAAAAAGAAAAATAAATTTTGATATAGTCAGATCATGAAATATTCTATAGCAGTGAATGTGAGGAAGCAACCACCACATTCAGCAGAATCAATTACTCTTAGAAACATAAAGTTTCTAAGATCACAGAAAATTATGTGCAGTAAGTTGCCCTTTTTACAAAGCTCAGGAACAAGCAAAACTAAATGATATATTATTTAGGAACACATATATATTTGCTAAAACTAGTATGTAAACAAAGGAATGTTTATCATAAAATTAAGAATAGTGGTTACTTCTGAGGGGCAGGAAGGGAAATGGAACAGGGAGGCTTTATAGATAAATTGCAAGAATAATGTAATGTGTGTCACAGGTGTTCACCTTAATTACACTCCTTACTCCTGCGGAGGGAAAGATTGTTGAATTGCATACAATGACAGAGGAGGGACAGGGCAGTTGTTACTCTGATTTGTGGTGAAAGCGATCCAGTTACCGTTCTCTTATTTACCTGGACACAGGTCATCAGAATGTCTCATCGCCTATTATCCCTGACCTTTGAATGTCTGGTGAGCTCAATACATAAAACACTCCTTTCCGAGCAGGACCACAGGTACTCTGTCCTTAATTTTAAATGTGAAAGTTGATTTTTACAATAAGGCTTATTTCCTCCAGAAATTCTAATGCCTCGGTACCTCAGCTGAGGAAAATTTAATTCTCACACCTGTTACTCATTTCTTTACTAGTAACAAAACTAGTTACTAGTATTCTCCCTGAATAGTCTTTAAAATTCAGAAGAGACATCACTTGTTTCATCTTTTTGAGATAACTGTACTGCTCGTTCCACAGAACTGGAAATTTGCCATTTGAATACAGTTATCTCACTATTTACAGCTTTTTCTAATCAAATCTAAGCTTTTTATTTTTCTACTTGTGCCTAACCAGGAAAGCAGATGAAAATAAAAGGAGAAAAATAAAATAACCATGGGGAAAAGTAAACCTCAGAAACTGGTTAATTTTAAATGTGGGAATGAATTTATGTAAAAAAAGAATAACAGCTAGAGAAATACAAGCCATATTTTAACAGTTTCTTTTATAGGGAAAGAGATGATGGTGGAGGCAGGAGTTCCTTTCACTATTTCGGTTAATATACTTCTATAATATTTGAAAACCATGGACCTGTATTATTTTTTGGCAGAGAAAATTTAACATTGTAATATTTTGTGAATTTTGTGTTTCTGAATTCTTTACTCCGTGTAGAATTCAACTAGAGTTTTAAAATTTCTATCCCTAAAGTCTAAACTATCTTTAGTTTACTGAGCTAAAATACCCTCAGGCTATTTAACAATTCCCCTTGGGGACCTCATTGGAATTGCAAATGAAGACTCTGTTTCCTTAAGTTGGCACCCCAATTTTTTTCTCCACTGACAGTAGAATCCTGGGGCGGGGGAGGTGGGAAGGGAATAAAACAAAACAAAAGAGGACTCCTATTACAAAGTTAAAGGTTTTAAGAAGCAAATTCGCATCTCTCATTAGCTTTCTCACTCCAATAGCCCTGGTGTTCAAGAAAACTCCAGCAGCCTTAAAGATAATTTTCCTGATAACAGTGCTTAAATCCAAGTTTTGGCAAGACAACAGCAAAAGTATGTCCCAGATTCCAAGTCTAATTTCATCTTAAAGAACTTGGATACACACAAGCACACACACACACACACACACACACACAAATCTCTAAACGTGTGTTGGCTTTCCGAATACACTTTCCTTTCCTTTAATGAACACTTTTTTTCAATGCAAAGCTTTCAAAGCATTTTCCACACTTTCTTATTAAGCAGAGTGTTTATCTTACTAACCATAGTTATCATTGTGCACATTAAGTGTTGTACTACACAAGTACACAATTCCTTATCCAAACCCTTGCAACCAGATGTTTGCATCTTGTGAAGGTAACGTGATGCTTATACCACATACGTATTCATAGCAACCCAGCAGGGTCTGTAATTAACACATGATTTCTGCAGCAAATCATATTCACACAAATTAGAACGAAGTTCATAAGTAGCCTCATAGCCCCTCAGATTAGATTTGCTATCAGACAAGCACAAGTCAGGTCAGGCTTTGTCACCAAATGAAATTTGAAAAAACAAACAAACAACTTTTTAAAAAACTTTTGACTTGGGGCTTCCCTGGTGGCGCAGTGGTTGAGAGTCCGCCTGCCAATGCAGGGGACGCAGGTTCGTGCCCCGGTCCGGGAAGGTCCCACATGCCGAGGAGCGGCTGGGCCCGTGAGCCATGGCCACTGAGCCTGTGCGTCCAGAGCCTGTGCTCCGCAACGGGAGAAGCCACAACACTGAGAGGCCCGCGTACCAAAAAAAAAAAAAAAAAAACTTTTGATTTGACCTTGCAGATAAAGCTGTTATGCACCTGTATGATGGTGCCACAGGAGTAACTGCCTTGCTTGCCCTGCATTTGAGACTCTAAATGGCTATCATTTTGAGGGCTTGATGTCTGCTTCTTTATGTCTTTCTGCCTCCTGTGTGCCTTCCATCCATTTTGTTGCTGTGACTTCCTCTACCACCTTCCTGCCCAGATAATTTATTATGTTTAATCGGCTGTGACCTGAAAAAAATAGATAACCAAGTTATTATAATCATGTGTGAAACAGAGTAAGTAGATTATACAGAAGGAGCGCTAGAGTTATTTCATGATATGTGCATTTTGCTTGCATTCTTGACACCTATTTCAACAAGTTAGAGGCTTTGGTTTGCTAATGATTGTCACCTGTATTCACAATTTTTGAGATTTTTATCCTTAAAAAAGCAACTCTAACTTCCTGTTCTAAAAAAAAAAATACAATGTCTCATTTTATAGAAGTCACCTACTTTCAGAAATAGACATCTTGTGAAAGCATGCTATTCTAATATATGCATATATGACCTTCTGGTCATACGCAAATAAGCTAAGGGCTAAAGTTTATTTACTCTTGCACAAAAAATAAGTGATGACAATAAATATTAAGGTATTTATAAAACCTTAAAGTACGATCTCAGGGTGACATTTCTAAATCATCACAGTCACTTGCCTGTATTTTTCTTCTTTACTCAACTTGCAAGTCCTTCTGTATTCTGACCCCACTCTGTACATTTATCTTCATTTATTAGTGCTCCTGCTGTGAGCTTTCCACAGCTCCAATATGTAAAGCCCTTCCTTGGTGTTGCCCACACAAGGCACACTTATCACTGCAAGACAAAGAAACCTGGGGAGGAGTGGAGAGTCATGACTGGAAATCAGTGCAGGAATGTCCGTGATTCAAGTTTCCAGGAGGAAAGTAGCCAAAGCAAGTGAAAGATCAATACCAGGTGCTAAGAGAGTGACATGATGAAAGAAAAGTATTGAAAGCAGTAAGAACCCAGAAACCCAATCAGATGGCTCACTAGTAAGAAAGCATCTAAAGGCCTCTGATTCATTCATTCAGCGAAGTTTCAAGCACCTGCCAAGCACAGGGATGGGCTTTGGGGATATAAAAAGGAGTACAGAAGGGTCCCCACCCTTGAGGGCTTGCAGTATTAGCAACTAAACAGACAGAAATAAATAGAGACAAACATATGCCATGTTGTAACAGCACAATGCAATACCAAGCACTATCTGAGCCGCAGAGAAATGAACGCTCAACTCTGCTGTGCAAAATCAGGCAGGCATCACAGGGACTCACTCGACAGCCCTTTGCTGACCACCTTCCAACCTCCTTGCTGTTCCTCGAGCACCCTGGCCTGCTTCCACTGCAGCCCTAGCACTGGCTGTTCCCTGACCCCTAACGCTCTTTTTCCAGATATCGACATGGCTCACTCTCTCACTTCATTCAGGTCTCAGCTCAAAGGCTACCTCATCGGAAAAGATTTCTCTGACCAATCACCCTATTTAAAACTGTACCACCCAAGGGGAAGGATAAATTAAGACTTTGGCATTAACATACACACACTACTATATATAAAATGGATAACCAACAAGGACCTACTGTATAGCACAAGGAATTATATTCAATATCTTGTAATAACCTATAATGGAAAAGAACCTAAAAAAATGTATTATATAAAGCTGAATCACTTTGCTGTACACCTGAAACAAACACAACATTGTAAATCGACTATACTTCAATTAAAAAAAAAAACTGTACCCCCTAGACACACACACATACACATACACACACACACGCACACACACGCAAACTCAACTCTTTCTCTCTCTTTCTCCCTATTGCCTGACTTTGTCTTTTTTGTCCTCAGCTCTTATCACAATCTGCAATCATCTTGTCCAATTATTTATTGTCTGTTTCCCTCATGTAAATTCTGTGAGAGCAGGGATTTATCAGTTGTATTTACTGCTCTATCCCCAGCACTGGACAGAGTTGAATGAGTGAATGAATAAATGAATGAATGAGGAGAAATTTGAGTTGAGTTATGAAGAGCATGTCGTGGCTTGTCAAGGGAACAAGGTGTGTGCGGAGGCAGGGAGGACTCAGCATGTACAGAGACACAAGGGTAATTAAAAGGAGTCAAGGCACCTTGGGAGGAATTTAGAGAGAAATAAAATGATCTGTGCTCAGCACACAGTGAGTTTTCATTCAACGTTATTAAGCAAATAAGTGAGAGAGCAAGTGAGTAAATGAGTGAATGAATACACGATTGAATTAATGATCAGGTTTTTGTCTTAGAAAATGTGTGAGCATAGATGGGTGGAACAGAAGACAGGAAGTAGAGATCACTGAGAAGCCTGGTCTTCTACAAAGAGGAAAATAAAGAGGGCCTGAATGAAGAAAGTGGGAATAGAGAAGGAAGACCACACTTGCAAAGCAAGTAGAATTGTGATGTGATTGAAGTGGGGGAAGTAGATGAAGGCAGAGGATCCCGATGTAAGTATCCAGATGGGTGGTGGTGCCGTTGACCACACGGTAAAACCAGGAATGGTGAAAGGAGGCTGCGCTGGGGAGATAATCTATCCTGGGTTGTACATCTCGGGATTGAGGTCTCTCTGTAATAGGGGAAGACAACTAATATGTGGTTGGAAGGGTTAACCTAGGAGTAAAGTCAAGACAGAAGACAGGTTTGGAATAGCCTTTATGGATGGATGCCTTTATCTTCAGGAAAACATGTTGGGATAAGAAGATGAAATTCAAGGATAATTTAAGAGGTCGAGAGGCAGAGGGAGGAAAAGGAATGTCCACTGAAAACTAAGAAGCAGCTAATAGAGTGGTAAGAGGAAAACTAGGAGTTTAAGCCCATGAGAAGTAGCATGTGCTGTCTTGCTCATTACTGTAGCCCCAGTGTCCTGGTACAGGATAAAGAGACACACAAATACTTGTAAAAAAAGGGAAGTAGGGAAAGAAGGAAAGAGGGAGGGTTGGAAGGAAGCTTGGAAGGAGGGAACTGGTTAACAGTAAGACTACAAAGCTATCAAGAAAGATAATGGGACTTCCCCGGTGGTGCAGTGGTTAAAGAATCCGCCCGCCAATGCAGGGGACACGGGTTCCATCCCTGGTCGTGGAAGATTCCACATGCCTCGAAGCAGCTAAGCCCGTGCGCCACAACTACTGAAGCCGGCGTGCTCTAGAGCCCGCACGCTGCAACTAGTGAAGCCTGCGCTCCTAGAGTCGGTGCTTTGCAACAAGAGAAGCCACCACCGTGAGAAGCCCGCACACCGCAACGAAGAGTAGCGCCGCTCGCCGCAACTAGAGAAAGCCCACGTGCAGCAATGAAGACCCAACGCAGCCAAAATAATAATAATAATAATAATGATAGCTAAGAACTCAGATTTATTTTATTAAGGGATTATAACATGCCAGAGACCATTTTAAGCAGTTCACACAGCTTGACTCATTCAATTCTCAGAACAACCTCGTGAAGCAGGGGTGATGAGGATATGATGATGATGATGATTATCCCCTCTTTATAGATGAGAAAATGAGGCACAGAGAGGTGAAGCTGCCCAGGGTTACACAGGAAGTAAATGACAGAAGCAAGATTTCAAGTTCAGCCATCTCGCTCTGAAGCCCTCTTTGCACAGATGGGAGAGTGAGTTTTGTGAGGGGCCTTGAGTGAGGATGGTTTCAATGGAGGGGCAGCTCTGTGGCCTGGGGAGGGGAAAGGAAGGCAAAGAAGTGGAGAGAGGGCAAATGTAGACTGCTACTGCAAGGCGGTTCACTAGGAAGAAAGAGGGACAGATAGTAGCTGGAAAGGAACACAGGAGTGTCAGAAGCCGTCTTGTGTTTTTAATGAGCAAGTCTGGTGCATGTGGACTCGCTACAGTCTGTTTACATCACACCCCAGAATTGCTAAAAGAAAAATGAGGGGGTTGGCTGAAAAGACACTCAGGTTACTTCCAGCTCTGATTCTATTATTCCACAACTTTGAAATTCTTTCTCAGTGCAGCCAGATGGAAGATTTCACTTGATAGCATTAGTTGGAAAAATAATTTAATACACTTTTAAAGAGGTATATAAATAGAAGTCTAGGGACCTCTTTATTTGAGTTTCCTTATGATTCATGAGCTTTTCATCTTTTCGCATCCTAGTCAGTGATGCGGCCTGTCTTTATGAGGAAGCTAAAGTTTTTCTTGTCTTTAGATTTGGCCCAAGAACATATTTTTACTTTCTTTCCTTAGGTTAGGATAGAGTCAGGGTCATCTAGGTTCACATCCTTTTTCTCCATTGCCTTTTCCCTTTTGTACTCTACCACTCCTTGCACAGGAAAAAATTAATTTAAGTGCAGGCAGTTATAGACAAGCCATAATGTTTCTTTCACAACATGTCCTAAACTGTTTAATCATTAGTGTTGTTTCCTGCGATTCTTTCCCTGCTAACTATTCCTTGAGACACTTTTCCTCTTTCCTAAACTTCTCCTTTCCTCCTCCTCTATGACCAAGTGGAGTGGACACATACCAATCCCAGAAATTACACTAGACCCTCCTTTTCCCTCTATTCTTACCTTATGGAGCCCTTTATTGGCACACGTCCTTCAGTGACACATATTCCTATCTTTTTCACACCTTTGAACAACTTTTCCATCTCTAGTTGCTCCTTTTCCTAGCCACACAATGTCAGTTTTCAACGATCTCCTAGTAGGGCTATGAGATGGGGGAGAGATTGGCTATGGAAAATAGCAATACAAAACTCATTTCTTTTCTGGCTTTGGGATGTGTTTTCACACTTACCAAAGTTGATATATACCCAAATTTGGAAAATCACAGAACTCCAAACAAAGTAAAGCGCTACTTGGAAGACATGTCTCAAAAGGAATTAGAAAGCTATCCACTTAGCTAATCTGTGCTCTTTGCTCATTTCTATTCTGGGCACCCCTCCAGACAATGGATGAATAGTATTTATCTCTTAGACAAACACAAGTAATCTTCACAGAGAGATCTTTATTTTCCTCTCCAAAGCATGATATCTTTCTAGCTCTCAATTCCCCGGAGCAAGGTGATAATTAAAGTGTTTCAGGTTCAAAGGCTCTCTCTCTAAAATTCCTGATGAGCTAGTTTCAGACAGGAATGAGAGTAAACAGAGATGGCTATGATATCATAAGTGAAGCAGGTTACAATATTAATAAGATGTTGAAAATAAGACATGTCTGCCTAGTATCAGTAATTGACTCTGTTCACATTTCCCTGAATCCAAATCCCATCATTCATAATAGTCTTTATTTTGGCAGGTGTATGCACCAAGCAAAGATGAACAGAGTGCAAATAAAGGACCTTTGTCAGTACTGTAGCCAGTACCATGATAGCACCTCATTATAAAGAGACCTAAAATGTTTCATGACAGCAGGCAACCTTTCTCTAGAAATAGCAGAAATCTCCATATCTCTGAAGCCAAATAATGATTTGCCCCCTTTATCTTTACAGGCTGTGCTTTTGAAATTATAAAATAGTTTAGAATACTCAGCAGTGATCTGGGACAACCCAAGTACTTCTTTCTTTATATATAAGCAAAATTTTCAAATATTGACAATGCTGATGATTTTAAACCAATTTAATGAGTTTAATCAGCAAGGGTTCCTCCATCTTATTCTTTGTAAGAATTATTCTCACATTATTTGATACAATAAAAAATAAGTAATATCTTCATTCTATTTTTCCTTATTTCTGCTTGTTCTTGATTAAAAATAAGGTAAAACTGAATTGCTAAACCAGGAAAATATTGCATTGGCTAAGAATATGGAACTTTTTAGCTAAAAACAATTAATTTGCAAAAGGCCAATGCAAAATGCTTTCTCTCTATTAAACTTTTATATCTATTTTTACAAAGGCTAAAAATATCTAGAACACGTGATTTATGCCATCTAATAGTGAGAATTCATCTGTATATGAGAACGTAAGAGGCATCTGTAGAAGGAAAATTTTTCCCAAAACGAGTTTTCGAATTTCCTGTATTCCTGGGGCACAGTAGTTTCTGGCTGTTTGACAAGACCCATCTCCTAGAGCTTCTGATACTCTTTCCTAAGAGTCAGTGAGAAGAAGCTTCCTTTCACTTTCTCTGGGAGGAAAGGCCAGAACAACTCTCAGGCCACTGTTCTCTCTCATGACCTCTTGTCCTTCCCTGCTTTTAGCTCCCAGGGGTCCTGCCAGAGATTGCCCATTGGTTTTAATCCAACTTTTTAAATGAGGGCTTAGAGAAGCAACTTAGAGTTGTATAACTTTTTCCTCTTGTTTTATGAAACATGAGATAAAAAGATTATTCTAAACTACTGACTTTCAAACACCTAAATGGCCTTGGCCATACCTTTATTGGCAGAGTCTAAGAGACCACTGTGGTCCCAAGACCCTTTATAAGGTGGAATCTTGTTTTTGAAGTGGATTTTGGAACATATGCAGTACGTATAAGAAAGTTGTCTTTTCCAGCCACAGTGGAAAACATCTGCTTTGCTAATGGATTTGACTCTACTTGCCAGAATAACTTCCCAGATGTTTTGAAAGCTCTAAACAACTGCAGCCTTTTGGATCTGCTCTGGCTCAAAAACTAATTTACTAAGAAAACATGTAGGTCTGTGACATAAATGAAAATAAAAATATTTCTCTTAACGAATCTGTAATACCAAACTATTTTACATATGGCCTCAGATTAATGGTCTTTTATAGATTTTTTATTTTTTTAAGATATGCATTCAGACAGGTATATACATAGTCTCTTGGAAGGGATTAGAATGTGAATAGAAAATTCTTTCCACTTTTCTGAATGCAACTAGTGCTACTATTTATGCTCTTTTGTCAATTCCCCAGCTTTCAATAAAAGATTTCCTGGTAAATATATGCATGTCCCGCTTACATTTTATCTTACTGGATCTGATTAAAAAAAATAACCTCCTAAATTGCATAAAAAGTATTTTATATTATCGACTGTTCAGCCTTCTTTAGCTTCTGCCTTGGCTATTTCTTCCTAGTTAGCCTCCAGCTGCTGCCTTGTTGTTTGTTTGTTTAATATTTACATAATTTAAAGAGACTACTTTTATTTTGTTCTTTTATGATCGACTGCCAAACAATACAATATTTCTTTTTTCTGCCTCATTACACCTACTGACTTCACTCTCTGTGGTTTTTCCTAACCCTGTTTGGATCTAAATCCTCTATGTTGTCCTTCCATTTCTGTGTTCTATTCAACTTTTCCTCTGCCTTCTTTATGAAATCCTCCAGGAGATCATACTCTTGTGTCCACTACCATCCAGAAATGCAAATGTTTTAAAAGGAAATTCTAAATTACACAGAAAAAATCAATTGTGTATTAAAATTTAGTATGTATTTTCCCTTATAAATACTTGCCAACCTTTTATATGTTTCTTTATTTCATATTATACTTACGTTTCTAACAGCAAGGACCTGTATTTTAAGTATGTTTTTAGATGCTAAAGCTGGTCAGTCATTTCTAATAACCACACTTCTTTTCATTCAGCCCCTAGAATGTAGGCTTCATCTTGCCCACATCTGTATTACCAGTGCCAAAAGCAGAGCAGCTGCTAGGCACTCAATTACCATTTGCTGAATAAATCTAACATTCCATAGAGGGGTGGGGTCGGTGAGTATTATGTCCCAGGCACTATGCTAAGTAATTTTACAAACACACACACACACACACACACACACACACGCACACCCCATATATATTCCACGTAATCTTCTCAAGAACTCAAGTAAGTATTGCTTTCCCCACTTTACAATTGAGGAAGCAGAAACTCAGAAAGGGAGGGAAGTAATCTATCCAAATTTACACAGGTAGCAAGTTGCAATATTTAGCTCCAAAGAAGGCTCTTTGAATAAAATGAGAGATAAACATGACCCATACAATTTCTTTCTTTCCCATTTCCCTGTCTTGTGGCTGGTCCTGAAGAAAACTTTAAAAATACAATTGATGTTCAGTTCTTCTTTCCTTTCCCCACAAGACCTAACTTTTGGTGCCCACATCCTTTGACTTTATCCATCCCAACCAACTCCAAAAGCTTGTCCTGTGGACACTTCTTCCCTCACCCAGGGCCCATGTGCCTGGATCTGTATGCCCAGCTATCCTCAGCCGTACTAAAGTCTGATTTCCCTTCAGCAATCTTGCATCTCATTGCTTCACAATGCTTGAGATTTTGAGACTGAACACTTGCATATTAGATAACACTTCTTCCCTAATATAGAAAAGCTGGAAGAGTCTAGAATTATTTGATCATGATTTTGTGGTCAAAATGTCTCTGCAATTATTGTAACCAAAAGCAGTGAACTTAAATTGAGCTGAATAGAAGCTTAGGGGAGCACCTTGGCAGGAACCAAGGTTCCTGGTTGTCCATCTTTGATCAGACTTCACTGGACTAGGCTGACCTCTACTCTATTTCCTAAGAAGAATCCTAGTTGAGATACACAAATGCCTTTAAATTTTCTTATGTAACTTCCATCTTGAAGTCAAAATTAGAATTTAGTCAAAGGTAGGGTCCAAAAATGTAAACAGAAATAAAACTACCAGAAAATTTATTAATTATTGTGTCATTTTGCTAAGTTGCACACACACATGTTGAGAATACAGTCCTCCTTGGAAATTATGATGTCTTCTTTTTGCATATTTATGTAATTTAAATACACTGATGTAATCATTAATTTATTCAACAAGTAGTTGTTGAGTATCTACTGGATATAAGGCAATTAGTGGTACAAAAGAAAGATTTTAATCTTGTAATCAATATAAATCATGTGCACAAATGATTCAAATTTAAAGCATTTGTGATTGTTGTCAAAAAATAATAATAAAAGGACAAAATAGTTTGAGATTTCAGAGTGAGGAAGGATTATGAAGAGCCAGTGGGAATCAATGGTGATTTTGACATATTTATCTTTATATTTTACCTTATATTTTACTTATAGGAGCAATAATCAAAGTTTTTAAATACAAGCTATTTTTCAGACACAGTGGAGGCTGTTTATAGCACTACTGAATTGATTAGGATTGCTTTTGGCTGCAAGCATTAAAATATCCTATTACAATTTACTTAAGCAATAGTGAGACGTTTAGTTATTTCACTCAAAAAGCAGTCTGGAGGTAGGCAGTTCAAAAATAGAGGAAGACTTTCAGTAAAATCATAAACAGCATGGGTTCTTTCCATCTTTACCCTCTGCCAATTTTGTGATTGCAAGATGGTTAAAGAACTTTCTTTAGCATCATGTAGTCACACAAAAAAAGTTTAAAACCAGTAAGAAAGGAGGTATTCTCCTTAAGGGCCTCTGTTAATAGGAAAGGAAATCTCTTCTAAACATCCCCAGCTAACTTTCCCCATGTCTTTTTGGCCAGACTTGGTTCACATACCCTCCCCTAGAGCAATCAATCATGAAGGGGAATAGGGTTGTCACCATACAGAAACAACTACATATACTGCCTCCTCGCCATCTCTCAAGGCCCCAATTTAAATAAACAATATATTTGCATGGATAATAGAATTTTTAAATTACTGTTTTTAATTTAAAAATTAAAAGAATTATTGCAATAGTTTTCTATTTGTCAACGATGGCTACAGTCCTGTCCATCAAAGGTATATTAATCTTATTTTAGTAGCCCAGAAACAGTAACTATTGTTTAGATGGAAATAGTAATTCATTGAGGTAAAGTTATATTTAATTTCTTTGTCATTTTGCCCAGCCTGTGATCCTAGTGGGTTCCAACTAGGAACTTGAGAATGAAAACTGGCCCATGTCAAGCCATTACTGTAGTGTCAGAGAATGCACATAGCCAGTGGAATTAAATTAATACAGCTAGCATATTTGGAAACATTGTATCTGCCAGTGTTGTACTCTGAATTCAGTGTTTTAATTTCTTATACCTTTTCTATTTAGCCAGAGCTCCAGCTTTCCACTTTATTCAGTCCGAACATTAAAAGTAGTAACTCTGGGCTTCCCTGGTGGCGCAGTGGTTGAGAGTCCGCCTGCTGATGCAGGGGACACGGGTTCATGCCCCAGTCCAGGAAGATCCCACATGCTGAGGAGCGGCTGGGCCCGTGAGCCATGGCCGCTGAGCCTGCGCGTCCGGAGCCTGTGCTCCGCAACGGGAGAGGCCACAACAGTGAGAGGCCCGCGTACCGCAAAAACAAACAAACAAACAAACAAACAACAAAAAAAAAGTAGTAACTCTACTCTTATTATGCGTAGTATGAGAGAACTATTTTAACCATTAAAAAAAAGCAAAAAGAATTTGTTTTAACATCATGTGTCTTTGAAACGGCAATATAAATATTTATTTACAGAATCTTCTTCACTTACACTATGATATTTCTAAGGCTATATTCTAGTCATCTATTACTGCATAACAGACCACCAAAAATGTAGCAACTTAAAAGAACAATAATCATTTTTTTGCTCATGAGTCTACAGTTTGGGCAGGGCTTTGCTTTTGTCCACCACAGCATCAGTTTGGGTCGCTTAACTGGGGCAGAATCCACTTCCAACATGACTCCTTTACTTAGCTGGCAAGTGTACTAGCTCTGCTGCAAACTCAACTGGGGCTATTGGCTGGGTACTTTGGGTCCTCTATGCATGAGGTTCTCCATGTGGGCCTCTACACGGGACTGTCTGGGCTTCTTCATAGCATGGCGATTGTGTTCCAGAGGCTAATATTCCAATAGAAAGCTGAAACTGTCCGTATCTTAAGGCTTAGGTCCAGCAGTTGTCATAACATCACTTCTGCTGCATTGTAGTAGTCACACAAACCCTACCCAGATTAAAGACATGTCCCGTTTTTAATCTCCATAGCCTGGAAAGAGGATTTGGTTCTATTTTCAAGGTTCATTCCCATGGAAATTCTCTATTCTTTATGATATATTATGGGCAAACCCTGAAGATTACCAGTTTTGAAAATAAAAGCCACAATAAAAATATAACAGAGTTTAAGTAGAGAAACTATCATAATTTTTGGCATTAAAAATAGTCTAGGGCCTCCCTGGTGGCGCAGCGGTTGAGAGTCCGCCTGCCGATGCAGGGGATACGGGTTCGTGCCCCGGTCTGGGAGGATCCCATATGCCGCAGAGCGGCTGGGCCCGTGAGCCATGGCCGCTGGGCCTGCGCATCCGGAGCCTGTGCTCCGCAACGGGAGAGGCCACAACAGTGAGAGGCCCGCGTACTACAAAAAAAAAAAAAAAAAAAAGTCTAGATTAGGGCTTCCCTGGTGGCGCAGCGGTTGAGAGTCCGCCTGCCGATGCAGGGCACACGGGTTCGTGCCCTGGTTCGGGAAGATCCCACATGCCGTGGAGTGGCTGGGCCTGTGAGCTGTGGCTGCTGAGCCTGCGCGTCCGGAGCCTGTGCTCCACAGTGGGAGAGGCCACAACAGTGAGAGGCCCGCGTACAGCAAAAAAAAAAAAAAAAAAAAAAAAAAAGTAGGTATTTGCACTGGCAGTGTTTTTCCTTCCAAGTACAAGCTATTCAGAGTTTCTAGTGCTATCGATCAGAAGACCACTTCCTCCTTGAAAACTGTGATGATACTGCTATTTTCTCCCACAGGCTTTATATTACCTAACCAGTAGCTTCTTTGCAGTCTTCCGCAGTCTCCCTCCTCTTTCCACCTGGAGACTGTCACGTCTGCAGAGTGTTGCATCTGTTTCTCTTCTGTTATAATTCTACACTTCCTGATCACAACTCCTAATATTTTGACTTCTAGCCCAAACTTTTCTATTGAGTTCCACACCTGTAAGCCAGCATTTCTGTCTACATGTCCTACAGGATGTCATCCTTCTTCCTAAATCATTGACAGTTGCTCCCTTTCACCCACATCCACTAGGTCAATAGGTCCTATCAACTTCTTCTGAAAACATGCTCATGTTTGCCAGATCCTTTTCATCCCCCTTACCACTAACATCTTTCAGGCCTGTATTTCTTTCCTAGATCATTGCAAAGGTCTCCTTACAGGTCAAATTATCTCCAGTTTCGCTCCAAACCATCCTGTGAACTGCTGCCCGAATGACTGTCCTCAAAATACAACTAAGATCACATGACTATCATACTTGAAACATCTTCCTTCATTGCCTATAGAGTGGAGTCCAGTCTCTGTCATCAAATATAATACGCCCTCCATGATACGGCCCTTGCCTTCTTCTCTATTATATTTTTCTCCATTGATTCCCCCAAATATTCAGTTTCCTGAAAGAGACATCATATTTTTTCATGCTTCCATACCTTCATAAGCACACACACACACCTTTTTAAATGGAATTTTTCCTTCCCTCTCTTCATAGTTATAGTGTCTCTGTTTGCCAAGACCTTGTGTAAATATAACCGTCTCTTTGAAGCTTTCCTCACCCCTCCATCTCTGCTGCAGGTGGTTTATTGCTAAATGTATTGTGCTACCAATTTTGCCTAAACCAAACATAACTTCTATTATGGCACTTAAAAGATTGTATTTCTATAATCCTTCGCATGTCCATCTTCTGCAGAAAAGCATGAGTTCTTTGAGAGGAAGAACCATGACTTATTACCAGCAGCATCTGGCTGCAGAACCCTCCACAAAACCTACCAATTAAGCTGTGTAGTATGAATGGAAGAAAAATGTGAAGATAAACTATGCTAAATATAGAATGCTTATTAATTTCTAAAACTGTGTTAAGAGAGAGTACTACACTTTACTTTGAGAGAGAAAAGACTTAAAATTAGATACCCAGAAGAAGTAACACTTTGAAATCCAGTCACAATAAAAAGAAAGTTCAGTGTGTCAGGTTTAAATAAGTAGAATCAGATGCTTTCCTATGTAATAATTAAAACCAGAAAATTTTCAGAAGACATGATTAGAAAAAAGCAAATGAAAGTAACTTTCTAAACAATTACAGAGGCAGAAGATACTGAAAATTATTTGCTATTGTATAAAAGTTTTTATATTAGGAAAATAATAATGTGGAACAATGTGAAACACAGAATAATCAGCAGAAAGGGAAGAAACAAAATTATAAATAACTACAGTAATAATAATAATAATTTCTACTATTTATTATTGTATGCCAGGCACTGTGCTGGAACTCTATATGTTTTATCTCATTCTATTCTCACAACAGTCTTAAATGTAGGTATTATTGTTTATCCCATTTTACAGATGAAGAACCTGTCTTAGGGGAGTTAATTAAATTATCAAAGTCACATAGTCTAGTAAGTGACAGAGCCAGGTCTTAAAGTCTGACTTGGAAACCCAAGCTCTTCCCTATTACACTAAAACAGAAATAATTCTTTAACCATGTTTGACCATGTTTCTTTTGTCCCTTAGTGAGGAGAAACTAGAAATCACATCAGAATCCAACTCCATTTTAACTGTGGTAGTTGGACGAGGCTAAATGTGGTATGTGAATGTGGTAGTTGGATGAGGCTAAATTTTGTGACCATGCTCTTGGGATCATGAGAGCAGCAGTTGGGAATGGTGTACTCCCTGAAGGGGCTACATATTCACCGCGTCAATCATCTACTCACTAAGTAAATCCCATGTCCATAACTGAGAATTGGAGAATCAGTGACAGCTGAAGATGTGAGAAGAGAGAGGTTTCCTATCTCTTGGGCTAGAAAGCAGTTGATCTCTGTCTCCCAAAAAAGGAGATATGCAACGGTTTTGGTGGAAATTGATGACCTGCCCCTGGCACATGGATTTAGTCAAGCTGTTTGCCTGATCAGAGAAGGGGGGCAAGAGGTGGGATTTGTGCAGAAGTTGTGCTTCATTCTTGGAGTTGCAAAGGCAGTGAACAGAAGGCAGCTCTGCCTGGCAAGGCAGATACCTCATGAAGGTCAGAGGCAACAGGTGCAGCCCTGTGGACACAAAATAGAGAAGCCTGGGTTAAACAGATGAATAAACGGTACATACCAAGAACAGCAGCTGCCACAGAGGCAATGCCATATAAATGCTTGTCATTATGATGGACATGATTTGATCATTGAAAGTCAATATGATCTTATTTTTAGTCATAGGCTGTTGAGGCCTAGACCTCTAAATCACATTACTCATATTAATGCCCTACTTTAAGACCTTTAGTACCTCCCTACTGTCCTCAAAAGGAAGCTCAGATTCCTTAGCATGGCACAAGCAAGGCAATTCCTAAACAGCTGCATTGCCAATGTCCTCTCCTACCAGTCTTCTGTCACCACACACAGGCCCACAAGTTCAAATATACTGAATTCTGAGCATTTCTCCAAATGCGCTGTTCTCTTTTGCATTTGGACATATGATACTGTTTCTGTGTGTAATTCACTTCCCCAAATGCTTTACCTGGTTCTGTCTCTGAAATTTATTCTTTGGGGCCCAGCTCAAGAGTCATCTTTTCCTAAAAAGAGTGGATATATGTATACATAAAACTGATTCATTTTGCTGTACACCTGAAACTAGCAGAACATTGTAAATCAACTGTACTCAAATAAAAATTTTTTTTAAAGGGTCATCTTTTCTAAGAAGACTTTCAGCTTTGGTACCCCTATCCCCCCTTAAAACCCTATGGAGAATTAAACTTTAGCATTTATCACTCTGCATTGTTATGATCTGTTTACTTATCTACTTCTTTTTTACACCTTGTGCGTCTGGAGTGCCTGGCCTATGGAAGGATGTGATAATATTTGTTGAGTGAGTGAATGGCCAGTAATCCTCTTGGTCATGCATAGTCACTGCTCTAGTCCTAGGAGATTTGCCTGTGCCCTTTCTTTTGTGAAAGTCATGTAGGCTGGAGGCTGGTTCTTCCTTAAATTTGCAAATAAGTCTGACCAAAATTGAAATTAGTGAGGAGGGCAGAAAAAGACTTAAAGAGAAAAATTTGACAATTTTTTCCCTTCCTTAGTTATAATCATTGAAGTTATTACTGATATTTTCATGTATTATATGAATTAAATTGATGATGCTTAGGACATGTCCAAATGTATAAAATACAGATATATTATGTATTTCTTTCAACATAGCTCCTAAAGGAATTATGTCTTTTTTTGTGTGTTCACTAATTAGATTTTCTCACTATGAACATTATTTTTGTTTAATTTTTTTTGAGCTTCAGAGTTTTTTATTGAAGTTGATTACATAGGCATGATTGATAGAATTACTGGCCACGCGATTGAGCTCAGTCTCCAGACCCCTCCCACCCCTTCCCAGTAGGTCAGGCTGATATCACATGGCTCAAAGCCCCAACCCTTTCATCACGTGGTTGGTCTTTCTGTTGTGAACAGCCCCCTTCCTGAGTCACTTGATTAGCATAAACTCAGATGTGCTCCAAAGGCCCATCATGAATAACAAGGAAACTCCTATCACTCAGGAAATTCAGAGGAGTCTTCCTTCTAGGAATCAGGGACCAAGACCAGTCAAATTCTTCATCATACACCACTACCTAACAGATGTGTTGTGAGACTAATGCATTTAAAACCATGTGGTATATAATAGGCACTTGATAAGTAGTAATTACTAGTTGTTATTATGTTATAGCTTATATTATAAACTATTAAGAAAAGGTCTTTGTATAATTCCTGTAGAGTACCACATGTAAGAGGACACCTGACAAAGTATTTTGATGATGATGGGATTACTCCCTTTTTACTAAAGTTGTTAGGTCCCTTTGGAATTGGTAACAGGTTCTATGTGCAAAACAAAGACCTGCTAACAAATCTTTTAGTTGCGGGGGAGAGGGGATTAAATGGAAAGAAGACAATTTTATTGTTGATTATGCTGACATTAAGATACATTTTAATTTAAAATTTTTAATACACAGGATTCAAAGAGGGTTGAAATATGTGTTCTTTCTCACCAATGGCCTTTTGTACTATCTTTTGAAGATGCCTCCAAAAGCTGTTGCCTCATTTGCTCGCAAAATCTCCTACCCGAGCATATCATAATTTCAGTGAATTTATATCCCAGGCTGGATTCTTCATCGAAGAAGCCTATGATCACATTGTTAGAATTTTTAGTGTTAGCTACATCACTAGCGATATTTAATGATGTGGGAACTATTATCTCTAATATAGTACTGTACACCGAGATAATGTAATTTTTTTTGGATGACTTGAATAATATAATATATATATTTTTATACAGCAGGTTCTTATTAGTCATCAATTTTATACACATCACTGTATACATGTCAATCCCAATCGCCCAATTCATCACACCACCATGAACACTGTTTTTATTCTCCTTTCTCACTGGGGAAAAAAAAAAAAAAAAAAAGATACACTTTCCCCTTAAACAAGGTGCAGTATTTGAAATGAATGAGAATACTTCAGGAAACAAAGATTTGATTAATTCTCCCAATGCATACCCACTATGAATTCACAGCTCTTTGTAAATAAGTTTTTCACCATTATGTCATTTTCTGGCACTGTTACCCTATTCATGGAGTAGAAGAATGTATTGATCTGATCCTTGACCTAATGATCAAATTTCATTAAAATTTTAAATGATTGAATTACAACAGTCTGTAATAGAGATCAATACTTGCTTTTTAACTTAATATGTATTTATGGAACAAACTGTTTTGCTAGAAGTTTCTGTTCCAGATTTTATGATCTTTTTTTTTTTTTTTTTTTTTTTTTTTTTTGCGGTACGCGGGCCTCTCACTGTTGTGGCCTCTCTCGCTGCGGAGCACAGGCTCCGGACGCGCAGGCTTAGCGGCCATGGCTCACGGGCCCAGCCGCTCCGCGGCATGTGGGATCTTCCCGGACCGGGGCACGAACCCGTGTCCCCTGCATCGGCAGGTGGACTCTCAACCACTGCACCACCAGGGAAGCCCTTTATGATCTATTTTAAATGATTAAGGGAGAGCACCCATTTGCCTCTCTGCTATTCCACTTCTAGGTAGTGTGAACATATGTCCACAAAAGAACTTGAACACAAATGTTCATAGCAGCGTTATTCAAAATGGCCAAAAGTGAAACAATCCAAATGTCCATCAACTGATGAATAGATAGACAAAATATGCTATATCCAAACAATGGAATATTATTTGACCATAAAAAGAAAGGAAGTACTGATATAAGCTACAACATGGATGAGCCTTGAAAACATTATGCTACGTGAAAGAAGCTAATCACAAAACATCACATATATTTCCATTTCTATGAAACGTCCAAAATAGGCATATCTACAGAGACAAAAAAAAAGATTAGTGCTTGCCTAGGGCTGTGGAGGGTTTGGAGGAAATGGGGAGTGACTACTAATGGGTTCATGGTTTCTTTTTGGAGTGATGGAAATGTTCTAAAAATTTATTATGGTGACAATTGCGCAACTCTGTGAATATACTAAAAACCATTGAATTGCATGATTTAAATTGGTGAATATATTATGGTATGTGAATTATATTTCAGCAAAACTGTTAGAAAATACATAGAATGAAAAAAACGCTACATATTGCATACAGAATATGTAGTAGACACCCATTCAGGTATCTCCAAAAATTTTTTTTTCTTTTTTTTTTTTGGCAGTACGCGGGCCTCTCACTGTTGTGGCCTCTCCCATTGCGGAGCACAGGCTCCAGATGCGCAGGCCCAGCGGCCATGGCTCACGGGCCTAGACACTCTGCGGCATGTGGGATCTTCCCGGACCGGGGCACGAACCCGTGTCCCCTGCATCGGCAGGCAGACTCTCAACCACTGCGCCACCAGGGAAGCCCTCTCTAAAATTTTTAAATATGTTGTTTTGCACCAAATTTTTTTAAGAAACAAAAGGCTACAAAATAAATTGAAATCCTTGGTCTTCACATTTTCCACCTTACCCAGAAATAACCACTATCATGAAGTTGGTGAGCATCATTCCCATGCAGATTTTGATCATTTCACGACTTATGTGCATATCCATAAATAAAACATGAATCTGTTTTGAATGTTTCTGACATTTTACATCAATGGTATAATAAAAAATAGCTTTCAAACCTCACTTTTTTTACTTAGCATGGTATTTAAAATTTGTAAATGTCCAGTAAACATATAGACCTACTTCATCCATTTAAATTCTGTATAGTACTCCACTGTGTTAAAATAGCACAATTAATTTACCCATTGTTCTAGTGATGAAAATTCAAGCTGTTTCCAAATATTTACTGCTACAAAAAATACTGGAGAAACCATCCTTGAACATGCTTTTATGGGTGTGTTTACCGAAGTTTATCTAGAGGTATACCTACTTGAAGTTGAAAGTTTCTGGGTTAGAGGTTATGGTCAGTTTAAATAATTTCCAAAGCATTTGTATCAATTTACATCCTTGCTGAAGTGTCTGAGGATACTAATTCCTTTCACCATGGCCATCTCTTGGTGTTGTCAATCACCTCAAATTTTTGCTAATGTGATAATAGTGAAATAATATCTCATTGTATTTTAATTTTATTTTTTTGAATTCAGGTGTGATTGAGCATCTTTGTGTTTATTGTATTTTGGGTGTTGTTTCTGTAATATTTTTTCCCTATCCGTTGCTTATTTTCCTATTGGGTTATTTATCATATTCATACTGGTTTGCAGGAACTCTTCATGTATCACTATTTTGGATTGTAATCGTCTATTAGTTAATATATGTATTTCAAACATCTTTCCCAATTTTGGTTTGCTTTTCAAGTTTTTAAATAACATCTTTGTCAGATGCAGATTTTCAACTTTTATGTTATTAAATTTAACAATCTAGGGACTTCCCTGGTGGCACAGTGGTTAAGAATCCACCTGCCAATGCAGGGGACACGGGTTTGAGTCCTAGTCCAGGAAGATCCCACATGCCGCAGAGCACCTAAGCCCGTGCGCCACAACTACTGAGCTTGCTCTCTAGAGCCCACGAGCCACACTACTGAGCCTGAGTGCCACAACTACTGAAGCCTACGTGCCAAAGCCCAAGCTCTGCAACAAGAGAAGTTACCGCAATGAGAAGCCCGTGCACTGCAACGAAGAGTAGCCCCAGCTCGCCGCAACTAGAGAAAGCCTGCGCACCAACGAAGACCCAATGCAGCCAAAAATAAATTAATTAATTACTTAAAAAAATTAACAATCTATTCTTGTGGCTGGTGCTTTTAGTGACATGAACAAATTCTGCTACATTTTTTCTAAACATTTTAATGTTTCACTTGCCATATAATCCACCTGAAATTTATTGATTTTTTTGTATTGTGTGAAGTAGAGAAATATTTTTCACCTTTTCCTTAAATGGGCACTTATCCCAGAACCCTTTCCTCAACTGATTAATAACTGTTATACATCAAGTTCCCTGTATAGATTTTTGGCTGTTTCTGGTTTACTGATTCTTTCCCCTTGGTCTATTTATCATTTCTTGTGTTAATATGATGCTGTTTTAATTACTATATCATATAAGTCTTGCTATCTGGTTATTTTTTGGTACCCTATCAGCAATGTTTTGACCAATTACAGAATAAACTTGTGAAGGAAAATACTTAAGGAAATAAATTTCTCAAAATGATAAGATGTTGGCACTGATTTTGGAATGTTATTTGGAATAATTCACAGTGGTACCTGTTAGTGATATGTGCAACTATCTGAAAGTATTTTGAATCATGACCAGCTGCTATGATTTTGGCTTACAAAGGAAATTGCCTCTGGATATTGAATATTGTACCTACTATGTATTGATAGAAAGATTTTCCTCTGAAGATGCATAGAACTCTGTTAAAATACTGGTGATATGAGAAAGCCTTGTTTTCAGTTTTTTTTAGAATATAAAACTATGTGTATGTGGAATAATTATTTTAAAGGCAAAATAACCAAATTCTGAAATAGTAAGACACATTAATCGTAATATGAGTTTCTATAGTGCATTAAAACTCCATATACACTTATGTTTAAATGTTTATGGTAAAAAATATTGAATATACTGAAATATACAAATAGAAAAATTAAGAACATGGAAATGGTCTTACCATACTAGTAATAAGCACTAGCCACAGAGCAACTTTTCTGACACTGAGATCCCAATAATTGCCTGTTGGGAAATTTCCTCTGAGTATAGCGTCATTAATTAAAACTCAACATTTCTCAAGATGCTTTGCCCACATGTCAGTTTCCCCTCTTGGCATTCTTATTTCTGTCATTGGTATCATTGTCTTTCCAGTTTCCCAGGTTCAAAACCTTGGAATTATCCTTGATTTTTTACCTTCATGTAATCTATCTATGGTGGGTGGAATAATGGCACCTCCCTCTCCCACTTCCCAAAGATGTTCATGTCCTAATCCCTGGAAACTGTGAATATGTTACGTTACATAGCAAGGGGAAATTAGGGTTGGAAATGGAATTAAGGTTGCTAATCAGCTGTCTGTAAAATAAGGAGATCATACCGATTTGTATGGGTGGGCCCAATGTAATACAGGAGTCCTTTAGGTGTGGAAGATGGAGATAGAAGAGTCAGTGTTAGAGTGATGCAGCCTCAGAAAGATTCAACAGGTGATTTCTGGCTCTGAGGGTGGAAAGAGTCCACAAGCCAAGAAAGGCAGGCAATGTCTAGAAGCTGGAAAAGATAAGGAAACAGATCCTCCCCTGGAGCCTCCAGAAGGAATTCAGCCCTGCCAACATCTTGATTTTAGTCCAGGGTAACCCATTTCAGACTTCTGACCTTCCAGAATGGTAAGATAATACACTTGTGTTCTTCTAAACCATCAGGTCTGTGGTAATTTGTTAGAGCAGCAATGGGAAACAAATACACAGTCCAATCACCAATCACGTCTTCACTGGTTCTTACTTTACACTTCCTCTCAAATGTCTTTTTCATCTCAATTTCAAATGGCAGTATCTAATTCAGGCATTCATTTGTTAGCTCTGGATGCTGCAACAGATTCCTAACCACGATACGGCGTAAACAGTCCTAAATTGTGAGTAAGGATACTTGGGTTCTAGTCTGTCTCTGCTATTAATTAGCTTGTGACCTAAGGGAACCTCTGTGCCAAACTTCCTCGCCCTCCACGCAACACACACACACACACACACACACACACACACACCACACTCTCACATTATCAGAAAACGGGTAAGTTGAATAAGATGATTAATTCATTTATTTCTAGCCCTTGTAAGGGCCACTGTATAGACTGTCTACCTCTTACCTCCTCACTTCCTCAGTCCATCCTATACATCAGTCCAGAATTCCTCTTAAATGCTACGTGGTATAAATTACACACATATGTACAAACTTGCATTGACTTTTCATTGCTTATAGGTTATATTAGTCCCTATTAAAGATCTTTTACAATCTGCCGACTGCCCCATATCCCTCCAACATTTTTTTCTCTCCCAGAGTATCCTGTCCTACCCATTTCAGCAAAACAGATCTACTCATTCATTCCTCAAACGTGGCCCACTCAGACTCTCCCTCCTTCCTGCAATATCCTTCCCACATATTTCTAGTTATCTGAGTCCCACTCTCTCTGTAAAGGGCCCAGCAACTACCACCTTCTACAATTACTGCCTACACTGTGTTTCTCAAACAAATTAAATTATGATAGGAACTTACAAATGATCTAAATTTTTCAACTCAACACTTAGTGTTGAGTATGGTAAAAGGATGAGAGAAGAGGGATAAAGAAAAAGAGAAAGTAGCTCAAAGGGCTAAAGCTTTTTTTTTTTTTTTGCGGTACGCGGGCCTCTCACTGTTGTGGCATCTCCCATCGCGGAGCGCAGGCTCCGGACACACAGGCTCAGCGGCCATGGCTCACGGGCCCAGACGCTCTGCGGCACGTGGGATCTTCCCGGACCAGGGCACGAACCCGTCTCCCCTGCATCGGCAGGCGGACTCTCAACCACTGCACCACCAGGGAAGCCCAGGGCTAAAGCTTTGCCTTCCAAGTCTCTGGGGAGTAAGGAAACAAATGTAGTCACAACTAATCTGGTATTTTCTTGCTTTACTAGTTCTCCCTTTATGGGTATGTCTTGTCTCGCAAAGTATGAGCCTTTAATGACAGGGTCATTTCTCATATTTCTTTCTATCCCTGTCAATTAGAAAGAGTTTGATATTTTACTAACAATAGTTACTCACTTGTTTGCTCAGTGTTATAATACATAAATAGCAATGACATTAACATACCAAATCCAGTTTAGTTTCCATAGTTCATGAGGGATACAAAATACTTAGACTGAAACAATGAGTTCATCCATCAAGTATTTATGAAAAACTTACCTGAGCTCAGTATGTGTTAGCCAAATAATCCCCAGCACTGAATAGGTAGGCTCTCACTTAATCTCCCTAATTTCTTGGCCTCCCAAACCCACCTCCCTAGCAGCACTTTTTCATATGTGCCAAACATGACTCATAGTTCTCTGACCCCTCTTGAATGTCTCTGGATTCTGGGAGGGAGTTCCTCCTACCAGTGGTTCAAAGCCTATTTCACTGCAAGCTGCACAGTCACATAAATCCCAGAGGTGGTTCATTTCCTCCACAACTACCAAAAAAGATCAATTTCTTAAGAAAGTGGGCATCTGTGGAAGGTAGTATAAACATTAATTCCCATCCTGCAACTTTAAGAAACATTTTTAGATTTCCTTGATATAGTTAACTCATAATAGCACTTATCCAGATTCTTTGCTTGAAACTCTGTGCCCAAACCATCTATTCAGCCAATATTTGCAATTCTGACTGCAGCGTCATCTCCATGGGGGCTTTATAACTTTGCCATTCTATTCTGAAACCAGGATTTCTTTCTGATCAACTTACACTCTCATACTCCATGAGGCTAACACCTGAGTTGCCACAATAGAGGTGAGCTCTTGACTCAAGTCTGGGGTATTGATTTTAACCCAAAGTGAACCTGAGTACTTGGTCTGAAATCTCAGACACCATGTCAGCACAGATCCATCACTGAAAATCTTAAGCGATAATGTTTAAGAAACGTTACATATGGCTAAACATTTGTTTCGATTGGTTGTTCTTTCTCTATAGTCTATTTTCTTTCAGTTTTTTTTTCCTTTTTTTCCCCACACTTAAATTCATTTCCACATACATATTGTACCAACCGTCAGTAGCATACAAATGCCTCCTTCTTTGGCTTGTCAGTGACATAAATTTTCTCTAGCATATCCTGACAGGGGCATTGTATTCGAAATGTCATTTCCTTCTCTCATTTAGTCACAGATTTTAAGTCTCTTTCAAATATTCTGTCTTTCTCATACAAATTCTTTTGCCTGTACAACATTTTTTTCTCTCCCACACAGAACATATATTTCTATATGACATAATAAAACTGGTGAGGAAATGACTGCTTCAGCTTTCTAAAACCATGATAGTATCTTGGAGCTAATATACTATAAATTAGATATTTCAGTCATGTACATGTGTGTATACATAGATATACTTGCAATGCATAACCACCTTTAAACCATGAGTCATGTACAGACATACAAAGTCACACATATAAATTAACTGTTGCTGATTTAAACATACAATACAGGTCTACCCACATAACTACAATCTCTGACACTTCTATTTTCTCTGATCTTTCTCCCTCTCTTCTCATTCTGAACTATGTTCGTCACCACCAGACTATGATGTGCTGATGGATGATGTACTATGATGTACTGATGGGTAACCTGTCTATTGTACCCAACACTATCTGGAACAGTATTCAGATGAAGTACTTTGCCAGAATGAACACCATTGGACATCAGAGGATAGTGCAAAATATTTCTTTATTTTTATATGATACCATCTTACTAGAAGATAGAGAATAAACCTTATATGGGCATCTTCAAGTCACCCTTCTGAGAAGCCACACTTGTTTTCTATCCCTCAGCACTACTGCTCTACCCCAGAACACCCTGTTTACATCGTGAGAGATCAGAGGTGAATTTAGGCCTCCTTATACTCCTTCTTGGAAGTAGGCTTGAGTGTTTCAGATTCTTCAGAGCAGAGCAACTGTAAAGCAGACAAATCTTTTCTTTCTAACACTAGTAACCACTCAATGAAAAATTTCCGAGTACGATCATGCTATAAAGAACCAGAGCTGAGAATAGGAAAAAATAAAGGGATAAAGTAAGTAGACAGACAGCCCTCTCTCTCCTACCACAAATATGTAACAGCTAGCTGGACATACCAGACAGAGAGGCTCAGAGTCTTGAGGCCCAGCTCAGGGTGGCCTGGACAAAACTTTGAATGACCTGAGGCTTCAGGCCTACATGGAACAATTGCTTTACGCCAAGATAGATACCCTGAATGGATAGTGAGGCTTTGAGGAAATTGCCTGGAAATGTCTTGAGGAACTCAGTCCAGTCTTTGATAGTAGTGTGGCTCCTAGGATATAGGCAAAATTTGACTCATGCATGAGACTTAACAAGGAAGATATAAATAGCAATGGAACACGAAGCAACAGTGTGTATAAAGAGTAAAAATGGGGAAACGACCAAGTGCAAGTTTCAAGGTAATGTTGACAGTAATTCAGAAGGAATAAAACAGCCAAGGATGAAATCCCTTAAACCACTAAGAAGCCTAATAATAGAATATAAGCTCTGTAAGGGCAAGGATCTAGGGATTTGTTAGGAGAGGCAATCTGCTAATGGGCCCTAAGAGTCCCTGCATAGTCTTGCTAAGTATGCCAAGAATACCAGGTCTTCACTGGTCTTTACCTCGGTCATTTTTCTGGGTTATATTTGTAGCAAGTAACTTGTGAGGGAAGAGGTAGCACCTCCCTCCAGACAAAGAACAGACTTGTTCATTCTGAAAGTCATGGAGTCTCCAAGCACAGTGTTCCTCTCCTGTAATGCAACCCAACGCCTGTGTAGGCAACCACATAGGCCCGCCTGTGTCATCCTGTGGAAACTGGGGGTCATGAGAAACTGACATAAGCAAAGAGAAAGCTCATGCTGCCTGCTGTGCCATGAGTAATATAGTCCTTCATCTCTGACCCAAGAGTCTCATGTCTCTTGTCAGCATCCAGACACAATAACAGGCTAGCTTATTAGCTTGAAAGTTGAGTAAAATTCCCGACCCTTCCTCAGCTCTATTCCCAGCATTTAGAATAATACCCAGCAAAGAGGGGTCATTCGATTTGTTAAATGAGTCCCTTACTTAATGAATATTTGAATTTGCTTTATCTTACTATTAACCTCATTTATGAGCACTAAAATAGTTGATATATACTTGTGAAATCACATGTATATATTATTATTTATTTATTTATTATTTATTCCTGATTAAAGGATCATGCTAGGTGTTTACTGCTCAAATTCAAATAAAATGGAGTTAGTGAGATTTCCATTAAGAAATGCTGCTAATAATTTCTAAATATTTGTCAAATCATGTGCTAATCAGTTATGATAGATATTTGAGGGAAAACATCAAAATCTTAAGTATATTATATACCACATATTTTAATTTCATGTCTCTAATATTTTTTAAATGTGTTTTATGAAAATAGTGAATACCAATTAACAAAGAAATGAAAAAAGACCTCTCACCACTAATTTTACCCAGACCAGAAATCCAGATCAAGAAGCCTTGGGAAAATAAACAACTTAATTTTCCCCTTCACCCTAAGGAAGACACTGGTCTTAGAACCTCTGAAGCTACTGGCATTAAGACCTCATGGATAATCCTCTCAGTTCTATCTATAATTGATTTATCAATCAATAAATAACCACTGATTAATGATACCTGTCAGCAGAATCTTTATCCAGTTATATACTAAAAAATAAAACAATTTGGACTTGAACTATCATTTGCAAGGCATATGTGGTATACCAGTCTCTGCTATGTACTTTCATATCCACAGTGATGCATAATCTCTGAGCAACACATGGCAGGTATCAAGTCTCTGTAACTGGCTCATTGTATTCTTCTCAATAGGTTGCAACACTTTTTGCATGTGGGCTCCACACCTTTCTAAATATTTAGTAATTTATGGGAAAGGCAACTTTCTTTTCCTGGTGACAGGTTGTAGAATTTGTTTTAGCTGAAATGGAGAACTTCCTTTTTATTTCAAACAATGTGAAACTGTAAACTAGCAGCAGTGGCACAAGTAACACTGGAACAAAACTTCAGTGAGCAAAATGGGTCATCAATGTTTAATTCAAATCTTTAAATATGGCGGTTGCCTTGAAATGATCTTACTGAATAATCTACTTTAGATGTCTAAAAATATATTGAAGCTGAAAAGTACATTATTATGAAGAGAGTAAATTGGGTCCATGTGGGTAACCTCATTACACTTTTTACCACCACTCTTTCGTCTTTCTCCAAACAATTCATTCACATAGGATTCTGGAGCCTTGGGGTTTGGACTAATATGGCCAATTAAGTCCTATGTTTATAAATGAAGGTCAACTAAAACATTTAGATTATTCAGATCGTCACATTTAGTGGAAAAAACAATGCCCTTTGAAGAAAAAAAAAAGTGGAAATATGTGAATTTTCCTAGGAGGTGTTGCACCTAATAACAATACAGGACTTACTAAAATGTATATGTATTTTTAGGTCATCACATAACAAGTATGACAAACATTAACACAGATTTGCCTCACTTCTGCTCTGAAGCAGAATTTTCGAAGATGACCAATGATCTCATTACAACTAAATAAAATAGTCTTTTGTGTTCATTTTTAAAAGCATTTTTTTATCCTTGTTAGTCACACGCACTTTCTTGCGTATTCTTCTTTCTCCACTTAATATATTGATATTTACAGTCATCTCTTCACTAGCATGTTGCCAGCACTGGAGGACTGAAGATCCTTGATGGTAGAGACTATCTTACTCCATTAAGTATATTTGTATAATCGTGCCTACCTAAGTGCTTGGAACACCTTAAAAGGTTAGTAAATGTTGGCTGGATAAATAAATTTGTATCTTCCTCTATTCAGTTTTCAATTTAGAGCCCTTTTATCTCTTCACACACATCTTAGGTTTTCATCCGTATATGGAAAGCGCCCAAATATATCTGTCCATACATCCACTACTTCTATATAACGAGTCTTTCGACTCCAGCTGATTGCTGGATATTTCCCTCTGAATGCCATAATCTCGACATGTGTAAAATTAAATTCATAGTAGTCTCCACAAATTCAATTCATCTTCAAAACTACAATTCAAGAGATATTTGTTGACATTTCTATGTAAAAAGTAGTCACTAGACAATGCAGGTGAGGTGAACAAGAGTAAACCACAGTGTCTGCCCTCAAGAGGCTTACAGGCTAGTAAGGGAGATGAGCACTTTCAAGGTACAGGGTACAGCGTGGTGAGCATTATAAGAGAAGAGCAAACTAAGAACAGAAAATTCTGGAACTGTCTCACAAACACCAATTCTTTGGGAAGTAAGAACATTTCATCAAAAGCTAGATATGAACTCCAAAATATTTTTTTTTCCAAAGTCCTGGATCATCCACAGATTCCTTACATTGGCCCCAATGCTCTACTTATATCCAAAATTTTGGCTTCAATTCTTGGATCCTGACCTGCCTTCCCACTTGCTCGCCATTCTTAGCTTTAACATGCTGGAGGTGGTCTGGATATCTCCTCAACCTTTAGATTCCTACTTGCTGTCTGGGAACTGGCATCCTGGCTCTCATCCATCTGGCCTTCCATGCACTCATCCAGCCTCAAGTTGTTTCTAAATCTGTAAGATGTATGCCAAGAGGAAGTAAAATATTATATTTCAGGAAATACTTTAAGAAACAATTAGCATTTGACTTGAATATTAAAGGATGGGTTTGATTTTAAGAGGGCAACAGGATGGGAAAACTTGTCAAGGTGGTTGGACTTGTATGAGCGGAGACACCAGAGAACATCTAAGGGCATATTCCAAAGAGAGTAGGTAGGATAATTTGGTGTGCTTGGGCCTGTTTGGTTCCCAGCTGCGTACTTACTACTCTACTCACAAAGCAGGACCACTTGACCAATATTTTCCACACTCAAGGACTAATCCTAATATCAGAGAAAAGGAATAATATCATGCCATAAAAGGGAGAGTGGAAAGACGGAGAAGGAAGTAAACATGCAGTTAAAAAAAAAAGCAGGAAATAAAGTAAAGCAGTAAATAAAGCTTGAGGGGGTGGCAGAGTTGCACAAAGGCAATTTGAGGGTGTAGGCGGTGTTGGAATCTTACATGATTCCTCATTCATCAGCCTGAGGCCAGACAATCAGAGAGCTATGAGCAACAGAGTAACAGAATGGCACACACTATAAAGAGGCTCTGGATGAGTACCCCCCAGTTGAAAGCTATCCTCCTGTTTCCTTGAGTTCTTATCCTCTCCTGGACAGTATCAGAGGACGCAAGAACTCTCCATATTGGCCTATGGGTACCTCTAATGGCAGTAGTCTCTGCTGAGAGAATAGACTAAAGCAACACTGTTCCTTATGATACACGCTTCATCTCCTCATCCCCATGGCATTTCTCTGATGTTGTTGCTGCTGCCAGCTTTGTCTCTTCTCCTAATCTCTCCTCCTACTGAGGCTGCCAATGCTGCACCCACTACATCCAAGCTGACTTGCTCTGAATTATGTGCTCTTTTGCTATAGCCTGGGCCCTGGGTTGTATCAATCAATTGTATGTTATGGAGATGAACAGATAAGGTGGAGGAATATTCTAGCATAGAAGAGAGAAAACGAAATGGTCCTTGGATAAGGTAGAATTTGTCCTGAGCTTTGAATGACAGGAGAAGGGGAATTTTGAAAGGCAATGAAGATAAAGGAGAGCTTTCCGAGTTTGAATAAAAATGTCATCTATGCAGCTACATGTAAAAGAATGAAATTAGAACACTCCCTAACACCATACACAAAAATAAACTCAACATGGATTAAGGACCTAAATGTAAGGCCAGACACTATCAAACTCTTAGAGGAAAACATAGGCAGAACACTCTATGACATAAATCACAGCAAGATCCTTTTTGACCCACCTCCTAGACAAATGGAAATAAAAACAAAAATAAACAAATGGAACATAATGAAATTTAAAAGCTTTTGCACAGCAAAGGAAACCATAAACAAGATCAAAAGACAACCCTCAGAATGGGAGAAAATATTTGCAAATGAAGCAACTGACAGAGGATTAATCTTCAAAATTTACAAGCAGCTCATGCAGCTCAATATCAAAAAAACAAAAAACCCAATCCAAAAATGGGCAGAAGACCTAAATAGACATTTCTCCAAAGAAGATATACAGATTGCCAACAAACACATGAAAGGATGCTAAACATCACTAATCATAGAGAAACGCAAATCAAAACTACAATGAGATACCATCTCACACTGGTCAGAATGTCCATCATCAAAAAATCTACAAACAATAAATGCTGGAGAGGGTGTGGAGAAAAGGGAATCCTCTTGCACTGTTGGTGGGAATGTAAATTACAGCCACTATGGAGAACAGTATGGAGGTTCCTTAAAAAACCAAAAATAGAGCTACCTTATGACCCAGCAATCCCACTACTGGGCATATACCCTGAGAAAACCCTAATTCAAAAAGAGTCATGTACCAAAATGTTCATTGCAGCTCTATTTACAATAGCCCAGACATGGAAGCAACCTAAGTGTCCACTGACAGATGAATGGATAAAGAAGATGTGGCACATATATACAATGGAATATTACTCAGCCATAAAAAGGAACGAAATTGAGTTATTTGTAGTGAGGTGGATGGACCTAGAGTCTCTCATACAGAGCAAAATTAAGTCAGAAAGAGAAGAACAAATACCATATGCTAACACGTATATATGGAATCTAAAAAAAAATGGTCATGAAGAACCTAGGGGCAAGATGGGAATAAAGACACAGACCTACTAGAGAATGGACTTGAGGATATGGGGAGGGGGAAGGGTAAGCTGGGACAAAGTGAGAGAGTAGCACGGACATATATACACTACCAAACGTAAAATAGATAGCTAGTGGGAAGCAGCTGCATCGCACAGGGGGATCAGCTCAGTGCTTTGTGACCACCTAGAGGGGTGGGATAGGGAGGGTGGGAGGGAGGGAGACGCAAGAGGGAAGAGATATGGGGATATATGTATATGTATAACTGATTCACTTTGTTATAAAGCAGAAACTAACACACCACTGTAAAGGAATTACACTCCAATAAAGATGGTTAAAAAAAAACCAATGTCAACTATGGAATGACAAAGTATGTTTGGAAGTCCCATGATAGAACTGTTTAGCAGGTGGCAGGTGATAAAGATCCACGTAAGAAACTAGTGACATTCTGTTTTATCTCGGAGCTAAATATTTTTTAAAATTTCATCACAGAAAGGGAGGATTAACATAAGCAGTAACTTTTTATGAAGGTGGAATATTTTTTCCTTTCTTCATTGTTGAAGAGAGTTGAAAGTTGTCTTCAGGATAAGTTGAGAATTTCTTCTTAACATGGTCTTCACACAGAGAAAGGAAGGCACATGTTTAACTAGAATAAGCAGAATGAAGACATTTATCCCAGTGGTTCAAGATTCCCCAGGCATGGTTAGTGCATTTGCTTTGTGGGCCAGTGGGGTGGTATTTAGTAGGGCCACAGCCACTCTACACAAGAGCAGTTGTGTGAATGAGAAAAAGACACCCCCTTCATCCAAGTAGGTATATTCTCACATAGGCACATAGATTGCTAAACCAACTGAGAGCTGGATTTAACCCCACTTGCCCCCTTAGCAGGTGCCCTTGGGTAGTGCACACACACACACAAAAAGCCAGGCAACCCTCAGGTTCTAGCTACATTTAAAGTGAATTTGGGAGGCTCCATTCCTCTTTGCTGCCTGACTTAGAAATAGATAGACACTTCAAATGACAATTAGCCTATTTTCTGGCACAAGACATAAACCTGGATTCCCCACTCCCACGCCTATTTTTCCTGCTCTTTCTCTTTGAGATTGCATTACTTGTAGTCTTGAGTGTTGAAAAGGGAAGATCAAACCCGTTTATTTAATGTCACAATTAATATTGATCCCAGGTCTATCTACTGGAATAGATTCTCTGTAGGCAGTGCTTACTGGGGCTCTCAGGAGTTCAGGGAGAATTTATGAGCACAAATCTTTTTTCAGTTAGAGAAGAAGCACATTCAAGATGTACTAAAATAGCTGACAAGACGTGTAGTGCCCTACTTTATGAGCACAAGATGAGCCAGTATTTACTAGACAAAGAATTTATAGCTGGGAGAAGTAGATTTCAGCTTATAGGAATTTCTAACTGTCTTTCTCCTTGCTCCAATAGCTCATTGTAGAAAACTGGTTTCTGAGAGACTCTGAAAAATGATAAGGTCATAAACAATTGGATAATAACATTCAATTACTAGCTTTCTCAACGAATAATATTGCCTTATGGTTTAGTGCAATTGCAATTTATAAATAGCCACTTAAACTACATTCTTCTATTACATATAGTGAAATATAACTTTTTAGATAGGTTATTACAGTAGAAAGTAGCTACCTATAAACCATGCTTTCTTTTGAAAGATTTGCTGTAGGAATCTAAAGAAAGTGTGGACTGGAAAGTACTTTTTCAACTTACATAATTGTAAGACAAGATGAAGCATTTTATACTTTATGAGATCTTTTAATTAGATGAGAAATTAATACCCTGTTTTGTTGTCTCTGGTATTCATTTGCAATTACATGCAAGGCTAGCCACCTTTTTTTTTAAGTTATAAAATATGGAAAAGATTCACAGTAGGGTTTTCTGTTTCAAACAACAAATGAACAAAGAAACTAGACAACTGAATCCTACCTTAACATCCTGTAGTATGACATTGAGCATGTCACTTCACATTTTGGCATTTTCATGTTTCAAATAGGTGTTTTAACTCCCATTACCCTAAGGTCTACTGTCACAAAATAAGAGCAATGATCACCTCATAAAGATTAGATAGAGTAAAAGCTCTGCTGCTCTCTCCCTAACATAAATCCCTATTCTGCTCTCCTTGTTGTCTTGTAAGAGATAAGGGTCAGTTCTAACGGCAAACTAGTGCTCAAAATATCTCCCATCCCTGAAGGTGTGTTTCATTACTTTCTACCTCTCCAAATTCTACTTATAATCCAAAGCCTCTCTAGCAAGCTCTCTCTAATCCATCCTCCCTCCTTTGAGATCTGACATCACTTATACTCATATACTCATCTATCTAATTTTAATGTAATCCTATGCCATCTTACAGTATGTCTGTCTAATATGCATGAGCTTTGTCTCCCTAGCAACACTGTAAGCCTCAGAATAGAAAACAAGGTTTATCTCATTTTTGTTCTTGTATAGAGCTTGGTGTAGAGCTGAGCACAGAACTAGTGCTACTCAATTTAATTCAGTAAAATTGATTCAGCTTCCCTCCAACATACAGACTGTGTAAATTCCCAGGATGTTTGTTTTTGTGATCAATGATCACCCCCATATATATCTCCTCACCCAGCACTACAAACTGTATATAATATATATATATTTTTTAACGACCAACACTCACCAGATTTAATCACCATTTAATCATAGTCTACCACTGAATCTCATCTAAAGAACAAGACACATAAAATTAAAATATGTCAAAGGAAATTTACATTAAGATTCACTTCCCTCAAGAGACTTATTAATAGTTTGAAAATTAAAAGTGTTTGAGAAAGCATAATCAGCATCATAATATGTGAACAGAGAATGAATGTGGACTACCTCACCAAATGCATGAAAAGAAGTAAAGAGGAACTCTTAAAGTTGAAAAGACTGGATAAGGATATATCAAGAACAATACATAGGGGACTTCCCTGGTGGCACAGTTGTTAAGAATCTGCCTGCCAATGCAGGGGATACAGGTTCGATTCCTGGTCTGGGAATGCTGTGGAGCAACTAAGCCAGTGTGCCATAACTACTGAGCCTGCGAGCCACAACTACTGAAGCCTGCCCACCTAGTGGCCATGCTCTGCAACAAGAGAAGCCACCGCAATGAGAAGCCCATGCACCGCAATGAAGAGTAGCCCCCATTCGCCACAACTAGAGAAAGCCTGTGCACAGAAATGAAGACCCAATACAGCCAAACATTTAAAAAGTCAAATAAAATAAAAATTAAAAAAAAGAAAGTTCTGTTTAAAAAAAATAAAGATCAAAAAAAGAACAATACATAGGTTTAAGAATAGATTTAGATAAATTCATGAATGAAAGATGCAATATAATCATCCAGAGGGAGAGCAGGAATATAAAATAATGTCTAATACTTACTGAGCACTTACTGTATATCAGGATCCATTTTAAATGATGTCTCCTTAATCCTCATAATGATCCTTCGTGGGCGGGGGGCAGTGTACTGTCATCTTCGTTTTGTAGAGGAAGAAACTGAGGCACAGAGAGGTAAAGTTGCACAGTTAATCCATGGAAGAACTGGGATTCAAACAGAAAATCTGATATCAGGTCTGGAGTTTGAAAACAGGATACCCATTTAACCATGTGGTTACATCTGATGGCAACTACTGCACATTCAGCAAGGCCCTGTTCTCTAAAAACCTGGAAGCCACTTTGATCTGAACTTCTTCCAAAGTTGCTCTGAGCACAGACTATTTGTGGCAGATACAATGTAAGGTGACCCTCAGTGAGTCATATAACCTTGTATAATTTCTTTCCTTTGACTGCAGGATGGAAACTGCAACTTGCTCTAACTAAAAGAATATGGCAAAGATAATAGGATGTCACTCCCATGATTAGATTACATCATATAAAATTCTGTCTTAGTAGACTAGACAAAGATACTCTCTTACTGGTCTTCAAGAAGCAAATAGCCATGTTGTGAACTGCCTATGGAGATGGTTACATGGCAGGGAGCTGTGGGTCACTGCTGGGACCAGTGAGTGACTGTCAGCCAACAACCAACAAAAATCCAAGGTCTTCAATCACACAGTTACAAGTATATGAATTCTGCCAACAACCTGAATCAACTTGGAAGCACTTACTTCCCCAATCAAGCCTCCAGATGAGAGCACAGCCTAGCTGACATTTTGATTACAGACTTGTGAGACTGATAAGCAGAATTCTAAGATTGTCCCCAAGACTCCCTACCCACTGGTGTACACACATCTTCCCCCAGTTATTCAATCAAACATTAAGCTAAGTGCTATTGTGAAGGGATTTTGCAGATGCAGTTAAGATCTGAAATCAGGTGACCTTAAAATAGGGAGATTATCCAAGTTTGGCCTAACCTAATTAAGTGAGGCTAAAAGAGGGACTAGGTCCGTCCTTGACAGATCTGAAATGTGAGGAGTATTCGACACAAGGGAGATTCTCCATTGGTGGCTTTGAAGAAGGAGAGGGCCACGTGGCAAAGAATGTAGGAGGTCTCTATGAGCTAAGAGAAGCTCCCTCCTGACAGCCAGCAAGGAAGTGCAAGCCTCATTTCTACAGCCACAGGAACTGAATTCTGCTTGGAAAAAGGATCATGACATCCAGTTGAGAACACAGCCTGGCCAACACCTTGATTTTAGCCATGCGAGACTCTAAGCAGAGAATCCAGGCACACCATGCCCAGACTGTCCAGACTTCGACACAACAATAAGCTAATAAATGGGTGGTATTTGTCATAATTTGTTTAATTTGTTACACAGCAATAGAAAACTAATATACTTCTCATACTTAGAGTTGACATAAATTGAATTCATAAAATGAATTTCATAAAATGAAACTGAGTCATTTGAATTAAGCAAAAATGAAAATAGCCAGTAAAATTGCCTGGAACATAGAAGATGCTAAGCATTTGTGGGACTTCTTTTCCTAACAAGCCTCTGAAATAGAGAATTTCTTCTATCATTGTCAAAGTGACCAGTAATGTTTGTAAGAAAAAAATGTTCACCATTCAGAACAAGTGAAAAATACTATGCAATAGTCTATGGAAACACAGTGTAGCCAAACTCTCCTTTGGACATCTGTGCTTACCCAGGAATGAAAACCAAGAGAATAAAGTCACTAAACTTTACTTGCACATCTCAGAATTGGAATTCAAAGAATTCAAGTTATTATCCTGGTTTTTGAAAGGTAGAATTTTAGGGGGAATTCCCTGGTGGTCTAATGGGTAAGACTCAGCGCTCCCAATGCAGGGGGCCCGGGTTCGATCCTTGGTCGGGGAATTAGATCCCACATGTATGCCACAACTGAGAATCCATGGGCTGCAACTAAACATGCCGCATTGAAGATCCCGCATGCCCCATCTAAGACCCTGCACAGCCAAAATAAGTAAGTAAATAAATAAATAAATATTTTTTTAAAATAGTAGAATTTTAATATTTCATATTTTAAATTATTCCACCACTTACTATTTCTCCAACTTCCCAGCTTTTCACAGTAAAGTCCAAGGATACTGAGATCATGCGGAAAGTTTCAATAAATTATCTCCTGACTGAATCATAAAACTTGGCGGCTGTGAATTTGTTTGTCATCTACATAAGATGATATCTGTGCTGAGAATTCAAGTGCTTAAATTCTGGCCTATGTGTCATAGATAATTTGAGTATCGGTTCCAAGGTCTTGGGATACATTCCAATGTAAGTCTGTGTTGTCTGAAATTTGGAAATTCTCCTGCAGCTGAAAGCTTCTCACTTTCTGCTTTAAGAGAAATTACGCACCAATTTAGTTCTATCCGAGACTATGTGGCCTAGAGGTGATTTCACGTCACTGGTAAAAATCAATGATTCTCACATACATGTTTGTTGGCCATTTTAGCCCCTTGGGTTTTGAAACCTGTAAGTGATCTTGACCATTTCAGGATCCCAAGTATTAAGACTGAAATGAGGGCATTTAAATTTTACTCTTTAATAAGCAAGAAAGATTCAGCATGTTGCATGATGACTTCAGGAGGGTTATGATTGATATTTGAGCACTACAGAAAGGTGCCTTGTAAAAGAGTTCTTTTTCATTAGAAACAAATTTGAATAAGGAACAAGGTACTTTTCAAGTTAGTGCTGGTAAGGGACAGGATTGGGTGCAATCTCCTGAAATTTTTACTCATGTAAAAAATGTATGACCCCCATAAAGATAAATTTATCCTTTAGAAGATAAAGTAAATTTCTTGAGACCGTGAGCTGCTTTATGTTGGTTGTGAGTTTATCATATGTAATACTTCTCTTTTTTCTGCAGGCACATTTGCTTTTGTGTGTGTGTGTGATGCACTGCTTGTAGAATCTTAGTTCCCTAATCAGGGATTGAACCCCGGGCCCCAGCAGTGAAAGTGTCAAGTCCTAACCACTAGACTGCCAGGGAATTCCCACATTTGCTTTTGAATGGAGAAACAGGTCAATATTCAGTTAAGTAAGAATATTTTCTTTCTTTCTTTCTTTCTTTTTTTACTTTAAACATCAACTAAATTTGCTATCCAAACCTCTAGTCCTGTCCTTAGAAATAAATCTCTGTTGTGAAAGATAATGTACTGCTTTAGAAATGTAGAGGTTCATTGTTTTTTTTCTTTTTTAGGGAGCATGGTGGCATCTTTTGCTTATGAAAATACTATCTTCAGAGATTCTGACTGGTACTTAGGAATTCACAAATTCAATTTTATAAAGCTTTATACTCATGCTCACCAAAAATGCTGGTTCACGATTTGATACAAAAAAATATAGGAAAAGTGCTACCCATGAAGTATTCTGGAATATCCAAGGTGTTCTCAATATATGTTGAAAAATAATCTCCTGTTAGAATGACCTAGTGGCCTACCAGGTTTTAATCTAAATTTTATCGTTGGGGTAAAAGGGATGGGGACGGGCTCTATAAGATAAGTGAAATACATGAAACATACACCAGGTCAAGGAGCCTTACATATGGGAAAAAATAGAGGATTCTGAAAGCAATCTTCTATACAGAATATGAATATTAAGAGATTCTGGAAGCCTGATTAGAAGGGAAGAATGATAGCCCAAGGTATGGAAAGATAAAGCACAGTTAAGTGCAATGTAATAATCAGCGCTCTCTCGGCTCTCTAGCTATCTGTTTTTTTTTTTGCAGTACGCGGCCCTCTCACTGTTGTGGCCTCTCTCCCACCGCGGAGCACAGGCTCCGGACGTGCAGGCTCAGCGGCCATGGCTCACGGGCCTAGCCACTCCGTGGCACGTGGGATCTTCCCAGACCGGGGCACGAACCCGTGTTCCCTGCATCGGCAGGCGAACTCTTAACCACTGCGCCAGCAGGGAAGCCCTCAGGCTATCTCTTTTTTTTTTTTTTGCGGTACGCAGGCCTCTCACTGTTGTGGCCTCTCCCGTTGCAGAGCACAGGCTCCGGACGCGCAGGCTCAGCGGCCATGGCTCACAGGCCTAGCCGCTCTGCGGCATGTGGGATCTTCCCGGACTGGGGCACGAACCCGCGTCCCCTGCATCGGCAGGCGGACTCTCAACCACTGCGCCACCAGGGAAGTCCTGGGCTATCTCTTGAATCACATTTCTTCGATTTGCTTATGAGTCCCAACTCAGGTCCCAAAGCAGAATTAATTATCTTTCCTAAAACACTGCTCTCATGGATGGCACCACCACCAAATATCTAAGACTCATCCTCCCACTCTTTCACGGCCTGTGTACAGTCAATTACAAAGTCCCTTTGCTTAAAGCTTCTAGATACTTATCAGATTCCTTCCACTGCTTCATTCCCATTGCTTTGGCTTTAAGATAAACCCTAACCGTGTCTTGTCTGAAATATTGTAATAGCCTCCTCCTAACTGGTCTCCCTGTCCCCACTGTCATCATGTCTATCCCTTCCCCACACTCCCAGCCAACCTCTGCTCTGCCAGAAAGATCTGTCTAAAAATCTTATCTTTCCATTTCCTTGTACGATCTCCCTTGGCCTAAAGAACACAGTCCAAACTCTTCAGTGTGACATGGGAAGATTTTGTGATTCGGCTTCTACTTGTTCAGCTGCTTTTCTCACGGTACCTCCATATACTGAGTTTCCTGCTCACACGAAGAGGCCTTCCCCACGTGCTCTTCTCAGCCTGTGATTCCCTTTTCTCCCTCGTCTGTCTGATCAACCTCTACTTGTCCTTCTATTTCTTCTGACTACCTATCAGGCGATCTCATTTCTTTCATTCATCCATGAGCAAATAACTGTGAAGATATAAAGTTGAATTAGCACAGAGCCTACCCTCAAGAATCCTAGTCCAGTAGAGTTCAGTGTAAATACAGTAGCAGGTTGAAATGGACCCATGTACCGAGAGATGCCTGGCGCTGTGCTGTGAGGGTTCAGAAGAGGGAAACAAAACAACCGTTTTTGCATTTGCATCCTATTGCCATCTTTCTTAGCAAAAATTTAAAACCACAGACTGCAGGCTGATCCAATATAGTGTCTCAGTTATTCCCCAAACATTACATATTTAAATTTATTCCTAGCATAAGCCATAGCTAAATGCAGTAATGGTGTTGCTGTAATATCATGTACAAGTGAATGTATTTCCTTTTTTTACTGTTTTTTGCTAGGTACTAATATTCAACAAACATTTCACGTATAAACACGATAATGAAGTTCGTTCAGCTGCATTATTGTGGTTTATCTTTTGTTCTGGTTCATAATCAATGATTTTTTCCTAAATGTACTTCAGCTATCTGTATAATAATTCAGCCACATTTACTTTATATTGTGGCTTGGTATTAGTTAAAGTACTTGCTGAAATACTGTAGTGGCATTTGCTCTACTGCATTATGTGATCTCCAGTTACCAGTAAACTTGCTGTGTGGCTGCCTGCTATATGCCAGTATTCCAGGAAATCAAAGCATTTCTTTTGAAATTTGCAATTGCCATCTTTTAGGGTTAAGAGTTCTGCATACCCAGAATTGATGCCTTCCTGCTGGATTACAGTATTGGTATTTGCGTGAACCAAATAATACATTTTTCCTCACAAAATCAATTTCAATACATGTTTGATAATGTGCACTCATCCCCACATCCCATAACACAAATTTCATTACAAACTGGAGGCATATTTTATATACCAGCGAATGTCAGCAAATAGAGCACTTCCAGTTAAGGGATTTGGGGAAAGATCTGTAGAGGAAGTAACATTTCAGCTGGGCTGTGATGGATGGTTTTGTAGCAACACAGGACTTACTGAGAAAATAAAAGCAAGTCTAGGAGGAAAATTCATGAAGGTAGGAAAGTTCAGGGTATAATTGTGGCCCTGCTGTAACTCAGGAAGACTATGATTAGTGTGTATAAAAGGAAGTTTAGGAGGAAATATTGAAAAGCTAGATCGTGGAGCCAGATCATGGAGGCCCTGAATGAAAGGCTGTGAGTATAGAAGTTCATTCTGTAAGAAATTGGGAGCCATTTAAGGGGTTTTTGTTTTGTGTTCATTGAGCTTTAATTGAAATATAACATCGTGTAAGTTTGAGGTGTACAGTGTGTTGGTTTGATAATTTATATATTGCAGTATGATTACCACCATCATGTTAGTTAACACCTTTATCATGTCAAATACTTATTATTATTTTTTGTGTGTTGAAAATAGTTAAGATTTAGCCCCTTATCAACGCTGAAGTTTATAATACAGTATTGTTGACTATAATCACTATGCTGTGCATTAGATCGCCAGGATTTATTTATCTACTTGTTTTGGGTTTGTACACTTTAATATCTCCCTACCCCTGGGCCCTGGTAACCAACATTCTACTCTCTGTTTTTACAAGTTCAGTTTTCTCCTGTTCCGCATGTGTGAGATCATACAGTATTTATCTTTCTCTGTCTGACATTTCACGTAGCATAATGTCCTCAAGGTCCATCCATGTTGTTGCACTTGGCAGGATTCCCTTCTTTCTCATGGCTGATTAATATTCCACATCTTCTTTATCCATTCATCTGCTAATGGACACTTAGGTTGCTTCCATATCTTGGCTCTTGTGAATAATGCTGCAGTGAACATGGGTGTGCAGATATCTCTGAAGGGTTTTTATTTTAAGAATGGAAATAGTATAATAGCTGCCCTTTGAAAGAGATTAACCTGGCAGCAGCACTTTAAATGGATTAGAGAGGAGCTCTGGGAGGTGGGGGACACCTGTAGAGAGGCCAGCAGTGCATATAATGTACCATAAATATGATGAAGGTCTAAACCTGAGCAGTAACACTGGGAGCCTGCAGAAAAAAGAAGAGAAAGAAAAATAGGGTAGAGGTTGGATTGAGAGAATTCATTAGTTTTTTGGATGTGGAAGGCAAAGAAAAGAAGAGGTAAAGTTTGCTGTTGGTACTTGGGAGAATGGTGGTATGAGTTAGGACAGCACTAAATGTTCACTTTGGAATGCACTGAATCACTGAATTTGAGATGTCAGAGGTCTTTCAGATGGAGCTTTCCAGTAGACAGTTCACAATTTAGGAGCAGGAAAGAGGCCAGACTTGGAGATGCCGATTTGGTGGCTGTGTCAGCCACCAGTGTCAGGAATGTGCCTGACAAATGTCCTACTGTAGGGAAAGTAATTAACTGAAGGTCCCAGCTATTGGACTGTAAACTCACCTCAGTATCTGAGCTGAGGACATGCATCTCACAGGTGACTTCGAGACAATGAGTAGGTGCAGTAGCAATACTAAGGCAGACCAGCTCAAGAAGACAAAGCATTCCATGTAAATTTGTGCAGCTGCTATGGAAAGCAGTAGGGAGTTTCCTTGAAAAACTAAGAATAGAGTTACCATATGATCCAGCAATCCCGCTCCTGGGTAGATATCTGGAAAAGATGAAAACCGTAATTCGAAAAGATATATGCACTCCAATATTAATAGCACCACTATTTACAAAAGCCAGGACATGGGAGCAACCTAAGCATCCACTGAAACATGAATGGATAAAGATGTGGTACATATATACAATGGAATATTACTCAGTTGTAAAAAAGAATGAAATAATGTCATTTGTAGCAACATGGATGAAGCTAGAGATTATCACACTAAGTGAAGTAAGCCAGACAGAGAAAGAAAAATATTATATGACATCACTTATATGTGGAAACTAAAAAATAATACAAATGAATTTATTTACAAGATAGAAATAGACTCACAGGCACAGAAAAAAAACTTATGGTTACCAAAGGGGAAAGAGAGGGGTAGGGGTAAATTACAAGTATGGAATTAAGATACACACCACTATATATAAAATAGAGAAACAACAAGGATTAACTGCATAGCATAGGGAACTATACTCAATATCTTGTAATAACCTATAATGGAAAATAATTAGAAAAAATATGTATACGTATATAACTGAATCACTTTGCTGTACACCTGAAACTAACACAATATTATAAATCAACTACACTTCAATTTTAAAAAATAATAGAAAAAGAAAGAAAGAAAGAAAGGAAAAGAAAGAAAGAAAGAAAGAAAGAAAGAAAGAAAGAAAGGAAGGAAGGAAGGAAGAAAGAAAGAGAGAAAGAAAGGGAGAAAGAAAGGGAGAAAGAAATAAAGACAAAGCATCCCAATGTCAGCCAACTTTGGTTCAAGGACTCACCCATAGCTTTGCTGAACCTTCCATTGACTGTAGTGAAGTCTACAAGGTCCCAACCAACCTTCCTTCTTCCCATCTTCTTCTCTCTTCCTCATTTGGGATCAGACTTGCATCAGGGTCTGACTTGTCTCCCAACCATATCTGACCTCTCCCCATTGTTTTTTAGCACAAGCATTTTACGCTGGCCGTAATTTCCTTATTTAACCCTGTCTTGGCATCTGCTTCTCAGAGCACCTAGATTAACACAATAGTTATTTGAAAGAGATGATATATATTCCATATGCCATTTTGTTCAATTAGAATCAATGTTCAAAATAGTGATCTTAAAATTTTCTAAGATCTTGAATCATTAAAGCAATATAAAAGTATCAAATTTAACTCATAAGTTATAAAATTATATTTAGTAGGTTATAGCTTTATGTGAGGATATTATACATTTATATTTAAAAGATTACTTTAAATGGAAAGGGGGAGTCATTATAAGAAATTTCAGCGCTGATTGTATTAACCTCCAGTAAATATTCCAGCATTATAAATCATTGAGTTGGAGTCACAGATAAGAGTGATCTTTGAGGCAATGCAGTACCCCAGGTAATTAAAATCTTTATTTTCCAGCTACTCAGAAAGATGAGGATCCATTTATGTTGTTCTTTGGAACCCTTTTCCAACTTTTTAAAACTTTTGAGCAACATTGCTGCTTCTAATATTAAAAAATAAATTCTGATAATAGATGTATTTTATGAATAAGATGGATAAATACATTAAAAAACTATCTGACTAACCAATCACTATAGCATATTACAATAAGTTTAGCAAACACTGTATGTCTTTTTGATTGCAGGCAGCAAATAATCTAATGTTTCTCTTACACCACTGTTTCAAAAGAAATCCATACTCTCTAAAAAGGAATTACTTAGAATCAATCAAAACAAATGATTTAATCAATATAATAATTAGGTTAGCAATTGAATTATTCAAGCAGTTATGGTGTTCAGGTTTATTGATGTGAATATTCTAAAGGCCAGTGTAATTTGGGAATTATAGCTTTGCTAGACAATGGTAATGTATCTCTTTACAGGTTAGAATTTGACTTTGAAGAAAATGTCGTATGGATAAGCCTTTACTCGAAGGACTTGTGCTTCTTCACATTCTTAGGAATTGTTTACTTTCTTTTTTGCATTAAGCTGTGGTTCAGAAATCAAGTTTGCTGTTAATTCTATCTCTGTTGGATGCCGTTTGACTCAGGAGACTAACAGACTCCTAAATGTTAGCAGGAACATCAGTTGATCTTTTGAAAGGTAACCAATGAATTTGGAGTTTTCTTGGCCAGACAAGTCAGGGGATCACAGCCCAGTCCTGAGCTAACCTTAAGGACAATAAGATTAGTTCTGATATCTAGAAAAAGAATGGAACGTATGGGAAAATGCTAGAAAACTTAATATTTGCTGATTTTTCTCCACAGTTAAAATGAATGGAAAGTTAGAAAGGCTAGAAACGTTGTAAAAACTTATATATGCACAATTAACGAGTTGAATAATTATGTGGAAAGTTTGGATTATATAAAATTTTGCTATGAAAAAAAGACCCAATACAGATCTTTTTTTTTAACATGTTGATTGGAGTATAATTGCTTTACAATGGTGTGTTACTTTCTGCTTTATAACAAAGTGAATCAGTTATACATATACATGTGTTCCCATATCTCTTCCCTCTTGTGTCTCCCTCCTTCCCACCCTCCCTATCCCACCCCTCTAGGTGGTCACAAAGCACCGAGCTGATCTCCCTGTGGCTATGCGGCTGCTTCCCACTAGCTATCTATTTTACGTTTGGTAGTGTATATATGTCCATGCCACTCTCTCACTTTGTGACAGCTTACCCTTCCCCCTCCCCATATCCTCAAGTCCATTCTCTAGTAGGTCTGTGTCTTTATTCCCATCTTGCCCCTAGGTTCTTCAGAACCATTTTTTTTTCTTAGATTCCATATATATGTGTTAGCATATGGTATTTGTCTTTCTCTTTCTGAGTTACTTCACTCTGTATGACAGACTCTAGGTCCATCCACCTCACTACAAATAACTCAATTTCGTTTCTTTTTATGGCTGAGTAATATTCCATTGCATATATGTGTCACATCTTCTTTACCCATTCATCCGATGATGGACACTTAGGTTGTTTCCAGCTCCGGGCTATTGTGAATAGAGCTGCAATGAACATTTTGGTACATGTCTCTTTTTGAATTATGGTTTGCTCAGGGTATATGCCCAGTAGTGGGATTGCTGGGTCATATGGTAGTTCTATTTGTAGTTTTTTAAGGAACCTCCATACTGTTCTCCATAGTGGCTGTACCAATTCACATTCCCACCAGCAGTGCAAGAGTGTTCCCTTTTCTCCACACCCTCTCCAGCATTTATTGTTTCTAGATTTCTTGATGATGGCCATTCTGACTGGTGTGAGATGATATCTCATTGTAGTTTTGATTTGCATTTCTCTAATGATTAATGATGTTGAGCATTCTTTCATGTGTTTGTTGGCAGTCTGTATATCTTCTTTGGAGAAATGCCTATTTAAGTCTTCTGCCCATTTTTGGATTGGGTTGTCTGTTTTTTTGCTATTGAGCTGCATGAGCTGTTTATAAATTTTGGAGATTAATCCTTTGTCAGTTGCTTCATTTGCAAATATTTTCTCCCATTCTGAGGGTTGTCTTTTGGTCTTCTTTATGGTTTCCTTTGCTGTGCAAAAGCTTTGAAGTTTCATTAGGTCCCATTTGTTTATCTTTGTTTTTATTTCCATTTCTCTAGGAGGTGGGTCCAAAAGGATCTTGCTGTGATTTATGTCATAGAGTGTTCTACCTATGTTTTCCTCTAAGAGTTTGATAGTTTCTGGCCTTACATTTAAGTCTTTAATCCATTTTGAGCTTATTTTTGTGTATGGTGCTAGGGAATGATCTAATCTCAAACTTTTACATGTCCCTGTCCAGTTTTCCCAGCACCACTTATTGAAGAGGCTGTCCTTTCTCCACTGTACATTCCTGCCTCCTTTATCAAAGATAAGTTGGCCATATGTGCGTGGGTTTATCTCTGGGCTTTCTATCCTGATCCACTGATCTATCTTTCTGTTTTTATGCCAGTACCAGACTGTCTTAATTACTGTAGCTTTGTAGTATAGTCTGAAGTCAGGGAGCCTGATTCCTCCAGCTCCGTTTTTCGTTCTCAAGATTGCTTTAGCTATTCGGGGTCTTTTGTTTTTCCAAACAAATTTTGAAATTTTTTGTTCTAATTCTGTGAAAAATGCCATTGGTAGTTTGATAGGGATTGCATTGAATCTGTAGATTGCTTTCGGTAGTAGAGTCATTTTCACAATATTGATTCTTCCAATCCAGGAGCATGGTATATCTCTCCATCTATTTGTATCATCTTTAATTTCTTTCATCAGTGTCTTATAGTTTTCTGCATACAGGTCTTTTGTCTCCTTAGGTAGGTTTATTCCTAGATATTTTATTCTTTTTGTTGCGATGGTAAATGGGAGTGTTTTCTTGATTTCATTTTCAGATTTTTCATCATTAGTGTACAGGAATGCCAGAGATTTCTGTACATTAATTTTATATCCTGCTACTTTACCAAATTCATTGATTAGCTCTAGTAGTTTTTCGGTAGCATCTTTAGGATTCTCTATGTATAGTATCATGTCATCTGCAAACAGTGACAGCTTTACTTCTTCTTTTCCAATTTGGATTCCTTTTATTTCCTTTTCTTCTCTGATTGCTGTGGCTAAAACTTCCAAAACTATGTTGAATAAGAGTGGTGAGAGTGGGCAGCCTTGTCTTGTTCCTGATCTTAGTGGAAATGGTTTCAGTTTTTCACCATTGAGGACAATGTTGGCTGTGGGTTTGTCATATATGGCCTTTATTATGTTGAGGAAAGATCCCTCTATACCTACTTTCTGCAGGGTTTTTATCATAAATGGGTGTTGAATTTTGTCGAAAGCTTTCTCTGCATCTATTGAGATGATCATATGGTTTTTCTCCTTCAACTTGTTAATATGGTGTATTACATTGATTGATTTGCGTATATTGAAGAATCCTTGCATTCCTGGGATAAACCCCACTTGATCATGGTGTATGATCCTTTTAATGTGCTCTTGGATTCTGTTTGCTAGTATTTTGTTGAGGATTTTTGCATCTATGTTCATCAGTGATATTGGCCTGTAGTTTTCTTTCTTTGTGACATCCTTGCCTGGTTTTGGTATCAAGGTGATGTCGGCCTCGTAGAATGAGTTTGGGAGTGTTCCTCCCTCTGCTATATTTTGGAAGAGTTTGAGAAGGATAGGTGTTAGCTCTTCTCTAAATGTTTGATAGAATTCACCTGTGAAGCCATCTGGTCCTGGGCTTTTGTTTGTAGGAAGATTTTTAATCACAGTTTCAATTTCAGTGCTTGTGATTGGTCTATTCATATTTTCTATTTCTTCCTGAGTCAGTCTTGGCAGGTTGTGCATTTCTAAGAATGTGTCCATTTCTTCCAGGTTGTCCATTTTATTGGAATAGAGTTGCTTATAGTAATCTCTCATAATCTTTTGTATTTCTGCAGTGTCAGTTGTTACTTCTCCTTTTTCATTTCTAATTCTATTGATTTGAGTCTTCTCCCTTTTTTTCTTGATGAGTCTGGCTAATGGTTTGTCAATTTTGTTTATCTTCTCAAAGAACCAGCTTTTAGTTTGGTTGATCTTTGCTATCGTTTCCTTCATTTCTTTTTCATTTATTTCTGATCTGATCTTTATGATTTCTTTCCTTCTGCTAGCTTTGGGGTATTTTTGTTCTTCTTTCTCTAATTGCTTTAGGTGCAGGGTCAGGTTGTTTACTCGAAATGCTTCCTGTTTCTTAAGGTGGGATTGTATTGCTATAAACTTCCCCCTTAGAACTGCTTTTGCTGCGTCCCATAGGTTTTGGGTCGTCGTGTCTCCATTGTCATTTGTTTCTAGGTATTTTTTAATTTCCTCTTTGATTTCTTCAGTGATCACTTCGTTATTGAGTAGTGTATTGTTTAGCCTCCATGTGTTTGTATTTTTTACACATCTTTTCCTGTAATTGATGTCTAGTCTCATAGCATTGTGGTCGGAGAAGATACTTGATACAATTTCAATTTTCTTAAAATTACCGAGGCTTGATTTGTGACCCAAGATATGATCTATCCTGGAGAATGTTCCATGAGCACTTGAGAAAAATGTGTATTCTGTTGTTTTTGGATGGAATGTCCTATAAATATCAACGAAGTCCATCTCGTTTAATGTATCATTTAAAGCTTGTGTTTCCTTATTTATTTTCATTTTGGATGATCTGTCCATTGGTGAAAGTGGGGTGTTAAAGTCCCCTACTATGATTGTGTTACTGTCGATTTCCCCTTTTATGGCTGTTAGTATTTGCCTTATGTAATGAGGTGCTCCTATGTTGGGTGCATAAATATTTACAATTGTTATATCTTCTTCTTGGATCAATCCCTTTATCGTTATGTAGTGTCCTTCCTTGTCTCTTCTAATAGTCTTTATTTTAAAGTCTATTTTGTCTGATATAAGAATTGCTACTCCAGCTTTCTTTTGATTTCCATTTGCATGGAATATCTTTTTCCATCCCTTTACTTTCAATCTGTATGTGTCTCTAGGTCTGAAGTGGGTCTCTTGTAGACAGCATATATATGGGTCTTGTTTTTGTATCCATTCAGCCACTCTGTGTCTTTTGGTGGGAGCATTTAGTCCATTTACATTTAAGGTAATTATTGATATGTATGTTCCTATTCCCATTTCCTTAATTGCTTTGGGTTCGTTATTGTAGGTATATTCCTTCTGTTGTGTTTCTTGCCTAGAGAAGTTCCTTTAGCATTTGTTGTAAAGCTGGTTTGGTGGTGCTGAACTCTCTCAGCTTTTGCTTGTCTGCAAAGGTTTTAATTTCTCCATCAAATCTGAATGAGATCCTTGCTGGGTAGAGTAATCTAGGTTGCAGGTTTCTCTCCTTCATCACTTTAATTATATCCTGCCACTCCCTTCTGGCTTGTAGGGTTTCTGCTGAGAGATCAGCTGTTAACCTGATGGGGATTCCCTTGTGTGTTATTTGTTGTTTTTGCCTTGCTGCTTTTAATATGATTTCTTTGTGTTTAATTTTTGACAGTTTGATTAATATGTGTCTTGGTGTATTTCTCCTTGGATTTATTCTGTATGGGACTCTCTGTTTCTCCTGGACTTGATTAACTATTTCCTTTCCCATATTGGGGAAGTTTTCAACTATAATCTCTTCAAATATTTTCTCAGTCCCTTTCTTTTTCTCTTCTTCTTCTGGAACCCCTATAATTCGAATGTTGGTGCGTTTAATGTTGTCCCAGAGGTCTCTGAGACTGTCCTCTGTTCTTTTCATTCTTTTTTCTTTATTTTGCTCTGCAGCAGTTATTTCCACTATTTTATCTTCCACCTCACTTATCCGTTCTTCTGCCTCAGTTATTCTGCTATTGATCCCATCTAGAGTATTTTTCATTTCATTTATTGTGTTTTTAATCGATGCTTGATTCATCTTTAGTTCTTCTAGGTCCTTGTTAACTGTTTCTTGCATGTTGTCTATTCTATTTCCAAGATTATGGATCATGGAAATAGAATCTTGGATCAGCTTTACTATCATTATTCTGAATTCTTTTTCAGGTAGACTGCCTATTACCTCTTCATTTGTTAGGTCTGGTAGGTGTTTATCTTGCTCCTTCACCTGCTGTGTGTTTTTCTGCCTTCTCATTTTGCTTATGTTACTGTGTTTGGGGTCTCCTTTTTGCCGGCTGCAGATTCGTAGTTCCCGTTGTTTTTGGTGTCTGACCCCAGTGGCTAAGGTTGTTTCAGTAGGTTGTGTAGGCTTCCTGGTGGGGGGGACTAATTCCTGTGCTCTGGTGGTTGAGGCTCGATCTTGTCTTTCTGGTGGACAGGTCCACGTCTGGTGGTGTGTTTTGGGGTGCCTATGGCCTTATTATGTTTTTAGGTAGCCTCTCTGCTAATGGGTGGGGTTGTGTTCCTGCCTTGCTAGTTGCTTGGCATAGGGTGACCCGCACTGTAGCTTGCTGGTCGTTGACTGAAGCTGGGTGCTGGTGTTGGGATGGAGATCTCTGGGAGATTTTTGCTGCTTGATATTATGTGGAGCTGGGAGGTCTGTTGTGGACCCGTGTCCTGAAGTTGGCTCTCCCACTTCAGAGGCACAGCACTGGCTCCTGGCTGCAGCACCAAGAGCCTTTCATCCACCCGGCTCAGAGTAACAGGGAGAAAAAGTAGAAAGAAAGAATTAGTAGAAGAAAGAAAGAGAGAGGGAAAGAAAGGAAGAAGGGAAGAAAGGAAGGAAGGAAGGAAGGAAGGAAGAAAGAAAGGAGGGAGGGAGGGAGGAAGGATGGAAAGAAAGAAGGAAAGAAAGGAGGGACGGAGGGAGGAAGGAAAGGAAGAAAGACAGGAGGGAGGGAGGAAGGAAAGAAAAAGAAAGTGGAAAGAAGAAGGGTGGGAGGGAGGAAAGAAAAAGAAAGAAGGAAAGGAGGAGCGGAGGGAGGGAGGGAGGAAGGGAGAGTAGGAAAAAAAGAAAGAGCAGGTAAAGTAAAATAGAATAAAGTATGAAATATAGTAGCGTTATTAAAATTAGAAAGTAATTATTGAAAAAAAAAAAAACCGGACCGATAGAACCCTGAGACATATGGTGGAAGCAAAGCTATACAGAGAGAATCTTACACAGAAGATTACACATACACATTCACAAAAAGAGAGCAGGGGGAAAAATCAAAAATCTTGCTCTCCAAGTCCACCTCCTCAATTTGGGATAATTCGTTGTAAAAAGAGGAAAAGGGCGAGAAGTCTGAAATCTTGCTCTCTAAGTCCACCTCCTTAATTTGGAATAATTCGTTGTAAAAAGAGGAAAAGGGGGGAAAGTCTTAAATCTTGTCCTCAAAGTCCACTTCCTCAGTTTGGGATGATTCGCTGTCCATTCATGCACTCCACAGACGCAGGGCACATCAAATGGACCGTGGAGCTTTAATCCGCTGCCTCCGAGGCTGCACAGAGAGATTTCCCTGCCTCTGCTCTCACAGCTCCCAGGTCTCAGCCTTGGACCTGGCCCCGCCTCTGCGCGTAGGTCGCCGGAGGGCGTCCGTTCTTCGCTCAGACAGGACGGGTTTAAAGGAGCCGCTGATTCGGGGGCTCTGGCTCACTCAGGCAGAGGGGAGGGAGGGGCGCGCAGTGTGGGGCGGGCCTGCGGCGGCAGAGGCCGGCGTACGTTGCAGCAGCCCGTGGCGCTCCGTGCGCTTTCCCGGGAAAGCCGTCCCCGGGTCTCGGGGACCCCGGCAGTGGCGGGGTGCACAGGCCCCCCGGAAGGCGGGGCGGACAGTGACCCGCGCTCGCACACAGGCCCCGCGGCGGCGGCAGCAGCGGCGGCGGCGGGCCGCGGCGGGCGGCGGCGGCCGCGGCGGCGGCGGGCGGCGGCGGCAGGCGGCGGCGGCGGCGGCGGCCCACGCCCGTCTCCGAGGTCCGTGCCTTACCCGCGGCTCGTGCCTGTCTCCGGCGCTTCCCCAAGCAGCCCTCTTAATGCCCTCTCCTCGCGCACCAGGAAACAAAAGGGAAAAAAGTCTCTTGCCTCTTCAGCAGCTCCAGACCCTTTCCCCGGACTCCCTCCGGGCTAGCCATGGTGCACTAACCCCTTCAGGCTCTCTTCCTGCCGCCAGCCCCAGTCCTCTCCCTGCGCTCCGACTGAAAGCCGATACCCGAGCCTCAGCTCCCAGCCCCGCCCGCCACGGCGGCCGAGCAGACAAGCCTCTCGGGCTGGTGTGTGCCTGAGGGCACCGGTCCTCTGTGCCAGAATCTCTCCGATTTGCCCTCCGCACCCCTGTTGCTGTGCTCTCCTCCGCTACTCCGAAGCTTTCCCCCTCCGCCACCTACAGTCTCCGCCCGCGAAGGGGCTTGTAGTGTGTAGAAACCTTCCCCCCTTCACGGCTCCCTCCCACTGGTGCAGGTCCCGTCCCTATCCTATTGTCTCTGTTTATTCTTTTTTTCTTTTGCCCTACCCAGGTATGTGGGGAGCTTCTTGCCTTTTGGGGGGTCTGAGGTCTTCTGTCAGCGTTCAGTAGGTGTTCTGTAGGAGTTGTTCCACGTGTAGATGAATTTCTGATGTATCTGTGGGGAGGAAGGTGATCTCCGCGTCTTACTCTTCCGCCATCTTCCTCCGGGGTCCTCTCCCTTTTTTTCTTGATGAGTCTGGTTAATGGTTTATCAATTTTGTTTATCTTCTCAAAGAACCAGCTTTTAGTTTTATTGATCTTTGCTATCATTTCCTTCATTTCTTTTTCATTTTTTTCTGATCTGATCTTTATGATTTCTTTCCTTCTGCTAACTTTGGGGTTTTTTTGTTCTTCTTTCTCTAATTGCTTTAGGTGCAAGGTTAGCTTGTTTATTTGAGATGTTTCCTGTTTCTTAAGGTAGGATTGTATTGCTATAATCTTCCCTCTTAGAACTGCTTTTGCTGCTTTCCATAGGTTTTGGTTCATCATGTCTCCATTGTCATTTGTTTCTAGGTATTTTTTTATTTCCTCTTTGATTTCTTCAGTGATCACTTCGTTACTAAGTAGTGTATTGTTTAGCCTCCATGTGTTTGTATTTTTTCAGCTCTTTTCCTGTAATTGATATCTAGTCTCATAGCACTGTGGTCGGAAAAGATACTTGATACAATTTCAATTTCCTTAAATTTACCAAGGCTTGATTTGTGACCCAAGATATGATCTATCCTGGAGAATGTTCCATGAGCACTTGAGAAAAATGTGTATTCTGTTGTTTTTGGATGGAATGTCCTATAAATATCAATTAAGTCCATCTTGTTTAATGTATCACTTAAAGCTTGTGTTTCCTTATTTATTTTCATTTTGGATGATCTGTCCATTGGTGAGAGTGGGGTGTTAAAGTCCCCTACTATCAATGTGTTAGTGTCGATTTCCCCTTTTATGGCTGTTAGTATTTGCCATATGTATTGAGGTGCTCCTATGTTTGGTGCATAAATATTTACAATTGTTATATCTCCTTCTTGGATCGATCCCTTGATCATTATGTAGTGTCCTTCTTTGTCTCTTCTAATAGTCTTTATTTTAAAGTTTATTTTGTCTGATATGAGAATTGCTACTCCAGCTTTCTTTTGGTTTCCATTTGCATGGAATATCTTTTTCCATCCCCTCACTTTCATTCTGTATGTGTCCCTAGGTCTGAAGTGCGTCTCTTGTAGACAGCATATACATGGGTCTTGTTTTTGTATCCATTCAGCCAGTCTGTTTCTTTTGGTGGGAGCATTTAGTCCATTTACATTTAAGGTAATTATCGATATGTATGTTCCTATTCCCATTTTCTTAATTGTTTTGGGTTTGTTATTGTAGGTCTTTTCCTTCTCTTGTGTTTCTTGCCTAGAGAAGTTTTTTTTAGCATTTGTTGTAAAGCTGGTTTGGTGGTGCTGAACTCTCTCAGCTTTTGCTTGTCTGTAAAGCTTTTAATTTCTCCATCAAATCTGAATGAGATCCTTGCTGGTTAGAGTAATCTTGGTTGTAGGTTTTTCTCCTTCATCACTTTAAATATGTCCTGCCAGTCCCTTCTGGCTTGCAGAATTTCTGCTGAAAGATCAGCTGTTATACTTATGGGGATTCCCTTGTGTGTTATTTGTTGTTTTTCCCTTGCAGCTTTTAATATGTTTTCTTTGTATTTAATTTTTGACAGTTTGATTAATATGTGTCTTGGCGTGTTTCTCCTTGGATTTATCCTGTATGGGACTCTTTGTACTTCCTGGACTTGACTAACTATTTCCTTTCCCATATTAGGGAAGTTTTCAACTATAATCTCTTCAAATATTTTCTCAGTCCCTTTCTTTTACTCTTCTTCTTCTGGGACCCCTATAATTGGAATGTTGGTGCATTTAATGTTGTCCGAGAGGTCTCTGAGACTGTCCTCAATTCTTTTCATTCTTTTTTCTTTATTCTGCTCTGCAGTAGTTATTTCCATTCTTTTATCTTCCAGGTCACTTATTCGTTCTTCTGCCTCACTTATTCTGCTATTGATCCCTTCTTGAGAATTTTAAATTTCATTTATTGTGTTGTTCATCACTGTTTGTTTGCTCTTTAGTTCTTCTAGGTCCTTGTTAAATGGTTCCTGTATTTTCTCCATTCTATTCCCAAGATTTTGGATCATCTTTACTATCACTATTGTGAATTATTTTTCAGGTAGACTGCCTATTTCCTCTTCATTTGTTAGGTATGGTGGGTTTTTGCCTTGCTTTTTCATCTGCTGTGTGCTTCTCTATCTTCTCCTTTTGCTTAACTTACTGTGTTTGGGGTCTCCTTTTTGCAGGCTGCAGGTTCGTAGTTTCCGTTGTTTTTGGTGTCTGTCCCCAGCGGCTAAGGTTGGTTCAGTGCGTTATGTAGGCTTCCTGGTGGAGGGGACTGGTGCCTGTGTTCTGGTGGGTGAGGCTGGATCTTGTCTTTCTGGTGGGCAGGTCCACGTCTGGTGGTGTGTTTTGGGGTGTCTCTGGCCTTATAATGATTTTAGGCAGCCTCTGTGCTAATGGATGGGGTTGTGTTCCTGTGTTTCTAGTTGTTTGACATAGGGTGTCCAGCACTATAGCTTGCTGGTCATTGAGTGGAGCTGGGTCTTGGCGCTGAGATGGAGATCTCTGGGAGGTTTTTGCTGTTTGACATTACATGGAGCTGGGGGTCTCTTGTGGACCAGTGTCCTGAACTTGGCTCTCCCACCTCAGTGGCACAGCCCTGACGCCTGGTTGGAGCACCAAGAGCCTGTCATCCACACAGCTCAGAATAAAAGGGAGAAAAAAAAGAGAGAAAGAAGAAGATAAAATAAAACAAAGTAAAATCAAATAAAGTTATTAAAAATAATCATAAGAAAAAAATTTTTAAGTAATAATAATAATAATAATAAAAGTATAGATAGAACCCTAGGACAAATTATAAAAGCAAAGCTATACAGACAAAATCACACACAGAAGCATACACATACACACTCACAAAAAGAGAAAAAGGAAAAAATATATATATAGTTGCTCCCAAAATCCACTGCCTCAATTTGGGATGATTTGTTGTCTGTTCAGGTATTCCACCGATGCATGTACATTAAGTTGATTGTGGAGATTTAATCCGCTCCTTCTGAGGCTGCTGGGAGAGATTTCCCTTTCTCTTCTTTGTTCACACATCTCCCAGGGTTTAGCTTTGGATTTGGCCCCGCCTCTGCATGTAGGTCGCCTGAGGGCATCTGTTCTTCGCTCAGACAGGACGGGGTTAAAGGAGCAGCTGATTCAGGGGCTCTGGCTCACTCAGGCCGGGGGGAGGGAGGGGTACGGATGCGGGGTGAGCCTGTGGTGGCAGAGGCCGGCGTGACGTTGCACCAGCCCGAGGTGTTCTCCCCGGGAAGTTGTTCTTGGATCCCGGGACCCTGGCAGTGGCGGGCTGCACAGGCTCCCGGGAGGGGCAGCGTGGATAGTGAGCTGTGCTCGCACACAGGCTTCTTGGTGGTGGCAGCAGCAGCCTTAGCGTCTCATGCCCGTCTCTGGGGACCGCGCTGTTAGCCGCGGCACGTGCCCTTCTGTGGAGCTCCTTTAAGCGGCACTATGAATCCCCTCTCCTCGCGCACCAGGAAACAAAGAGGCAAGAAAAAGTCTCTTGTCTCTTCGGCAGCTCCAGACTTTTTCCCGGACTCCCTCCCGGCCAGCTGTGGCGCACTAACCCCTTCAGGCTGTCTTCATGCCGCCAACCCTAGTCCTCTCCCTGCACTCCGACCGAAGCCCGAGCCTCACCTCCCAGCACCCCCGCCCCAGCGGGTGAGCAGATGAGCCTCTCGGGCTGGTGAGTGCCGGTCTGCACCGATCCTCTGTGCGGGAATCTCTCCGCTTTGCCCTCCGCATCTCTGTGGCTGTGCTCTCCTCCGTGGCTCTGAAGCTTCCCCCTCCACCACCCCCTTTCCACCCCTGTGGAGACCTTTCCTCCTTCACAGCTCCCTCCCACTGGTGCGTGTCCTGTCCCTATTCTTTTGTCTCTGTTTTTCCTTTTTTTCTTTTGCCCCACCCAGCTACGTGGGGAGTTTCTTGACTTTTGGGAGGTCTGACGTCTTCTGCCAGCGTTCAGTAGGTGTTCTATAGGAGCAGTTCCACGTGTAGATGTATTTCTGTTTTATTTGTGAGTAGGAAGGTGATCTCCGCGTCTTACTCTTCCGCCATCTTGAAGCTGCTCCACCGTGGAGGTTTTAAAATACAGCTGCAAATCTTTAACACTTCAACACTGTCACATTATTGGGATTCCAATAATGTTATCTGCATAGGAAATACTTAAATCCTTCATATTCACTGGCTACCACTTTCAGGGATTAAAGCAGAGCTATTTTCCAAAATCATGTTCTAATGTAACTTTTAGGTCACTACATCAGTTATCTAATGCCCCATGACAAACCTTACTAAACCATAGTGACGACAGTCATTTAGTTTGCTCACATATCTGCACACTGGAAAGGGCTCAGCCAGGTGGTTCATCTCTTCTCCATGTGGTGTCAGCTGGGCTGGCATGACACGAGGCTGGAGGGTCCAGTTTCAATGTGGTTCAGTCAAAAGTTGGTGCTGGCTGTCAGCTAGGAGCTCACCTGTGGCCAGGGGCCTCTATTCCTCTTCACATGGGTCCCTTCATGGTTTTCTTGGGCCCCTTCATAGCACAGTTGTTGCTCCAATAGTGAGAATCCCAAGGAGACAGGTGGAGATGGAAGGCATGTTTATGACTTTACTTTGCTTGAAACAGTCACAATGGCTTTCCCAGGTTCACAGGGAAGAGACTTACACATTTTGGGTAGTGGCAAGGGTCTTGAAGAGCATGTGGATAAGAGATACTATTGTAATTGTCTTTAAAAAATCACAGTCTGCTACAGTGACAAAAGTGCCAAGTGACTATACGTAAGATAATTCTGGATCATTCACATAATCCAAATGCCAACCCATATGCCTCTCCAATTCTGACTAGTGCAACTATTTTCTATCGCTCCCCAAATGTTTGAAGGTAGTAGGAATCATACAATCCAGCTATTTCACTTCTGGGTATTTATCCAAAGAATAAGAAAACACTAATTCAAAAGGATATATGCACTCCAGGGCCTTCCCTGGTGGCGCAGTGGTTAAGAATCCGCCTGTCAGTGCAGGGGACATGGGTTCGAGCCCTGGCCTGCCATGGAGCAACTAATCCCATCCCCACAACTACTGAAGCCCAAGTGCCCTAGAGCCACGTGCCGCAACTACTGAGCCTGTGTGCTGCAACTACTGAAGCCCATGTGCCTAGAGCCCGTGCTCTGCAACAAGAGAAGCCACCGCAATGAGAAGCCCGTGCACCACAATGAAGAGTAGCCCCCGCTCACCACAACCAGAGAAAGCCCTCAGGCAACAACAAAGACACAATGCAGCCCCCCCCCAAAAAAAGATATATGCACTCCAATGTTCATAGTCGCATAATTTACAATTGCCAACATATGGAAATAGTTAACCTAGGTCTCCATCTTTGGATGAATGGGTAAAGAAGATGTGGTATATGTACACAATGGAATACTACTCAGCCATAATAAAGAATGAAATCTTGCCATTTGCAACAACATGGATGGACACTGAAGGTATTATGGTAAGTGAAATAAGTCAGAAGGTGAAAGACAAAAACTGTATGATTTCACTCATATGTGGAATTTAAAAAAACAAAAACAGAAATGAATGAACAAACAAAATAATACTCATAAACCCAGAGAACAGATTGGTGATTACCAGAGAGGAAGGGGATTGAGAGGTAGGCAAAATGGCTAAAGGGGGGTCAAGTATATGGTGATGAATAGTACCTAGACTTTTGGTGATGATCAGTGTGTAATGAACACCAACGTCAAATCATGGTATTGTATGCCTGAAACTTCCATAATGGTATATACCAGTTTTACCTCAACCTAAAAAAGAGAGATAGTAGGAAATTGCTTTTATGTATTAAAATATCAAATCATTATACATTATATCATATATTATAATAATAATGTATTATTTTATATAATATATGATATACATTAATATGCATTATATTAAATATTATATGTGTATTACATATAACATATAATTATCACACTTTATAAGGTAACAGTGCATAACATGCATATAATTTCATGTATTACCATATCACATTAGATCCCATAGCAGTATCTAGGTTGAATGCTGATTGATTGTCAAATCTATATTCTGTCAATGTATCATCTTTTTTTCCCAGCTTTTGAAGAGGGAAGAAAAACAAGCAAACAAAAATAATCCCCCAACATGTCTTCAAAGAATGTTTCACAAAAGTGAGACAGTCAAATTGACAATCTTATTCAGTTTATATCCTCTCTGCTGAGATGGCCAATTTTTAGAAATAGGCATCAATTTCCTAGAATACAAACTGTGCTCCTCAATTTATTATGCTAGAACGTAAGTTGTAAAGGGCTGGGAAAAATCACAGTCAGCACCTAGGTAAACTTAAACCAGAGACCCTCAAAATTAATACTCAATGCCTTCTGTTCAAATTTCATACAGTCTTATCTTTAACTCAGCGTCACTACCTAGAATATAGCAGAATGTAACTTTTAAGATCATCCATCATCTATCACAGGCAGAAAATAACAAATAAATCAACGTGTGACAATTTTACATCTCCAGGGTCACAAAAATATTATTGTTTCATAAAAGACAAAAGAAAAGAAATAGATAATATAATATGTGCCAGAGTAATTTTATTTCCTTCCAAATACAAACTATATAAACTACCATCTTGTTTTCCCAAGAAAGCATAACGCAAGTCTAAAGACCACACATTAGGTTTCCAGTAAGAGTCCCATTTCTATCCACTGGCATCCTACTCAGGTTATGGATCTTTTGCTGGCTTTGTGGGTTTACAGAATTACTGTTTGTAGCTTGATGGCCTGCAGAAAGAATTTAAAAAGTGATTAACTTCCCTTTTTGTTTACACATAAGCATTTACTTTAAACATCAATTTCAGGTGAAATAAATAAAATTAAACTGTTTAGAAAACGGTAAACCAAGACATTTGTGATGCACTTTATCCTAATAACTTGTGCATTCTTCAGTTTGGGGAGCTATCAACTCTGCCTCATTGCTTGAAATGTTTTTATTACGTTCATGTATCTTGGGAATGATACTATGACTCAGAATTATGTGGTAAGAATTGTTTAGATGATACACAACACCAAAAGAATAAGTTAAAGAGAGAAAACACAGCTAACCAACTGATTATCTTATTTAGGTGCATAGTATCTGTATAAGAATGAGCTATACACTTAGACGAACTGGGTTCAAACCCCATTTCATGTATTTATTGTGAAATGAGGCTGATTAATAGTATCTACCTTTTAGGGTTAGCGAGATTAAGTGGGAGAATTCCTGTAAATCCCATTAGCATAGGGGCTGGGCTGACACATAGCCAGGGCTTGATGACTATGAGCTATATTGTTATTGCCAAGCTCAGCTGTCACCTCATCTGTGAAGCTCATCTCCCAAATCCTCCAAATACTTTAATGAGAACTATCCCTTTCTTTCTGTACTACTTTGGCATTTTGTTTACATCTCTCGTATAGCACTTCTACTGTGAATGATGGTTATTAACATATACTATACCGGTCTTCTGCATTAGATATTAGGCTCCAGATGGCAAGGAGCATGTCTTCTTCATCCTTATATTTTAATCTCAGTACCCCTTTCCCAAGACCTAATACCAGGTTTATGCACACTGGACTTTAAATGACTGTATATTAAGTTAACATGACATGTTCCTTGGCACCCTTCGGGTCTCATATCAAATGTCATCTCTCTGTTGACTGATTCCAAGAAGCCTCCCCAGCCCTACCCACCCCCTAACCAAAGTAACTCTACTACATCACGCTGTTTATTTCTTTCACAGTCCTTATCATTTGGGGAAATAATGTAATTAACATATATACTTGTTTGTTGCTTGTCTCTCCTGACAGAATGTAAGCACCATGATAGTGGAGCTCTTGTTCACACTGAATCCTTAGCCCCAGGACAGTCAAGAGTCAATTTAAGTACTCGGAAAGTACTTCTTAAATGAATCATACCTCTTCTGAGGGCCAAGGTATGATGACAGTGGCAGTAGAAGTGATGTGTCCCAGTGCCCCTCGTTTAAAGAGCTAGTAAAGTTGCTGATGGCTTTTGAATGTTTAAAAAGGTGATATTCAGGAACAACTGTGATAAGGCACCAGTCCCCACCTCACTCCCTTTGTCTTTGCCATCCCCAGCCCCCTCTGCTCACAGAGAGGCCCCACCTGCAGGTTTAAGCCCCAATGAATTCCCAAACCAATAATGGCCTGAGGAAGGAAAGCCTCAAACAGCTGTTGGAGCCATGACTGAAAGAGTTAATGAGGCCCCAGTCATTCCTGCACGGTTTAGATGAGGTTTGCCTACATGCGAGGGTCTGCCAGACAGTACTCCCCAGACAAGCACTGTCTCTTCGTATAGGTAATGCAAAACTCTGGTTCACTAGAGTCTGGAACATTGCACCATTTGAATGATGCAACCAAAGTTTTGAATTACTTTTATTAAATGTAGTAGATGAACATGGTCTTCCACTTGGCTCATTCCCAAATTTGTATCGGGGTCTTGTGAATGACCTGGGGACTTGAGAACAAATCCAAAAGATCTGGTAGGATCTTCCGTAGAAATAGTGGTGGAGCCTGATCGTCATTACAGAACAAGGCCTTTTTGTTCTTTTTCTGACTGAAGAATACAGGAGTCTTAACCAATTATACAGAGTGTTTCATATATTATGGCTTGGAAAGAAAATAAACCCTTTTTGGCAGAATCTGTGACCTTGGTTTTTTTGTTTTGCTTTGTTTTTTATTTTTGGCTGCGTCAGGTCTTCGTTGTGGCGTTCGGGATCTTTTTTTTGTTGTTGCGGCACACAAGCTCTTTGTTGCAGTGCTCAGGCTTCTCTCTAGCTATGCGTGTGGGTTTTCTCTCTCTAGTTGTGGTGCGCAGGCTCCAGGGTGCTGGGCTCTGTGGTCTGCGACAGGCGGGTTCTCTCGTTGAGGCACGTGGGCTCAGTAGTTGAAGCGCACAGGCTTAGTTGCCCCGTGGCATGTGGGATCCTCGTTTTCCGACCAGAGATCGAACCCGCATATCCTGCATTGGAAGGCGGATTCTTTACCACTGGACCACCAGGGAAGTCCCTGTGACCTTGGTTTTAAAGAAATTACATGAGCTATGCCATAGTATAAAATTATCAACTCAGCTTCTCATTAACTAAAAAATGATATTACTTGGACCAGAAATCTTGACTCTGGAGATTCCAGGTTGGTGACCACGTGGAGGTGCTAGGATAGTGACACTCCCAGAGAGGACAGAGAAGCGCCACATTCCTTCCCACGCACCTTGCCCTGTGCATCTCTTTTGCCAGTTGTTCCTGAGTTATATCCTTTTATAATGAACCAGAAGTAATCTAAAACACAAGACACACAGACAGAACATCACATGGGGACAGAAGCAAGGACTGGAGTGATGCATTTACAGGCAAGGAACACTGAGGATTGCTGGGAACACCAGAAGCTAAGGAAATAAAACAGATTCTTCCCTAGAACTTTGAGAGAGAGCACAGCCCTGCCAACACCTTGATTTTGGATGTCTGGCCTCCAGAAGTGTGAGAGAATAAATTTCTGTTATTCTAAGCTACCCAGTTTGTGGTACTTCGTTTTGGCAGCCCAGAGAAACTAATACGGGCTCCTCTACAAGCTGCCATGCCCATCTATGGATTAACCAAATAGTAACAAAATTTTCCTCTGAGCAAAGCATTCACTACATAGGGAAAGAAGCACAAAAATTGTTTGCTTCTCAGAGGGTTTATTATAGTGGCTAGGTTGTTGCTTACTGGAGAAGGATTGAATACATTTTCAGTTGTGATGGATTCCTGTAATAAGATTAAAGAAGGGTACATGTTCTCTTCTGTGAAAATTGTAGAAATAGGCATGAAAAGAGGAGACCTCAATGTTCATTATATAATGCTGGGTATTAATGAGAAGAGAATTGGTTTATTTGCTTTCCAGAGATAATTTGATGAGTCAGGATTTTAAATTATATTGTCTTTTCAGACAAAATTTAGATCCCCATGTGCTCAATTGTATTCCATTGGAATTGCAAAGTTTTGCTGTAGGAAGGAGGACTTAGCAGGACAAATGAGTGATAAAACCATAAGAAATTAGGTTTTAGAAAAATGAAAACTAACTTCTGGAAGTTGCTGGAATAACACTGGTCAAAGAATAATGCAAGTTGTATTTTACACAACAGAATAGGGGCATTTCATACATGTTAATATGTCTCTTTTTTATTTTTGGCCACACTGCATGGCTTGCGGGGATCCTGACTAGGGATGGAACCTGTGCCCCCTGAAATGGAAGCATGGAGTCCTAACTACTGGAGCACCAGGGAATTCCCAATATGTCTTTATTAAAAAACAAAACTTGACTCTCTCTCACAGCCTCCATCCAATCCATCAGCATATGTTGGCTATGTGTCCTTCAAAGCATATCTAGACTCTGACCATCTCTTCTCACCCTCACTGCTCCCACTCTAGTACAAGTTTCCATCCTTTTTCCTGGGGGTTATTGCAGTATGCTCCTAATTTGTGTCCCTGTGTTACCCCAGATCTTCTCACTCTTTCATTCAAAACTCTCCAGTGGGCTACTCAGTTCATTCTAAGTGATGGCCAAAGTCCTTACAATGCTCACAAAGACCTACATGGCCTCCCCCTGTGACCCTGCCAGCAACCCGCTACCTCCCTTATGGTTACCTGCTACCGTCTCCATCTTGATCACTCCACTCAAGCCTCGGTGGCCTCCTTGCCCCTCCCGTCCCCTGAAATGCTCTTCATGCAGGTAGCCACAGGGCTACTCCTTAACTTCCCTCGGGACTTTGCTAAAATGTGACTTAATCAATGACCCTCCCTCTATCCCACTGTTTTTCTCCATATCTCTCATCACCACGTGCCCCATCATACATGTTATTTGATTAGTCTGCCTCTCCGTACCCGCAAGGTTCTGCATCTGCAGATTCAACCAACCTTGGACGGAAAACATTTGAAAAACAAAATTCCGGGAAAGCTCCAAAAGCAAAACTTAAATTTGCGTCGCACCAGCAACTATTTACACAGCGTTTACACTGGATTTACAACTATTTATATAGCACAAAAATACCGTGCTATTTTATAAAAGGGACTTGAGTATCTGCCGATTTTCGTATCTGTGGTGGGTCCGGGAACCCATCCCCTGCTGACACCAAGGGACCCCTGTATTTACCTACTCTCTGTCTGCCCCCGCTGAAACGTAAGTGCAGTGAAAGCAGAATGTTTGTATGTCTTGTTCACTGCTCTACCCCCAATCTTTAAGACAACCCCTGGACCACATCAGCACTAAACAGATATTTTTTGATACATTTCACTCTACATTTTTCCGACTCCTTCATTAGACTCTAAGTAAAGACTGTGTTTTATTCACCTATCTCTAAGCTCCACATATGTTCTTTGAATGAATTATTATAAAACGTTTTGAAAGAAATTTATAGCTCCATTTATTTTGAAATTCACTTTACACTTACAGCAAATAGAAACTAATAGGCACAGATGGTGTTACTTTTAGGTTTATTTGTTTGAATAAAAGAGGAAAATAATTGAAAGCAACCAATGTTCATTTTGAATATTGATTTCTAATCTTCTTATTTTAAAATTCAAATTATGCTCTGAAATGTCCTAAAGAATTGAAGCAGACATTTTCAATTCCATGGACATTGAATCCATATTTCTTAGGTTGATGCAAAACTGAGGCTCCCTGTTCTCTTATTTTAATTCTCTCTCTTTTATTCCCCATTTCTATACACAGGGGATAAAGGGAAACATTCATCCTCGCAGAATGGCATGGCACGCAGAAGTGATGAGGGTTGCACTCTAAGAGGATTAAGCACACAAAGAAGATAATTAACTTGCTGAGGCCCTACAGAAAATTGTGGAATAGTAAGAACAGCATTCAGAGTTTCTGTTATCCTAAGAAAGATCGATTCAAATAGCTACAGTGCATGCCTCAGAGTTCATTTGTAAGCCCCAAGTGTTAATATAAATGAGAAGAAGAATATTTAACCTTAAACGTAAGGCAGAGAAAATAAAATGTTAATAATTTAAAAGTGGCTTGCTTTTAAATATAGGCTGACATCTAGTTTAAAACCAAAACAGACTATATTTTTGTTACTGTCTTTAAAATCATTCACAAGAGCAATAGAACTCCACGTAATAAAATTTCACTAGGGAAAAATGATGAGAATGCAGAGATACTAGACTTACTTCTCTAAATGCAAACCCTTATAGGTGGTTTAAATAGCCTCTTATAGGGTACTTTCCCTGGCTGGGGAAATTATGAGCAATTTTAATTTTCCTTCTTTGAGCTTTTAGAGTCTTTCAAAAATTTTATAAAGAACATATAGTTTTTAATCAGAAAAAATTATGACAATTATAATGTGCTTAGATATTTTTTCTAATACATATAATGCTCAGCCTTTAAATGTAGACATTAGAAATGTACCTCACGTGTTCGAAAGCAAAACGCCCAGTTGATTGGGCAGAAAAACAGCTCCAAGGCTACCGAATTTGACTCATTCCCTGAGTGCTGTTTATTGGAAATTGAAAATGTAGTGCCAGGCAGATAAGTCATCATCTAAGAAAAGTGAGTCAGAGAGCAGAACCATTTTTGACAGGCAATTGGACTTCGGAAAGAAAGGGCTAGAGAAAGAGAAACTAACTGGAAAGAATCAGAGATTTCTTTGATGCCTGTAATACCCTACATGCAAACATCAGTGAGAAGTGGGCAACAGTTAATGTTTTAGATTTTGCCTAATGATCTATTATCCTCTAAAATCTTGGGAATATTCATTAATACTCTTGAATACATTATTTCAGACAAGATTTAAAATCATTCTGACACAGATATGTGCCTTCAGGACATTCCCCACAGGAATATCTTTTCTCCTTCCACTCTCTGGCTTTGGGAAGTTTGGTTCAATTTGACCCAACTCTTAGGTCTCTGCCAATGCAGAGTTGCTATACGCAGAGGTTGGTGGCGGTCTCTTAGTCTTGATAATACCAGCTAGACTAAGTAATTCCTCTGGGTATCATCTGCAAGCCTAAAGGTGTAAATCAAGAGAAAAAGCAAAAGGAATTCAAGGGTGAAGGGAATTTCTGCCACCTTTTAAGTAGTGAGATGGGGCTAACTGGAGCAGAATTGGTTGGGACAATACAAATAAATGTAAGGTGTTTATAAGGAAATTGATGTAAATTTTAGATAATTAAAAACCACAATTTTCTTAGTGTGTAATCAAATATCTTATAAATACAAATAATATATTATAATGTGTCAGTTTAAAAATAAAAATATTTATGTAAACCATGCACAATCCCTTCAAAGTTTCTTCAGCATTATAAATGGGGCAATACATGGGAAGAGTGTGCCATCTAGTGGATAAAGGAAAAATACATTTTTGTGTAGGAAGTGGGGGGCAGGGTTAGAACTCTTTAAGCAAAGGTTAGCATTCCTCATTATACTATTTTATTAATCAAACACTTGTTTCTTAATTCAGAATCAAGTAGATTCAGATATTTTGATATATACAGTGCTTTAAAACACATAAATGATTTTGCCAGTACATTCTATTACTTTTTTTCTGTTTAAAAGTGTAACACATGCCATTGTAGAAAATTTCTAAACTACAGAAAGGTACAGAGAAGAAAGTAAAATCTATAACCCTGCTGCCTAGAGACAACACAGTTAACATTTTAATGAATTTCTTTCAACTCATTTTCTACGTATTCACAAATGTTCATATAACTGACATCTCAGAAAGTAATGTTTGAAGAGTGCTTTAAAACATTAAAGTTACACTATGTGTTTTTAACCATGTGATTAAAACTTGCTATTGTTCGGGGAGGTTCCTTTCCTGGAGGGAATAAACTATGCATTGCATGGATAAATGAGAGAATATCTTATGTTTAGGAAGTTGCAAGTGGCTCAATACTGTTGGAAAGTGAAGTTAGAAGTTTAACTTCAGTGAGAAGAATGAACAGGAGTTGGAGAGGTATGTGGAAACTGGGCCAAGAAGAACCATGGGTATGCCAGTTGGGTGTGTTGTCTGTTAATAGGGATAACTATTGAGGAATTTGGGGTAATGGACTGATGTTATTGGGTTTGGATAGCACACAATAATAAAAACAAGTAATTTGATACTAATATGGAGAGCAGACTGAAATAATGGTTCTCCAAGCTTGCTGCACTTTATTATTTATTTATTTATTTATTTATTTATTTATTTATTTATTTATTTATTTTTGACTGCGTTGGGTCTTCATTGCTGTGCATGGGCTTCTCATTGCAGTGGCTTCTCTTGTTGTGGAGCATGGACTCTAGGCTCGCGGGCTCAGTAGTTGTGGCTCACGGGCTATAGAGCACAGGCTCAGTAGTTGTGGCCCATGGGCTTAGTTGCTCCGCAGCATGTGGGATCTTCTCGGACCAGGGCTCGAACCCATGTCCCCTGCATTGGCAGGCGGATTCTTAACCACTGCGCCACCAGGGAAGCCCTGGCTGCACTTTAGAACTACCTAGGGAGCTTTAAAAATACTGATCCCCAACTCCAGTCCAAACCAATTAAATCAAGATCCTTGGGAATGAGATCTTTTAAATAGTTTCCCAGATGGTATTATTATACAGCTTGGGGTGAGAATCACTAGACTAAAGAGAGATGAAACCAGAGACAGAAAATACCACTAAGAAGGGAGTTGCATTAGGTCATGTGAAAAATTAGGTGTGCTTAAACTAGGTTAGTGACAGTACAGGCGTGGAGAAGTTGCGTAAGCGGTAGAATTGATGCGAGTTGATAATTAATTGAACACAAAGTATGAAAAACAAAAGAATCAAAGATTATTCTCTAATGGTATCTTGGTAGATGGTGTCAGTAGGAAATACAGCTGATTGGGTATGGGTGGGGGAATCAGAAAGTGTGTTAAGAAGCAGCTACAGGGACTTCCCTGGTGGCGCAGTGGTTGAGAATCCGCCTACCAATGCAGGGGACACAGGTTCAAGCCCTGGTCCAGGAAGATCTCACATGCCGTGGAGCAACTAAGCCCTTGCACTACAACTACTGAGCCTGTGCTCTAGAGCCCGTGAGCCACAACTACTGAGCCCGCGTGCTGCAACTACTGAAGCCCACGTGCCTAGAGCCTGTGTTCTGCAACAAGAGAAGTCACCACAGTAAGAAGCCTGCGTAACTCAACAAAGAGTAGCCCCAGCTCGCCACAACTAGAGAAAGTCCATGCGCAGCAACGAAGACCCAACACAGCCCAAAATAAATAAATAAAATTAATAAATTTATTTAAAAAAATAAAAGCAGCTACAATTTTCCTTTAGGTTCATCACCGATGACACAAACACACTTAGATACATTTTCTGTTTGCCTGTTGGGCCAGATAATGTCTCTCAGCTCCACCCCACCCTCTAATTGTCTCCTTTGGTGACCTTGGGACCCAGACTACAAATCACATCTTTCCTCCACCAGGCTCTTCCAGCAGGGGCATGAGAGGAAAACTGCAACACTGGTGAAGAAGAGGGATTTGCACTTCCCCGTTTGCCTTTTTGGTGGCTTCCTGTCTGATAGGGGTTCTACTGAAAATCGCTTTGGCCACACGTTTTTCACCCCTGTAGACGTCATGCCTTATCTGTAGCCACCACTGACTCCAATTTGCAATTTTTTCAGCACTTGTAGAACCAGCCTCATCCCTACCCCACCCCCGCACAGAAACCAGCGGCCAACAATCCGGTGTCTCCTCCTCAGAGGTCTGGGTTTCAGCACCCCAGGGACCCCTCTATAAATTTCTAAGTTTTTCTCTCTGTTCCCTTTGCTCCTTCAGACCTAGGGATGGTACACGCTTCCAGAAGTTGCTATTTCCACGATTCCTTAGAGTTCTCTTTTTACTCATTTAGTTGTTATCACCTTTATATCTATATGACTATTCCTTATATTAAGTTCTTCCTACTCAAATAACTTGTGTAGTTTCTATCTCTTGTGTAGTTTCTATCTCCTGACTTGACCCTAGAGGGGTTGGGTGAAAAAGTGCACCTTCAGCCCTAATTTGGCCTGACCCTCTTTCTAAGGGCCACCACTCTATATTCTAGACTAAATAAACACAGAGCTACAATGGCCGTTTCAGCAGCTCTTTTTAGAGAAGAGTTAAATAAGCATTTCCCAGCAGTACAAAGTATAAAAACCTAGAAGTTGTGGCTTTACCTAATTCTTTCTCTTGTGCCACACAAGGGAGAGAGGAAGAGGGAAAGCTTCAGGGCTTCAGATTGTTGTCCTTTGTTTCTGAACTCTATCTCCCCAAACTCTAACCCTATTCCTGCAGACCTTGCTCAAGCCTCCACCATCAAGGGTCTCCACCCATTTTCTCAGGGAAATTCAACTTCTCGCCACTTGAGAAAGGAGCCACGTTCTTGTGTGTGGTTAACTACACAGGGTTTGTTCACAAGGTGATGGGGTTTTCCTGGGCCTGAGGTTTCCCAGAGGGACAGAGGAGCTCGCCTGTGGCCCTGCGGGCTCTGGCTTTGTGGGGTAAAGGTGATGAGTGCTCTGATTCCAGATTGGTCGCTTCGTCAGTGGGCACTCCTACCATTTTCCACTTGATTTATAAAAGAACAAAGACAACTCACTTCCATGAGTTTTCTTCCCAAGACAACACAATCTAGCATTATATGAGGAAGGTATAATCTTCATATTGATGTGACTTTTTTTTTTTTTTCGGTACGCAGGCCTCTCACTGTTGTGGCCTCTTCCGTTGCGGACCACAGGCTCCAGACGCGCAGGCTCAGCGGCCATGGCTCACGGGCCCAGCCGCTCCGCAGCACGTGGGATCCTCCCAGACCGGGGCACGAACCCGTGTCCCCTGCATCGGCAGGCGGACTCTCAACCACTGCGCCACCAGGGAAGCCCTGATGTGACTTTGACTCTACTTTTTTGGGAAAACGTAACCTTTCAATTCCTAGATATGGATCTTCTGGCTTTTTCCTGAGCATGTCCATGTTACTAGAACCATCGCTTTAGTTTGGAATTGCTCTGTATGAATCACTTAGGGAAAATGCCAGCTTCAAATGGATTCTTTCTGACAATGTAATATTTCCTCTCAGAAAAGTGTTAGTGATGGTAGAGGAAGGGGATCTTTTTTATTCCATCAAACTGTCTCTAACTCTATCTCTATCTCCATCACTTTCTATCTCTGTCTCCACCCACAAAACCACCACAGAGGGTGGGATAGGGAGGGTGGGAGGAAGACACGAGAGGGAGGGGGTATGGGGATATATGTATACATATAGCTGATTCACTTTATTGTACAACAGAAACTAACACAACATTGTAAAGCAATTATACTCCAATAAAGATGTTATTTAAAAAAAACCCACCACAGCTGATCTTTTGTCCAGAACACTAAGGTAGAAGCAATATCAAAATTATCCATATTAACTGCCTCCCTTCTCGTCACTTGGAATGTAATTTGAGATTTCACACCCTACAAGCAGTGGATTTCATTCTAAAATCATAAACTAAAAAGCTTCTGCACAGTAAAAGAAATAACAAAATGAATGGGAGAAAATATTTGCAAACCATATATCTGATAAGGGGTTAATACCAAAATATATGAAGAATGCATACACCTCAATAGCAAAAACTCAAACAATCTAATTTTAAAATGTGCAGAGGAACTGAATAGACATTTTTCCAACAAAGACATACAATGCCCCACAGGTACATGAAAAGGTACTCAACATCACTAATCATCAAGGAAATGCAAATCAAAACCACAAGGAGATATCACTTTATACCTGTTAGAATGGCTACTATCAAAAAGAAGAGATAACAAGTGTTGGTGAAGGTGTGGAGAAAGGGGAACCCACGTGCACTGTTGTTGGGAATGTAAATTGGTGCAGTTACTATGGAAAACAGTTCGGAGGTTCCTCAAAAAATTAAAAATAGAACTACCATATCATCCAGCAGTCCCACTTCTGAATATATATCCAAAGGAAATGAAATCAGTATTTCAAAGAGATTTCTGTCCTCCCATGTTTATTTAGCATTATTTACAAGTAGCCAACATATGGAAACAACCTAAGTGTCCACTGATGGATGCATGGATAAAGAAAATGTACCATATATATATATATATATATATATACATATATATATGTATATATATATAAAATGGAAAATTGTTCAGCCATAAAAAGGAATGAAATCCTGCTATTTGTGACAACATAAGTGGACCTTGAGGGTATTATGCCAAATGAAATAAGTCAGATGGAGAAAGACACTGTATGCTTTCTCTTAAATGTGGAATATAAATTTTTTAAAAAAAGCTCATAGATACTGAGAACAGATTGGTAGTTGCCAGAGACGAGGGATGGGGGCAAAAGGTACAAAATTCCACTTATAAAATAAATCAGTGTTGGGGATGTAATGTACAGCATGGTAACTATAGTTAATAATACTGTATTGCATATTTGAAAGTTGCTAAGAGAATACATCTTAGAAGTTCTCATCACAAGAAGAAATATCTGAACTTTGTATGGTGACTAATGTTCACTAGACTTATTAAGGTAATCATTGTACAATATATACAAATATCGAGTCATTATGTTGTACACTTGAAACTAATATAATGTTATATGTCAATTATACCTCAATACCTTAATTTTTAAAAATTAACAGCTTAAAACACCACACATCTGTTATCCCAGTTTTTCTGTGTGCCAGGAGTCTAGCGTGTTTTAACTGGACTTCTGCCCAGCATTTTACAAGGTTGAAATCAAGGTGCTGGCCAGCTGTGTCCTCATCTGGAAGCTTAAATAGGGAGATATCCACCTCCGAGCTCCCTCAGGAGCTTTACTGAAATTATTCTTTTCCAGCTGATCCACAGTGCAGCTTTGCCATTGATTGGATTTCTATCTATATGGACTATTATTTTGTCCCTTTTTTCTTTTCTAAGCCCTGTGCCATTGCCACAGTGTTTATTATAACATCAAAATATCTGTGATATCTAGCTAGAGAAGTCTTCTTTCCTTGTTTTTCTTCTTTTGGGGTGTGTCAGGTAGTTTTGGTCTTCTGCCATTCTATGTAACTATTAACATGAGCATGTAAAGTTTTAAACAGTTGGGGCTTTGGTTTGGAATTCTACTGAATCTGTATATCAGTTCGGGGATGTGTTAGTTTGCTAGAGCTGCCATAACAAAATACCACAGACTGGGTGGCTTAAGCAACAGAAATGTATTTCTCACTGTTCTGGAGGCTAGAAGTATAAGATCAAGGTGTTACAGGGTTGAGAATTCCCTGGTGACCCAGTGGTTAGGACTCCATGCTTCCATTGCAGGGGGCACAGGTTCGATCCCTGGTCAGGGAACTAAGATCCTTCAAGTCCTTTGGTGCAGCCAAAAAAAAAGTGTTGCAGGTTTGGTTTCTTCTGAGGCCTCTCTCCTTGGCTTGCAGATGGCCGCCTGCTCACTGTGTCCTCATGTGGTCATCCAGTGGTCTGTGTTGTCTGTGCCCTCTTCTAAGAAGGCACCAGTTATATTGGATTAGGGCCCACCCATACGATCTCATTTTGCCTTTATTGCCTCTCAAAAGGTCTTACCTCCAAAAACAGTCACATTCTGAGGTACTGGTGGTTAGTAATTGAACATATGAATCTGGTGGGGGACACAGGCCATAAGAGGAGAGCACTGACATTTTCCCAATATTGAATCTTCAAATACATGAACACAATATAGCCATCTCTTCATTTATTTTCATATTCTTAATGCCTTTCAACAAAATTTACCATGCTCCATAGAATCCTCGAAAATTAATTGAATATTCTCACTTTACTTCACCAGATCCTCCCTTTTTCCTCTGCACTATGGTTCATGTCCCAGAAGGCTGACATTTCTGGACTCCATCAGAGGCCTCCCTTGCCTTCTGGCCTCTGAAAAGGTTTGGCCAATGGGAAGCATGGGCAGGAGATCTGAGTAGATACACGTTCCCTGCCTTCTTGTGCACCACACTGATGATGGTTGGCTGCAGCTATATTCCTCTCTGGAGGCTTGTAGCTCCTGACCATAGCCTTCCCCTGCAGCCAGAGTTCTGTTCCCTTTCAGTTGCCCATTCATATCTATGCTTAGTACTCTATTTTCTCCCTGGGTTTCCTCACCACTCCTTGTTGGTTGCTTTTGATCCTGACCACTTAGTAAATGATCCATTCATTAAACTCTCCTCAACTCCCACCTTTAAGTGTGCCAGCTTTTTCCTGCTGGGATACATACTTTGTCAGACTTATTCTCAAGTACTTTTTATCTCTTGATGCTATTTTATATGGCATATTTTTAAATTACATTTTATGTTTGTTGCTAGTGTATAGAAATGCAATTGCTTTCACTGTACTTTTTAAAAAAAATCGGGGGCCTCCCTGGTGGCGCAGTGGTTGAGAGTCCGCCTGCCGATGCAGGGGATACGGGTTCGTGCCCCGGTCTGGGAGGATCCCATATGCCGCGGAGCGGCTGGGCCCGTGAGCCATGGCCGCTGGGCCTGCGCATCCGGAGCCTGTGCTCCGCAACGGGAGAGGCCACAACAGTGAGAGGCCCGCGTACTACAAAAAAAAAAAAAAAAAAAAAAATCGGCAACCTTGCTAAACTCTCATTAATTCCAATAATTTATACTAGATCTTTTAAAAGGATCTAAATATAAAAATATGTATAGATTTTTCTTTATATGTAATTTCCATAAATAATCTTTAAATAATCACAGATTTGTAATTTTCTTTGCAATGTTTATGCCTTATTGGGTTACCTAAACATCTAGTTCAATGCTGTATTGGAGTGATAGTGGTAACCATTCTTATTTTGACCTGACCTAATAGAGAGTGATTAAGTGTTTCATCATTATGTGTGCTGCTTCTTTAGATATTCTATCAGGTTAAGGAGGGCCCTTCTAGTCCTGGTATCTAAGTTTTTATCATGAATGAATGCATATTAAATTCTGTCTAAAATTTTTTATACAAAACAATGAAATACATATTGATATCATTTTTCTTTTTTAGTCTTTTAATGTGGTTAATCATATTAATTGCAGTAATCTGTCTTCTAATGTTAAACTGACTTTGAACCCACACAGTTGATCATGATAATAATACTCTTAGAACTCAGAATCCAAATGAGTAGGAACTATACATTCTTTAGAGACAACGAAGTTTTCAGTTGTAAACTTACCTACACACAACAAGCAACAAATGGACATATATTAATATTTTACTGACTAGTTCTAACTTGAGTTGTGTCTTTATTTACCTCCATCAGTAATGCATCTATTTATTTAATAATCATTTGTTGAGCATTCACTAAATGTCATTCACTCTTCTGGTAATAAGAGTACAAAGATGACAAAGACATAACCTTTCCCATTAAGGAGCTCATAATTTAAATGTGAATGGAGTGTGTGTGTGGGCTGGACCACAGGGTGAGGTTGGCACAGAGAGAACAAAAGATAATGGAAAACATATACAGTAAGTGCTCTACTATAGATGAATGAACAAAATGCTAAGGAAATAAAATGGGGAAGTACTTCAAGTCTTAATTCAAGTAACTAGACTTGAATCTTGAATGAAGATACATGTTTATCACCAAAAGACGATGCAGAAGGAAACACTGAGAGACTTTTGTGTGGATAATAATGTGTTATATGCCAAGATATTATGGCCTGGGGGATAAAGCAGTGAATAGGCCACAAAAATCTCTGCTGTTTTCGATTGACTTTCTAACCAACATCAAAGGAAAGAAACAACTTGCCCAGAGAAAGGAACTTTCCCGCTCAGGACAGCTTTTGTATGAGCACTCCATCAACAGTTCTGGATGCCACACAACGCAGCGATATCCAAAGTGGGCAGCCTGCTGGAAGATAATACCAGTGTTTCTATTTATATTTAGTTTTTAGATTCTTCTAGTATTTCTATTTTTGTCTATGCACTAACATGTACGTAATTTACAAATTATTATCCATAGACTTGGAGTGCGGACTCAAGTTTTATTGATGTGGGTATTTCATCCAAAAATTTGAGGACCACTGCTCTAGAGTCCTCCGAAGTCCTCAAAACAAAAAGTAATTTGAATTTAACTGTCTTGAAAGTTACATAACACTTCTAGAACACTAGCAATGGAAGAATGTTACACAGCATTAGGGGTGGCTGGGGAAAGTACTTTTCTTAAGGACCTTGTAGACAATCCCGGAGGAGCTGCCTATATAATTGTTAACAAAGATTGAAGAAAAAGTTCTTAGTGTTTGCAGGTTGGGGCCGCCGCTGGAAACAACTCTGGTTGTTCGGCTTAAATGTTCTGATACTGAGCATAGTCCAACTGGTTGGACAGCTCGGTGCGTAATCCACGTGGGCCGCCAGGTTTAGGGTCTGAGCGGAGAAGGACCCACTTTCGCCCCCCGCGAACTCCGCCCGAGAACAGAAAGGCCGCCACTGACCGCTCAAAGTTGCTCGCCGGGACTTTTTGATCCAGAGCTTAAAGCGCCGCCAGGCGCCGTGCGTAGCGGGCACAGGGCCAGCGTCACGTGCTCAACGAACGCTAATCTCGCGCCTGCGCGCTGCCGTCCTTCTGGCTCCACTAAGCCTCTTCTCCCTGGCAAACCCGCCTTCCCGCCTGATCGTCACTTCCGGCGGACGCTCAGCGTCTTGGTGTCGTCACTTCCTGCCGGTACCGGTGTGGACGGTGTGGGTTGTGGTCGCGGGTTTTGCGGTTCTCCCCCTCCCCTACTCTCCTCCCTCCCTCCCTTTCCCTCCCTCGACGGCGGTCGGTCGTCCGTCGCAGACTCCCTGACCCGTCCCTAACCCCTTTCTGACCTCGGGGCCACCGGATTGGCCTTTTCCCGTTTCCCGGCCCAACCCCAGAATCAGGGCTGGGGCCTTGAGGCGGAGGCGGTGCCACGGAGGAGAGAAAAGACCAGAAGACCTTCGGCTCCCCCGCCGGATCGCACGGCTCGCAGCCGCCATGGCAATGAGGCAGACGCCGCTCACCTGCTCGGGCCACACGCGGCCCGTGGTGGATCTGGCCTTCAGTGGCATCACGCCTTACGGCTATTTCCTGATCAGCGCTTGCAAAGGTGAGCAGGGCCGCTGATCGGGCCCCTGACGGCTGGGACTGGGCGGAAAGGGAGTGGGGCCGGCACTCCCCTTTGCCGAGCGGACTGCGGCTGTCGCAGCCTTTGAGGTTAGGGTCCACGCTGGGCTGTTGGGGAGAGGAGTAGTGTTAGGGTTTCCTCAGCTGACGCCGAGGGGCTTTGCTAAGTAATGTCCCTAACCAAGGTCTCTCATTTTGGCTTTATTGCTATTTCTGGAGAAGCTGAACTGTGCACTTGCTTAGACGCCCCGGCCAGCAGATACCGTAAATAATCTTTCAAGGATTCGGGGAATGCAGAAACTAGGCCAGGCCTTGTGTTACACCTTAGTTTACAAAGACTTGCTACTCCTATTATCTCATAGGATATTGTTTTGTTGTATGGAATTTTTCATTTCCATTTTTCACTTTTAAAATGGAAGCTGAGACTTACTGTTAAGAAGTTTGTCCAAAATAAGACGCAAATCTAGATTGTTTTGACGCAGATCAGTTGTCTTCTCACCGAATTACAAATGCTTCCCAAAGAGAATGTCCAGCTCGGTTCTTCAGTTAATTTATTTCTGGACGTTCCTTAGTGATCCCTGTGAGTGAGAATAGTTAGACAACAAAAGCAGTTTTCCACTTTGTTTTTCAATATGATCATTTTATGTTTGAATCTTAGATTTTAAGTAATCTAAACTTGTAAATCACATGTCTTCTTAAATATCTTTTAGATGGTAAACCTATGCTACGCCAGGGAGATACAGGAGACTGGATTGGAACATTCTTGGGTCATAAGGGTGCTGTTTGGGGTGCAACATTAAATAACGACGCGACCAAAGCAGCTACAGCAGCTGCAGATTTCACAGCGTAAGTGCCGCCAAAAATGGCCACCTTTGGAGTTGTCTGTGGACTGTGTTCTGAAATGATCAAAACTTCAATACAAGTTATTCATGGAATTCTCACTGCCTGCCATATAGAACACATGGTGTTTGATCTCACCAAAATTCCACCCTGATCCTGCCTGCTTCTTTCTCTTAAATGGTTCTCAAAATGTTCAGAGACTTAAATGACTAAATTCTGCATGTCTGGATTGGGACCCAGGAATCTGCATTATTAACAGACACTTCAGATAATGAATGTTGGTGGTCATGCTTCCAAATACTGCCCCACATGTGCTGGCTGAGTGGTATCATTGACTCCTATGACTTCCTAGTGCTAATGACCCCACGTTTTTAGCCCAATTTCACTCTCATTTTTGTTAGACATATTTAAAACTCCCCAACTCAATTATTCTTCATATTTTAAGTTTTTTAAGGCTGAAATCTAAATCATTCTTGATTTTTCCCTTCCATCTAGATTATCATCTTTGTTGATTCTACCAGCAGAATGTTTCCTGACCACATTGTTTCTTATGCCTCGGCCACTGCCCTAGTAGTTTAGGTCCTACCACTTGTCCTTTCCCATCTGTTCATCCTCCCTGGTGCTGCCAGTTGTATTCGTGAACACAGATAAAGATGTCATCATGTCACTTCTCTATCTCATGATCTTCTTGTCTTCCCTGTGCTTTGTCAGTGGTCCATGATTTTGGGTGTACATTGGAAGCTTTTAAAATACTCAGATGCATGTGTCTAGAAATTTTGATTTAATTTGTCTGGGCGTGCAGTCCCGAACATCAGTTCTTTTCCTTCCTTGAAGTTGTAGGTGATTCTGATGTGCAGCCTTTAACCACTGGCCTAAAGGTTAAATTTCACTTGTTGGCTCTTGAAAATTTGGTCTCATCCTAGTTCATCATTATCATCATCTGGCACTGCACGCCGTATGCCCCACAGTCTAGTTATACTAATATTGTGGCCAGAATACACCTTACCTATTCTGATTTTTGGCGTTTGCGTATGTTATTAAAGTGATTTGCAGTGACCCACTTTCCCCATCTGAGCATGTGTCGTATATAACCTTGGTACCTCTAGTTCCTAATTGTGTTTGTGATTTAGCAGGCACTTGAATGCTTAAACTAAGGAAGGCAGTGTCAAGGGCTATTGCACATGTAATACTCTATTAAAAGATTTGAGGCTCTGGAGAGTAAGAGTGGTCATGTTGATTTTTTTTTTTTTTAACAGAATTTCACACTAGGGAGCAATTGTAAATGTGTTTGTTGCTCCTTTGTATTAAGCAAATTAAGCATACTAAGTTTATTATGAAAAATGAAGGCAGCTTGATTGAGTGGTGGATACATGACTATATATTTGTTGAAACTCATAGGCCTCTATATCATGGAGTTAGTTTTACTATATGTAAGTTTTTAAAAATAAAATTTTTTTAAATGAGAGGGAGATATAATCCCATGCATATGTGGGATTAAATTTGAGATGATGAGAGAGCAGTAAGAAAAGTTATAAATGTCAGTATGAACTTTTTTTCTGTGCCTTCAATGAATAGATGTTATTATGTTCATGAATAACCATTGTAAGGCTTTGCACGCTGCCCTATTGTGATTGTATGAAATTCTGATAAAATAAGGAACTGCTTGGTTTTATGTCAGTCCTTTAATGTCAACAGCTTCAGGTCAAATGTTGCTGTAGATGTCAGCATGTGTGCTTATAATGTGACAGAGACTCCTTTGATTGTTAATTATGGGAGGTGAAAAATAGGAAGTAAAAGTGATTCTCAGACAAGGAAGACTTGTGGAGTGTTGGAAGGTGAAGGTGCCCATTCCTTCTTTTTGCTCATACTGTTCCCTGTGTTAAACTTCTGGCTCTTACAGTACTTATTGACTTCAGTGTCATTGCTTTTTGAGGCCAGGGGCCATGTTTTATATTTTTTTGTATCCCTGGTTTGTTCAGTACTTTATGTTTGTCAAATAAATAACTTAAGGAATTTTTCTAAAGTAGAAGGATAAAGAATGGATGAATTATAGATCTTGGTTTTGCTTCTAAGACATTTCTGTCTGCCATGAGTTCAGCTTTTTTTTTTTTTCCCTTTATCTCCTCCAAAGTTTGTTTTTTGCTCAGTTCAGTAGGAACATTGTCATTGGGAATGAATGTCATTGATTTTATAACAGAGATAGAAAATTGGAATTAAAAGCTCTAGATTTCAGATATTTGGTAAGTGGATTTTAAAAATGTCATTATTGAAACTAGGTCCCAGTTTGGTGGTAAGTTAATAGTTAATAAAGTAGTATTTTAAGTTAAATATAATTAGGTAATAAATGTAACAAGATCTTAGACACTATAGACATTAGCATTAAAAGAGACAAGCTTCTGAATTGCAGTTCTGGACAAATATATTTCTGTTAGTCTCAGTTCTGTGTTATCTGGCCCTAACAATGTTAATTACATGAGCAAAACGCTTTCTCTCCTCCTGCTTGACGGACGGTCTTGTTCTGATCTTTAAGAGACCTGTGCAAAAGCTTGTTAGGAAGGATGCCCATCTCTGTAAAATCCGTGAAGACTCCTGGCTTGTACATTTAGCCAAATTGTAATGCCAATCCTCTGGAAAAGAATAAAGCACATTAGATAGAAATTACTGTTCATGTGATAATTACTCTGAAATAGAGAGAGAAAAGTGTGTGAAAAATATGGCAGTTTAACTACTTAAGAGAGTTCTGAAAAGAGTATTCAGGATTTTATCTTGCTGCCAGAGGCACAGCTATCTTTGTTTAGGTCACTAACAGCATTAATGGCCCAAACCATTCATTTGAGGACTTGTCTGTGCGTGGGTATTCAGTGTTGCTTTTGTGCTTTCTTAACGTTTCAGGTCTCAGGGTCTATGTTCACAAGTGGTTATTAAAAGCATTAATTTTAATGGGGCCATATTGTTTGTGTTTGAACCCAGGCACCATCCTTTAATAGCTCTGTGACCTTGTGAACTTTATTGAATCTCTTTTTTTTCAGTTTCATTATCTATAAAAATGAGAATAGTAATAGTGCCTACCTCTGGTTGTGAATATTAAATAAGTTGATATGTTTCTAACATTTAGAATATTGCCTAAAATCTAATAACTGTGTAAGTGTTACATGTGTAAGGTAACACTGGTAGCTACCAGCCCTACTAGACCAAAATCGTGTTATTTTGGAACTTCCGTGCTAAAGCCATGAAACCTTTTGGTTTCATGCAAGGAAGTTTGAGTAGATTTAAATGACAAGAGGGAATAGTTTTGGGTGTTTTCCCCCTCAGTTAAGGCTCTCAGGTGCCATCATATAGTGAGAAAGATGTAAGCATTTACATTAGCCAGGCCTGAGTTTATGTGCTAGCCATGCTGTGTATTTTCAGTTTGATCATGGGATGCTTCTTAAACTTCGGTTTTCACATCTGTAAAATGAGTGTAACTCTGATTTTTGTGCAAATCAGAGAGATATTTCTCCAGTTACATACCTGGAGTCTAGCATAGTGTCTGTTACATAGTAGGTACTCGGTTAATGGATGCTGAGTCTTACCCTTCAATTGCTCTGTGTCTGTCTGTGAGGTGTGGGAGTGTGTGCATTCTTTGTTTATATTCTTCTCTTTTAATGACTTGTATGGGGTCTGCTGTTATGGAACTTGACCCAACTAAAGAGCTCTCCAGCTTACCTGATTAATCATAGTTGGTATAAATTATTTTTAGGTGATTGTTTTTGTACCCTCATTCTTAGGTTTCTCAGAAAATTCATTAATTTCATGTTTATCTAAAGGATAATTTTGTTCCTATTTCTTGTGGAGAAAATATATTCAGCAGAGCCAGTCCGTGGGTCAGTTTAGAATGTTAACGAGGTAATTCGGGCAGTCGAGTCAGCTGATGTGTACACTGTCCCAGAAACACCATCCTCTTTATATCTTTTAATTCATAGAGCTAATGTTAGCACTACATCTCCTGATCCTCTTCTCAGTCCCTCTACGGTCTTCATCTGGAGAGTGCCAAAAGTAAAGAAGATGCCTGTGCTCTGTCCAGAGAGGGCTTAAGTAGATCTAGTACAAGTGACTAGAACATGCTCTGTCGAGAGTGCGGAGCTCAGTTTTACTAGTGTTTCTAAATAGGAGGAAAACAACTAGATACATGGGCCTTCTGGGTGATGCGATTAGAGTCACTCCAGTGCCTTCCTCCTCACCAGTGAATGGACATGGTCTAAGCAGCGTATTAAGATTTTAAGGAGTTTGGGGAAGATGATTGAATATACTTGAAAGTAGTATTTCTAAGGACATTGCCCAGAGTTCCTTTGAGACATGGCATCATATGAACAGGATAGAGATTTCAGGTATATTTGATGTTTTCTTCACTTTTGACACCTTCTGTTATTGCAGCAGTCTAATCTTTGTGAACTCTTATCGCTGATTTCCCTGTGATTAAGAGTAAGCATATGTAAACAAAAGTAAAAGCAAAGCAAAATTAAACACAGTAATCAGTATAAGCTGAGCCCTGTGAAAAAAACAGAAAGGAATGGTTAATGGAGGCGAGATAAATAGAAGGTTTAGTGAAAAGATACCATTTGCGATGAACCCTGAGGATGAGTAGAACTGTGATAGCTGAGAATATAAAATACATGCTTACTAGAACAATATGAGCAAAGACAGAGGAGCCTGGAAGAAAATACATTGCTTGTTTGAGGAATGGTCTATAACCTGGTGTGACTAGATTAAGAGAAATAATACAAAATGAAGTTGGGGAAGTAGGGTTGGACCAAGAGAGTTGAATTGGAAACGGGAGAGATTAGAACAGGTTTCCTGTGCAAAGAGAAATTAATATTTGAGAGTTTAGTAGCAGTACCACTCATAGTTGACATTGTTTCTCTCAGAACATATTTACTCAGCCAGTCATGACTCAAGTATATAATTTGAAAGGTTTCTGTTGTATCATCAGCATTTATTCCTGTTAGATGGTTCATGTTTCTTTACCGTTGCACATGCTATTAATGCTTATCTACAATGGCCTTTCCCATTTTTTTCCCCTGGCATATTTCTACGTGCTCTTTAAGGCTACAGGTTTTGATGCTTAGATTTTCTGGACTTTCTGGCATAATTAGTGGTGTGTTTTTTGTTTGTGTTTCTATAGTCATGTGTGTTTGTCATTTAATTATATTTCTTAAATGTATTATTTAATGGATATTTTTTTTCATCTCAGCTAAAGCTAATGCTCTACTAAGGCAGGAACTTTCTTTGGGATCATTTTTTTTCTCCCTTTTGTGCCCTAGTATTGAGTCTAGAGTGACATACTTGATATATGTATTGTGTGTTTAATGAGTAAATGAAGAAAAGATACTCCTTGCTTTTCTCTGTTTTTCTTTCTCCACTATTTCATTGTTCACTTTTTTCCTAAAAATAAATGTCAATTACATTAAAATGGAAATCTTTAGGGAGCATAGCTTGTTCCTCATAAGTTTCTTTTCCTGCGTGGAAAGTTTTCTTGTTTATTTTTCAATGACCTCTTCTGACCTAAAATGAATTGTTTTTTTTCCTTCTTCTTTACTGTTTAAGCTTTTTTATTTGGGGAACCCCTTGCAGTATTTTTGTGAACTATTATTTCATCATTATCCCCCAACATATACACACACATATGTGTGTGTGTGTGTAATCACATATATATTTTGGGTTGGGTTAGGGAAAATAACAGATGAGAGATTTAAAATCATCTCAACATTAGCATTATATAATCAAAGGCTGTTACTTTGTGTAGAAGTTAATTGGACTAGGATTTGAGAATTTAAGAGTCAACTTTGAGGAAGAGATGGGGAGAATATTTTCTTCTCTTCTGTCCTGTTTTAGAATTTCATGTAACCTCTGTCAAGGCTTTTCATTCTCCTGTAAAATTCTTTTAAAGGACTTCTTGTTTTTCATTTCTTGTTTCTCGTGTACACGAGAGTAAAGAATAGAGGAAAAAAATTGGAAAGGTGAAACTGAACTGGTTAAAGTGTTTACAGTCTTGCTAAAAGGATATTATGGCTACAGGCTAAAATGAAAGTAAGGATGGATTGGTTCATGAAACTTGTTTATTTAAAATTTGGTATTTTCCATTGTCAAAATTAGATTGTTATATTGTTTTTACCTTATCATGTAGTTATATAACATTTTAAATATCTTACTTATTTGGTAATTAATTGTCAAAATTACCACATGTTTATCTTTTAATTTTACTTTTTATTTTTAGCAAAGTGTGGGATGCTGTGTCAGGAGATGAATTGATGACCCTGGCTCATAAACACATTGTCAAGAGTGTGGATTTTACGCAGGTATCAGAAAATGGAATTTGTTTTAAGAAGTTAAATTGCTGTTATTATAGGATATGACAGTGGTTTTATATTTGATTGGTTTGTATATTTGGTTTTCTGGGGGAATATGTGGTGTATATCGGCTTATATTTGATTTGACTGTAGATTAAACTGTACACCTTTACAGTTGACTCTTGAATAACACAGGTTTAAACTCTCTAGGTCCACTTAACATGGATTTTTTCGCTGATAAATACTGCATACTGCAGTATCACATGGTCCACAGTTGTGCAATCTGCACATGTGGAGGAACCACATGTGGGAGGAACCACATGTACAGAGGGCTGACTATAACTTATACGTGGACTTTGACTCTGGGGAGGGTGGGTCCCCTGATCCCTTCGTTGTTCAACTCAACTGTATTTCTTCTTAGTTGATCCTATGAGGCTTTTAAGAACCCTGGAACTCTTGTATCAATACTTCAACAATAGCAACAAACATCTGAAAAGCCCAAATAATGTTTCCCAGCCACTTTCAGAAGGGAGAGGATAAATTTGAGATGATCACAGATGTACTCCTCCGTAGGCAGCCAGATCAGGGCCGACTAAGAGAAGCCATGTGGAGGTGGTATGACATTTGAACTGGGAAGCTTACAGGGCTTTGGCTATTAAAAATGCTCTACAGTATTTTCTCAGGAGTAATTGGTCTGTATCATCTCCTTGTGACATCTGTGAGCCTTATTTGGATTCTGTTTCGTGTTGAAGTTTCAAAGAGATGTAGCTTTTAAAATGGTTAATCTAGTAAGATCTTACTTATGTGTGTTTTCAGGATAGTAATTACTTGTTAACCGGGGGACAGGATAAACTGTTACGCATATATGACATGAACAAACCTGAAGCAGGTAAGTGTAATTTATACATACTTGTGGTTTTGTTTTCTTTTAATTTAAGTAACTTTTCCTGATTAAAGGAATTCATATTTAGTACTCAAATTAGGAAAATAAAGATAGTCACAAAGAAAAAAATTAAAGTATAGTCCATCATCCAGTATTATTAATTCCTGATAACGTCTTTAGCTTTCGGTTCATGTTTTTCCAGTTCTTTCTTTAATGCAGATATCTTTTGTAATACTGATTTATTTACTACATTGTGCTTGTATAGCCTTCGTACGATTTAAAAAATTATCATGGTAAATTTTTATTATGATACTGAGTCTAAAAAGGTGTATAACAGTGTTAACTACCTTTTGGTTAGAAGGAGTGGTTATTATCTGTAGAAGGTGAGAAGGGTAAGAATTCTCAGTGTGTATACATACTTAGACTTTTGAACCACATGGGTATATTAGCTATTCAGAAGAATTTTAAAAATCTGTAATAATAGTTTTTTCATGTCTTTAAATATTCTACTCATTCTTTCTAATGACTGTGTGGCTCTCTATTCTGTGGGTAAGTGAACTAGCCAATCTCCTATTATGGCTTATTTGGTTATTTACAAATTTTAAAGATTATAAGCAGTGTTGTGCTCAGCATCCTTATAATTGCATATACTTCCACAATTGTTTCTGTAGGATACCTACATAGAAATAGAATTGTTGGGACAAAAAGGAGGTACGCTTGGAAGCCATTGATAGATACTACCAAAGGGCCCTCCAGTGAAGTATAAAAATGTATCTATAGCTAACGTGTTCTAGCAAACACTGATAACTAGCTTTATCTTTGCCAATTTAATAGAAGAAAAATAATTCTGTCTTATTAATGTGCACTTGAAAAATTATTCATGAGATTAAAAACTGTTGAATACCATTTTAATGTACTTCTTTTGTGAACTAAGCACCTGTACATCTTTTTATTGCTCATTTTAAAGTTTCTTTATTGTATTCTCATTAGTTATTTGCTTTTAAATTTTGTCAGTAAGGTTTATGGTATGCACATTTAAAAAAATTGGGTGGTAAAACCTATCATTTCCTTTATGAATTCTCTCATTGCACAGAAGTTGTAAGTTATACCTTTTCTTCCCTAGTCAGATATTCACCTCTATTTTGTAGTATTTCAGTGCTTTTCTAGTCACATACTATGTATTTTAAAAGCTACCAAAATATGACAAAAAGAATTTTGTTTTATTTATTATATATTAGTTAGGGTCTTAAATTTTGTATCTTGGGTACTACTGTTTATTCATAAGTCAATAAACTTTAGAAGTTTGTAAGAAAGTCAAAGCTACATTGGAAATTAAACAGTTGTTCTTGAAATAGCTTTTCTAAAAGTACTTCTAAGGTGAGGAAACAAACTACCTTTGTGGATTATTTTCCTTTGGCACCTGGTAATTTTTCTTTTCATTCTCTCTAATAACTTTATGCCAAAACATAGCAAACTACTATGACCTCACTGAATCAGTGTATCTGTCTGACTCAGCAAGATAGTTCAGGGCTCAGGTAGACAACTTTCGTCGTCTTTTACGTTTCTCAAAGCTGCCTTTTGAAAGTGGCTCTTCCACTGTCTTGCATTGGAAAGAAGAGCAATTAACTGAGCTTTTACTGTCTGTCAGAAACCCGGTTAGAAACTTTAGATGATGGCTGCTGTAACGTGTGCGTGATTTTCATCTGTGTCTTGGTAGCAGTGTCTGTCTGTGTTTTGCATTCAGCTCTTGCTATCCACTCAAACATCATGCAGCCAAAGAGTAAGTTGGGATCATAGTACTGGTGTAGTGTTGTCTCTTTGGACATATCCACCACTGGCCAGCCTCCAAATTCCCACACACAGAACTTTGGGAATAGAAATATTGTCGCTTGGGGGAACTTAATGTGAAATACCTCTAGTAACTGTATTTTTTTTAAAGGAAAAGGCAAAAAAAAAAAAAGAAACCATGAATGTATATTCTCATTTGATTCTTACACTCAAATTCAGGGTATAGTGACTATTGTTAATCCAATTTCCAAGTGAAGAAATGTAGTCTTCAAAAGGTTGTGACTTGCCCAAAGTCAAAGTTGTGTTGAATGGTATTGCCTCCAACTTCTGCTTTTTCCCAGAGATAATAAGTGGTTTTGTTTTGTTTTTTAAGTCTTTGGAAAGTCTCGAACAGAGACAGGTTCCCACCTTTTTGATGCTTTTCTCTGCCAACAGTGGCTTGGAAGAGGGTCCTAGCATTAGTGATAGCACTAGAATTAGCTCAGGCTGTCTTGTTCCTGGGTCCATATTCTAATTAAATTATGTCACCTTAGTTATTCTTTTATTTCACTGAAGTACAACAGTTCTTTCAAAAGCAGAAAAGTAGGCTGGAGGGAGTGGTGTATTCAGTCCCATCTACATGTATAGTTCTTGGGTTCCTTGTCACACAGGTAAATTTTTGTTTCAGTATGGAAAAACTAAATGTATCCTAGGTAAACATCAAGTTTAAAATGTGGTGGGCTTTGAAAAGTTGCAGTCTAATTTAAAACATAGTTTTTCTTTTCTTTTTACATAGTTGTTCAAACATTGCTTAGTTTTAAAAATCAAATATTAACAAATGTATTTTAAATTGTTTTATCTTAAGAACCTAAGGAAATCAGTGGTCATACCTCTGGTATTAAAAAGGCTCTATGGTGCAGTGAGGATAAACAGATCCTTTCAGCTGATGATAAAACTGTTCGGTAAGTAATTCTTCTTTAATAATTTAAAGTTTGAAAGATATTTGACCTTAGAGCTTATATTTGAAAGTTTTTTATAACTACTATATAGGAAGAATTGTGTCTGAACATTACAACTTTGGCTGGGCAGGGGTCAGATTTTTCTGAAGCTATCCATTTACTGTTATAGAGCAGAATTCAGAAGACAATTAAGACTACTGACACCTTTATAAGCAGATGCTCTTAACCCGGGTCAGTGGGCAGGCTGGCCATAGGGTGTCCAGTAAACCCCTGAAATTCTATACATAGTTTTGTGAGCTGACACCTAATGTATTTTTCTGTGGAAAGATAACTATCAGACTCACAAAAATCAAGTGTAAGAACCATTATTTAGAGCAACGCTGAAATTGATTAGATTAGGAGTGTCTTAATAGCACAGTTTCGCTGAATCATTTGGGAAGTATATTTAAAGTATTAGTTTTGATTTCACCAACAAGCTACCAAATAATTTGATGTTTTATAGGATCTCCAAATTTCTCAGTATCATCTGTAATTTATGAGTTGGAGGTTGTTTTACAATTGTGGTTATTTCATTGGTTAATCTGCAGATGTAATTTAAGCTGTAAGCGTTTTTCTTAAATGAGTAAATACCTCCTTATTGTCCTCTTTTTCTTGTTTTTCTTCAGCCTTTGGGATCATGCTACTATGACAGAAGTGAAATCTCTAAATTTTAGTATGTCTGTTAGCAGTATGGAATATATTCCTGAGGGAGAGATATTGGTAATAACTTATGGACGATCTATTGCTTTTCACAGTGCAGTAAGGTATGTCTAAGAAATACCTTCATTTTCTTTTCTGGTAATACAGGGGCAGTTTAAGGTACTTAAAAATTGGAAGGCATATGCTAAGGTATTTAACTCTTTTAAAGGCAAATTTTGGCCTATATTATGTAATATGGAGGGAAGTGTTTCCATACCCGATAATAATGAGTTTTTTAAGAATTTGGTATACTTTAATCAGAGGAATTAATCAAATTAATTTCCAGATATTTAGGACATTTATTGGTAAAATTCACCAATTTTTAATCAGTATTTTTCTTAAAAGGATCACTAGACTGGTGCTGTAGTTTATATTGTTCATTACTCTATAAAACCTCTGTGATCTTGATTCTGCTATTTATTTCACTTTAAAATTTCAGAGAAATTAGTGATTTTTTTTTCTGCTTCCAAGTATGGTATAGACCTAATGATTTTTTTAAAAAGAGACTTAATTTTTGTGACTGTAAATATATTAAATGCTGATGTTGAAAATTTGGAAAATATAATTTTTAAAAACCTACAGTCTTACAGCCAGAAGGTTCGTGATAGCTATATTATTTGCTAGTCTTTTTTCTTCGTGTGTGTGTGTGTGTGTATTAGTGTGGGTTTTTTTCTTTAGTTACTAGTACCCTAATGAGTATAATTTTTATTTTTTTATTCTAAAATACTCTTAGCCATTAAAATTCTTTGCAAACAGTTTTACTAGGTGTTTTGCATCATAGGTTATACTAAATCATGTATCAGTTCCCCTGTTTTAACACTGCAGTGAGATTTGTGGTACATCTCTTGAATGTTTCTTTACAAGAGAATCCTGTAAGTAGAATTATCAGTTCAAAGGTTAGGAATGTCATGGCTGGAGCAGTCTGCAGCCTGTGTGCTGCTTTGTCACCCTGCCTGCCACAGCCCTGGGTGGGTGCCTTCCACACGCTGTGCACTCTGCTCTCCAGTGGGTAGATTCACAGAGAAACGTGACAACAGAAAATGGTGTTGGAACAGTGGAGATCAGCAGTTTTTCACAGGAAGCTTTGAGAGATGTTGTTTACTGTAGTCTGCCTGAAGTTGGAACACAGTTGAACAAACAAGATGAGTTTGGTGCTTTGGAAAGTGTGAAAACTGCTAGTGAACTCTCTTCTCCTCTATCAAGAGAAGTAAGTGAAATTAATGAAGCCCTTGCAGAAAAACCAGGACTTGTCAATAAATCTTGTTGTGAAGATCAAGAGGACACTGAGTAAACCCTTCAGAATTAGATGAACTAATGGGTGAAGAAGCATGTGAGAAATACAGAAAATCTATTGAGGAGTGAAAATGGAACCCCTAAATAAACTAGTTTGAAACAAACAAAACAAAGGGTGGCAATGTGTTTAAAGTTCTTAGTAAACATGCCACTTACTTGATTTCCATAAGGAATATACCACATTATACTCTGACCAGCAGTCCTAACCTTTCCTCTAAAGGGCCATCTGCAGAGCTAAGCTTCACTGAATGGCAGAAGGAAAGAGAAGGCAGTCGTAATGGAGATAAGCAATTAAGAATGTAAAAGAGTTCATACACACACAGTGAATTGATGATAATAGTAATGTTATTGATAATAATGTTATTGCTCGGAACCATTAAATTGTACAACTGTGTTCATTGCTTCTGGATTTGGGCAGCGTGCAGCCGTGCTATAGAACGTTGCCTGAAATGGTGGTGGTGGAGGTTTGCTGGCCTGTTAAAATATTCTAACATTTAAGTCAGAAGTTGCTATTCAGTGATCCTGCGTAAGTCAGCCTTAATTTTCATGCTTTGTAGTGTGTGATGATGGGAATAGGATGGCAACATTTTGGAGCTGAAATACTCTAATGTTGTGTGTTGGAAGCCTTTCAGGATTTTTAGGGTTAGACTGGAAAAGAGCTGGTGTCCAAACTCATTGATATTCAGGTGATGCTACTGTTAATGCATTGATTTTTGTTATGTAGCTGTAGTCTCAGATTTAGTTATTGTTTTATAGCCTGATAGTTAAAAACTGATCCATTTTTAGCAGTTCCATATTTCACAGTATTAAAGGTTTTTCCTGTTGCAGAAACTTATAAATTCTCAGCGGTTGAAAATAATACACAAGTAATCCTTTATATTAATTACTTACTGTAAAAACTTTTCTGTTTACAAAGATAATGCACGCTTGTCCTAGAAAAATTAGACAATGCAGAATTAAATTTTTTTCAAAGCAAAAATCCCAGTATATTAGCCCTACTGTTTTAATTAGCCAGCCCAGTCATTTTCAGGAAGGCATTCACTGCACAAAATGTGGATATCCCTCTATGGAAGTATCTTTGTATTTTGCGGATGAACTTCACTTGGGCATAGTATCCTTCTGAATTTTTTAATTTTTTTGCTAATATTATTTAGAGGGGTTTTTTTAGGTGTTTTTACTCTTTTTTTTAAAATTGAAGTGTAGTTGATTTACAAGGTTGCGTTAATTTCTGCTGTACAGCAAAGTGATTCAGTTATACATGTACATACATTCTTTCTTTATATTCTTTTCCATGATGGTTTGTCACAGAATATTGAATATAGTCCCCTGTGCTCTACAGTAGGACCTTGTTGCTATCCATTCTCTGTATAATAATTTGCATCTGCTAATCCCAGACTCCCACTCCATCCCTTCCTCCCCGCCCTGCAACCACCAGTCTGTGTTGTGTCTGTGAGTCTGTTTCTGTTTTGTAATTTCATTTGTGTCATATTTTAGATTCCATATGTAAGTGATATCATATGGTATTTGTCTTTCTCTTTCTGACTTGCTTAGTATGATAATCTCTAGGTCCATCCATGTAGCTACAAATAGCATCATTTCATTCTTTTGTATGGCTGAGTAGTATTCCACTGTATGTATGTACCACATCTTCTTTATCCATTCATCTGTCGGTGGGCATTTAGGTTGTTTCCATGTCTTGGCTATTGTGAATAGTGCTGCTGTGAACATAGGGGTGCATGTAGCTTTTTGAATTATAGTTTTGTCTGGATATATGCCCAGGAGTGAGATTGCTGGATCATATGGCAACTGTATTTTTAGTTTTTTAAGTAATCTCCACACTGTTTTCCATAGTGACTGCACCAAGTTACATTCCCACCAACAGTGCAAGAGGGTTCCCTTTTTTGCACACCTAGAGGGTTTTTTTTTTTTTTTTAACATCACTGTGTTTGACCAAATGAATATTGGATTATTCCTTGAGTTTCGGAGTTTAGGAACAGTTTAAATGTATAATTGTTTCCTTATATTATTTATTAAATATTAAAAATTTATAAATATTGTCTAAATTTTTTTCTAGTTTGGACCCAATTAAGTCTTTTGAAGCTCCTGCAACCATCAATTCTGCATCTCTTCATCCTGAGAAAGAATTTCTTGTTGCAGGGGGTGAAGATTTTAAACTTTATAAGTATGATTATAATAGTGGAGAAGAATTAGGTGAGTTGTCCTCTTTTTCTTAAAATGATGTAGGTACCTTGATCAAATGTTAGGTTTCAGTGATTAACACCTCAGCCAGTTTTTTAGCTGCTGCTTTGCTTTTAGCTGTCTTGCTTTACCGTCCAATGAACTTAAACTTGTTAGAATTATACACAAAGAATAAAAGACAATTTTATGTTTTGTTTCTTTGGGAAAACTGATGGATTTGGGTTGGGTAAATCAAACCTTGGTGAATAGACTAAATAGAATCTATTTTAATTGTTTATGGTTCATCCTTTATTGCTTGAATGTAAGTGACTTAAAAAAATTTTATTTATTTTTGGCTGCATTGGGTCTTCGTTGCTGTGCGTGGGCTTTCTCTAGTTGCGGTGAGCAGGGGCTACTCTTCGTTGTGCGTGGGCTTCTCATTGTGGTGGCTTTTCTTGTTGCAGAGCACGGGCTCAGTAGTTGCAGCGTGTAGGCTCTAGGGCATGCAGGCTTCAGTAGTTGTGGCACTTGAACTCAGTAGTTGTGGCTCATGGCTCTAGAGCGCAGGCTCAGTAGTTTTGGTGCACAGGCTTAGTTGCTCCACAGCATGTGGGATCTTCCCGGACCAGGGATTGAACCTGTGTGCCCTGCATTGCTAGGCGGATTCTTAACCACTGTGCCACCAGGGAAGTCCCTATAAGTGACTTTGAAATAAGAGATTCTTTTCCATTGTTTTTATTTAATGTCACTTTTCAAAGTTTTAGAATGTTTTGGCCACATGTTTTATGCTCTGAAAAAGAGAAGTAAATTATTTGCCTGGTATCTGAGGTCACAATTAGTGAATACTGAACCTTAGACCCAGACATTCTTACTCCAAAATCTCATATTCTTTCTATTCTCATGATAATTTTTTACACTCATGGTAACATGATCATGATGTTCTCTGGGGGAAGCTAGTGCGTGAGTGTCCTTGAGTTGAATAGACATGGAGACAGAACAGGATCACTGGTCTAGTAAACAGCTTTGAAAACTGATAAGGTGATAAGGCATTAGAAAGTAAATGAGAAAAGTTCATAACTAAGGATGTGCCTTAAACAGAACAACACCACTACTAATCTGAACATTTTCTCTTTAAACTCCATATAGGATCAGCACTGATCCTGTATCTTCATGTTCTGTGTGACAGAACGGCTAGTGGACTCTAGGTAGACGGCTGGGAAATGAAGAGGCAGTGTGTAAAAGAGCTCCATCTGGTGGCTCTCTATAGTCATAATAACAATTGGTTCCCTAGTAAACAGACAGTGAGTTTGGGGTTTGGAAATGGGGATTGAATTCACAGACTTTAGATCTGCTTTCTGTAGATTTTAGAGGGGTTTTCATTTACTCCCTTTCTTTATTTTTATTGGGACACGACGCCTCAGTTTTTTGTATATATATATTTTTTTAGAGACAGTCTGAAACCATAGTGTGTGCTAGGATTGCAAAGGAGTAATCTTTCAGAGATAGGGTAGACATGATGAACCAGTTTGTGATGAGAATCACTTTATTTTTAATTAGGTATAGTTCTTTGACTTTGCCCTCATGAATTTCACATCTTCCCAATAATGTAGACAATATTTTCTCTAGTATATCAATACTTAAATGTCATGTTTAAGTATTAAACTATCTAAAAACCCTTCTCTTCTTTTTCAGAATCCTACAAAGGACACTTTGGTCCCATTCACTGTGTGAGGTTTAGTCCTGATGGAGAACTCTATGCTAGTGGTTCTGAAGATGGAACGTTGAGACTATGGCAGACTGTGGTAGGAAAAACGTATGGCCTTTGGAAATGTGTGCTTCCTGGTAAGAATTTTTATTCATGATTTTGTATCATTTTGCACTGTTAATTTTGTTTCAGTATTTCTTTTTTTCTTTTTGCTGGGAAGAAATGACATTTTATTGTCATCATAATTTGCAAATAAACTCATTTACACTTTTATAAAATTTAATAGTTTTTTTTTACATCTTTATTGGAGTATAATTGCTTTACAATGGTGTGTTAGTTTCTGCTTTATAACAAAGTGAATCAGTCATACATATACATATGTTCCCATATCTCTTCCCTCTTGCATCTCCCTCCCTCCCACCCTCCCTATCCCACCCCTCTAGGTGGTCACAAAGCACCGAGCTGATCTCCCTGTGCTATGCGGCTGCTTCCCACTAGCTACCTATTTTACGTTTGGTAGTGTATATATGTCCATGCCACTCTCTCGCTTTGTCACAGCTTACCCTTCCCCCTCCCCCTATCCTCGAGTCCATTCTCTAGTAGGTCAGTGTCTTTATTCCTGTCTTACCCCTAGATTTTTCATGACATTTTTTTTCTTAAATTCCATATATATGTGTTAGCATACGGTATTTGTCTTTCTCTTTCTGACTTCACTCTGTATGACAGACTCTAGGTCCATCCACCTCATTACAAATAGCTCAATTGCGTTTCTTTTTATGGCTGAGTAATATTCCATTGTATATATGTGCCACATCTTCTTTATCCATTCATCCGATGATGGACACTTAGGTTGTTTCTGTTTCAGTATTTCTGTCTTTATAGATTTTAAAGTATATAATATGGTTACAGCAAAGAGAAGCCCGTGACTAATAAATCATCCACTGTGTCTTTGGTTTAAATTTTTTTGTTGTACAGTATATTCTGTTCCTAAATTTGTGTGTGTGTGTGTGTGTGTGTGTGTGTGTGTGTGGTTTTTTTTGTTGTTGTTCCTAAATTTTTACCCTAGATCATTTGGTGAATGGAATACTCCTAATGCAAAATGTGCTAGAGGACAGTATAAAGAACTTATAAGTAAATGTATTTAATCTCAGAATAATACTACTTAGTGATTCTTACTAGTAAAGTAGACATGTTTTTTAATAAAAATACTTAATGATCCCAGAGTAGTTGTAGTATGGATCTAAAAGTATGAATCTAAAAGACATACTTTTTTAGAATCACAATTATTAAGAAAGCTGTTCCTCTTATGTTTTGTAGCTCATCGCTTGGCATAGTCTCGGCGTACTCTTCTTGCTTGTTAAATGCTAGAAATTGCTAGTGATCTTATAATTCACATAATCATCATTGTTTTTATTTTTATAGAAGAAGATAGTGGTGAGCTGGCAAAGCCGAAGATCAGTTTTCCAGAGACAGGGGAAGAGGAGCTAGAAGAAATTGCTTCAGAGAATTCAGATTCCATCTATAGTTCAACTCCTGAAGTTAAGGCCTGAGCATCAGGCAGATGTACACAACTTATGGACTAAAACAAACAGAGAAAAGCATCAGCCTCCAGAGTTACTCTCTGCGTAAGGCAAACATGAGCAGTAAATAATGAGGAATATGAATTAGCTCCAGTGCTGGAACTAACCAACTTGGTGATACCTGTAAGTGAAAACGAAAGAGTATCAGCTGAAGGCAGATGGAGTTATGCTCTTGTAGTACGATAGTCTGTTGTCTTTTTAATGAATATGTGCAAACCAACATCCAGTTTCTCTTATTACAGGTAGATTTTTTGTAGCTGTTTATGTTATTATGAAGAGGGAAAATATATTGGCCTATTTTTCTGACTTTTCCCTTAAAGCAGAAAGCCATTTTTTTTGCTTTAGTTATAAAGAAGAGGGGGAATACATGATAAAGTAACTGGTTTGATTTCTCTCTCATTGTACACTGCTTCTGAACATCTAATTGTTTTTAGTTGTCTAAATAAAATGCCTCTAAAACAGAACTGTGTTTGTTTCTTGGGAAGCATTGATAGGTTTGAGTTTTATAAATGGAAATTGCCAGAAAGTTTTTCTACATCATAACTATATTGAAAGACAACCCGGTTAAAGATTCTGTAGTGAACATAAATTGTTTCCTGATTTTGAAATTCAGTTACTTGTACTGGATTTTTGAAATTTTTATGTGCTTTGGTAGGGTTGTATATACCTTTCTCCCTCCTAGATTGGATAGGGATACTTGACCTGCCTTTTAAAAAAAACTTTCAGAATAATAACTTATTTAAATGATACTTGCTGGTTAAAAGAAAAAAAAAAGTAATTCAGAAATAGCAGAAAGGTGTCAGAAAAATCACTCAAAATCCCACTACCCCAAAAAAATCTATTAAAATTGAGTGAACATTAACACACATGAGTGTACCTCTGAATGTGTATATGCAGATAGATAGGAAAGATTTTATAAAAATGGGGTAATTGTAGACCTGCAATGTTTGTTTTACTTTATCCTTTTAAGTTCAGGTGGTATTCAGAAAGCCTTTTTTTTTTTTTTTTTTTTAACCAACCTTTTAATAAAATGAATCAACTGAGTTTAGATTTGTGATACATTTATTTTTTAATATGGAAGGAATATTGAACTAGTAGTTTGGAAATACTTTAGAGAAATGAATAACATCTCTGCCAAATTGCTTTTTCTCTATCTTGTGAATGACCCTTGATAACTTTCCTTAAAAGGAATAACCAAGCAAAAAATAAGTTTTTGAGGATTTCTGGTAAAGTGGCAGAAAGCACAGTAGGCTGTGACTGCCTTAGAGGGCCAAGAGAGGTGTGTCATGGGGAGAGCCAACTGATAATTCACACAGGGTCTCAGCGTGAGGGTATTTTCTTGTCAACTTGCTACATGCCTGGTTCTCTGCTTTGCAGCAGCAGTATTGTCAGTGTACCACAGACTCTAATCCTAGTCTGATTTATCTTAAATACAGTTGAGATTTACATGCACCAGATTGGCATTATGAAATTGCTTGGTATTTATGAAGTTTATGACCAAAGGAAGTTTCTTCTATTCAGGTTTCATAAAAGTCAAAAGAAAATACAGATGCATACTTACACCATCACTGGGTGGCATATAGCTTGAAATCTGTAAAAGTTGTTTTAAGTTTATGAGTTGAAGAATTTCAGGCCATGGAGCTCTGTCATACCATAGCTTATACTTGTGTGATTAGCGAGTTCATGTTGGTCAGATCTCTGGTTGACCATATTGTATTAATTGTCAAGTTCTTAGGTTTTTAGATTCTGGTTACCCAGTCAAGTCATTTTAGGTTTTGGCTTTTGCCGGATTAATAAGAGTTGCTTATGATCATTAGCTAAAATCGAGGTGTTGGCAGAGCTGCATTCCTTCTGGAAACGGTAGGAGAGAATCTGTTTCCTTTTTCCAGCTTCCAGAGGCCACTGGCATTCCTTGGCTTGTGGTCCCTTTCTCCGTCTTCAAAGCTGGCAACATAGCATCTTCAAATCTCTGAGTCTCCTGCCACCCTCTTTAACTTATTAAAAGGACATTTGTGATTACATTGGACCCACCTGGATAAACTCCTCAATTCAAGATCCTTAACTTACTACCATCTGTAAAGTCCCTTTTGCCATGTAAGGCAACATTAGCAGGTTCCAGGGATTAGGATATGGACATCTTTGGGGGGCCATTAGTCTGTTTACCAGACCTTCTAATGGTAGAATCCTATAGTAGAAATTTAACAAAAAGTTCAAGTATATACTTACGAAAATTGCATTTGTCAAAGTCTCAAGTGTCCTGCGTGTTTCTAACCCAGTGGTCACTTTTCTCATCTTACCAAACCTTCAGCAGCATCCAATAGTTGTCTACTTCCTTGTTTTTGAAATACTTTATTTTTTTCACTTCTCTGCAACTTCTATCACACTCCTGGTTTTACTTAAATCTTTGTGACTGCTTCTGAATTTGCCAGTTCCTCCTTTTCAGCTTCAGGTCTGGTCTATACTTTCTAGCTCTGCTCTCCAAAGGGAAAACTCACTGTGGGATTCATTGTTTTCTGAAATCTTTCAAATTCATAGATCCAGCCTGCTGCCCTGAGCACCAGAGTTTAATGGCATAGTTGATGTTCTACCTTAACCTTTAGTAAGCGTCTCAGACTTAGCTGTGGAAAACAGATCTTAATTTCTCAACCAAACCTATTTCCCCCTCAACTTGTTACCCATTCTGATGACGGGCACTGCCTAAACTGAAAGACCTAAAGTCCTTGAGTCTGTTCTCTTATCCCTATTTTTAGTCTATATGTAAGTCCTGTGGGTTCTCCTGAGTCTGTACTTGCCTCATGTCCACTGTTACCACCCTAGGCCAGGCTCCCTCTATTTCTCACGTCACGTAGACGGCTGCAGTGCCTTCCTAACTGTTCCCTCTTGCCCCTACTCCCTCACCCTGCCCTCATACCATCCATTTTCTACACAGTAGGAAAGGTAATTGCTTTAGGACTTGAAGAGGCTGGGTGACTCTTGTTTAAATCCATAGTGTCTTCCTATTATACCATGTTTTTACTGTTTTCTGACTCTTGCTGCCTTTATGACTTTTTATTTTTCCCTTGCTTGTACTGCTCTAGCCTCAGTGGCTTCATTTCACAAGGCCTTTTCACTTGGCTTGCTATTTCTGCTACTTGAGCCACTCTTACTTAAATATATGCATGGCTGACCCTTTCTTGGGATTCAGGTCTCAAGTCCTGTGACCCTCTTGTCACTTGCTATTTTGCCCTGTTTTATTCAGAGTTCTTACCAGTCTGAAATTACCTCGTATATTTTTTGTCTCCACCAATAATGCTTTGCTTAGAAAGGTGGCTGGTACATCATAAGTGCTCAGTAGATGTTGCAACAAGTCCCTAAAGGAGCACCAGATCTTACCAGACCAGTAAGATTATTTTTCAGTTATGCAGCAGACCATCCTCTCCACTGAAGACTCAGAGATGTGGCCGGAACCTACTCAAAGCACTTGCCTCTCCAGTGAATTCATGTACAGCTTCATCGGACTTGAGATCCAGTAACCTAGGAGGACTTCAGCTTGTGTGATGCAGTCTCCCCATCTCCACCCTGCTTCCCATTCCATTCTTGCTCTGGCGCTTCCTCTCTATGTCCTAACGTCATGGTAGCTCAAATCCTGCCTGAGTTTTAGTAATTTATCCTACGAATCATTGCATCTCTGTGTCATCCAGAGGTTTTTCTTCTGAGAAACCAGGATTGAGTGCAGTCAGTTCCCTTGAGAATTTTTCACGTCAGTAAAGTTCAACACATTCGTTTTAATGTCTACAAAATAGTAAAGATGTACCATAATAACTGAAAGGTTACATGTTTTCATACTTCAAATTCAGTGGAATTATTAATTTAGCTGCCTGTTTTTGAGACAAAGGTGGAGGCAGATGGATGTAACTGTTCAGGATGGAGCAACAGAATGGGGAATTGAAAATGCAGACCAAGGGAAAATATTTCTCTTGTAGGAACCTTATGTTTGACACCTGAATATTATCAGACAAACAGTGATTCTGTCGAGTTACATGTGGGTCTCACGCTAGGGGGATTCCTGAAGAAAAAGAATTACTGGAGCAAGAACATTCTCAGATAGGCTTAGCTTTGCTTAGCTATAGGGATGCACAATTGCCAGTGTGACAGTGTCAGCTAGATCAATGTGACTTTAAAATCAGCAGAGTTCTTGAAGAAACAAATGAGGCCTCTAACAAATTTACCTGTGGAAACAAGGCCGGAGTATGCATCTAAATGATAGCTAGTGAACAGTAACCATACTTTATAGGTTGAATCACTTTATATAATTAATGAGAGAATGGAACTTGGTCAAGTGGAAAATAACTGGTTAAAGTTTACAGATGTGTATAGAAATAGTATTTATTAAGTGCCTTATGTTAGATTTTCTGCTTGGTTTTAAAATACTGTTACTTTTTAATCTCTCCAATAACCCAGTGGAGATAGGTAGTATCTCCATTATACATATGGGAAACTATTTCAGAGGTTAAATGACTTGTCTAATGAGTTTGGCTTCAAAGAAATAGTTGGAACAGTAAGTGTGTGGTCTGTAGGTTATATTGCCTGGGTTTGAACAGATTTGGTGGGGAGGGATCAAATAATTGATGGAATGGGCTTAACTCATACGAAGCACTTATTAGCTAGTGTTATGTATTTATCAGTGATTCCCCAACTTTGGGATTTGGTGGAAAAATAGATTAAAAAGGCGGGGGGAGGGGTTAGGTGGGGGTCGGTGGCAAGACTGAGTAGTCTGCCTCTAATTTTGCCACGTGAGGCTATGGAAACATCTACCAGCACAATATTCATGAAAGCTCATTTTAAAATCCAAGTTTGTAGTGAAGGGCATAGTGTCAGGACTGTTCTTTAAATTGAATAAAACGTCATAAAAGACTCAGTATAATTCTTATTTTTCTTATTTCACCATGAAGTAGGAACTAGATGTTCTAGAAGTCTCTCTGCAGTTCTGAAATATTTTGATTCTAATATTCATACTCTCCCCTAGTCCTCCCTGTTTCTACACTTTACCCCATCCGATTTAGAAATACTGTCGACAGTCCATAATCTAAGTGAATTTTTACCTAAGGAACCTGTGAAGGACTGCTCTAAGAAATCATAAAGACTACAGTCGAATAAAATTGGACTTGTTAAAACAGTGGGCATTATAAGAAAGTAGCACAAACAGTAATATACGATCATTCATCTAACAAATACTGTAGTAGGCCCTGGGCGTATGACCAAGCGAACACAAGTATTGGGTTGGCCAAAAAGTGCCTTCGGTTTTTAAGTAAAAATAAAAGACACAGCCTTCATTTTCACCAAGAACTTCATTGAACAACGTATTCACCCTTTTGTTCTACTACCTTCTGCCATTTTCCAGGCAACTTTGTAATTCCATCTTCCCAAAACTTCTTATCTTTTTGAGCAAAGAACTGTTCCAGGTGCCTTTTACAGTCTTCCAGGGAATTGGAGTCTTTTCCATTAAGAGAATTTTGTAAAGACCAAAATAAATGGAAATCCGAAGATGTAACATCTGGTGAATACGGCAGATGAATCAGAACTTCTCAGCCTAGCTGTAACAGTTTTTGCCTGATCATCAAAGAAACATGCAGTCTTGCATTATCCTGATGGAAGATTATGCGTTTTCTGTTGACTAATTCTGGACGCTTTTTGTCGAGTGCTGCTTTAAGTTGGTCTAACTGGAAGCAGTACTTGTTGGAATTAATCGTTTGGTTTTCCGGAAGCAACTCATAATAGAGGGCTCCCTTCTAATCCCACCATATATGCAATATCACCTTCTTTGGATGAAGACCAGCCTTTGGTGTGGTTGGTGGTGTTTCATTTCACTTGCCCCACGAGCTCTTCCGTTCTACATAATTGTACAGTATCCACTTTTCATCGCCTGCACAATTTGTTTTAAAAATGGAACATTTTCATTACGTTTAAGTAGAGAATCGCGTGCAGAAATATGGTCAAGAGGTTTTTTTTTTTTTGCTTAACTTACGTGGAAACTAAGCATCAAAGCGATCGACATAACCAAGCTGGTGCAAATGATTTTCAGTGCTTGATATGGATATTTTGAGTATGCCAGCTATCTCCCACATGGTATAACGTTGATTGTTCTCAGTTAATGTCTCGATTTGATCACTATCAACTTCAACTGGTCTACCCGACTGTGGAACATAGACCAGGGAGAAATTCACAAACTACTTTTGACGCGTTCCATCAGTCACAGCACCTTCTCCACACACTGCACAAATCTTTTTTTTGCATTTCAGTTGCATTTTACCTTTCTTGAAATGATAAAGCATATTATGCCAAAAATGTTGCTTTTTTTCTTCCATCTTTAATATTAAAATAGGTATACAAAAATTCACCAATTTTGGAGCTTCCCTGGTGGCGTAGTGGTTGAGAATCTGCCTGCCAATGCAGGGGACACGGGTTCGAGCCCTGGTCTGGGAAGATCCCACATGCCGCGGAGCAACTAGGCCTATGAGCCACAACTACTGAGCCTGTGCATCTGGAGCTTGTGCTCCACAACAACAGAGGCCGCGACAGTGAGAGGCCCGCGCACCGCGATGAAGAGTGGTCTCCGCTTGCCACAACTAGGGGAAGCCCTTGTACAGAAATGAAGACCCAACACAGCAAAAATAAATACATTAATTAATAAAAATTCCTACCCCCAACATCTTTAAAAAAATATTCACCAATTTTGATGTCTTTTTTTAAATGCATGCTGATAGGACAGCTGTCACATACAATCTAAAATGTGTTTTTTTTAAATTAATTAATTAATTTTGGCTGCATTGGGTCTTTGTTGCTGTGCGCAGGCTTTCTCTAGTTATGGCGAGCGGGGGTTACTCTTCGTTGCAGCGTGCAGGCTCTAGATGCGCAGGCTTCAGTAGTTGTGGCTCACAGGCTCTAGAGCACAGGCTCAGTAGTTGTGGCGCACGGGCTTATTTGCTCCACGGCATGTGGGGTCTTCCTGGACCAGGGCTCGCACTCATGTCCCCTGCATTGGCAGGCGGATTCTTAACCACTGCGCCACCAGGGAAGTCCCACAAAATTGTATTGCATGAAGTTAAAGACAACTAAGTGCTACTAGAGCCATCTTATGGAAAAAACTGAATGAACATTTTGGCCAACCCAATAGTTCAGGCCCTTTGGCCTTTAACTTTTGGATTATTCCTGTCTCCCAGGCCAGGTATGTTCTTGAGGTTTCAAGATAAATATGACATATCCTTAGAGCTTTAGTTTTCACTGAAGGAGAAGCAGGGGTGGGAAGATAAGTAATTTATCCGGTAACTTTTTATTTAAAAACATACCCACAAAAAGGAATGGCATGCCAAATGGGTTAAAAGAATACAATAAAGACAATTTTACTCTTGTAAGAGCCAGTTTGGTCTTTAGCTCCAGATTGCATGCATAGTTTCTCTGCCTCTAGGTCGGTGATTCTTTGCATTTAGCTTGCATAAACATCATCTGAGGGAATCTGTTAAGAATACAGATTCCAAGGTCCTAGAGATTCTGATTCAGTAGGGCTGTGGTGAAGCCTAGAATCTGTTTCAGGAGAAAAACTTTTGGGTGATTCCAATGTAGTAGTGGTCCAAAGAGCTGAGAGGCCTTACCTTAAGGATGGCTACTTCAGAAGTTTCAGAAAGCAATAAATTTAAAAGGGAAGTCCACAAAGTGAAACTTAGCAACATTTCTTCATTAAAAAAAACCCCTCACTTTTTGCATTCCATCCCTAGTGTCTCTGAATGCTGCCAATTTGACATACGTTCAAACTGTAGAGATTAATTCCAGATTAGTACTGTGCAGCAGGCCAGTTTTAGAAAAAGTCCTTGAGAAATTCTTGTCAGATATATTGCAAAAATGTTTGCTAGAGGAGGCTGTCCTGATTCTGGTTTTCCAACTAAATTAGGATCTCACAGCTTTTTTTAGTTTGTTTTAATACATTTACATTATCCATGAATGCATAATGAATGGCTTGGAATCTGGCTTAGAGTTGTTATCTGCCTCTAAGAAATAGAATTCCATTTATTGTCTTTGTATCTTTTAGGGATTTCAGGCCTCTCCAGCCAAAGATCACCAGGAATAAATTTGGGTTTACTGACTTGCTGCAATAAGGAAGAATACTCACCAGGGGAACTGTGAGATGTCTCAGAGGGTGTCAGAAATGACATAGGATTTGGGCTTGTGTTTGGTGATTTGGGGAAAGTTCAAGGAGGTGGGCCATTGCTCTGCACTGATGCTGGCAGGAAGGGGTGATAATTCCGACAGGGCATTTTAATTCTTATCTAAAATACAAGAAGAATGGGGTGAGGCTAAAACTGACAAGTAAAGAGGTGACAGTCACTTATAACAGCCAGGATTAGGGGGCTGTTTGGTCATTTTTGTGGTTTGGACAATGTTCATTTTTTGTGTTCAGACGTGATTACAAGGGGGCTTGTTTTTGTTGATTTATCAGGGGCACAATGGCCTTGGCTGATGTTGGTGTTCTGTGAAATTGTTTTACGTTCTACTGGGGAACACGGTGGTCTAGCTGTGAATGCTAGGCCAGCTCGGGGCTTTCAGGGTGAAGACAGAAATAGGTAAAATGCTATTATATAAATGAATGGGATGTAGACACTTCCAAAATGTTTGGCAATGGCTTTGTGCTGACAAGGCTGAGAGGCAGCTACGTGTGGGGGGAAAAGACTGGGATTACCTTTCCTATGTAGCCTATAATTGCTGTGTGAAGCTGACAGTAACATTCGTAGCTTCCATTTGTTGAGCACCTACTATGTGCCATGATGTGTGTTGTACTAGATGCTTTACACATGTACAGCACCTTTGCAAGTCAAATCTATTTTGAACATCCCCATTTTACAGGCAGGAACATTCCTGGAACCAGCTAGTCATTAGGTGGAATTGCTGGTGTATTGAGTTGGACCCGTTTAGAGTCTGTTCCAGTACACCAGGATGCCTCTGTTCATAACTTTGGTGTCTGTAGGGAGAGCAATGGAGATACAGTACATACTTGGCAGGATTGTTCTGGGATTCGAATGCTATCATCTCTCTGAAAGTACCTAGCATAGTAACTGGCTCATGGTAAACAAGGCGTAACTAAGAGATTTCCTTCTTTCAGCAGAGTGGCGCTGTCTCTGACCGTGAGTACAGAGTTGATTAGTAGCCTGTGTTGAGTGACTCCAGACAACTTTAACCTCCTGCTCACAAAAAAAGTCAGGCTGAAAAAATTCTTAGTATCACAGAATCAGAATTTTAGAGCTCCAAGATGTTGTCAAGGGACTTCCCTGGTGGCGCAGTGGTTAAGAATCCGCCTGCCAACACAGGGGACACAGGTTCGAGCCCTGATCAGGGAAGATCCCACATGTCGCGGAGCAACTAAGCCCGTGAGCCATAACTACTGAGCCTGCGCTCTAGAGCCCGCGAGCCACAACTACTGAAGCACGCGCGCCTAGAGCCCGTGCTCCGCAACAAGAGAAGCCACCGCAACGAGAAGCCAGCGCACTGCAACGAAGCGCAGCTTGCCGGAACTAGAGAAAGCCCGCGCACAGCCACGAAGACCCAACGCAGCCAAAAATAAATAAATAATTAAAAAAAAAAATGTTGTCAAGGTGCTTGCTTACAGATAAGGAAAATGAAGCTTAGAAGGGCAGTTGATGGCCCAGTGTCACACTTAATCGCTGCCAGCGCAAAGCTGAGACCCCAGTTCTTCCCACTCCTAGGCCCCCTGGTTTTTCAGGCCACAGAGTCTTCAGGAAGCCAAGCGTAGAAGTCACAGGGCACCGGGCCCCAGTTTGCTGGTTGGCCGCCCTTACCAGGCTAAGGGATCACCGCTCCCGGTTCAGGTGTCGGGTCCTCGAGCTCTGGTCTCAGGCAGTAATTGGAAGGATCCTCTCCCTTCTTGTTCTGTAATCCTACTGTGAAAAGTCTCCAAATTCTTTTATTCAGTACAGTCAGCAACTTAAGGGTTTCACCACGAGTTCTGGCAGCATGATTTACGGGAGTTAGTATGCGAGCTCCGCACCTCGCGGAGAAGACCGAGGAATGCGCGTAACGGATTTTCCCGGCAGAGAAAAGGACCCGGGATCCCGCCTCCGCGGCCCGGCCGGGGGCTCCGCCCCCAGAGCGGAGAGGGCGGGGCGTGCGGCGCGCGCGTGCGCGCGGAAGCAGGAAGGGCAGAACTAAAGCGGGCGGGCGCGCGGGAGCCGGCGGTGCAGTGGTGGCTCTGCCATGTCGGCGCACCAGCGGGGCACGGAGCTCGGTAAGGGCCTGCGGTCGCTCCCTCCCCTCTCCGTTGCTCCCGGTCCCCTGTCTCTTCGAGCCTCGCGCCGCCCGGTGCCCTGGCCAGGGGTCCCCGGGGCGCGTGCTCCCCGGGGCGGGAGGCGCAGGCTTGGCGGCCGCACCTGGGAGACGCCGCACTTGGGAGACAGCCCCTGCGCACCTGGACCCCGCAAACCTTGACTCCCAAGCCTTATATTTATAAGCGGAAGGAATAGGAAAGGATTAGACTCTTATCTCCCAACTCATTGCGAAAACAAAAACAAACAAACAAACAAAAAACCCCCAAAGACCCCCGGACAAACCAGATGAAAACCTCCCTTCCACGCTCCTAATAGAATTATCTTGTGCGATTTAATGCCGGGTTTCCATAGGTAATTGTTAACACAGCCGTATCCCCAGAGTGAGCGTGCTGTTGGAAAAGTTGTCTCTGGACTATATAACTTAATGTAAATTGTATGATTTTTAGAAGTACAGCGACTTCTAAAAGTGCTTGGATTATTTCCTCATTTATTTCATTTCATTGATGTTCTAAAATATTTCTGGCAAGAAAACTTAGTTTTGATTTCCCAAAATGTGAAAAATTCGCAATTCAAACATAGCAAAAGCATGATGGAGCCAAAGGTTAAGGATCTCAGATTAAGTATTATAGCTTCCATATCGGTATCCTGGATCTTCAGTTTAGCTCTGTGACATCGGGCAAATAACTTAATCACTCTGTGCTTAAATTTCTTAATCTGTAAAATGATTATAATAGTAGCACTTACCTCATAAACTGGTTTGGAGATTAAATGAGAGGATGTTAATTGTTTGGCACATTGTGAGTACGTAGTAAGTATATAATAGTATTATATATATATATATATATATATATAGTAAGTATATAATAGTTTACTAGGTACTCACAATGTACCAGGTAAGTATGTACAGTAATAGTATTAAAAGGAGAATTCTGTTTTTAGGGGCCAGTTTTGAGAAAATTAGCTATAAATTGTATGTAAGTCATACGGGTACACTTTTTTCTTTAGAAGTGACTGTTCTAACTAGAAGTCTAGGCTTCATGAGATGGTCCAGAACTTTTGTCGAATGGTAAGAGCTTGTCTTTATACAGGCAGGTGATTTCCTCACCGAACTGATTCTCCTTTACTCACTGCCCTTTAGCAGGTTATATTTTAAACTCTAGTTCTATCTTTGGAATGTGGACTTTAGTAATAAAGGAGTTCCCTAGATTGGAAGATCCAGAAAGATGATGTATGGGGGATAGGGATGGGCTGTGAGTCTTAGTCACCTTGGTATCTTCAGGGTATGGCTGCGTGACTTTGTTTGCCATTTGATGCACTGTTATTTCCCCAAAACTTAGCAGTTTATTTTTCTTTCAAGAAACACAATTCTCTTTCTCTTTCTTATTGAGGTATAGTTGACATAGAACTTTTTAAACTTTATTTGCAAGAATTAGAATCACATCCATTCATTTGTTGAAAAGTAACAGTATAGACAAAAGTCAATTGCTATGTAGAATAATAGTAAATGTGATTTTTATGCAGCTATTTAAATGATCATAGTTTTGTTTTATTCTCTTTGTTTAAATAACATCAGATATATTTCAAGGGTGTTTTTCCTTCACTGGTATTAATCATTAATCCAGACAGAGATTTGGCCTAAAATAAATTATTTGAAATATTTATGTACTAGGAAAAAAAATCATTCAGTATTAATTTATGCAGTTTATTAGTTGATGCCTTTTATAGTTTTCTAATTAAAAGTTTTTTAAAATAAACACTTTTTTAAAGAAATAAACTTTTATTCCCTTATTACGAAGGAATTCATGTTTAATGTAAAAATTTTAGAAAATACAATTAGAACAAAAAACTAAAATTATTACTGATACAGTCACTAATTTATATTGTAGTGCATGTATATACTTCTAGTTAATAGACTTTTTTTTTAAATAAATAGGTTCATTTGAGACTGAATCTGACCCTCATGATAAAACCTTCAAGGAAAACATTCTTTTATGGACTCATTGGACCTGAGAAAGAAAGAACAGACCCTCTAATGTTCATTTTTATGTCAGTGTTTAGTGATCAATCCTATGTTTAAGATATTTTCTACTTAAAACATTAATTTCTCATTTTCTCCAACTTATACATAAAGCTAAGAACCTCTTTGGGCAGTGTTTGCCGTTAAGTGGGTAGGTGACAGCTGTGTCCTCCTATGGAGAAGGCTTGACCAGTTTGGAATCAGAAGGAAAAAGAACCCTAAATCTGGTCTAGCTCCAGCCTGTGGCTTTGGCCAGGCTACTCGCTTTCTTTGAACAGTAGATCAGCGGTTCTCAGAGTGTGGTTCTGGGACCTACAGCATTAACATTAGGTGACAGCTCATTAGAAATGCAAATTCTCAGGCCACATTGATCTCTTAATGAGTCAGAAACTGGGGGTGGGGCCTGGCATTCTGGTGGTTTTAAAGTGGTTCTGAAATGCACTCAGATTTGAGAACCACTGGCTTAAAGATCTTTATGGCTCTATGGAGTGCTTCTGGCCCTTTGCATTCTATTAAAATGGACCGATGATGTTCTTTTCCTTATTCTGCTAGATGCCTGTTAAGTTTTGCTAAAATGTAGGTGCAGCAGGGGCAGCGATCTTTCTTTTCTTTATTGATGTATCCCAGGCAGTTAGGATAGTGTCCGGTACACGGAAGGCCCACAAACATGCCTGCTGAATGCAGGAGTGAATTTAGAACTACTCCTTGCTTGGGAGCACTGGGGTGTCCACCTGGGCCCTTGTGTGTGGACAGGTGCTGTGCAGTCTCTACCTTCTCCCTCTTTTCTGAATAACGTTACAATTCAATTTTGTTACTTCTGTCTTGAAAGAGATCTCAAGAGGCTTACGAAGCATGTTGGCAGTGTGGCTTCCTTTCAAATGTGATTTTCTTTGGAGGCATCTGGAAAATGGGGGTGTTGTATTAGGTGACTTCTAAGGGTCTCTGCTCTGTATCTGTCTGTATATCTGTAAGGTCTTGTGTTCAGAAAGGAAATTTACAAAGATATCTGAAAAACAGAAAAAACCTAATTGAAAACTGATTTTTAACTGGGACGGGATGGGGACAATTCTACGAGTTTCCTGTGTTGCAGTAAAAAGAGATTGTTTTAGGCATATATCCACAATTGGAATGATCAGGGACCAGGATTACTGAGGATTGTTTTGCTCTGTAGGGGCATTTTTTGTAATCCAAGTCAGAACAAACAGAAAGGGCAGTTTATTTGCTTAAAATACAGATAAACGAGATCAGTTTTGGATTAGTTGCCAAACCAAGAAGCAAAACGGGGATTTTGTATTTTACGAAAGCACTGTTACGCATCCAAAAAGTAGTTATTGAGTACCGATTGTGAACTGGATAGTATTACCCTGGGCTCTGGGGATACAAGATGGACAAGGGTAGTCCCTGCCTTCACAGAGCTAGGTCCGATCCCTAGCTGGGCATCGAGCCAAAACTACAATTAAAATAAGTGCAAATGTGATATGCAGTTACTTTGCATTTAGTTTTGTCTATTTAAGAAATTAGATAGTTGTGCCTAAACTGTACCTTAAATGAGTTGCCATAACAGAGTTCTGGCCCTCTTGGCCTTATAACTTTTATTTTCCCTTTAAGAACTTAGATGAGAATCAAAATGTAAGTAGCTCATTTCTGCCACTTGTGCTAAGGCATAACTTTGGTGTAGAATGCTTCAGATTTTGGTGGTGGTGATTTTTCCACTGCAAAGTTATCTTAGAAAAGTTAAAAAAATTTTTTTTTTGACTGGAATCTTAAACTTTCAAGTTAGGCAAAGCATGGGTTGCTTGCACAATAATTCTTTATTTAACACTAGACACTATGCCTAGGTGCTGGGTATAATGATGGTGGTTACCATAGAGCTTTAGTTTTGTGCCAGGCACTATACTGAGTGCTTTTTGCATTATCTCATTTAGTCTTCACAACAGCCCTGTGAAGATTTTATTATGATCTCTGTTCTACAGATGTGCAAACTGAGGTATAGAGAGTTTGAAGTAACTTGCCAAAAGCCAGTTAGGCAGAGCTAATGTGGCAGAGCCAGAATTCACACCTAGATGGTTTGGTGCTAACACTACATGCTTCCCCACTGCAATTGGTCTATTGGTGCTGCCTGGGGCACTTGATCTGTGATGTAAGAGAAGGCAAGTCGATAGCTAGTGAGTAATTTTACTGTGACTTTCTTAGCTTTGATTTGCCTGTGTCTATGTGAAAGATTTTTGTTTTATTACCATAACCTATATCTTTTTTTAAATTTTTAATTTGATATTGGAGTATAGTTGGTTAACAATGTTGTGTTAGTTTCAGGTGTACAGCAAAGTGATTCAGTTACATATATATATATATATATATATATATATATATATATATATATATATATACATGTATCTATTCTTTTTCAAATTCTTTTCCCATTTAGGTTGTTACATAATATTGAGCAGAGTTCCCTGTGCTATACAGTAGGTCTTGTTGCATAACCCACATCTTAACCATTGCAATTTGTTTGGGGGAAGATGAAGTTTATCCTGAGGGAGAATGGAAATATCCAAACTTTGGTGGATTATGAGAGTAAGCTTAGATGTAACTGAATAAGAAATTTTCTGGGGTGGCATCTTAAAGCCAGCCTTCCTCTGGGATTTCTTCAGGTAGGTGCGCTGATGTGCCTCAGAGCATCATGGGGTGGGGACCTGGGAGTGAGCTCCAAGTGGTCAGGGTTTTTTTTTATTGGTTGGATTGTTTTCTTTTTCTTGTCTCTTTGTATTTTTGAAAACCCCAGCTCTCATACTTATGAAATGCCTGCATTAGTACCTGTTTTCACTAACGGAAAGAAATTCAAAAGAATTTTTGCTTTTACGAAAAGTTATTAGACCTACTAATATAGGTCTTCCATAAAAGCGAAATGGCATAATGAGAACTTTCGGAAAGTGGGTGATACTTTTCACTTTGTGCCAGTTCGGCTGACCGAAGTTTTCCTAGGAGCCTTCTACTTTCAGATAGTAGGGGAAACCTGTATTGATTATAAACCTGAATAACAAAACTTTTTTGCTGTACTTTTTTTTTTTTTTTTTGTCCATGGCTCATGGTCCTAACCGCTTCGTGGCATGTGGGATCTTCCCGGACCGGGGCACGAACCCGCGTCCCCTGCATCGGGAGGCGGACTCTCAACCACTGCGCCACCAGGGAAGCCCTTTTTTTTTTTTTTTAAACTTTAAAGCAATGTCAAACTTTTAGGAAAGTTGTAAGTGCAGTAGAAAGAACTTTTTCCTTTGAACCACCTGATGAACACGGTTGACTGACATGATGCATCACCACCCCTGGATACTTGAGTATTTCCTATGGGTAAGGACAGTTTCCTCAAAGGCTGCAACAACCCTGCAGTCCTCAAAGTGAGACCTTTAACATGGATACATTACTACCATCCAATCCACCAACTTCATTCACGTTTGGCCAGTTGTCCAAACAGGTTTTTATTTCAAAAAGATCCGTTTCACAATCATATGTTGCCTTTAATTGTCGTGTCTTTTTAGTCTTCAGGCTGAAATGATTGCTCAGTGTTTCACTGACTTTTGCAGCATACGGGCCAGTTATTTTATAGGATGTTCCTCCGTTTCTGTCTGCAGTGTTTTTTTCGTGGTTAGATTCAGATTATGCATCTCTGGCAGGAATTTCACAGAAATGCTGCTGTGTTCTTCTCATTGCATCCTGTTAGGTAGCACATGGTATTGATTTGTCTCATTATTGATGGTGTTCATTTTGATTATTCGATTAAGGTGCTGTCTCCTAGGCTTCACCACTGTAAAGTTACTTTTTAACCTTTGTAATTCACATGTATTTTGTGTGGTGGCACTTTGAAACTATTTAAGTACCCTGTTTCTCTGCAGATTTTCAATTTATTTATGTTTGTTTATATTAGTATATATTTGAGGTTTCCTATTTTTTCCAAATGGGTTGTTATTGTTACTATTATTATTTAATATTCAAATTGTTTAGATTTTGCTAAGGGGAGCCCGTTCAGCCTAGCTTCTCTCGCTGTCTGACGTGTACCATTATTTTTGAAGTACTTCATTCTTTTTTGGCTTAACAGGGTGTCCCAGGCTCATCTTATACTTTCCCTGCCCCAGCACTAGAGTCAGCTCTTTCTGCAAGGAAGGTTTCTTTCAGTGGATAATGGTATTTAGATGCCATGATCTGGGCGGTAGGTATGCGCATGGTGATTGGAATGTCTCTGCTCCGAATCCCCTTACTTGGTAGAGCTAGAGAATGTGTACACACACACACGCACACATGTTTACTTCTGTAACTGTCTACTTACCATCTATCTATATCTCTCTATATAGTGAAAACCAGGAGTTCAGACTGATTCCTCCAATTCCAGTAGAATACCACGGATATGTTCCATTTTTCTCTCTTTGCATATTTGAATCCCTTCACATGCTGGGCTGTACATACTCCATGGCCAGTAGACATTCTTCTGGACTTACTCAGGTTCTGACACTCTGAGCTGGCTACCTTCATCCAGCCTGGGCTCCAACTGCTTGCATCAGGCTGCTGCCCACACTGATACCCCCCAGCAGGTCTATGGCTCTCTGGGCCAGGCTGCCCATCCATGTAGATAGCCTCCTTTTCCTGCTTGTCTCGACTTCCATGTCTGGCTCCCCCTTCCCTTTGTGCAGACACCCTCTGTGTTGCGATTGGACTCTGACCTACCCCCCGTGCTTAAGTGCCCCCCTAGCTTGCTGGGCTCCCATAGCCCACTGTGGGCCATAGTGAGTCCCCCTCCTGACCTGGCTCAAATGACTCCCACCCTCCCGGGGTGGGGGGTTAGGACAGTTGTTTAGGAGGGGAGGGGACCAGAATGCATTTAAAAAATTTATTCTTATGTATTATAAACTTATACACATTTAAAAAAAAAAAACCCCAAACGAAGTAGGGTTCCTGCTATTCCTGGCACTGGTTACTTGTTGCTCATGGTAATGGCTGGGATACCAGAGTGACCATAGCCTGGTCTCTGCTTTCCTGAAGCTCACAGTCAGCGAAGGGACACTGTCATGTACATCATCACAGGAGGATACAGGTGACCATATAGAAGTAATCAGATTGGAAACTAATGGAGGAATTTACAGATAGTCCAGGGGAGGTTTTTGGAAAGGATGTTTTTGACAGGGAGTAGTTTCTGCAAAGGAACTTACCCAAAACAGCCTGGCATGTTTCATTAACTATAGGAACCCAATTTTCAGATTTCTGATGTAATCTCATTCTGTAATGGCTAACAGTGATATTTTAGTGAAGAAAGAAGAAAAAAACTCTTCGTATTCTATGTATGAAATTCATCCACAGAGTCAATATAACGATCGTCTACGCTTTTAGGTTTTAAATTGGGCATCCTTTTCTGAACTCAAACTTTGATTTTACCTTAGACGTCTTTTACCATTTGCTTATAAGCATGAGTGATGAGTCTGTGTTTTATTATTCTGATACTGTTTTGGTAAACAGAAAGAACTATAATCATTTGGGTTTGTTGTATAATTAAATAATTAAAAGTTTTCCATGGTGCTTGCTAATTAAAAAAAAAACAAACAAATTTTTTTTTTTTTAAAGCATCTGAGCTCTGTGGATTTTAATTGTTAGGAGGGAACACGAAGTTCAGGCGCTCATTTGAAATGGGATACCTCTGCCGGGAAAGAAAGATTAGTCAACGAGACGGCGGAGAGAGCCCTGGAGGATGCGATTTAGACGTGTCACTAGAAATTGTTTAAGTGGAGAGCGCTGACCCCTTTAAAACGCTGCCTGTCACTGGAGGATTGGGTCACCTTGAAATGTGTTCATCTTTGAGTTAAAGGCATAAAAAGGCACTTTGAAATTTTTCAGTTAACTTTGGTGTGTGGTGTGTGTGCATCTGTGGATGTACCTCTCCTCTGCCTGCCGCAGCCATGAATAGTCATTTCCCTGGAAACCGAAGTGGTCGCACAAGAAGGATAAATGTTTCATCTCCGCTCCAGCAAACTATACAGATTTGTAAGTGTTGAGACTCTCCCGGGCTGCAACTTCTGTCTTTGTAGAGTCAGGCCTACTTCCCCTAAAGCAAAGTCTGAGATAAGAGCAGCCTCTGGTAATTACTTCCTAAAAAGGTGCCACTTAAGTGGTGCTTTGGTTCTCCTGGAATGTGGTTAATAATGTCAAGATTGTGGTGTTTAATGTCTGGTAAAAATATTCAAATTAACCGCTCTTGTAATTCAGATTCAGGTAAGCTTTGCAACTGAACACCTAGTGGACACAACTCCTGCCCCATGGCCACAGCATAGAGGTGTGTTTGTGTGTGTGTAAGTGTGTGATTTCATTCAGTGTCTAACATTTGGCATTGAACTAGGTGTCTGGCATGTTTAAAGTCTACAGACTATTATCTCTGATGTAGAGATCCTTGTATAAACATTACTTAGGAATATGTCAAACACTGTTTCCTAGGGAAATAAATAGTGTCCGCATTTATAAAGCTACCTTTTTTTTTTTTTTTTTTTAAAACATGTCACAGTTTCACAGCAGGAAGACATCTTAGGTATCAGTCTCACAGATAATACCTTGTATTACAGACAAGTAAATGGGGACCTAAGGAAGGTAAAGCTATGGTCACAGGGCTGGTTAGAGGCAGTACTGGACTTGAGACTCAGTCTCTGTCTTTGCTGATTTATTCCAATACATTTGCGTTACCTCCATTTACCGTTAGCTTTGTAGGAGCTCGGCTGGGCTCTGGCCCTGAATCAGGATCACCTGAGACGCTTGTTAAAAATGCAGATTCCTGAGCTCCACAATAGCTTGCGTTACTCGTATGAGAGGAGGAGCCCAGGAATCTACATTTCACAAGCTCCCCAGATGGTTCTCATGAACACTGCAGATTGAGAACCCTGCAGTAAGCCAGAGTGACCCACATCAATTAGAGTTTCAGGGAATCTTCCGTTACTGTATTCAGTTGGCTTGTATCCGCGGGTTCCGCATCCCTAAAGGGCTGATTGTACTGTGCCATTTTCTGTAAGGTATTTGAGCATCTGTAGATTTTGGTATCCGTGGGACTCCCGGGACGAATCCTGTGGATACCGAGGGACGACTGGATTACTTTGTTGAGAAATCCTTTCTCTGTCACTTTCACCTTTACGTTAATATCTTTTATATGTCATAGTTTTTTATATTTCGTTACCAAAGCTTCTGCAAGCAAATTTGGGGACAATTTAGCCTTTTATTTTCTAGTCGAAATATGTCACCAAACGTGCAAAGCATATTGTGAAGGCATGTTGGAAAAATCAGGAGTGTAAGGCAGGTGTAGGTGTATATATCTGAAAAGTGCATTGTATCTGAAATGGAGCATATTTTATTCAAATAATGCCAGTGGCTAAATGGAAAAATATAGTCAAACAGTGGTCCTGATGATGATTTTGGAAACTTATCCGAGAGTATCTTCTCCATGGTCTCAGAGACTGGAGGGGGCAGACCCTGAAGATGCCAATGCCCGCAGATGTGATGTTGTCCACCAGAAAGAGTAATTTAGTTAGTTTTCTGGTGGGAGAAAACATATTCATATTTCCTTGGAGATTATTAAGTTTGTATTGTGGACTCAGGGAGGAAGGGGACAATCCTCTATATATTTGTATTTGGCAACGTAGCTCCAACTCTGTATATTTTGGCGTTTTGGGGGGAGAGTTTCTTTTTTCTTCAGTATTTAGGGAGAAACTGAAATGCTTCTGATAATTTTCCAAAGAAACAAGAAATGTATTTTAGTCTTGTATCTTTATAAGCAGAGTTTATTTTCCTTTTTCAAAAAGTTTTGACTCTCAGGAGGTAATTATTATTATACTCTCAAACCCTTCCATCCAGCACATATATGTAGAGTACCTAGTGCGTACTCGGCACTATCCAGACGAGGGCCACAGAAGTTGGGAGGCCCCGCCCTTGAGAAGCTTCTCTTCATCAAACTTTGAAGTGTCACTGGGAAAGCACAGAGCTTTACTCTTGCCAGGGAAAGCAGACTTTGCTCATCCTTGGGATATGCAGTTGCCCTGTTTCAAACAATGAACCCGTCAACATTGTATTGATATTTATTACTAACATTTAAAAATACTGTGGGGGGCTTCCCTGGTGGCGCAGTGGTTGAGAGTCCGCCTGCCGATGCAGGGGACACGGGTTCGTGCCCCGGTCCGGGAAGATCCCACATGCCGCGGAGTGGCTGGGCCCGTGAGCCATGGCCGCTGAGCCTGCGTGTCCGGCCGCAACGGGAGAGGCCACAACAGTGAGAGGCCTGCGTACCGCAAAAAAAAAAAAAAAAAAAAAAATACTGTGGGAAATCTCTTGCATGAGGCAGAGATCTCGTATGGGTTTTATCAGTGAAAACACCTCATGGATCTGGCTCCAGGAAGAAAAAAATCACAGTTTCATTCTGCAGATGAATATTGTTTGACTGGTTGTAATATTATGCCAGTAACTACATAAAATAGAGAAGCTGTGGGACTTAGTGATTAGCATGTAGAGTCTAGACATTAGGCATTGGTGCTGATAATATGGAAGATGCCTCAGAGAAAAAGCAGACTTCTCTCTGCTTCTGAAAGAGAGTTAAATTGTTTTGGTGCCGACAAGAGTACGTTTACAGGTCAAGTGAAGTCAGGCATCCTGTGTAGTGAATGTCAGGGGATCTGTACTTGGCCATGTATGCTTCACCCAGTGCATTGTGGTTTATCAGGAGAGGATACAGGATTGGGACCCAGGCATTTTGGTCCTTTCTCTGACAGCATCTGGCCATGTGACCTTGGGTAGGGGACTCCAGTGCCCTGGCTTGTGCTTTCCGAATTGGTGAAACAGACATATGACAATGTTCGTTGATCTGTTGTAACAGATGTGCCACTCTGGCGGGGGACATGGATAATGGGGAGGGTATGCCTGTGTGGGGCGGGGGGTAAATGGGAAGTCTCTGTACCTTCCACTCAGTTTTGCTGGGAACCTCAAACTTCTTCAAAGAATGAAGTCTATTGAGAAAACAAAACAAAATACAGGCACATGATCTCTGAGAGTCCTTCTGGTTCTGAAGTTCTTTGAGTCTTCTGGTCATTACTTAGAGTTACCATTCTGTGGAACTGTAGATCTGCGATGGTCTCTGTGCTTGGAATTCATACCTGTCCCCCCTTCTCTGGTCATCACAGTCCTCCCGGGCTTTCAAGGCTCTAAGTTCCAGTGATCAGTTTTTATACCCCACCCCCCACATTCTGTGATGATTAGACATAAAGAAATACATTATTATGTATTTTCTTTCTCTCTAGATGTTTCATGAATGTGCATCTGGACTTCACAAGTCTTTCATGCAAGCAGAGCCTTTTATTTTGTATTCATTCCTCTGCATGGCAGAGTATTGATCATAGTCTTAGTGTTTCATTCATAAAAAGTACCTTGTAGATTGACCTCTTCCTCTTTTCTTCTGTTCCTACACTTTGCTCATTCTATCGCATATCCAAGTCATGACAGTGGTCTTTCTCATCTGCCCCAGGAAAATCCATATTTGATTAAACTTTTCCTTATAGATTTTTGTTCAAATAGAACAAATTACGCTTATGTTCTCATATTTGCTATTTTGATGATTTGGCTCCTTTAAGATGTATTTCCATTTCATGAAAAATATAAAATCTGACTTAGTCAAATTAATGTAGTTGCAGTCTTTAGTAGAAAGGCGTATTTGAATTGGGGGGACAGTCAAATAGTCCTGTCACCTACTGTATGGCTCAGGGAACTCTGCTCAATATTATATAACAACGTAAATGGGAAAAGAATTGGAAAAAGAATAGATACATGTATATGTATAACTGAATCACTTTGCTGAAACTAACACAACATTGTTAATCAACTATACTCCAATATAAAATTTTTTTTTTTTTTTTTTTTTTTTTTTTTTTGCGGTATGCGGGCCTCTCACTGTTGTGGCCTCTCCCGTTGCGGAGCACAGGCTCCGGACGCGCAGGCTCAGCGCCATGGCTCACGGGCCCAGCTGCTCCGCGGCATGTGGGATCTTCCCGGACTGGGGCACGAACCCGTGTCCCCTGCATCGGCAGGCAGACTCTCAACCACTGCGCCACCAGGGAAGCCCCAATATAAAATTTAAAAAAAAGAATGAATCCTTTTAAGTAACTGAACCATATATTAAAAAAAAAAAATAGTGCTGTCAGGAGGTCATGAATGGGTTTAGCCACATAGGAATTCTTGCAAGACTGGAAGTGGAAATGTCTGTTAAAATCTGTTAAAGTTGCATGTCAAATAGTTGAATTAAGTAAATATGCTTTTCACTCTAAAGATTTTATATACAGCATCGTAGAAATAGCTTGAGTTTGGAATCATAGAGACCTGTTTGAATCTTAGCCCTGACATGTGCTGTGTGACCTTGGATAAGTACTTTAATCTCTAAGGTTCAGTTTCCTTATCTATAAAATGGACCTGATGTCTTCGTGGCAGAATTAGTGTGAATATTCAATGAGAAATATAGTTACCTCATGCTTAACTTGATGAGTGACCAATAAATGGTAGCCATTATTCCAGTAATCTTCCGAAAATACAGCTTTCATTATTTCACCTCCTCTGTTAAAGGCTTGCTTCATTTCCTCTGCTGTTCACTACTCATCTCCCGAGGTCCTTTGCCTTGTCTTACGGCACCTACTGATTTCTGTCCTGTGTTTGCATGTTGTAGTGATGCTTTATATAATAAGCTGCTTGAGGGTAGCATCTGTGTTTGTTGGGTCTCTGTGTCCCTCATATTACATAGAACAGTAGTTTTCATGGTGCCTGTAATTGTTTGTATTAGTGTTAAGTGAATGAATAAAGAAGCATTAGTGCCTTTTCTAGCAACTTACAATGCCTGTTGTGCGAAGCCCAGACATTTTGCTCTCTCTCTTTGAGGATCCTGGATCATTTGGCCTGTTCCTGTTACCCACACCTTCCCCCTTGGAGGTCAAGCTTAAATCCCTCCACTCTCCTGAAACCTTCTCTTATTCCTCTTGTTTAGTAGATGTCTTTTAAATTATTTAGATTTTCTTTTTTTCTCTGTAACTTTGCTTCTCACCATGTTGATTACTTGTTCCTTAACACCAAAGATGATAACTCCTACATAACAGGCATACCTACCTGAAAACTTTGGAAAATGAATCAGTATGGAGGTTTTACTCTTTCAAAGTATGAAATGTTTAAAATTTATGCCATTTAGGATGAAATTTTCCTAAACTTAAGTATCTTTAAAAAGATGTTTTTGCCTAATAGGTAGTATATAGGCATCATAGTAATTTAAAAAAAACGTATAAATAGAATGAAATTAAACTTGCCCACTATCATACCGTGGAGAAGCAGAACTCTGAAGGTTTAGCCTCTGTGTGAAGTAGAGTGCACTAGGTAAAATTTAATTGTTTTTTGGCGACTTGGAGGATCATCATTACAAGCATGTTAAGTCCTTGTAAGTACTCTGTATCGTAAGTACTCAGTAAATATTAGCTTTCAGTAATAAAAGGTATAAATGGACTCCTGAGGCTTTTAGAGCCACTTTTCTCTAAAGTGCCTGGGCTGCTCTGCTTTTTTGGTTCACTGAGTGTATTTTTATTTTATTTTTTTGTGGTACGCGGGCCTCTCACCGTTGTCGACTCTCCCGTTGTGGAGCACAGGCTCCGGACGCGCAGGCTCAGCGGCCATGGCTCATGGGCCCAGCCGCTCCGCGGCAGGTGGGATCCTCCCGGACCGGGGCACGAACGCGTGTCCCCTGCATCAGCAGGCGGACTCTCAACCACTGAGCCACCAGAGAAGCCCTGAGTGTATTTTTAATAAGTTTTTGATTCCTCTCGTGTGATCAGGATGTCACTCTTCTGCTATGGAGATCTCCACCTTCTGATTTGCTGTTTTGAATATGCACTAGGCTAGAAACAAGAGCATCGAAGTTTCTAGAATTGTGAGAAAACTAAGAGCAAGAGGGTTCTGAGTGGAGGTTCCAGCGGCCTTCCACAGTTGGGGTCTGCAAGAGAATTAAGCCTTAATGCCCTAAGGCATTAAGCCTTAATGCCTAAGGCATCATGTATAATGAAACAGTTTTTCTCTGGTGCATTTAGAAGGGTACTAGTTCTCTCCTGGGAGGAATGAGAAAGTCACTCAGATTTATTATTTGTTCTCTGGTTCAGATGAGGAACTGTGGTTAAGAAAGACTGAGGCTCTCCAGTAAGTCGGGTGCATAAACGCCATCTGTGATGCTGTGAAATCTCTATTCACAGATCAGAGCCCTTCTCTTTACTTAGCCTATGCTTCTTGGTGACATGCCAGAAAGGAACAGTTGCTGCTTGCCTGATTTTTTTTTTTTTAAACAATAGTTAGTTTGTCTCATGGCACCAGTTCTGTGTTGAGCTCCTGGAGTGTTCTTAATAAGTATCTGTTGACAAACCAATTGACTGTTTTTTACCTTTTTATTATGAAGGTTTTCAAACATTCATAGAGATGGAGAGATTGTGGTAATGAACCATATACCTATCCCCTAGATTCAACAGTCATAGTTTGCCGCACTTGCTTTACTAGTCCCCCTCTTTGCTATAGTATTTGAAAGTAAATCCAAACTGACGTCATACTATTTTGCCCCTACTACTTTGATATTTATCTCTAGAACACTGTATTGTTACAGAACTACTTGATCATTATCATGCTGACAAAGTTAAACTTGATTTGCTTAGAATATTTTGAAAGGGAGATGCTCTTGCTTTCATGAAGATGGTACTATGAATACCATTACAATAAAAGTTAATATTGATTGAGTCCTTAAAATACACAAAGTCATATAGCTAAGTACATGCATTAGCCTGTACTTTCTTCCTCCCAACAATTTTATATAGTCAATACCATTTTTATCCTGATTTTACAAAGTGAGGGGGCTGGGTTTTGAGAGGTAAGGCATCTTACCTATAATCGTATAGCTGGCAACAGTGGTGGGCTGGGACTCAGCCCTAGTCTGTGTGACTTGGGAGACTGCTCTTAACCTCAGAACTACCTTGCCTCTTTATATACTTATTTTTAATTTTTCATACTTACGTTTGTTATTCTTCATATAACCTCACATTCCATATATGACCAACTGCTAATTACCAGTCTTAATTGGAAACCAATGAAGGTAGACAGGAAATCTATAGATAATCTCCAAATGTTATTATTTATTTATTTATTTATTATTTTTGTTTTTGCGGACGCGGGCCTCTCACCATTGTGGCGTCTCCCGTTGCGGGGCCATGGCTCACGGGCCCAGCTGCTCCGCAGCATGTGGGATCTTCCCGGAGTGGGACACGAACCCATGTACCCTGCATCAGCAGGCGGACTCTCAACCACTGCGCCACCAGGGAAGCCCCGGGAAGCAGTGTTTTGAATCAGCACGTGGTGATTGCCACTCGAGTTCAGTTTTGAACAGAGGTTCCCAGGCATTGTTGGCAGTCACGGTGCTCCATAATGTGACGGGGTTGGTTTGTTGGTTTTGGAAGGCTGTGTCAACTGGAGTCCTGTCTGCTACAGCCAGGGTGTTTTATTTTATTTTTTTAACATCTTTATTGGAGTATAGTTGCTTTACAATGGTGTATTAGTTTCTGCTGTATAACAAAGTGAATCAGTTATACATATACATACATCCCCATATCTCCTCCCTCTTACGTCTCCCTCCCACCCTCCCTATCCCACACCTCTAGGTGGTCATAAAGCATTGAGCTGATCTCCCTGTGCTATGCGGCTGCTTCCCACTAGCTATCTGTTTTACATTTGGTAGTGTATATGTGCCCATACCACTCTCTCACTTCATCCCAGCTTACCCTTTCCCCTCCCCGTGTCCTCAAGTCCATTCTCTAGTAGGTCTGCATCTTTATTCCTGTCCTGCCCCTAGGTTCTTCAGAAGCTTTTTTTTTTTTTTCTTAAATTCCATATCTATGTGTTAGCATACGGTATTTGTTTTTCTCTTTCTGACTTACTTCACTCTGTATGACAGACTCTAGGTCCATCCACCTCACTACAAATAACTCAATTTCATTTCCTTTTATGACTGAGTAATATTCCGTTATATATATGTGCTACATCTTCTTTATCCATATTTTAGCCCATGTTAGATGCCTGCTGTTTTAGGGGTACACCTACATCCCAAGCTCCTCCTGCATGTGTTTAAATATATGTATTTAAACACAGATAAAGATATTATTGGAGAGCGGGCGACTGTGGTATGCAGGGATATGGAAAGCGTTTGATATTTTCTGTAAATAAGAAGGTAGTGAGAAGGTGATAGAAGGCATGTATGGTACGTACAGTAGCTATGCAATAAATGTTTATTTTTTATTTTTCTTTCAAAACTTAGTTCACTTTGGGTTCAAAGGTTGATCTCTTGTCCCAGTTTGAGAATTTGGGTATGTAGTTCGAGACCACCCAGATTAAACTTTTCTGCAAATAAATATATATGTTGTGAAGTATAGCTTTTTATTTATTTTTTAAATTTTTTTCTGTTTGCGCCGCATGACATGTGGGACCTTAGTTCCCCAACCAGTGATCAAACCTGGGCCCCCTGCAGTGGAAGTGTGGAGTCCTAACCACTGGACTGCTAGGGAAGTCCAGTATAGCCACTTTTTTGAAAGGAAATTGGCCTTTGAAGTCAGACTGCCTGGGATTCAAATCCTGATTCTTCTACCCGTGATGTTTGAGTTTTCACACCTAAAAAAACATGGTGAATAAAAGCTAGGCCACAGGGTGAAGATTAAATGAGTCATTACATGTAGAGCAGCAGGCATGGTGCCTGGAACGTTGTGAGCTACAATAAGGATTACTTACCCTTCTCTTTACACAGGATATAATAGGAATGTTGGAAAGTTCTGACCTCAGCGCCGAAGAATAACTGATTGTGAACAAGGATATTTGCCAACTGGAATATAATGCCGGAATGCCAGAATGTCAGAATGCCAGTGTATGCTAGAGTGTAATGGGGTTGAAGTTTGTACTCAGTACTACCTTTATAGTGATTTGCTTCCCTTCATATGGAAGTTTTAAAGGTAGTTATCATTAGGGGCTTTCCCCACCCAATGGGAATTTATCCATCCTAAGTTCTTTTATTTTTTAAATTTTTATTTATTTATTTATTTATTTTGGTGATCAGCGTTTTTGAAAACTGATAAATAGCCAGACTGTAGAGTGTTTATTGGATAAGTCTCATTGGTGCCATCCAATGACTATTTTAGGTAACTAATCACAGACAAGTGCTCATACACTATTACTTGAGAGCGGCGATATTTTTTGGTAAAAGTGGACATTGGTTTCAAAATTGAAATAAACAAATTTTAATAGCAAAATTGTAGTGATTCTCCAGAGGTCATTTAAAAAGTATTTGCCTAAAAGGTGAAGTGTCAGGAATAATATGAACTCATAAACTTCCATTAACATATTTATTCGTTCTTTTTTGGGGGGAGATTAACATACTTATTTAAATTTAAATGAAGTAGTTTTTATTATTATTTTTAGTTCTATCATGTAGCCTTTAAATTATGCTTATGATATTTTGATAGGATTAGTCATGTGCAGGTCTGTCCTAGCATGTAAGAATCCTTGCAGACTCTAGCTTGTGTGACTAGCACGATGTCCAGCATGGGTAGCAGCTTTATGAATAATGTTTTCTATTAAAAAAAAAATGCCCAGAGCGTTTTGGGATGCTTTCAGATTTTAATTTAGGAAAGTCTGTAATCAAGTCTGTCATCGAGAGGAAAGAGTTAAATAGGTTTTCTCTGAGGCTCTTAGCTCCTAGAGTAATTAATCAGATCTTCTCAAAGGACTGAGAGATGGATCTTTACCAATAGGGGGCCAAAGTTTTCCAGCTGCTTGATGAATTTCTCTGAGGTCTAACGATTGCTTCTGAACATTAGGCACACTTAGGGGCTTGGAGAAACTGTTTAGAAGTTTTCTCAGAGTACATTGAATTGAAAGGCTAAGTATTTGGAAATCCAAATGTGGTTTAGTAAGTTTTATGATGTGTCTTTACGAGAGTGTACAGTAGAGTGGTAAAACCAAGATCTTGGCAATGGAGTGTCTTGTATTATGGGAAACTATTAACAAATTTATTTAAGATGTTAATTTGTCTGAAAAACATGTGGTTTCCAAATTCGACAAGCATATATGAGCCCATGAAGCTTCCTAACTTGCTTTGCATGGAAAAGTAACAGGTATAGAGACTGAAGAACCAATGCTTGATTTAGGCTGATAGAGTGAATCTGTTTTATAAAGGCAAAAAATAGGCTAGGTAGAGTGTAAAAGAAAATGTAAAGGACTTTTTGTCTTCTTGCTTCTTAGATTTTTTTCTGCTGTCCTTACAAAGCAAAGCGTCTGGGATATGGTGAAATGTCAGTTATATTGTAAGTCCATATGTTAAGTCTGAGTCCAGAATGTAAGTTCTGGTGGTCTATAGAAGGGAGATGTTGTGCCTTTTAGGAGTATAATGGTATACTTTCTAATGACATTTCTGAAATAGAGGGAAAATGAAATATAGGAATGCCTTGTTTTATTGCACTTTAGTGTACTTGGCAGAAGTTGTGCTTTTTACAAATTGAAGGTTTGTGGCAACCCTGCGTCGAGCAAGTCTATCCCCATCATTTTCCAACAGCGTTTGCTCATTTCTTGTCTCTCTGTCACGTTTTGGTAACCCTTGCAATATTTCAAACTTTTTCATTGTTATTATATTTGTTATGGTAATCTGTGACTTGGGATCTTTGATGTTACTGTTGTAATTGTTTTGGGGCGCCACGAACCACACTCATATAAGATGGCAAACTTAATCAATAATCGTTGTGTGTGTTCTGACTGCTCTACCAACCTGCCGTTCCCCCATCTCTCTCCCTCTCCTCAGGCCTTCCTATTCCCTGTGGCTCAACAGTATTGAAATCAGGCCAATTAATAACTCTACAATGGCCTGTAAGCGTTCAAGTGAAAGGAAGAGTTGCACATCTCTCATTTTAAATCAAAAGCTAGAAATGATTAAGCTTAGTGAGAGAGGAATGCTGATAGGCCTCTTGCACCGAACAATCAAGTTGTGAATGCCAAAGAAAAGTTCTTGAAGGAACTTAAAAGTGCTACTCCAGTGAATACACAAACGATAAGACAGCGAAGCAGCCTTATTGCTGATATGGAGAAGATTGTAGTGATCTGGATAGAAGATCAAACCAGCCACAACATTGCCTTAAGTGAAATTCTAATCCAGAACTAGGCCCTAGCTCTCTTCAATTCTGTGAAGGCTGAGAGAGGTGAGGAAGCTGCAGAAGAGAAGTTTGAAGCTAGCAAAGGTTGGTTCATGAGGTTTAAGGAAAGAATCCATCTCCAAAACATCAAAGTGCAAGGTGAAGCAGCAAGTGCTGATGTAGAAGCTGCAGCAAGTTATCCAGAAGGTCTAGTTCAAAGAATGCAGGTGGCTACACTAAACAACAGATTTTCAGTGTAGATGAAATAGCTCTATTTTGGAAGAAGATGCTGTGTAGGACTTCCATAACTAGAGAGGAAAAGTCAGTGCCTGGCTTCAAAGTGTCAAAGGGCAGGCTAATTAACTGTCTTGTTAGGAGCTAATGCAGCTGGTGACTTTAGTTTGAAGCCAGTGCTCATTTACCATTCTGAAATCCTGAGAATTATGCAAAATCTACTTTGCCTGTGCTCTATAAATGAAACAACAAAGCCTGGATGACAGCACATCTGTTTATAATACGGTTTACTGACTATTTCAAATCCACAGTGAGACCTACCGCTCAGAAGAAGAAAATATTCCTTTCAAAATATTACTGCTCATTGACAATGCACCTGGTCACCCAAGGGCTCTGATGGAGGCGTACAATGAGATTAATGTTGTTTTCATGCCTGCTGACAACAACATCCATCCTGCAGCACATGGATTAAGGAGTAATTTTGATTTTCAATTCTTATTATTCAAGAAACACATTTTGTAAGGCTGCCATGTGATTCCTATGATGGATCTGGGCAAAGTAAATTGAAAACCTTCTGGAAAGTATTCACCATTCTAGATGTCACTAAGAACATTCATGATTCATGGGAAGAGGTCAAAATAGCAACATAAACAGGAGTTTGGAAGAAGATGATTCCAACCCCCATGGATGACTTTGAGGGGCCTAAGACTTCGGTGGGGGGGGAAGTAACTGCAGATGTGGTGGAAACAGCAAGAGAACTAGAAGTGGAGCCTGAAGATGTGACTGAATTGCTGCAGTCTCATGATAAAACTTGAACGAATGAGGAGTTGCTTCTTACGGATGAGCAAAGACAGTGGTTTCCTGAGATGGAATCTACTCCTGGTGAATATACTGTGAAGAGTCTTGAAATGACAACAGAAGATCTAGAATATTACATAAGCTTAGTTGATAAAGGCGCGGCAGGGTTTAAGAAGATTGAGTCCAATTTTGAAAGAAGTTCTTCTGTGGGTCAAATGCTGTCAAACAGCGTTGCATGCTACAGAGAAATTGTTGGTGAAAGGAAGAGTCAACTGATGTGGCAGACTTCACTGTGGTCTTATTTTAGGAAATTCCCACAGCCACTGCAACCTTCAGCAACCACGACCCTGATCAGTCAGCAGCCATCAGCTTCATGGCAGGACCCTTCACCAGCAAAAAACATTACGATTCACTAAAGGTTCAGATGATGGTTAGCATTTTTTAGCAATAGTTATTTTTTAATTAAGGCATATACATTTTTTTAGAAATAGTGCTATTGCACGCTTAATAGATTACAGTACAGTATAAGCATAACTTTTATATACACTGGGAAACCAAAAAATTGTTTGACTTTATCGCGATATTCACTTTATTGCAGTGGTCTGGAACTACACCTGTAGGATCTCTGAGGTCGGCCTGTAACAGGGTGGAACTTAGAGAATTACTAGAGAGAATTTAGTCTTATCTAAAGAGAGTTCTAGGGGCTTCCCTGGTGGCGCAGTGGTTGAGAGTCTGCCTGCCGATGCAGTGGACACGGGTTCATGCCCCGGTCCGGGAGGATCCCACATGCCGCGGAGCGGCTGGGCCCGTGAGCCATGGCTGCTGAGCCTGCGCGTCCGGAGCCTGTGCTCCGCAACGGGAGAGGCCACATCAGTGAGAGGCCCGTGTACCCGCAAAAAAAAAAAAAAAAAAAAAAAGAGAGAGTTCTAGTTTTTGCCTTTGGCTTTGGGAGGTAATATCGAAGTCCTTGAAACGTCCTGCCTGATAAGAGTGGTTTGGGGCCACACCAGATGACCTAACAATGTGGTTCATGGTGAATGCTTTGGGTCATGGGTATCAGGGCATGGTAACCATGTCTTTGTGACCAAACCCTCATAAAAACTCTGGATGCCGAGGCCCAGATGAGCTTCCTTTGTTGGCAGTACTCTGCATATTACCATGCATTGCTGCCAAGAGGAGTTAAAGCTGGTCATTATTCCACTGAGAGGGGACAGCTGGAATCTCTGTGTTTGGAACTCTCCTGGACTCTGCCTTGTATGTCTCTTCCTTGGCTGATTTTAATCCATATTCTTTTGCTGTGATAAACCGTAACTGTGAGTATAATATTGACAGCTTTTTAGCTTTCAGTGAGTTCTAGAAGTCCTTTTAGTAAATTATCAAACCCGACGGTGGTCTTGGGGGCCTCCCCACCCCACTACTTATAATTGATGTGAGAAATGAGTGCCGTCCTTGGAAAATTCCTCCAATTTTTGTGTCAGTAAAAAGCTCATTAGATGCTCTTTGGGCATGAGTGGGGCTTATCAACTATAGGATGATCCTGCTGGGACATTTCATGGAAAGACTCCCAGCTGTTCATTAACTTTGGGTCTTCCTTGGCCTGGTCCGTTTCTGCAGAGTTGAATCCTTCAGTCTTTTGCCTGGGGGAACAGAGGCTAGACTGCTAGTGTTCTGAGGGTAGAGGAAGGGAAGGGTGGTAGCTCTGGATTTCAACTTTCACTGTGTTTTCTCTATGATAATCTTGACCACAGAAGTAGTACAGGGTGTTGAGAGAGCATGTTATTAGAGGCACCTAATGTATACGGGGTGTCAGGGAAAGCTTCATAGAGAATGATTAAACTGATATCTGAAGGATGAGAAAGGAGCTTGCCAGGTGAGAATGAGGGAATAGTATTCTGGGCAGAGGGCTTATAAATTTGAGTAGATATATCAGTATTACTTGGGAAAGGGGAGCAAGTAAGTGGTCAATTTGTTAACAACCGTCTATATAATCAGAAAAATAGCACCAGGGATGTAATACCAAAGGCGATTTTTAGATTGAAGGGAATCCCTCTTTTGGTGGTTAGTTATATTAACTAATTAATACCATGTCTTTTTCAGATATGTAAATAAAGGCAGTGAGGTTCTAAATGAAATTCTTGCTTAGGAGTCAGGATTTAAACCTACCACATTGGGTGTGAGAAGTTGGACTTTGTGAAGAGCTGAATGTTTACATTAGTCCTAAGTTTTCTTGTTAATTTGTCTGAAGTTGCTTGTTGACTTTGTCTTCTAGATGTCACTTGAGGTTTGTTTGTTTTTTGTAGTGGTAATATGACCAATTAGAGTAGTTTTAAGTAGATGCTGAAATTTAGATTAACGATTACTTGTACCTAACTATTCAGATGGCAAACTAATGGTTTGCAAGAACTTTTGAATTTGCCTTTAGAATCCTAGGGCAGATTATAATGACACTTCCCAGGTTTAAAACTTTGAAATGTCTCCCGTTTTTCTGTTGAGTTAGATATAATTGTCTCAATCTTCATCTTTCAGGCTTTGTTTCTGTTTCTCTCTGATATGTACTTGATTCTTCAGAAAAGAAAGAAAAGTTTGATTTTTCCTGAACTAAATTTGAGTTCTTCCACCTTAGGGTCTTGCTTCAGATTCTGCTCTTTGCCTTCTCAGCTACCCGCCACCTCCATCGCTACCTCTTCATAGCCGTTGGTGCAGTTCTTCCAATGTGACTTTTTTTTTAGTTCCCCCACCAGCAAACCGTCACTTTTTCTTAAACTTCCATAGCACCGTGCCCCTTGTTTGCTCATTAAAAAGGCAGAATAAGACTTAAGGTCCTTATTTCTACTCTTATTTTCACATCTCTTGGTTGCAAGTTATCTAACTAATTTTGGCACCTGGTGTGATAAGACTTACTAAATCTGTTTATAGCTGACTTGAATTCAGATTCCTATTTATTTTCCCGATGATCTGTTTTCAAGTGTTCTCAGTCTGCTTTAGAGAATGCGTATGTGTTCTAAGTTATCCTTGTTCTGAGTATCTCTTCAGAATATCCCCATTTTATTTACATCTGTATTTGACATTGTAATTTGATATCAAAGGCAAAAGAGCCCACCCATTTGGCCCTGTTGTTTTTTTTCCTTTTAACTATTTCTTTCAACTGTTTTAAACTAACTTATTTTTTTCCTCCCAGGTTTTGAAAGAAGTAAATGTTCGTTATACAGAATTGGCAGAAACTGGGCTGTAGTTTTCCCCCCTTTCCATTCTGTCTTACATACCAGCTGGTCAAATCAATTAACAGGGGTTCTCCAGAATCTCACATGTGGGGTCCTCTGTCTAAATTTCAAGATTCTCTGTGACCTGCTACCACCTTATGCCACCTTATGCCACCATATCTTTACTCCCAAACACAACTTTGGTCATTGTTATTGTTCTGTGAACAGACCATCACCATTCCTATATTGGTCTTTATTCATATTATACCCATTTGAAATGTCTTCCCTCTCCTTGACTTGCAGTTAATTTCTGCTCATCTATCAGGGCAAGTAGGATTGTTGAAAGCTTCCCTGGCCGGCCTAGCCTTCTCAGAGTGACGGAGTTGGAGCCAGAACCCAGTGTCCTGCCCTTTTCTGTACTGTCATGCCCTCTGTTTACCACTCCTGCTCAGATCCATTGAATGATGACTGTCACACCAAGCTGGCTGGTTCTTTCCTCCTTGGCAATGATGGCTTTCTAACCTGGTGGGTAAGTTAATCAGCGAAGACCTATATCATCACACCAGCTGTACTATAAAAACATTGTAAAAGTGCCTAGCACAGTCAGTGCTCCATAAACAGCTGTCTGTGGTTTTCCAACTCCAAATCCAATAATGCCCATAGCACAGAACCAGAATCTGGAATTCCTTTCTTCCAGGGCAGTGCTGTGTATCCAGAGCTGGTGCCCGTCATGCTCCTCTGAAGCTCCTAACGTGGCAGCCTAGTACAAGGCCTCAGTAGATGGCCTGTGGGTTCAGTCATGTTACCACTGTGCTGTTAAAAGTTTTACAGTAAATTCACTTGGAACTCTAGTAAATTAAAAACAAAATGGGTGGGAACTATTGAATATTTTAACCGCCTCTGTCTTTTACTTTTTGGTTCAAGCCAAGAGTACATTTCTCAAACAGCTTTGATAAGTGGACTGCTGAGAAAAACTATACAGTCCCAACCTGGCAGGTTAACAGTTCTTTGAACTAGTTAATGAAATGCTTCCTACTGGAAACCTGGAGAAATACTTAGTTTCTGAAAAACCTTTTGATAATGCTTCCCCTAAGAGTTTAAGAAAAATGCCAACAGAGTAAAAAGTACTGCTTTTTTCATAGATTTCAACATGTTTAAACAATAGCAGAAAAGAATACAAGGGAAATAGCTGCTGTTTGTTCCCCAGGGAGGTCAGTCATTGGTTGACACCAGTTTTATAATGGCAAATAATATTTTCAGTGCTAACAGAACTCTTTGCAGGAGAGCTTAGAAAAATAACTGATGGACATCAAGTTAAAGGTAATTTTGAAAAGTGAAAAATATGTTAGCTTTGTAATAAATTGAGGTGAATTTAAAAACATGGGCACCCATTGCTATGCTATTTTAACCTACAGAGTTTCACTGTGTTTTTTAAAAACATTTAATTGAGGTATGTCTTAGTCTATTCAGGCTGCTGTAGCAGAAATATCATAGAATGTGCAGCTTATAAGAAACAGGAATTTATTTCTCACACTTCTGGAGGCTGGGAAGTCCAAGATCAAGGTGCCGGCAGATTCGATGTTTCATGAGGACCAGCTTCCTCGTTGGTGGCTGTGTTTTCACTGTAACCTGACAAGGGAAAGGGGCAGGGGACCTCTCTGGGGCCTTTTTTATAAGGGCAGTAATCCCATTCATGAGGGCTCCATCCTCATGACCTGTTCACCTCCTAGGGGCCCCAACCTCCAAATACAATTACTTGGGGAATTAGGTTTCAACATATGAATCGGGGCAGAGGGAGGGCACAAACATGCAGAGCTAGCAGGGCATAATGTATACAGTAAAGTGTTCTAATCATAAATGTATTGTTTAGTTTTTACATACCTATATAAGTGAGTTTCAGTGTAATTTGATTTACATATTTGTGTTAGTGGAATGTCAAATCTTTACATTTTAAAGTTTGAGAAGGAGAAAAATAGTTCTTAGTCTGCCATTTTGTACTTGTGAAGCAGTTTGCTATTACAAGCTTTTCATATTGGTTTCTGTATGTTATTTATCGCTATAAAGTAAATTACTGCAAAACTTAATGACCTAAAACAACAATAAACATTTATCATGTCACACAGTTTCTGTGGGTCAGAAATTTGGGAGTGGTTTAGCCGTGTGGTTCTGGTGTGGGGTCTCTCAGGAGGCTGCAGTCACCTGCAGGTTTGACTGGACCTGGGGATCCACTTCCAAAGCGTCTGCCTCCAGTGTTTGCAGTTAGTGTTGGCAACTGGTGAGAGCCCTCAGTTCTTGGCCATGTGGACCTCTCCTTAGGGCTGCTCGAGTGTCCTTATGACATGGCCTCTGACTTCTCCTAGATCCTAGATAGTAAGGCAAAAGCCTCAATGTGTTTTATTACCAATTGTTAGAAGTCACACACTGATATTTCTACAATATCTTATTGGTCGCAGAGGTCAGTCCTATTCATTGTGGAAGGAGCGTGAATATTGGGAGATAAGAATCACAGAGGGTGATTTTGGAGGCTGACTACATTGGTTTCCCTTATTCATTGTGTTATTTATTTAGCTTTTTTTTTTTTTTTTGCGGTACGCGGGCCTCTCACCATTGTGGAGCACAGGCTCTGGATGCGCAGGCTCAGCGGCCATGGCTCACGGGCCCAGCTGCTCCGCAGCATGTGGGATCTTCCCGGAGCGGGGCACGAACCCGCGTCCCCTGCATTGGCAGGTGGACTCTCACCCCCTGCGCCACCAGGGAAGCCCTTTAGCTTGTTTTTGTATATAGTTTCTTTCTTTTTTTTTTTTTTTAAGATTTCAAACATTCAAAAAAGCAGAAGGTCTAATATAAAGAACACCCATATATACCAATCACCTAGACTTAAGAGCTGCTAATAATTTGCTGTGTACTTCGGCAGTTTTTTTTCTGAAACATTTTAAATTAAAAGTACAGACATCGTGACATTTCACTTATAGTTTTTGCATCTTTAAGAAATAAAGGTATTTTCTTGCAATACCATAATACCATTGTGACAATAACCAAATTTTTTAAAAAATTATTTATTATTTATTTATTTTTATTTTTGGCTATGTTGGGTCTTCGTTGCTGCACCGGGCTTTCTCTGGTTGCGGCGAGTGGGGGCTACCCTTCGTTGTGGTGCCCGGGCTTCTCATTGCAGTGGCTTCTCTTGTTGTGGAGCACGGGCTCTAGGCGCGTGGGCTTCAGTAGTTGTGGCTCGCAGGCTCTAGGCACGTGGGCTTCAGTAGTTGTGGCTCGCAGGCTCTAGAGTGCAAGCTCGGTAGTTGTGGCGCACGGGCTTAGTTGCTCTGCGGCATGTGGGATATTCCCGGGCCGGGGGCACGAACCCGCGTCCCCTGCATTGGCAGGCGGACTCTCAACCACTGCGCCACCAGGGAAGCCCAGTTTTCATCATTTTTCAACTGAAAGATTCCTAACGGATGGAACCTGTGGGATCAGTTGGGAACCGCTGGTTGAAAGCATTGCTTTTTGCTCTCATGTGTGGGCTTACATTTTGTATTATTCACTTCCTTTCCTCCCCAAGCTTTTTCAGGAGAGGAACAACCTATTTACTGCCATTGCATTCCTCACACCGTTTAGCACAGTGCCTGTACTGAGGAAACGCTAAGTGGAGAGGCCGTAGGACTTGCATGGGGGCACTTCGTTCCACCAAGGATTTATGTTCATCTAGCTACGTAACTGCAGCCACCAACTGCTGCTAAGCTTTTGAGGCTGATAACCAAGTGATTATGGGCATCCTGGGAACAAGTGGAGCTGAAATAGCCAACTGAGGACTGGACCAAACAGTATTTTAGGTGCCACAATAAACGATTGGGTTCTCCTTTCAGTGTCCAGAGTAACCTGCTGACAATAGCTAACAGATCGAGGAGTATAATTGACAGAAATAGCAGCTGATTACTAAAGAGCAGCAATAGTTGAGAAATGGCTGATGTCTCAAGGAGGGATGAAGGATAAAAAGAAAGTGAGGAAGCTTTAAAATCCTGATGTGACACTGCTGTGCGAAGCCAGGTGCAGGAACGCACACACCTTGTCACATGAACCCGAACTATCTTCCTCTGTGATGATGTATTCTGAAAGAGTGTATAACCCATGTAACTGGGGATTCAAGACCGCCTGATGGAAGAGGAGTGTAAGCAGAGAATAGACAAGACTGGTGCAGAGGAAACCAACTGGCAGATCAAGTTGGCCTTCAACTTGGTGCCAGCAGTCTAACTGAAGTATTTCAGAGGGTGTAGTAAACTCATCACTCACCTGGGCTTGGATCGGTAACCTTAAGAATGGTCTGGTTGGTGAATGTATGTGGGTTGGGACTTAGAGATTTAGGAGCAGGGTTGCTGTGGGGAGATAACATAGTAGCAAGGCTTTGTGGGCTGTGGCAGTATAAGCTGCTAGGTTGCTGCTGTTTTAGTTTCTGGACTGTCCATCTGGATTCTAAGGACTGCGCTTACACAGTAGAATGTTAGAAGAGTTGGCTAATGTCCAGTGGGGACATGGATGCCCTGGAGGGCTCACCCAGGGTTTATTGGATGCTAGACTAGACCTTGGGAAGAAGACTCATTCCAGACCCCACCTGCTGGAAAAGATGAGGCTCCCAGCACAGTCTCTATCTTGTATCTTTATGGCTTAGGACCTGGGCAAGGCTGAGTCTCCTCACTTATGTAAATTGCGTATCTTCTTAGCTTGGCTGGATCTGGCATATACTGACCTTCAGGGTTCCTTTTTTTTTTTTTTTTTTTTTTTTTTAAACAAAGTTAACCAAGGCTAAGGTTGAAAGACTAGACATGATGAAGTTGATACTTCACCAGTTTCAGTGTCTGTGGTAAAAAATAAATTTCCTGTGATGCAAGGGGTTTATTGAGCACCTATTTCTGTGCTAGGCACTTGTAACTGATTCCTGGGAAGTTGCAAATTAGAATTGAAAATAAACAACACAGAAATAATAGACATCTGGGTGCCTACAATAGGAAGGGGTTCTCAGTAATAGACTCTGGGATTAAAAATGTACTGCACAAGAAAGGGGTGGGGTGGGAGGAATTGGGAGACTGGGATTGACACATATACATTATTGATACTATGTATAAAATAGACAACTGATGGGAACATACTGTATAGCACAGGGAACTCTACCTTATGCACTGTGGTAATCTAAATGGGAGGGAAGTCCAAAAGGGAGGTCGATATCTGTATGTTTATGGCTGATTCATTGTGTTGTGCGGTAGAGGCTAACACAGCCTTGTAAAGCAACCATACTCCAATAGAAATTAATTAAAAAAATGTACTGCACAAGTGCATATGAAGAAATGACTGGAGACAACACTAAGGCACAAATTTGGGTGGTACAATTAAATGTAAAAACCCAGAAAGAATGAGAAGTAAAAACATGGGAGGTTTAATTTTTCTTTTCCAAATTTGGGCAAGTCTTGATGAATTATCACAATTGATTTTTCTCCATTGAGAACAAAGGTGAAATCAAAGTACAACATAAACCTCCTATCATGGAGTTGTCATTGGTGTTACACATTTTAGGAATATTGTACAGAAGTACAGGAATGTCCCTGAAGACAAATGGAAGTGATGGAAAGGCTACGAAGTAGGTTTGCAGGGAAAATGATCTCTGTCCCCACTGAGACTTAAATAGGAAAAAAAATAATAATAAAAAATTGTGAGAGGAGTATTTGAGAACAAATTTATAACTGAAAGAAGGGCCTGAAAGCCACCAAAATGGCATACTAAGAGGAACACTGGGATTTTCTTCTTGGGAGAGTTTTCAGAAAGGAGTATCATCACCTTCCAATTGTGGCTTCACGTCTTTTCTCCCCAAAGGCCCGTGTACTTGAAACCCCTCCTGGCCCCATAAGAGAAGCTTCTATGATCCTGATGAGATTGTGTGCCTTAGAATCACTTCTCCTGGAAAAAAAGACGCTAAAGGGTACTCGAATAAAATATTAAAAATGGTGAAGGACATAACAAAGGCCAGTCAGTTCTTTCTTTTCCCCAGACCCCATAATAGGAGAACAAGGGTTATTTGGTGAAATTAAGGAGTAGCAAATTCAGTGCTAATAAAATGGGATAGTCCTTTATATAATTCATTACCATAGGAGATCACAGAGGCAAATTCTGTGGCTGGATTAACTATGGGGCTGGATGATTTTGTGACCACTAAAGATATTTTTAGCAGTGATACTGTCGAGAAGTAATCCTGTTACATTCTCCCAGAGATGGTTTGCAGGGACCTCTCTGTCACGTGGTGTCTGAAACGTGTGAGGGCAGGCCTTGTGGGCTCTAACCTTTGGTGAGGAGTTGTACTAAAAATTAGTTTTTAAGGGGAATGTCCTCAGGTATTCCATTCCTGTCTCAGTCCCACCTTCTCTTGTGGAGATCCAAAAGCCTTTAATCAGAAGCAATTGGGGTACAGAGTTTCATTATACAAGATGAGGAATTCCTGGAGATCTTTTGTATAGCAATGTGACTATAGTTAACAGTGCTCTGTTGTATACTTTAAATTTGCTAAGAGAGTAGATCTTAAATGTTCTCAGTGTACATAAAAAAACAAAAAGAAAAAAGGATACAGTAAATGTGTGAAGCAATAGATAATGTTAATTAGCTTGACTGTGGTGATTATTTCACCGTGTGTACATTTATCAGGACATACACCTTAGATATATACTATTTTTATTTGTCAGCTATACCTCAACCAGGCTGGGGGGGAAAAGTAAGCAGTAAAAAAAAACAAAAATAAGAAGAAGCAATTTGGAAAGACATCACCCAGATCATTTCTGGTCTTTGGGAACCCTTAGTTTATTTCTTGAATGCCACCCGTGTGTCAGGTACCTTGCTTGGAGTTTTAAAAATCTGTTGGGGGGCTTCCCTGGTGGCGCAGTGGTTGAGAGTCCGTGGAGCGGCTGGGCGTGTGAGCCATGGCCGCTGAGCCTGGGCGTCCGGAGCCTGTGTTCCACAATGGGAGAGGCCACAACAGTGAGAGGCCCGCGTACCGCAAAAAAAAAAAAAAAAAAAAAAAAAAAATCTGTTGGGAATACGAACATCTGGACAAATCAGTGCTATTCAGAATGCACTAAAGATGGACTGTAAGTATTGAAAGCATGGAAGCACAAAGAAGCAAAGGAATAGCTCAACCTGTGTAGTTCAGGGAAGGTTCACAGAGAAGGTGGCAAAGGAACTGTCAGGATAACAGAGGGCATTCCAGGCGGAGGGAGCAAACAGCACGCACAGGTCCAGAGACAGAACACGATGTGACGTGTCAGTGAACTCCCAGGAGTTTAGGAAGGCTGTGCCTCAGGGTTGGGGGTGGTGGAGAGGGAGAAAATGGCACGTGAGAGAGGATGGAGCCCGATGGTGAAGAGTCCGGGGGTGGCCTGAGACCTCCCTCCTGCAGCAGGGTCTGGGGATGGGGAGGGGAGCTTCTAGGAGGTGTCATGTGACTGATTAAGGACCACCCCTCAAAGCCTTGCCCTACCGCCTAGGCTTCCCTCTTTTGGCCACTGTCAGCAGTGGCTTGGCGGTCAGCCTTGTATTTCACGCCACTCCTTCAGTAATTTTGACTGTTGGCAGGGAAACAATCTTTACCAGGAACCTAATCACCATTATTAGTAGTTAAAAAAAAAAAGACCTCTCCAGCCTTTGGGTAGAGAGGGGTTGTTACAGGTCTTAGATAAATTGGGAAGAGTCTAGCGTGTCTGTCTGGTCTGACTCTCTTGGGCTCTACCTAGACGCAAATCAGTCTTTGGGTGGAGAAGCAGCAGATTTCATGTCCCTGACCATAGACTCCCATTTCCTCTGTGAAGCTGGGTCAGCAGACAAGCTGGAAAGCATACAGTGTCTTCAAGGAGCAGATGGATTGAAACATTAAAAACCTGTTTTGTTACAAGATTTTGACTAACAAAATAATTTAACCAGAAAAAAAAGCGCTCAAACTTTGTTCCTTCTTCAGTGATATTTATTTATTTAATTTTTAAAAATTCTTTTTTTTTGGCCCCACTGCCCAGCTTGTGGGATCTCAGTTCCTTGACCAGGGATTGAACCTGGGCCATGGCAGTGAAAGCTGGGAATCCTAACCACTAGGCCACCGGGGAACTCCCATTCTTCAGTGATACAAGAATATCATTATTAATCACTCAGACTCTAATTTGGAATTTCTATACTGTTAATATTGATAAGAAGAATTGAATGAAAATGAGAGAATGTCTTTGTAGAAACTGGTTTTCTTGGTGGTCTTATCTTTGAGGTGGATGCAAATACTTTATTACTATTATGATATGTGTTGTTACATAGTACAGTATGCATTCAGCAGTTTTCTCCATCACATTGTAAAGAACTGTGTAATTGTGACATGTTTCCTAATGAATCACCTTTCCCACAGCAGTCTTTTTTTTTCTTTTTTTTTAAATAAATAATTTATTTATTTTTGGCTGCATTGGGTCTTCGCTGTGGTGCATGGGCTTCTCATTGCAGTGGCTTCTCTTGTTGCAGAGCACGGGCTCTAGGCACGTGGTCTTCAGTAGCTGTGGCTCACGGGCTCTAGAGCGCACGCTCAGTAGTTGTGGCGCACGGGCTTAGTTGCTCCACGGCATGTGGGATCTTCCCGGACCAGGGTTTGAACCCGTGTCCTCTGCCTTGGCAGGTGGATTCTTAACCACTGTGCCACCAGGGAAGCCCCACCTGGAAGAATTCTCCTTTGAGGAAAGAATGGGCTGTGTCCTATCAGCATCTAGTAGTTATTAATTTTATCAGCAAGGAGGTAGTGATCAAGGATTCCTTTAAGCCCCAATATTAATTCACCTATGTGTTTATTAACCGTTCATTCTCCTGGACTGGACACTCACAAATAAGTCTCTGCTGGCAGAAGTGAGGCCCGTGGCATGAGTAGCACATTTTCCTCCACGGTTAGACGTATCTGTGTAATGAATCAGTACAGGTTCTTCTAGTTCCAAATGTACTTGATTGTACACGAAGTAGGCCTTTTCATGGCTGGGCTTCCTTCAACGAGGTTAGTTATTTGTAGTTCAGCAAAAAAGAAATAGAAGGCTTAAAAGAGCTTTGCTACTTAGTGATAAATCTATCCTTTCAAGGACCATGTAAAAGCAGGTGAATATGTTTAATAAAACTTTTAAAGTGTTCTTCTTTTGCCTTTAGACCTTAGCTGGATCTCCAAAATACAGGTGAATCAACCGGCAGTTCTGAGGCGTGCAGAACAAATCCAGGCCCGCAGACCCGTGAAAAAGGAGTGGCAAGTAAGGGCTCTTCCTGAGAATTCTCTCCCTGTAGTTTACAGCCCTGGTCCCTTCCCTTCCCTCAACGCCACGAGATTGAATTTTGCTCAAGATGCATCTAAACTTAAAAGATTGCAGCTGTCCATGACTTATTTTAATAATTCATATATGATGATGATGGGTTGGAGAAAGATAACACATTTATCCAAACAAGTTAAAAATCTTATCACTCTTGAGTGGCAAAGCCACAAATGAATTTGAGGCATCTTTATTCATGAGTGAATTAAATGGCATATTTTCTCAACGTATTTATTCAGTTTCTTAGACATACCTTCTTTGGTTGGCTTCTATTTTAATTTTAAAACCGTAACACCTAAACCTGGTGTGTCCGCTGTTGAGGCCCTGAGGTATGAGTTGACCTTCTTTGACCATCATGTTTACCATACTAATTAATTTTCCTAAATCATTTTTCAAAATTCGAAAAGTGATGTTTCATAGAGTACTTGTGGTCAGCATATTGTTCAGTGTGTACCAGCGAAAGACGTGCTATGCATCTCAGGACTAAAAGGAATTCAGAGTCTGTTTCACAAGTGATTGAATCCTTTAGGATGACAGGTCACATTTTGCTCATCCTTAGAAATAATCTGATTGAAAAGATAAAAGGCATTCATCAGAATGAGTTGTGAAATATGAATATTGTTTAAAAATTATAATTGGATTAAATTGAAAAAACACAAAAAACAAAGAAGATGGAGACTCTTTTTACAGTGTCTCATTCCAGACCCCAGGCTGGAGGTAAAATGTACGATAGAAAATCTTGTTCCCAAGTGCTCCCCTAGCGGGTGGCCCTCTGAGGCTCCTTGTGAATGAAATGGAAAAGTCACATGTGGGGAGACTTGATCTATTAGGGATTTCAATTTGGGTTATCTATGGGAGAAAAACATTTATAAGCTATTTTCTCCCCTTTTATTTTATTCTATGTAACATTCATTTTTTTGGTCACTCTTGAGCATATATCAGAGCATATGCCTTAGAACAGCATAGACAAGAGATTTTAGCACCCATATGTGCCTAATGGTTCTTTACTAACTAACTGGGTTGGAGATTAATTATTTTTTTAAACCTTGTTTTTAACTTTTCTTCAAACCAGGCTGCTTGGCTCCTGAAAGCTGTTACCTTTATAGATCTTACTACACTTTCGGGCGATGACACAGCTTCCAACATTCAAAGGCTCTGTTATAAAGCCAAGTATCCAATCCGGGAAGATCTCTTAAAAGCTTTAAATATGCACGATAAAGGTAATGTGTACAGTCTGTCTGGTGTTTACCTTTTTTACAATAACAGTCACTAAATCTAAGAGGGCTTAAGATTCAGCTGTTAAAATGATGGTAGCAATAAAATCCATGATAGAATTGTGTATATAGAGAAATAATTGAGATTCTTCTCTGAAAAGCAGCAGAGGAAGAATCTGAGTCTCATTTTTAGGTCAGTTCTTTCCCATCATGGGTTAAAGTTGCCAATATTGAGTTTCTTTATTTTTCTTTCTAGTTCTTCAGTTTTGGAAGTTTTCTATCTAGTGACTCTCAAGTACTGATTCTGATTCCCTAGCCACATATGAAAAACCAGGCTCATTACTTAATAATCACACCTCATACATAAAGTATTTTCTGTGGGTAAATGAAATGCTTTTGAGAATAAAATACAAATGGGAAATATTGCAAGCTTGTATATGAGGTTAGATCTTTTGAAAAAAAGTTACACTCACTCTCTTCGTTTACATGAAAGAAAAGACTTTCTAAAGTTGCCGTAAGTTTAGAACCTTAACATTTTAGAAATGGAGGAGATTTTAAGAGTCGATGCCCTTGTTTCTAAATGAGGAAACTTGAGACCTGGAGGGAGAAGTGGTATTTCCAGGACAATGTGTGTTGTTACTCAATGGGCTGGTTTTAGGAACCAGATCTAAACCATGAAGGGATCCTTCGTGGTTCCCAGGTGCCTGTCTATAATGAATGCAGCTAGAGATGCTGCATTGGCCCAATGCAGGTATTTTATCCCAAATAGTTTGTAGATAACTTATAGACCTAAACAAACCTACAGCTTTTGAAAAGTAGTATTTTTCTTTTGAGTTGACAATAAAACACCTACCATTTATACCACTTAAAAGCAACAGCTTTATATGAGTCTTATGCTATTGTTTTACAGTGGCTATTTGATTTTTCAATTTAAGATCTTATTCCTCAAAATGAGGGCTTCAGATCCAGATTTTATTATTTTCTGCAAAAGAGGGAATAGAATTAGTTAAATGTCATTTTGCTAAACAGGTGTAACTTGTTTTATTGCACTTTGCAGATACTATGTGTTTTACAAATTGAAGGTTTGTGGCACCCCTGCATTGAGCAAGTTTATCGGCGCTGTTTTTCCAACAGCATTTGCTCACTTCATGTCTCTGTCACATATTGATAATTCTTGCAGTATTTCAGACTTTTTTTTTTTTTTTTTGCTGTACGCGGGCCTCTCACTGTTGTGGCCTCTCCCGTTGCGGAGCACAGGCTCTGGATGCGCAGGCTCAGCGGCCATGGCCCACGGGCCCAGCCGCTCTGCGGCATGTGGGATCTTCCCAGACCGGGGCACGAACCCATATCCCCTGCATCGGCAGGCGGACTCCCAACCACTGTGCCACCAGGGAAGCCCCTCAGACTTTTTCATCATTGTTATATTTGTTATGGTGATCTGTGATCAGTGATGTTTGATGTTACCATTGTAATTCTTTGGCATTTTTTAGCAATAAAATATTTTTAAATTAAGGTATGTATGTTTTTTAGACATAATGCTATTGCACAGTTAATGGGCTACAGTATAGTATAAACGTAACTTTTATATGCACTAGGAAACCAAAAAATTCCCGTGACTCACTTTATTGTGATATTCGCTTTATTGCGGTGGTCTGGAACTGAACCTGCACTATCTCCAGGGTCTGCCTGTACTACCCTGTAAGGTTCACTTACATTTTTCTTCATCTGCTGTCCTGAATGCTGTAAAAACCTGGATTTTATTATCTGCATGAAATAAAACAGTTTCATTGGATCAAGGCCACCAAGTTTACTATTTAGGAATTTTTTTACAAACGGCACTATGTTAACCTCCAAGAACAATGTATCAAAAATATTTTATTCTAGTGCTTGCTTTGGCAGCACATATACTAAAATTGGAACGATACAGAGATTAGGATGGCCTCTGTGCAACGATGACACGCAAATTCGTGAAGCGTTGCATATTTTTTTTAAAAAAGAGTTAAACATAAAACATGACACCGTAAAACTCCTAGAAGAGAGCATAGGCAAAATATTTTCTGACATAAACTGTACCAATGTTTTCTTAGGGCAGTCTCCCAAGGCAATAGAAATAAAAACAAAAATAGACAAATGGGACCTGATCAAACTTGCAGGCTTTTGCACAGCAAAAGAAACCATAAAAACGACAACAACAACAAAAACAAAAACAAAAAGACAACGTATGGAATGAGAGAAAGTATTTTCAAATGATGTAACAGACAGGGGTTTAATCTCCAAGGTATACAAACAACTCATACAACCCAACAACAGAAAAACAAACAACCCAATTGAAAAATGGGCAGAAGACCTTAATAGACATTTCTCCAAAGAAGACATACAGATAGCCAGTAGGCAATGAAAAGATGCACACCATCACTAATTATTAGAGAAATGCAAATCAGAACTACAATGAGGTATCACCTCACACCAGTCAGAATGGCCTTCTTCAAAAAGTCTACACATAACAAATGCTAGAGAGAGTGTGGAGAAAAGGGAACACACCTACACTGTTGGTGGGAATGTAAGTTGGTGCAGCCACTATGGAAAACAGTGTGGAGGTTCCTCAGAAAACTAAAAATAGAATTATTGTATGATCCAGCAATCCCACCCCTGGGCATATACCCAGACAAAACTATAATTCAAAAAGGTACATGCATCCCTATGTTCATAGCAGCACTATTCACAATAACCAAAACATGGAAACAACCAAAATGTCCATTGACGGATGAATGGATAAAGAAGATGTGGTACATACATACAATGGAACACTACTCAGCCATAAAAAGAACAAAATAATGCCATTTGCAGCAACATGGATGCAACAAGAGATTATCATTCTAAGTTAGAAAGACAAGTATTACATGACATCACTTATATGTGGAATCTAAAATATGGTACAGATGAACCTATCTACAGAACAGAAACAGACTCATGGACATAGAGAACAGACTTGTGGTTGCCAAGGGGGAGGGGATGGGGGAGGGAAGGACTGGGAGTTTGGGATTAGCAGATGCAAACTATGAATATATAGGATGGATAAACAACAAGGTCCTACTTTATAACACAGGGAACTTTATTCAATATACTGTGATAAACCATAATGGAAAAGAATATTAAAAAAAGAATGTCTATATGTGTATAACTGAGTCACTTTGCTGTGCAGCAGAGATGGGCACAACATTGTAAGTCAACTATACTTCAATTAAAAAGTATAATAGAATTAAAAAATATATATATATTTTATTCTGTAACCGTGATGATGAGAAAATGATCCATGTTGTCAAGAGCCAGAAGGGAATGTGGAAAGTAAAAACCTTTTAATTTGTTGCAGCATCGTAGGGGAATTATTTTTTCTCTCATTTTGATTTCTGCCAATGTTGAAGTATAAATAATAATTAAAAGCATATTGTGTGACTTGAACTTCACATAAACTAGGCTGTTATGATTTCTTTCTTCATAGGCATTACTACAGCTGCCGTTTGTGTTTATCCTGCCCGGGTATGTGATGCAGTAAAAGCACTGAAGGCTGCAGGCTGTGATATCCCAGTGGCATCAGGTAAAATTTGTGGCTTCTGTTGTCGTTTTATCAACATGTTTCCAGTTCTTCAACTCAGACACTTCGGAGTATTATCTCTGTAGTTTTATACTATGATTTTAATTAGTTTTATATATTTAATTGGTTGTATTTATCTATTATTTTCAAATTTATTAATTGCCTGTATTAATTGCCTATATTGTATATGTATTATATATATATATTATATATGTATGCCTATATTATATATGTATTAATTCCTAAGAATATAGAACTGTATCTCTGTCCTTAAAGGAAACTTAGCTGTTTAGGAGGAATAGTCAAGTTTTAAAAAAAATTGTAACACAGGACATGTAATATTATTTATATGTAAAATATAACAATAAAGATATGCAGAAGGTAGAGTTGTAACTCTGAGTGGGTAGTGATTTATTCTGCAGAGGTTGATAACACTTAGTGGGTAGGGGGATGCTTCATAGAGGAGATGGTAAGACCCCTGCATTGGGTCTTAAGGTTAAGGACGAGTTTAGAGAGTTGATAAGCTAAGGAATGGCATTTTAGACAGAGGAACTAGCACATGTGAAGGTGCAGTAGCACAGTTCAGGGAACTGAAATGGGTTTGCAGTTGTTGGATCCTAAGGTAGCACAAAGGCGGAGCTTGGGGGTTGAAGCTGGAGAGGTAGATTGGGGCCAGATCCCATGGGGAAACCATACCAGGCCGTGGCATCTGGGTTTTATTTTGGTGACGGGGAAGATACCAAAAGATGTTAAGCAGAGACATACCATGATCCGCCTCGTGACGTAGTTAAGTTAGGGGATGGTAGTGGACAAATTATAGAGGGGTGAAATGGAGTTAGTTAGACTCATCACAGGCCACGTGGGAGATGATGAGAGCCACCCCCAAGCCTGAAAGATAAAGAAAAGAGAGTGTGTTCAAGAGTTTTTGACTTAAGATAGATGTAGGGACTTACCTGGTGGTCCAGTGCGTAAGAATCCGTGCTCCCAGTGCAGGGGGCCCGGGTTCGAACCCTGGTCATGGAACTAGATCCCACATGCTGCAACACAAGGCAGTAAAGATCCGGCGCAGCCAAATAAATAAATATTAAAAAGAAAGAAGAGTTACTGACTTAAGATAGATGCGGTAGGAGAACGAGGCATGAGGGAGGGAAAAGTCTTACTCAAAGCTTCCCTGTATGTGTGTGTGTGTATTTACATATGGATAGATACCTATAAAATTAGATTCTCCTTTTAAAAGGTATTAGAGGAATATCCTGGTGCTTTAAAGAAGGAAGCTAAGAAAATCATTATTTTATTAGGGATACATCAAAAGAAACAGACTATACAGTATTTATACACAACCTATTTGTGAAGATTCCCAGAGTATTTGGCAGCTAGCTACACCTTTATCAACCTTCATTTTTCATTAGCCTCAGTCAATTCAGCTTTTCCTTTATACAACAGGGAAACATGCTTTCCTCTAAGGTAACATACCCAAGGAATTTAATAACATCAAGGAAACATGAAAGGTTATCTTCAGACACAGGAATGGAATTAATGATGAGCATGTTAAAAATGTTAATACTTTTTCCAAAGTGTCATTGTGTGTTTATTTTCCTTTTGTTTATGCATGGCCCTGCTCTTCCCAGTTTACCCCTGCCCCAGTTTTGTGGACGAATTAGGTGCTTTTCCATCGTGCAACATCTCCCCTTTATTCTCATCTGCTTGGCTGTTCATTTTAAAATGGGCAGTGGGAGGAACCTATATTACAATTTGGATACAACAGCTCTAAATGTGAATGAGTAAATCATGACAGTGATAGCCAACTTGGTCATGAGTAGGATCCAGAATTAACGAGTGTCCATCAAGACAGGGCTGTAGCTACTATCTTATGACTTTCACTTTGACGATGACATATCTTCTTAATTGCTATTTACTTAAAGCACCCCCATGAGCATCTCTGTAGCAACTTAATTTCAGGTCTTCCAAAGGACATAATACTAATATTTATCCTAACGTCAGTACTATATAAAGTTGCATTCAGTTTCTTTACACTTTGCAAGGTAGGCATGAAGTTCTGAAGTGTCATTCATGCTTTGGTCTAAACGCTAATTTTTTTGGTCTGAAATTCTTTGATGAGATCCTGACCAATTGAAATTTGTCTCCCTCCCTCCCTCTCTCCCTCCCTCCCTCCCTCACTACCTTCCTTCCTTTCTTTTTTTTTTTTTTCTTCTTTCTCTACTAGTGGCCACTGGCTTTCCAGCTGGGCAGACTCATTTAAAAACACGATTAGAAGAGATCAGATTGGCTGTGGAAGATGGAGCTTCAGAAATTGACGTGGTAATTAACAGGACCTTGGTGCTGACAGGCCAGTGGGAAGGTAAGTGCACACACATCCTTACCCAAGAGGGAGACTTGGTTCTTCCCTGGTCAGTCAGATGGCAAGGATCTGATAAGAGGCAGCATGGTGTGGAAGTCACTGTTCTAGATTACAAGTCACTAGATCAGAGGGTGAATTGAGAAAACTCAACCAAGATTGCTCATCCTGCCCACCTGCATGAACTTTTTAGATCCCTTTAGGTGATTAGTTATTTCCATGCAGTGGATTATTAACTTTATTCTATTCTCTACTGTTTTGCTACTCAATACACAAATCACTCCAGGCAAGTCTTTTATGCAGAGTTTATTTTAATATGATGGAGGAAGCTTCCCTTTTTTATGTTAATCTTTGTGGATTTGGAGGATGTGGGATTATTAATTAGTCTGCTAAGTCTGTTTTTACTCCTGTTCTTGAACGTAGCTCCTCTGGGTATTATTACATATTCATCTTCGAGATTCATGATTTACTATCATGTCAATTACAATAGGACATTTCCCATTCCAGTAACAGGCTATTATTTTTTTGAAGGAATTGATTTTACCTCTGCCTTAAATGTATTTTGTATACTTAGAGATTGTTGATAGCTAAAATAAGTACAATTATGTATTTCAAAAAAATCATTGTAACAAGTAGTTTAACTAAAAATTTTTAACACAGTCATAGGATAAAGCCAGAATAATGTGTTGTCTCTTTAGATATGTGAATATCAAATAATTGGCATATTTGATTCTATTTACAAAGGTTATACCTTCTTGCTGTTAAAAACAAAAGTTCTAACCAGTAATAAAGAAGTGGATGTTCTACATCATCTCATCCCCTACAAATAACCCTTGATAACACTGCAGTGCACAACTTTCCAAACTTTTTTCTCTTCATATACACACATGCAACTCCCATCCTTCTGTTAAGTTTAAAATCAAAATTTTTTAAAAGTGAAAAAATTAAAAATAGGATTATATTTAATGTATTTTTTCTTAACTTACCTATTGGTCTTGCCAATATCTCATAGATATCTATGACTATCCATCAATCCATCTATCTCATCTTCTGTAAATTCTAATTCCATTGTTTATCCATTAAGAATTGCTTTTGGTTATAGAGCAACAAAGATTCAGTCAGTGGTTTAAACGCTCAAGGATTTACTCTCTCACATAAAGTTGGGAAGTAGGTATTTCAGGGGTTTTGTGAAATACAAAGTTCTTGGAGACCTGGGCTACTTTTATCTTCCACTTCCAAAGAGTGTGGCTTCTGTCCTCATACTCAAGGACACTCCATTGTCTGTGATGGCTTTTGAAGCTCCAGCTTTTACATTCATCTCCCAGACAACAGGAAATAGGGGCCTGTCCTGTCCCCAAATCTCACACACCATCTTTGCTTACACCTCATTGGCCCTAAGTGAGTTCCATGGCCAGGCTTGGCTGCAAGTGAAGCTGGAAAAGGTAGTCTTTTGGCTTGTAATGTTAGCTACATTCCCATACATTCTTTTTTTCTTTTTTTTTTTTTTAATTTATTTATTTTTGGCTGCTCTGGGTCTTTGTTGCTGCGTGCGGGCTCTCTCTAGTTGCTGCAAGCGGGGGCTACTCTTCATTGTGGTGCGCAAGCTTCTCACTGTGATGGCTTCTCTTGTTGCAGAGCACGGGCTCTAGGTGAGCGGGTTTCAGTAGTTGTGGCACACGGGCTCAGTAGTTGTGGCTCGTGGGCTCTAGAGTGCAGGCTCACTAGTTGTGGCACATGGACTTAGTTGCTTTGCAACATGTGGGATCTTCCCGGACCAGGGCTCAAACCCGTGTCCCCTGCATTGGCAGGCAGATTCTCGACCACTGTGCCTCCAGGGAAGTCCCCCCATACATACTTAATATGTTAGATGGTGCACATTTCTGTGCCTTAACGGAAAGGAGTTGGCAGGGAAAGAGAGTGGGCTGCGTGAGCCAAACAGGATGTGATCATAAAAAGCCTCACAGCAAAGGTTGAGGCAAAACAACAATAACAACAAGTGTTTAAATAAAAAGATTTATGAAGTCAAAAGGCACAGCTGTCTGGACCGTGAGCTATGAGGCAGGTCATCTCAGAGATTCCAGTAGCCCCTAGGAGCATCCCTGTATTCCAGGAGAATCCAGTCACTAGTACAGCAATTCTGAAGGATCTAGGAAAAAAAATGTCAGGCCATTCCCATTGCCTGATACTCCCATCTGTACTTACCAACATTTTTTAAGCCTTGCCAGGTTTAAATTCTTGACAGTTCACAAATATCTTTTTGTGCTTTTGATTTTTGGTCCTTTTCTTATAATTCATGTGTGCCTTGGGCAGTTGCAATCATTCTTAAATGGCTTATTTTAAGTAGATGTCCCTTGTCCCTGTGTATTAATTCTGCTTGTCAGTTCCTTGTCATAGATTTCAGTTAAGATTTAAGGCCTAGAGTAAGAAAAAAATGAGTAAGCATAATAACTTAAAACAAATCTAGAAATAAACGCTATGTCATTTAGTTGGATAAAAAACTATGTCCTTTGTCTTTTATTAAGTAGTTACAGACATAGAAGTGTAGTTTATATTATAACTTGTGCTCTTGTCTCTAGAATACTACTAATTGGAAAATAAAATACAATAGGAGATGAGATTTGATGTAACTGCCTTTCCCTTAATGAACTAGGAATGGTTGTTTTTAAGAACTGATAATTTCCCAATAACAGACATTCATGCAAAATATAATAATACATCTTTGTCCCAGACCATACTTTTCTATTAACTCTTTTTATGGTGTTAATAACCTCTTGACCCAAAACAAATTGAAAAGGAACATTTAATACTAGAATTTAATTCTAACTAGAAACCTGCAAATGTCTTAGGCCTTTTTTCACTGCAGTGTTTTATCTTAATTTCAGTTCTCAATTTGATTACATATTGTATTTTTCGGTGTCGTGTTTTAATATTAGCTGTTTACTAAAATATGAGCCTAACATTGATTTCTTGGAATTTACTGATGGAAGTATCTGTGAGGCTGTTACACCTTCTAATCCAGGATCCTCTGTGCACTGAGGTATGTAGGACACTGGTTAAAGCACAAAAGAAAGAATCTTGTTTTCTAAACCTGGCCATTCAGAGTGTATCTTCACCATTTCTCATGGTCACAAGGGTCCACAGTTTAGGGTATGAACTCAAAGGGGAGACTGGAGAGGGCTCGTATTCCTCTTCTTGGATTCTCCTTGACGACCATTTAAAATCTGCTTCCTCAAACTTCTAACTTTTTCACCCACCTTGAAGCTCCTTAAGTACTGGCAGACAACCTACCTGCTGCTTCTCGGGAAAAATAGAATCTGTTACGCAGGAACTTCTCACTGTCCTCGCATCAGATCTACTTCCCTTGCTCCTCCTCTTCTCCTTCCTCCTGAACCCAGTCCCTGGGCCGTGCTGTAGCTCCCACCTCCTCCCATAGTTTCACAGCCTTGGGCCTTTTTTTTTTTTTTTTTTGTGGTATGCGGGCCCCTCACTGCTGTGGCCTCTCCCGTTGCGGAGCACAGGCTCCGGACGCGCAAGCTCAGCGGCCATGGCTCACGGGCCCAGCCGCTCCGCGGCATGTGGGGTCTTCCCGGACCGGGGCACGAACCGGTGTCCCCTGCATCGGCAGGCGGACTCTCAACCACTGCGCCACCAGGGAAGCCCACTCTAGGTGATTTTAATTCCACCCCTTCTTCCCCTGCCATCTCATAGTCCTAAGGAGAAGCACTAACTTGGAGCATCTTTTTTTGTTGTTTGTTTTTAATATACTTCTAGTTTTTTTTTTTTTTTTTGGCTCTGCCAAGTGGCATGCGGGATCTTAGTTCCCTGACCAGGATTGAACCTGTGTCCCCTGCATTGGAAGTGTGGAATCTTAACCACTGGACTGCCAGGGAAGTCCCCCAAAGCTTCTAGTTCTTGATTCTACATAGTTTAGGTGCCGTATAATCAAAGCATTGCTGGATTTACATATTGATTAATTAGTACAAATCGTATCCTCACGTGTTGCCATTTATTTAACCTGGCTCTGCAGTTAGCCGTGAACAGGAGGCTTAAGGAACAGTGTTACTCTTGTGCATTTAGCCCGAAAGACATCTACTTCTGTGCTCTTGGGCGGATAGTTCTCCTCTCCCTGGGAAGACTGTGCTCTGAGATGAAGAGAGCAGCTCTCCTGTGCTGTACCGGGACGGGGTGGGTACCTAGCCGTCCAGATGGGTCAACTGTCATTGGAGTCACAGACCCAGAACGTACCCAGAAGGGATACATTGTGGAGGAAGAAGTGGGGGTCACTCTAGGAGATCCGAAACAGTTGGTCTGTGCAGGGTCTTTGCATTAGACAGAACTTGGTTGGAATCCTGGTGCTGTCGTCAGTAGCTGTTTGCTCTTAGACAAGTTACTTAACTTCCCTGTACCTTCTGTTCCTTCTCTGTAAAATAGGAATAGCGGTATCTACTTCATGGGGTCATCATACGGATTAAATTAGATAATGTGCGTAAGTTGGTGATCCTGTTGCTTGGCCCAGATGAATCCCTCCTTGCCAACTGCGGTTTCTTCTCTTTCCCCCTCTTCCTCCTGATGAGGATAGTATGTTGTCAAGGGAAGTATCGACACAGCACATGCATTGAGTTAATGAAGAGGAACCCGCACGGGTTTTAGTATTTATAATTTTGCCAATTTACACTGAGTCCTGGGGCAAATACTTCACTTCTCTCTGCCTCCATTTAAATAAGCTACCAGTGAGGGGATAAGACGTAAGGGCTTCTGCAGTCTTTTAGAGCTACAACGGCCTGTGATTTTATATTTGGTGTTTTCATTGTCTGTGTGTATTATTCCAACAATAAGGACTTGTAATACGGTGTTTTTTAATGATGATATTGAAGTTGACACCTCAGTTGCATTTCATAAACAGTTCTTTGAAGAAAGAATTCACCAGAAGAGGTTCATCATCTTATAAACCTTATTGAGGAGGTTTTGAAAATTAAATTCATTCCATGTTCCGTAAATGCACAAAGGTGTTCATTTCTTACTTTTTTATGACCTCTCTCTGTCTGCTGCATATATTTACCTAATACATTACCAGTGACATGGAAATGCTATCAGATTCAGGAATCTTCCAGGACCTTGAGCTTATTATCAGGACCCAGACTGGCTTTACTAGTTTTTGGAAACCCATTCCACACTGGAGTACCACACATGACTCCAGAGGTGGCTACTTCTGTGACATTTTTCCAGCATTGTGTATTCAGAATCACAACTGGAAATATTGTTTGTCTTCTGTATCCAGAGCCTCACGTACTTTTTTTTACCCCATTCAGTTCTTCAGCTTTGACTTGCTTTCCCAAATTTGGTTTGTGGAGTACATGTCTCATGACTCTGAAGAGCTTTAGGGTGAGAGAATGAAATATTCCAGCCAAAGCCACAGTATCGATCATTGTGTTGCATGCAAGTAGATCTTGAAAATCTTGACTCTGGGCAACAATTTACTTTTCTTATTCGCTTATTTTTACAAAAGAAGGGTGGTAGAAAGAACATCTCTTAAAAGAAGTTAGGATTTTTCTTTGTTTTAGAGAGCTGTTAATCATAGTATCTTATGAGAAAAGCAATCTCTAAATCTATAGACACTTTTGGGGAGGAATCACATAACCCATAATCTGTGCTTTCTGTTTTGAGGGTTGTTTATAAAAGAAAAAATCTGGAGATACTTACGGCAGCTGTATGCTTTTATTTTATTATTATTATTTTTTAATGCTATGATTCTTCAGAACTTCAAATACTATTGACAAAAATGTGTGTGTTTTATCTCTTGCAGGTTATTTGACTACCTCATGTTTTAGCTCATCTCTGTTTTAGTCTTACAAGATTAATTAATTGCCTTAGTGGATGAAAACTGTTCTTGAACATTTTGTGGCTTTTTTAGATTAAAAGGTTGCTGTATAATTTTATATTAAGTGTTTGACTGTACATATAATTATCTTAAGAGTTATTTTCAGGCCACTCATGTGCAGTGTTGAACATCTTTCCGGTACTCAAAAAATAATTGCTTAGATATGTTCGTTAACAATTATTTTTTAAGTGCCTTTGAATAGCATGAAATATAAAGGGAAATCTACTTCATGGCTTTTAGATAGGAGATATTGTCTTTAAACACTTGGATTCTTACTCAGTTCATAATTCCTATACATGAAAGCTTCACTAACATAGTTTTCTATGTCTACAGCAGTGCTTTTTCCGGAAAACTTAACAAGTTGCCAGCAGCCACAAAATTAGGAATCTGTTTTCCTTTTAGGTGGGAGCTGGAAAGAAAGAGGATAATTTAGGTAGAGAAAAGTAGAATGCTTTAGATGAGAGTTCCTACTAACACGGGGAGGCAGAAGGTAGAGCCAGTGGTCACCCTGTTTTGGATGCTGTTTAAAACTGATGCAGTGTGAACCCCTCCACCCCTTGGATCAGCATCCTCATGCACACAGGCCTTTCCCAGAGTGGCTGAGTTCTCTGAGTTCTACCAGGGACCCCTCCACCAGCACAGCCCGGCTTGTTGTTCCTACTGGCAGTGACAAGCTGAAGGTCAGGCTGTGACCTCCGTTTCTCTTCCTCAGTGTAACTCCGGTAGGAGGGATGAGACGGGACAGACAGGAGAGACCACATCTCTGCTGGTTGTGCCGTTGTATTGATTAAGCATCTACAATGTAATCCATCCTGGGTTTCTCGTATAACCACTCTCACTACTCCTGAAAACCTCGTTACAAGTCAAAACATTTATTATCAGGTTTTTTAATGTGACATCACTGTGCCAGCCACTTCTCTGCTGTGTGTGTTTTGTTAAATTTTGCATTATTCTGACTGATTTGCAGTCGTGGTATTTGAATTCCATTTTCATTTGTCAGTTATCTTTTATAATAGTCTTCCAAATTATTATTTTTCTGGTACGTGAAAGAATTGTTCTTTCTTTTTTTTTTTAAGTGGGGAATTTTCTGTTTCTGTAATGTTTGAATTTTTTTTTTTTTTTTTTTTTTTTTTTTTGCGGTACACGGGCCTCTCACCATTGTGGCCTCTCCCGTTGCGGAGCACAGGCTCCGGACGCGCAAGCTCAGCAGCCATGGCTCACGGGCCCAGCTGTTCCGCGGCATGTGGGGTCTTCCCGGACCGGGGCACGAACCCGTGTCCCCTGCATCGGCAGGCGGACTCTCAACCACTGCGCCACCAGGGAAGCCCTGAATTTTTAACAATGAATATGTATTATGAGTATGTGAGCAGAAAAATTAATAAATGCTCTAAGGAATATGTCATGATGTATGCAAAGACTTAACTATAAGGGTGTTTGCTTAAGTATTGTTTATAAGAGCAAAAAATCTTAAACCTTAAATACCCAATAATAGAAAGATGATTGAATACATTATTTACGACCATGCAATGGAAGATTGTACAGCCATTAAAAATTGTGCTACAGACCTGTATTTATTAATTTGGAAAGATGTCTATGATATATCAAAGGGAAAAAAAGCAGGTTATAAAATAATACGTGCCACATATAATCACACATTTTTTTTTTTTTTTACAAAACAGTAGAATGGTTGATAGTTTCAAAAGCCCTCCCATGAGAAAAATACCTGGATGCTAAATAAATTACAACAGCATTTGTTGTAACTTTTTAACTTTTGTTTTTGAATAATTTAAAACTTACAGAAATAGTACACAAAACTCCTGTTTACTCTTCACTCAGATTCCCCAATTATAAAATTCTACCCCGTTTATCTTTTTGCCTTCCCTCTCTCTCTCTCTGTCTCTCTCTTTGTGTGTATGCAGATAGATATCAATAGATAGATAGATAGATTGATAGAGATATAGATATAATTTTTCTTCGAATTATTTGAGATTAAGTTGCAGAGCTCTTGATCCATTACTATTAAATACTTCAGTGTGTATTTCCTAAAAACAAGGACGCTCTTATATGAAGCCACAGTACACCATCAAAGTCCAGAAATTAGCACTATCATACTACAATTAAATCCACTGACTTTGTTCAGGTTTTTCAGATTATCCTAGTAATGTTTTAATTAGGTCCAAATTCAATTGTTACATGTCTCTTTAGGCTTCTTCAATCTGGAATAGTCCTCCATCTTTCCTTGTGTTTGAAGAATAGAGGTCTATTATTTTGTAAAGTGTACCTCAGTTCGGGTGTGTTGCATGTTTTCTCATGATTAGATTCAAGTTAGGTATTTTTGACAGGAATAACACTGAACGTTTGCTCTGTTCTTCTCAGTGCATTATTTCAGGAGTCCCAACATGTTGAGTTGTCCCATTATTGATGATGGCTAATATGGTTTCTGCCGAGTTTCTCCATTGTAAAATTAATAAGTATTTTGTATTTTAATAGGTAATTAACATCCATTATGAATGGAGATATTTTGAGACTATGTTAATGTCCTGTTCCTTATCTAACTTTTGCTCAGTTGTTTTAGTGTTCATTGATAATTTTTCAGTTATTGCTCCTATAGTTGCCAAATGGTGATTTTCTAATTCCATCATTTCTTCTATACTTATTAGTTAGCATTGCCTTCTCCTCCCTCCCTTTCTTCCTCTCTGTAAGAACTCATGGATGCCTGTTTTACTCAGTTGGTTATAATCCATTACTGTCATTATTTATTTTGGTACTCAAATTGCCCCAGATTTGGCAAGTGGCAGCTGCTTCAGACTGGCTCCTCTGTCCTCTTGACATGTTTCCGTTTTTCTCTAAGACCTTCCTTGTAATTCTTATACAAGATATTTCCTGCTTATGTTCAGCTTTCTCTGCCCCAGGCTTGGAATCAGCCATTTTCCCAAGGAGCTCTGCTTCCTTTTATTGAAGGCTGGTATTTAGAAACCAAGATCTGGGTGCTAGGTGTACTCATTGCTACAGGGTTGTTGTTTCTAGGCCTTCTCAGTGGAAAGCTCTACAAAATATGTGAATGTATACAGTACACATACAAACACGCATACATCTGTCTGTATCTCTCTATCTATCTATCTGTCTTAGAAACATGAGTTCACGTGGATAACTTCCATTACAAGCCAACAGCACATGGTTTATTCTTGCCCTCTCCTTTTCTAGATTTGTGCCTCTTTTTCTTGTCAGTGAGAAATTTTCCTCCCATTTTCATCAGTATAGTTACTTATTTGCTCAGTTCCCTTGTATGCAACAATCTCTTGACCGTGCAGGCTGTCTCCCTGGCCCAGTACTGCGAACTCAGGCTGGCTGTGCTTACCAAGTTTTCCAGAATTCCCAACCCTCACTGGTAAGAGCGTCCCTCAATGTGTAGAAAACACTTTGAGAATTTTTGAAGGAAGTTGCTTTGAAAACTTGGAGGATTTTTAATTCTTTTGGGTAATGATTCCTAATGAGGAATTTTTTGGAAGGAGGATCTCTTGAACTTATTACTTCACTTGTAATTTCCTCCACATATATAGTCCTGTAGCAATTATATAAATCTACATCCTGCTGCTGTCCTTTCCTGCAGATGTAGGAGGAAACCCACCCATTAGTTTTTCCATTGTTTTGCTTATTCATATTGAAAGGAAAGTGAAAGTTGAGTATGGTAAAGGACATTATGATTTGAGATTGACTAGGTTACATTTCAGCCATCAAGTTGCTTTGATTTGCATATGGCATTTATCTAGTTTCCAGGGTGACTATTACTGCAATGCCAGGTGTTCAAAACTACCTGTGCTTCTTGTGGCTTCCATGGTGTGTGTTGGAGTGAAATGGTTTATTTATTTATTTATTTTGTAAGTAAGATCTGTAAATTCTCAGTATATTTTTACAAGTATTAGGACAGTACTTGCTTTGGTTTGTTTTTTAAAGTTATTTTTGGATTTCAGAAACTACATAAGGAAAAATATAGAAAACTAGTATGGATAATTAAATGCTTAGCAAATGCCTGGTACTCTTCTAGCTACATGTATTCTTCTATTTAATCTTACCCAAAATATGTGAGCAAACTGAAGCCCCCTAAGTAATTTGGGCTTAGAAAAATTGTAATTCCTACAAGTTTACATGACTAGCAAGTAGCCAAAACTGTCATATACCAGCAGTCTCTGCTATCCAAAGGAGCATGGGCTCTGAGTTAAAACAAACAAAGCTAAAAGAAGTTTGTGATATAGTAAACTAGACTTCTGTTCTAGTGCCCCAAAGAGGTCGTATTAGGAAACGTAGATCATGGTGTCCTCTGCTTTTATCAGTCCCTTTGTGCTCTGAACGTGATAAGCACTCAGCAGAAACTGTAACAGCATCACCTCCACTACCAGCAGCAGGAGAACAAGTGACTGACATTCCCTGATTGTTAACCAGGTGCTGGATACTGTCCTTAGAACTTTTAATGTATAGTAACCTATTTAATGCTCGAAATAACTCCACAAAATATGTGAACCTCTATTATCCCCATTTTACAGATGAGAAAACCAAGGCAACGGTTAAGTAATTTTGTGCAGATCAAACAACAAATTAGTTTAGAACTAGGATCTGAATCCAGGCCGGCAGAGCACCCACACTGTTGCCCACTACACCATACTTCCCCAGTCTTCTGTATGTGTTATATTGGAGTTGTGGGTTGAAAACTAATGAAAACAATTCTGATTAAGCTGAAAAGGGATTTATTAGGAGGATGTAGAGTAGCTCACTGAATCAGTGGGAAGCCTGGAGAACCGCTTACAAAACAAGCAGGACCATGAAAGAGTGGGGAGCTGAGAATAAGCCAGCTGTGCCATAGGAAGAGTCTGCTTACAGGGCCACTGCTGGTGTTGCTTCCATCGGCCAGCATGGGCACCATGCTGCTGGCTGGTGGCCACTGGACTCTTGGATCTGCTGCCATTGCTGATGCTGCAGTACTGATGAAAATCCCTAACTGTTCTTCATCTTTGCATCACTCAGTAAGATTCAAAGGACCAAGGAGAAGCATTCATTTGATGGAGCCCAGGCAATGCTTTAATAAGGCCAGACTTGGTGTGTGCTTCTTGATGTAATTGTCCTGGTATACTCTGGGCAAAATGGTAACAGAAACAAATAACAACTTTCCCAATGTTGATCTTTAAAGATTTAAGTTATTTGCTCAGAAAACCTTGATCCTGTTATTTGGTGAAATAGGTCAGTAAAATGATTTGAGGAGTTGGCAGTTAAAGAATCAGAAGGCACTAGTTCCATATTTGTTAAATCCAATTAAGCTTGAAGTGACCATTTTTGGTTCATTCTGTTTGGATCATGGATTAAAAAGCGTAAACTCCAGGTGGCTGATAATTGAGTCATAAAATACATCTGGTTTTTCTGGTTAATTTTAACTGTAGGTGAAGAAATTCACTGGGTCAAAAGGTAATATGAAAAAAAAAAAAAAAAAAAAAAAAGGTAATATGTTTCAGAAAAAGGCTGGTGGTAATTTTGTTCATAAACATGCTCAGGATCAATGTTTTAAGAATTTCGCGGGGGCTTCCCTGATGGCGCAGTGGTTGAGAGTCCGCCTGCCGATGCAGGGGACACGGGTTCGTGCCCCGGTCCGGGAGGATACCACGTGCCGCGGAGCGGCTGGGCCCGTGGGCCGTGGCCGCTGGGCCTGCGCGTCCGGAGCCTGTGCTGTGCGGTGGTTGAGGCCGCGACAGTGAGAGGCCCGCGTACCACAAAAAAAAAAAAAAAAAAAGAATTCCGCTATACAGGCCAAAGTTCACTTTAACAAATGCTGTGATAAAATATTTTCAAGCCTTATCTGATGGCTCACTGGTTGTAAGCACTAATCCGTATAACAAAATTTCGGTGCAGTACAAAGAGTTGGCTGGGTCAGGCCATGCAGCACAAATTGACTTTTATCACAGAACACTTAGTGAAAATTCATTTTACTAGAATTCTGAGCTTAATGATTAAACTTTTTGAGCGCTTACAGTAAGACAGGCAATGTGTGAAGTACTGTATATATATCTTCTCTTTTAATCCTCATATAACCCTATAAAATAAATATTGTTATTGACACTTTAAGGATGGAGGTGAGGCTGAGAGAAATAACTTGCCTGAGGTCACACAGGAAGTGACGGAGTTGGGTTTTAAATCCACATTTGTTTCACTCTTAAGCTTGCTTTTGATGGCAACATTGTACTAGGAAGAAAAATCATTAATTAAATCATAAGTTAACTGCACATTAGCCTTCTTTTTTTAAATTTTTGAATTTTATTTTATTTTTTGTACAGCAGGTTCTTATTAGTCATCAATTTTATACACATCAGTGTATACATGTCAATCCCAATCGCCCAGTTCATCATACCACCACCCCCATCCCCCTGCCGCTTTCCCCCCTTGGTGTCCGTACGTTATTCTCTACATCTGTGTCTCAATTTCTGCCCTGCAAACCGGTTCATCTGTACGATTTTTCTAGTTTCCACATATATGCGTTAATATACGTTATTTGTTTTTCTCTTTCTGACTTAACTTCACTCTGTCTGACAGTCTCTAGATTCATCCACGTCTCAACAAATGACCCTATTTCGTTCCTTTTTATGGCTGAGTAATATTCCATTGTATATATGTACCACATCTTCTTTATCCATTCGTCTGTCTATGGGCATTTAGGTTGCTTCCATGACCTGGCTATTGTAAATAGTGCTGCAGTGAACATTGGGGTACATGTGACTTTTTGAATTATGGTTTTCTCTGGGTATATGCCCAGTAGTGGGATTGCTGGATCATATGATAATTCTATTTTTAGTTTTTTAAGGAACCTCCATACTGTTCTCCATAGTGGCTGTATCAATTTACATTCCCACCAACAGTGCAAGAGGGTTCCCTTTTCTCCACACCCTCTCCAGCATTTGTTGTTTGTAGATTTTCCGATGAAGCCCATTCTAACTGGTGTGAGGTGATACCTCACTGTAGTTTTGATTCTCATTTCTCTAATAATTAGTGATGTTGAGCAGCTTTTCATGTGCTTGTTGGCCATCTGTATGTCTTCTTTGGAGAAGTGTCTATTTAGGTCTTCTGCCCATTTTTGGATTGGGTTGTTTGTTTTTTTAATATTGAGCTTCATGAGCTATTTATATATTTTGGAGATTAATTCTTTGTCCGTTGATTCATTTGCAAATATTTTCTCCCATTCTGAGGGTTGTCTTTTCATCTTGTTTATGGTTTCCTTTGCTGTGCAAAAGCTTTTAAGTTTCATTAGGTCCCATTTGTTTATTTTTGTTTTTATTTCCATTACTCTAGCAGGTGGATCAAAAAAGATCTTGCTGTGATTAATGTCAAAGAGTGTTCTTCCTATATTTTCCTCTAAGAGTTTTATAGTGTCTGGTTTTACATTTAGGTCTCTAATCCAGTTTGAGTTTATTTTTGTGTATGGTGTTAGGGAGTGTTCTAGTTTCATTCTTTTACATGTAGCTGTCCAGTTTTCCCAGCACCACTTATTGAAGATACTGTCTTTTCTCCATTGTATATCCTTGGCTCCTTTGTCATAGATTAGTTGACCATAAGTGCGTGGGTTTACCTCTGGGCTTTCTGTCTTGTTCCATTGATCTATGTTTCTGTTTTTGTGCCAGTACCATATTGTCTTGATTACTGTAGCTTTGTAATATAGTCTGAAGTCAGGGGTCTGATTCATCCAAGTCTGTTTTTTATCCTCAAGACTGCTTTGGCTATTCGGGGTCTTTTGTGTCTCCATACAAATTTTAAGATTTTTTGTTCTAGTTCCGTAAAAAAATGCCATTGGTACTTTGATAGAGATTGCATTGAATCTGTAGATTGCTTTGGGTAGTATACTCATTTTCACAATATTGATTCTTCCAATCCAAGAACATGGTATATCTCTCCATCTCTTGGTATCATCTTTAATTTCTTTCATCAGTGTCTTATAGATTTCTGCATAGAGGTCTTTTGTCTCCCTAGTAGGTTTATTCCTAGGTATTTTATTCTTTTTGTTGCCATGGCAAATGGGAGTGTTTCCTTAATTTCTCTTTCAGGTTTTTCATCATGAGTGTATAGGAATGCAAGAGATTTCTGTGTATTAATTTTGTATCCTTCAACTTTACCAAATTCATTGATTAGCTCTAGTAATTTTCTGGGGGCATCTTTAGGATTCTCTATGTAAAGTATCATGTCATCTGCAAACAGTGACAGTTTTCCTTCTTCTTTTCCAATTTGTATTCCTTTTATTTCTTTTTCTTCTCTGATTGCTGTGGCTAGGACTTCCAAAAATATGTAGAATATTAGTGGCAAGAGTGGACATCCTTGTCTCGTTCCTGATCTTAGAGGAAATGCTTTCAGTTTTTCACCATTGAGAATGATGTTGGCTGTGGGTTTGTCATATATGGCCTTTACTGTGTTGAGGTAGGTCCCTCTATGCCCACTTTCTGGAGAGTTTTTATCATAAATGGGTGTTGAATTTTGTCAAAAGCTTTTTCTGCATCTGTTGAGGTGATCATATGGTTTTTCTTCTTCAGTTTGTTAATACGGTGTATCACATTGATTGATTTTCCATATATTGAAGAATCCTTGCATCCCTGGGATAAATCCCACTTGATCATGGTGTATGATCCTTTTAATGTGTTGTTGGATTCTGTTTGCTAGTATTTTGTTGAGGATTTTTACATCTATATTCATCAGTGATATTGGTCTGTAATTTTCTTTTTTTTTTAGTATCTTTGTCTGGTTTTGGTATCAGCGTGATGGTGGCCTCATAGAATGAGTTTGGGAGTGTTCTTTCCTCTGCAGTTTTTTGGAAGAGCTTGAGAAGGTTGGGTGTTAGCTCTTCTCTAAATGTTTGATAGAATTCACCTGTGAAGCCATCTGGTCCTGGACTTTGGTTTGTTGGAAGATTTTTAATCACAGTTTCAATTTCATTACTTGTGATTGGTCTGTTCATATTTTCTATTTCTTCCTGGTTCAGTCTTGGAAGGTTATACCTTTGTACGAATTTGTCCATTTCTTCCAGGTTGTCCATTTTATTGGCATAGAGTTGCTTGTAGTAGTCTCTTAGGATGCTTTGTATTTCTGTGGTGTCTGTTGTAACTTCTCCTTTTTCATTTCTAATTTATCAATTTGAGTCCTCTCCCTCTTTTTCTTGATGAGCCTGGCTAATGGTTTATCAATTTTGTTTATCTTCTCAAAGAACCAGCTTTTAGTTTTATTGATCTTTGCTATTGTTTTCTTTGTTTCTATTTCATTTATTTCTGCTCTCATCTTTATGATTTCTTTCCTTCTGATAACTTTGGGTTTTGTTTGTTCTTCTTTCTCTAGTTCCTTTAGGTGTAAGGTTAGATTGTTTATTTGAGATTTTTCTTGTTTCTTGAGGTAGGCTTTTATAGCTATAAACTTCCATCTTAGAACTGCTTTTGCTGCATCCCATAGGTTTTGGGTCATCGAGTTTTCATTGTCATTTGTTTCTAGTTACGTTTTGATTTCCTTGATTTTTTTTTTTTTTCTTTTGACCACAAAGCACAGCATGTGGGATCTTAGTTCCCGGACCAGGGATCAAACCACTGTACGCTGACGTGGAGGCACAGAGGCTTAACCATTGGACCACCAGTGAAGTCCCTAGCCTTCGAAGTTTTAGATCAAGAGATTTCCTTGTCATTAGTTCTTAGAGGACAACTTTCTCTTTTTAGATTTGGTAACTCAGTAAATGTCATTCCATCCAAGATTCATACTCTGAGTTAAAAGAATATAAATTGTTATTGCCACATAGTCTTTGGCTGTTTATACCATTCTCACATGTTGTCATATTGGATGTGTGAGTAAGATGATTTTCTCATAATTTATGTGGGACGCACAGGGTAAGGTGGGAGGTGTGGCATCTCAGATGGTCTCTAATACTCAAAACTACTGATTATTAGGGATTTGTGAAAATATTCAATTCTTTCTTAAAAAGCCTGTGGGTACTTCTTGGAGGCAACGAACACTGGACTTTACTGTGCATCTTGTGATAGAATCCTTGCCTTTATTTTTGTTCAGTTTTCACTGTCGAGGTTCAGGTTAAGTTCAAGTTTTCTAGGATTGAGAAGACAAGTTTTGTTTATCTTGTTATAACTTTCATGGTTTGACTGAGTTTGCTGACTTGAGACTAATTTTTTTTTTTTTTTATCCAGCCACTTTCAGAGTGCTATATGGAGTTCTAGAAAGCCAAATGTGCTATTGGCGTCAGAGGTTAATAGATTCAAAGCTGCATCTCTGAATTCCTCTACAGCTGGATTTGTGTACATACATCCATCACTACCTGGCCAGGCTCAACACTTTTTAGTCCAATATATAGACACATACCCTGGCAGATAGTGGGGCAAGCTCTTATGTCTTTATTACAATTAGCCGAGCTCTCAGGAAAGGCCTGCTTTATATTCCAACAAGAGAACTTATTTTGTGTGAATGTGAGAATTAATAAGGACCTGAGGATTTTTTTCTTTAGTTTGCAAAGTAGCATACCCCTGTGTATCTGGTAGATGGATTTCTTTTTTATTCTAAGTAACCATCATATGGAAGCAGCAAAAACTATTTGTAATTTCCATGTCATTATAATATTTTAAAAGCTCCATGGCTCAGGACCTTGGGCCAGGGCATAGAAAGAGTTTCATGATAGCAAACTAAGCATTCCTTGTAACAGGATGTGAACTGCAACAGAATGCTTGAGGCAATATTAAATTGGGGTGATTTTTAGAAAGTGACAAATGGTTTATGTTTCCTAAATCTGAGATGGGTTCTACCAGCTCTGAAGGGCTGCCAAGTTATGTTATCACTTGCCTGCTTTGTAACTGCCTCAATTATTTCCTTCCCCAGCCCTATATGATGAGATTCGTCAGTTTCGCAAGGCCTGTGGGGAGGCTCATCTCAAAACCATCTTAGCAACAGGAGAACTTGGATCTCTTACGAATGTCTATAAAGCCAGCATGATAGCAATGATGGCAGGTAAGCCAGGTTTTATATTGAAATGATGGTATATATTGAATTGATGTTTTTAGAAGAAATAAGTGAGTCAGAGCATTTGGCTATTAGCTGCAAGTGCTAACCACTTGGAGTTTGTTTTGGTGGGGCGTCAGATACTTTATGAATACATGTGCAGTGGGAAATGTTCGCAAACTTGGCTTTCTTCCACATTTTTTGGTGGCATTTTATCACTGCACTATCCTTGTAAGGCAGTAGATGGCTCTCTTGTTAGTGAATTGCCTTCTGTGTTATTCTTTGATTATTCAGTCATCAACATATGTTAGACAGAAATTTCTTTAACTGACTTATTCCTCTGTGTGAATTTAAGGTTTGATTTTTCTCAGAGATCCACATCCATACTGTCTAAGGCAGCCTGTGCTTTGTTTGTGTTCATTTTTTCTTCTTAAATTTAGGGCAGTGTCATTGTTTTTTATATTTTGAAATGTAGCTTGACTTATTCTTTATCTTTACAAACAGCATGTCTAGCCAGTCAGTCATACGCCCAAGCTTGAAACTTGGGAGTCATGCTGGATTGCTTTTTCTCACCTTCATGTGAATCAGTGAACAAGTCTTGAGAGTTGTACTTTTTTACCGTATCTAATATGTCCTCGCTCCATTCTGTGTGCTGCTCTCTTAGACCACTGTCATTCCCCACATGGATCACTTCAGCGGTCTCCTAACTAGTTTTCCCTGTCTCTACTTTTGTCCCCTTTCAATCTGTTCTCCACACTGTTGCCAGAATGATCTCTTTAAAATGCCAATTTGGTTGTGGTACTGCTTGCTGAAAATCCTTCAGTGGCTCCTCTTCATTTTCAAGATACAATATAAATTCCTTCAGCCTGACTTTAAAAAAGGATCTTCCCAGGGAATTCCCTGGTGGTCCAGTGGTTAGCACTCCACACTTCCACTGCAAGGGGCCCAGGTTTGATCCCTGATCGGGGAACTAAGATCCTGCAAGCCGTGTGGCACGGCCACAAAAAGAAAGAAAAAAAAGAAAAAAGGTCTTTCTCAAGACCCTGCCTGTGCCTCTGCCATCACCTCATTTTCACTGCATACCATATGCTCCAGCTCTATGGAATTACCCGCTGTGCTCTGCACATGGCACCGTCCAATCCTCTGGAGTCTTTGTACCTGCTGTGTCCCTGCCTGGAATGCCTTTTGCCCAAATAACTCTTGAACATCTTTAGATACAGCATAGTTGTCACTCTTTTCGAGGATATTTCCCCAATACTGCTTCCTCCCCCACCACTTGGTTTATTATCCCCTCTGCATGCCCTCAGAGTGTTCTGTTAAAACCTCTATCAGATAACTTATCATACTATACTGTGACTCAGTATTGGATTTTTAGGTGCCCTACTACTGGCTCCATGTTTGGAAGATACATGACTTCTCAGGTCTTAAATCTGGGCCTTTGTTGTGGTCACCCTCTAGATTTTTCTGCTCGTGTGCTTTTTGAAGACTCAGACGAAGCATCGTTCCCTGGAACTCTACTGAAAATCAGCCAACTAGGCATTAATGAAGCTGTTACTCTGGTCACTGCTGCTGTATCCAAAAGATCTCTGCTCTGCTTGTTTTATTTAGAGCGAAATCTCTGAAAACCCAAGGATAGGGAAGAGTGGAACACTTTAAAGGGTGGGTCATTAGTTATGTTGGCGTTTCAAAGGCCCCCAGTAATAGAAGATGCTGCAACTCTCAGGAACCTGGGCAAAGCCCATGGGAGTCTCAGGTAGACAAGTAGCCTCCCTTTTCATGCTCCTCACCAGAACAAGGGAGTTAGCCCAGAATGCCGGGATCCAGGTCACAGTGAAAGTATACTCATTCTGGGCCGGCAGCCAACCCTCTCCTACTCCCTGCACCTACTGCATAGGATAGGAACATGGTATTAGGTCCTCATGCTTGGACACTTCTGTTCCATCCTCCATCCCACCCATCGCAGCCACAGACAGAAATGTGACTAGAAACACACTCTCCCCTGTTCCTGTTGGCTTGTATCCATGTCCACGTCATTGTTTATCTCCTTCATTTCTTCATCTATTACTGTGAGTAATATGACTTTGTCTGTGAGGTGTTTTTACTAGATACTTTAGAATAATATTTCTTCACCTTCACACCAGCCCTGTAGTTGATGAAGAAACTTAAGATGGAGAGACTTGCCTAAGGTTCAAAGCTAATTGATCACATAAGTCATTATTTGAACCCAGGTCTTCTGGCTTCAGGTGTATTGCTTTTTCAGTTGTAACCCAGCTGTCTCCCAAGGCACTGTGCTAGATCTTACCATGAATTAAAGGCACATCTTTGTGAAGTATCATGCACTTCCTGGCCCACAGTTTATGCTTTCTATTTTGTTAAGAAGGTATATAGCATAAATGAAGTATGTTTTGAAAGATTTTTTAAATTAAAAAAATTTATGGACTAAACTCATGTTTCATCCTATTTCTGTAGTATTTTTGAAAACTGTTTTTGTTTTCTTCAAAATCAACTTCACTGAGGTAAATTTACATTCAGTAAAGTTCAAGTGTTAAGTGTACGATATGATGAGTTTTGACAGTTTGTATATTCCATCATACCAGAAATATCCTTTGTTCCCCTTTGCAGTCAGTTCCACTCTTTTTACCTTCTGCTCCAGGTGCAATAACTGATCTGATTTTATCACCATAGATTAGCTTTGCCAGTTTTAGAACATTATACTTATATAGTATGTACTCTTTTGTGCTTGTTCCCCCTCCCCTACCCCTGAGGTAATAGCTGTGAGATCTGTCACGTTGTTCTATGTATAAGGAGTTTGCTTAGTGGCTTTTCATTGTACACATATATGAGTTGCTAAATTTTTGGTCTGAAGTGTTCGTAATATTCTCTTATTAGTCTGATGTCTGTATTGTCTATGGTTATGTCTCCTTTTTTATTCCCGATATGGGTCATTTCTGTTTTCTGTTGTCGTTATTGTTGTTGTTCTTTGTTTCATTTTGGTAGAAAATAGAGTCTTTCTAGGGGTCTGCCAGTTTTATTAGTCTTTTCAAAGAGCTCAAGTTGGTTGATCACACTTTTTAGATCTGATTTGCTTGGTTTCACTTTGGTATACTTTTTCTATTAATTGCTGAGAGGGCTGTTAAAATTTCCAGATATGATTGTGGACTTGTATACTTATCCTTTTAGTTTTGTCAGCTTTTTCTAACTTTATTGTGGAGCTCTGTTGTTAAATATAGACACTTTTAGGATTGATATGTTTACCTGTTGAATTAGCATATTCATCATTATGACATGTCCCTTGTTATCTCTGGTACTAGACCTTTGTCTGAATGTCCACTTTGTCTAATATATATATATATTTTTTGCAGTACGCGGGCCTCTTACTGTTGTGGCCTCTCCCGTTGCGGAGCACAGGCTCCGGACGTGCAGGCTCAGCGGCCATGGCTCACGGGCCCAGCTGCTCCGCGGCATGTGGGATCTTCCCAGACTGGGGCATGAACCCGTGTCCCCTGCATCGGCAGGAGGACTCCCAACCACTGTGCCACCAGGGAAGCCCCCACTTTGTCTAATATTAATCTAGCCACACCGGCTTTCTTGTGCTTACCATTTGCATGGTATATCTTTTTCCCATCCTTTTATTTTCAACCCATCTGTGGTTATATATTTAAAGTTATCCCTTAGAGACAGATTTTTAAAAAATTCATTGTGGTGATCTCTGCTTTTTAATTGAAATGTTTTGTCCATATACACTTCACATATTTATTGATATGATAAGATTTAACTCTATCATCTTGCCATTTGCTTCCTCCTTGTTCTGATCTATTTTTGTTCCTCTTTTCCTGCCACCTTTTGGCTTCATCAGATATAGCACTTCATTTTTATTTTTTCTATTGGCTTTTTTTTTTTTTTTTTTTTTTTTGCTGTATGCGGGCCTCTCACTGTTGTGGCCTCTCCCGTTGCGGAGCACAGGCTCCGGACGCGCAGGCTCAACGGCCATGGCTCACAGGCCCAACCGCTCCGCGGCATGTGGGATCTTCCCAGACCGGGGCACGAACCCGTGTCCCCTGCATCGGCAGGCGGACTCTCAACCACTGCGCCACCAGGGAAGCCCTTTCTATTGGCTTTTTATCTTCAACCTCTTTGTATTTTTCTAGTAGTTGCTCTAGCAAATTACAGTATGCATTCTTAACTTATCACAGTCTACTTAAAATTAACATTACAGATGTACCATAGAGATAGTGCAAGTTTGGGTCCAGACCACTGCAATGAAGCGAATATTGCAATAAAGCAAATCACATGAATTTTTTGGTTTCCCAGTTCATATAAAAGTTACGTTTAGGGCTTCCCTGGTGGCGCAGTGGTTGAGAGTCTGCCTGCCGATGCAGGGGACACAGGTTCGTGCCCTGGTCCGGGAAGATTCCACATGCCGAGGAGCGGCTGGGCCCGTGAGCCATGGCCGCTGAGCCTGCGCGTCCGGAGCCTGTGCTCCACAACGGGAGAGGCCCGCGTACCGCCAAAAAAAAAAAAAAAAAAGTTATGTTTACACTGTACTATAATCTATTAAGTGTACTATAGCATTATATCTAAAAAAACAATATACATACCTTAGTTAAAAAATACTTTATTGCAAAAAATGCTAACCATCATCTGTGCCTTCAAAGAGTTGTAATGTTTTTTGCAGTAGTAACATCAAAGATTTCTGATCACAGATCACTATAACAAATACAATAGTAATGAAAATTTTTGAAATATTTCAGGAATTACCAAAATGTGGCACAGAGACACAGAGTGAGCAACTGCGGTTGGAAAAATGGTGCCAATAGACTTGCTTGATGCAGGGTTGCCACACACCTTCAATTTGTAGAAAATGCAATATCTGTAAAGTGTAATAATGCAAAGCGCAATAAAATAAGGTATGCCTGTATTCCACTTTACACTTCAAATGGCAGAAATGTAAAAACCTTACAGCAGTTCCATTTACACCCTCATGAGTCCTTTGAATTATTTTAATGTACTTCTTCTTCCAACTGTTTATAAACTATTCCTCAAAATGATGTGATTTTTGTTTTGACAGTCATTTGTCTTTTAAGGAAATTAAAAGGAAAAAAAACTAAGTAAAACTAGTCTTTTACATGTCATTTCCATCTTTTATCCTTCCTGTAGTCTGCTGGTGATTAATTCTCTCAGATTTTGTTCATTGGAAAATGTCTTTATTTCACTCCCATTTTTCAAGGATGGTTTGCTGAATATAGAGTTTCAGGTTACAGTGTTATTTTTACTTCGGCACTTAACCATATCATTCCATTTCTTGGAATTCTATTTCTTCTTGTTTTCCTATAAGTAATGTTTTATCAAATACCCAGTCAGTATTTTCTCTTTATCTTTGTTTTTCACTAATTTGACTGTGAGGTGTCTAAGTGTGGGTTTCTTTGTATTCATCCTGCTTGTAGTTTGCTGAGCTTCTTGGATTTGTAGGTTGTTGTTTTAAGACTTCTCTGCCCCACTCTCTTTCCTTCTAGGACCCAAGCACCTGAGTGTTAGATATTGTCTCACAGCTTACTGGCGCCTATTCATTTTAATTTTAATCTTTCTCCCCCGCCTCTGTTTTTCTGCTTGGCTAATATACGTGGATCTTTCTTCAAGTTCACTGACCCTTACTTTCCACCTTAAATTTACTTTTATGCCCATCCATTGAGATTTATGCTCCTGAACATTATTAGTTTTAGAATCCATTTATTCTTTTTTAGAATTTTAATTTTTCTGCTATTTCCCATTTTTTCACTCATTGAGATCATTCTTTCTTTAAAATCCTTGAACATATTTGTAACAGCTGATTAAAGTCCTTGTCTGCTTATTTGTATATCTTAATTATCTTAAGGTCTGTATCTTGAGCTGCCAATTTCCCAATGCCTAAAAATAGTTGCCTTATATATTTTGCTCAGTTATATAGTTATTTATAGCAGGAGGGCAAGTCTGGTAACATTTCTTCTCTCATGTCTGGAATTCTTCATGGCTTTTGTTTTCCCATTAATTTAGCATCATAAATCTCAAAAGGAAAGGGGTTTGTCATTTACATTCATAATAATTTTCATCTTACAATTTTGATAGCCATTTCGATTATTCTCTCAAACACAATTCTCTAAAGAGAGAAAGGTGGAAATACATAACTACGTTAGTCTAGTATCATACATCATTGTAAGTAAAAACTTAGCCAGGGTGTGTTTACATTTTTGCTCAAATAAGTGATTCATAGCCTACTTTTGGTTTAATCTTGTTTAGGAATCTCTCAAAATGTTTTAGGGGAAGGAGCCATGTTCATAGGAGTTAGAAGACCTGGACTCTTGTTCTATCTTGCAGAATTTGTGACCTTGAACAAATAAATTAATCTGATTATAACTTCAAATGAAGTAATGTATATGACCTTTGGTGTAACTGTAGGAGATAAAAGCTATTGAGCTGGATTACATTCTGTACTGATCCCAAAGCTTACTGTATTAGTAGGATTGTTCAATGAATCTTACGTATGAACTTGTTTTGCTGGCTTTTGACTCTGTCTTAAAAAAGAAAGGTGCAAAAAATATCTGATTCGTTAAGAATCACAAATAGATGTGGCCCAGTTTATTTTTCTTATGGTACAGTTCTTAGCTGTGGTTGTCATTGCTCCTGATTCTTTTACAATGGAAGCTGTAGCAGCCACCTCAGCTCTTCAGACATGTATAAGATCACTTATTCAGCAGCCACAATGATCCAGAACCAAGCCAGGAACCAGAAAAAAATAAGTAAATAAATAAAATATTTTGAATAGATGAAATATATGTGATATAATCTATAATACAACAGTAATAATAGGTAACATTTCTTGAGCATTTACTGTGTGACAGGTACTATTTTACGGGCTTTATATATATTTACATTTAACCTTCACAACAACTCTACGAGGTAGGTACTCTTCTATGTTAAAATAAGAACATCAGTTAAAAGGATATCTTTGCTGCTATTCTGTATGGTCATTTTTGCTATTTGTAAACATTCCAGGTATTTCTGTGTTTGTTATATCATTTTCTGTGTCTGTTGTAGCCTTCTCCCCTCCTGTTAGCTGTTTTTAAAGATTTAAGTGAAATTTTCATACTCTGTCAAATCTATGATCCTTTAAAGGCAGAATTAATTGTTCATACTGTCCTTCTCTTAGGTATGTAATACCAGGAGAATTAATACTGGTGTATAAATACCAGTAGCATTTGTCATGTAGTATCACCATCAGTTGTTTTACCTCTTAGTTTTTTTTATAAAACTATGAACCTCCTTGAGGCCAAGAATTATCTTACTTATCTGTATTCCCCTGTGATTGCTACCCTGCCTGACATCTAGGAGAGCCTAAGGAAATATTTCAGAATACACCAATGAGTCAGTGAAAATGACAGACAGAGGTAAGGAAGAGTGAAAATAGGCAAAGTGAAATTAGATTAGATTAGGTCTAGATTCATCTTCCCAGATGTGCCACCACCTTGTAGAGTTTGGACATGTTATTTTGAGAGTTTTTATTTTAATTGAACAAAAAGAAAATGTATACCTTTGACAAGGAGATTATATATACAAAGTATGGCTTAGGCAATCCAAGCAGTGGTATGATGTATAAAAGTTTTGTTAGGATTTTCAGAATGTTCTAGAAGCAAGGAAAAGACCAAGGAGAACTTTTTGCCTTGGCTTTTTGGTCATTGAAAATGGATCTTACTTTTACATTAGTGGAAATGTGGTGAGAGAAATATAAATAAAGGAGAAGGTGAGGTGGGAATAAATAGTTTGAAGGGAAAATAATCAGGGAAGAGAAACGAGAGCCATATTTTTTTCATCAAACAAGCCAAGAACAAGGTGATAGGAAGTAAGATAGAAAGGGAAACATGCTTATAGAAAAGAGAAGTCAAAAGCTGACCTGCTAAGGGATTTCAGCCCAGCAATGCACACATTAAGAATAATGCTGGAATGTAGAAAAGTGGCTTTATCTTTCAGTAGCCTGGACTGTTTGCACACATGCAACAGCTAACAAGCTCTGCTCTGAAGTTATGCTAGACCTTATCTTTGGAAATAATGCAGGCATGATAAATAAGGTTGGAGTAGAAAAGCACTAAAGATGCAATCATAATGTCATCAGGTTTGAATTGCTGATGAAGATCTGTGGGAAGAGTACTAACATAAAAATATGGGGCTTGAGAAAAGCAGACCTTGAAGGGAATGCAAAATGAGTTTTGAACTTGGCTGGGATTTTGTAACATATAGGAAATGAAAAATGAAAAAAGTAGGAAGCAGGGGAGGGAATACTCGAAATTCAGCCCAATAAGATCAAAGTAGTACAGAAACAATGAGATGAAGCAAAGAAATAGACAAAAATAGGAGGGAAGCCATTAAGTAAATAAAAGGGAAAAATAGTGGGAAACTTGCTATGACTAAAGGAAACCAAAATCCTAAAAGAATGCTGTGATTAATAGCAAATTAACATCTAAGATTATTTTAAAAACATTTTAAAAATTTAAAAATATGAATCAAATAGTAGAATAAAAGACCGTGTAGATTTATTTTTCTAAAGATTGTCAGAAGTCATACTGAGTCCTTCATCTTAGGCTGCAAATCTTTGTATTCTCAAGGAGTATTGATCCAGATGGCACATACAGACCCCTGGGGTGTTCCAGCTTGTTTTTTTGGTTTGTTTGTTTGTTTTTTTGTTTTTTAAGTAAGATCTTTCCTTTCATAGGAAAGCATTTAATTTATGAGAAAGTATGCTTCAGTTGAAAGTTTATCACTGGGGAAAGCATAAGAATATAGATGTGCATTAGGTTAAGAGGTAAAGAATTTAAAGTGTAAATTTATTTACAGTTCCTTAAACTAGCCCTGAAAATTAAACCACTTACAGGGTAAAAACTAATTAACTTGCCATCTCATTCAAGGAGTCAATTTAAATTCAAGGCCCCAAGCAAAAATATCAGGAAGTTTACCTTCACTCACCCATGCCCTCCCCATCCTTTCTTGAGTGCAAAATAAAAAACTGCAGAAGAGAGGAGTTATCATGTTTTCTGGCCTCCCAGCAGTACAGGAACTACTGATGGTGCATTTTGGTCTATGAATGTCATTTTTATAAAAGGTTAAGTCTATACATTTAAGCATAAAGCATTTTCTGTGGCTCTTCATGGATGGGCTTCTGGAGGGGGGGAAAAAAAAGGGAAAGCTTGAAAGCTTAGTTTTTTTGTGTTGTATACGCCTGTGTAAAATTTTACTGTGTGAAATTTTTTTTTAAATGTAACCCACCTTATTCCAAAAGCACATAACTGCCTTCTACAGACCTGGCTTGCCTAGAGAAATTCCCAGCACAAAGGCTTGCAAATAACAAGTGCCTAGAAAATGCTCATTGATGGGTTAGGTTATCAGGTACAAGGACATCAATAGATATATTTGTAAACAACATGCATAAAATTCATTTTTTTAAAAGAAATTTGTATTTTCTCAGCAAAAGAATAAGTAAGGGATTTTTCTTAATGAAATTCTGGTATACGATATAGAGAGGTGAGATCTATAGTTAGTTGCTCATGTCTCTGAGATTCTGTTATTCATTTGTCTTTAATTCCTAACACGTTAACTTTTGTTACTTTTTAATGTCTGTGCCAGGTAGTTACTGATCTTTTAGCAAACTCTTAAATGCTGGGAAATTGGAATCTTTGAATGGGTCCCTCAGTACTTTGTACCACGTAGATACTTGATAAACATATTTGTTGAATGATTTTGTGAATAAAGGTTAGTAAATCATGTGAAGTTAGTAGTTTACTGAATTCTTTTTGCAGTTGTTTTAAGAGGGAAGTAGGGGAGGTACCTTATCAGCGTTGAGTGGCTGGAGACCTGAAGCTCGGAAGTTAAGTGACTAGACCAAGACCACGCATTTAGGATGTGGCAGAATTCTGAAGGACTCTTTTTTTTTTTTTTTTTTTTAAATTTATTTATTTAATTTTATTTATTTTTTGCTGCATTGGGTCTTCGTCACCACACACAGGCTTTCTCTAGTTGCGGTGAGCAGGGGCTACTCTTCGTTGCTGTGCACAGGCTTATTGCTGTGGCTTCTCTTGTTGTGGAGCACGGGCTCGAGACGCACGGGCTTCAGTAGTTGTGGCATGCAGGCTCAGCAGTTGTGGCGCACGGGCTTAGTTGCTCCGCGGCATGTGGGATCTTCCCAGACCAGGGCTCGAACCTGTGTCCCCTGCATTGGCAGGCGGATTCTTAACCACTGTGCCACCAGGGAAGCCCTGAAGGACTCTTGACTCCAAATTCCATGCTTTAGTTATCGTGCAGTTCTGCTCTCCACCCTGCAATTGATCTGAATTATGTAAGATATGTTTAAGCTGTGTTTAACCTTTGGAGGCACAGATGTCTTTCTAGAGTCACTGAATGAGATTTATATATTGAGCTGTACTTTTCTATTGAGGACAAGAAAAATAAGACAATAGACTGTTTGGAGAAAAACTCTAGGGGGTGGTGGACATGAAGTACACATGAAAGAGCAAGTTGAAAGCAAGCCTAGAGCCCCGCCTATGATAGGCCCACAGCAAATCCTCGTTGAAATGAAAGGGAAGGTTGCAAGGGGACCCTGACCTCAGGCAGCTTCCACTGTAATTTTGTGTCCACCTGCGCTGCTGATGGTTCCATGATGATACACTTGGCATGTGAGCAGGGTCATGCTTATCAACTGCTACTTGAGTTCTGTACTGAGGTTCTTGTTTGTTTTCAGATTCCCCTCCCTGGGGTGCCCATGGAACAGCTAGGGAGGGACAGTGGAAGTGGACCTTTTTCTTGTCCACCTGAGGAAGGAGAAGGAGAGAGGTCAAGGCTGAGGACAGTGTAAGAATGAAGGAGCATAGGGATGAGGTGGAAGGGTGCGGAGGACGGGAATGGTATTGGAGCATGTGTAGAGGGATGTCCCAGCGTGGGATGAGGGAAGTTGAAACCTTCCCATGAAGAGTGATGGAAAAGACAGGGGGCGTCTTATTTAGGATAAGCACGATCACTGGGGCTGTGGTATTGTGTTCAAATACTTGTACACACATATATACACAAAAAATGATGAAAAAGCATGATTGTTGTCTATTACTCCAAGGTAGGAGGGCTGGGATCATCTTTTAGAAGTTATAGGAAGATGGATTTTGGCCTGGTATAAAGCAGAGTTTTGTTAAAGTTCAAATATTCTGGAACTTGGACGGGCCACGTCAGGAGGTAGGAGGTGTTCAAAGCACAGGCTGGGTGACAGCCCGATGGAGCCAGTGTTAGATACATGATACTCAGCAACCATTGGGGTGCTTTCTGCTTTGGAGTTAAGTGTGATCCTAGAAGAAGGAACGTTTTATGTGAATCTTTGGACCTAAACATTAAATGTGATCCTTTGGAGTTGAGTCTGATCCTAGAGGAGAAAAAATATTTAACACGCACGCACACACACAGGTTGTGTGTGTGTGTGAAATTTCTGGGTAGATTTCAAGCCAGGATAGACAGGGCCCCCAAATATGGAATTAATGGGAAAAGAGGGAGGGTGTTGGTTTTCTAGGATTGCCATAACAAAGTACCTCAAACTCGGTGGCTTAAAACAACAGACATTTATTCTCATGGTTCTGGAGGGTAGACGTCCAAAATCAAGGTGTCCACAGGGTCGTGCTGCCTCTGAAATCTGTAGCGGAGAATCCTTTCTTGCTAGAAAGCTTCTGGTGTTGGCTGGCAATACTTGGCATTCCTTGGCTTATAGATGCATCACTCCAATCCCTGTTTCCATCATCACATGGTCATCTTCTCCCTGTGTATTTCTGCATCTCTTCTCTTCTTATAAGGACACCCATCATGTAATGGCCTACCTTACTTAGTAAGACCTTACCTTTACTTAAGTAATTGTGTTTGCAATGATGCTATTTTCAAATAGGTCACTTTCTGAGGTACTGGGGTTTGGAACTTCAGCATATATTTTTAGGGGGCACAGTTCAACCCATAACAAGGGAAGTGGGGTTCTTGCACTGTGATTCTATTATTTCCTGTAAAGACCTGAAGAAGTTCGAGAAAAATACTTTGAGTCAAACCAGCAAACTTAAATTCAGGTACAAAAGATTGATTTTTCCCTCTAAGCAATGTTGGATGGCTTTGTGGATAGGGGAAATCTAGTAGATATTAAATATTTTTATCTGCAAAAAGCATTTGGTAAGGTTCTCAATGGGAGATTAATGGCTAAAATAAAGAATGAGGCATTAGGAGATAAATTTGCTTATGAGCAAGAGACAGAGACTAACAGTAGAAGGAAATACTTTTTAGATTGGAAAGGAGTGACATACAGCACAAGCCAGGAATCAGTTTTGGGACCTATGGGCTTTTCACTTTATTTTTATTGGACTTTGTAATAAAAATACAGATCTTCAAACAGTCCAAGACACAGAGTGAATAATACTACAAGCATCAGTAATCAAAAGTTATTCTCTATCATAAACTAAATGACTGATAATAAATACTGACACAAGACTACACAATGTGCCGTAATATTATAAAATGGAGCAAGCAATTCTCCTGTGTTCTCTTTTCTTCTGCATTTCTTTATTTGTTTTTCAAAAAATATTTGCAAGTTTCTAGGTTTACTTTATAAGCCAAATCAATGAAAAAAATATATTTTAAACTTGGAAAGATGTGTTAACTAAGAGAAAAATTGGTTGAAGCAGGACAAAGGTTATAATGCCATCCCTAGAATAAAGAAATTAGGGACCCTGTATGTTAAATTGCTCAGTGAGCTATTGAATAAAAAGATTTCAGGAGTGAGGGGGCGTTATTGAAATCATCAGCTTATTCTGCAGTCATGGCTTTAATGGAAGCATGTGCAAAAATGTCATTGTTAGAATGATAAAACTACATATCTGAGGGAGTGAAATATTATAGTATGGAAACTTTTTTCTTTTCTTTTCCTTTTTAAAAATTTGAACATAATGGCTCTAAAAAAATCTATAATATCGAGTGATTGTATATGTAACTTTTGTCCTCCCAGGAACTAGTTGAGTATGTGGGAAACATACTTTTCAAATTGGAATTTTGCCTGCAACTCCTTCTGTCTCAGTCACTAAAAGGTCTTTGCAGATTCTTGTCTGTTTTTTTCTTGACTTGTACATTGTCAGATAAGCCAAGAGAAATAGAGCAACTAAACATTAAAAAATTAACTCATAAAAGTTCTAAATGCTTTGAAAACTGGAAAGGATTATAAAGAATCTTGTTCATCTCAAAGCTTTCATTTTGTAGGTGAGAAAACCGAGATCCAGAAAAGTCAGATTCAGAAGGAATTTACTCCAGAACAAATAAGTCAAAACACAGTCTAGAACGAGGTTCTCAACCTGGACTGCAAATTAGAATATCCTTGAAGAGCTTCTTCCATAAACTGTTGAAAAGATCCTACCACCCAGAGAATCTGATTTTAATGGTCTTGAATGAAACCAAGAGAATCAGTACTTTTTAAAAACTTCTCCTGGTGTGTCTACTGTGCAGGCAGGAATGAGAGACTCTGATCTGGAATCTAGGTTTCCTGGTGTTAAGAATTTTTTCCACTCACCCTGATAGTTTAGAAATTATTCAGAGAGAGAATTTCAAATTCAAGGGGAAAAACCTTTAACAAAGATACTCCATGATGAACAGGCTGATTGTCCCTGTAGTTACAGATGGCTCGTTGGGAACTCTGAACCTATATTCCCATAGAAACAAGATCATAAGTGATTATTTGGTCTCTCTGCCAGGCCTGAGTTTAACAGACAGAATAACTGAAGTTTAGCTCTGCAGGAGTAGTTCTGTAGGTCCTAACTGACAAGTGACAATGTTTTTTTTTTTGGAAAGACATGAATTTGTATTTCTAATTAGGTCTCTAAGAACATTTTTCATCTTCTGCCGCCTTGATAGTATTGAGGTCTCTCCTTCCATCTGCAAGTTATTAGGTTTAGGGTTTCAATGGGGACTCCCCACAGTTCCAGGCTGTTCTGGGGGGATGGAAGGAAATGAGGGAGTGAGGGGTGGTAACAGCTGTGGTGAAGACGGAGGGGCTGGGGGAAAGGCTAGTTGGGAAGAGAAGGGCTAGGTTTTCTGTCATCCTAATACCTAGGGTGTTTGTTTCCCTCAAATGGGCTCATCCGGCAGGTATTTCATGAACATCTAATGTTCATCAATGCTATTCTGGGCATTGGAGAAGGATGAGACGAGAGAGAAGGGAGAGAAAAATAAGTAAGCTGTAGCTCCTTCCGTTTAAACACTGACAATCTTTTAGTCTGGTGAGAGGTGAAAATGGGGTTTATGGTTTGCCCCGTTGGGAACCCAGGGGCCAAAGGGACACTTGCGCTGGGGCTGCAGGAACCTGGTGAACCCTCCGGAGGACTCATGGATGGGTTTACAAAGCAAGTGGCCTTTGTGGAGGAGTCATTAGGTGCAGAGGTAGAGGAAGGGCATTTCAGGCAGAGAAGCACATGCCCTTTTATACCCGTGAAGAGCATGTCATGGTGAGAACGCTGGTATGATTGGGCTGGAGAAGTGGTGGGAGAAGCGGAGGAGGAAGCAGGTAAGCTGTCTGGGGCTTATGGCCATGCTATAGAGTTTGTGTTCCCATCTGTGGGTGTGGAAAGTTTTTAGCCTTTGAAAGTTTATAGCCAGGAAATGAGCAATCGCTTAATTCATTCATCCATTTATTCCTCCACTATGTGCCATGCACGAGGGATAAAGATCAATAAGACATCCTTACTCCAGACTCCTCTTCCTCCCTTACTGCTCTCTGTGGTGATGGAGCAGTGATCAGATTTCCACTTTAGGGGCAGTGGATTTGGACTGGAGACGGGGAACCTGTGAGGAAGCTGTTGTAGCAGTCTGGCCGACCAGGATGAGGAGCTGAACCAGGGCAGTACGGTGGGGATGGAGAGGAGTGGACGGCCGTGGGGGGTATTAAGGGGGCAGAATGAATAGTACTTGGTGAATGGTTGTCTGCTGAGCAGGGAAGGGAGAGGACAAAACAACTCATAATGGTGCAATTTATCAGGTTAGGGAATTCAAGAGAAACAAGGCTTTTTCCAGCCCAGGAAGCTGAGCCTCTGCTTCCCATTCTCCACCTGTTCATTCTGTTGTCGGCTTGTTGCAGAACCCACCGTAGTCTCACCACTTTTTCCCTACCCTTCTGTTCTTGTAACAAGGAAAAGAATTTTTAAGGAAATCTGAGTAAGACTATGAAGATAAAAGAGAGGCTATTTTTCTGTTTAAAAACATTAGCAAGACAAAGCACATAAAGCAAAATGGAGAATGAATATAGTAATTTTAGTGATTTAGGAGGAAAAGGAAATTCATGTTTTTACTTGAATTATCAGGATGATGCTTTGCTTTCCTAGTGACCCAAGATTGAGTGTTATAATATGCTTTTTGTAAAAAATTTATCATTAACTGGGGCATCGAAAGTTAAGTTTCCTATGTTACAAAGCTGCTAAGTTGGGCAGGGACAACGGGGGAGGCACAGAACAGTCAATGAAATGGGAAAGAACTTAAATCATCCGTGTCACATGAAGCCAGCAAAAGGCTGTTTGTAGAATGTTAGCTGCTATCACACTGGTTTTATGTTAACATTCTAGTGAATAATTAAAATTTTCCTGTTTATTTTTTAATAAAAAGGAAAAGCACGTAAATTACCTCAGAGTTTATAATATTATCTATAGTCGCATTCACAGATGTAGAGGTCTCTGAGTAGGATTGCAGATTAGATAATTTAGACAGTTAAAAAGCAGATTTTCTTCTGCCATTCCGGGTGTTCTCATCTCACTGTGTTCATTATTATAAAGCCTTTCAAAAATATAAAATGAAAATCCTTAAAACTACTACTTTGAGACATTTTCATTAGAGGTGGTATCTTCTAAATTGAGTGGTTATTAAATATATTTTTTCTGCTGAAATTATTTTTGAAGTACATTTTTCATTTTCGTCTTCTGTCCATAAGCACATACCCAGGCATGGTGGATTCTCTCTTCCCACTTTGCTTTTAACATCCGGACTCTCATGAGGTGATCAGGGACTCCCTTATAATTCATATAGTTAAATCCACCCTTCTCCACTACTGTTTTCCTTGGTTATTCCTTCAGGGCTAGACTGGAAAAGCTCGGGATTTTTATTCAAGCAATTGACTCAGAGAAAAAGCAGCTCACACAGAGATGGGGAAGAGATTCAGCCTCAGAAACAAAGAGAAGGAGACAGACGTTGAGAAGTCACAGTCTTATGGTCTTGGTTGATGCTGTATTTGATGCTTTTAAGGATGTATTCACGGTCCCAGAAGAAGAAGAGAAAGAGAAAGGGACTGAAAAAATATTTGAAGAAATTATAGTTGAAAACCTCCCTAATATAGGAAAGAAAATAGTCAGTCAAGTCCAGGAAGCACACAGAGGCCCATACAGGATAAATCCAAGGAGAAACATGCCAAGACACATATTAATCAAACTATCAAAAATTAAATACAAAGAAAAATTATTAAAAGCAGCAAGGGAAAAGCAACAAATTACATACAAGGGAATCCCCATAAGGTTAACAGCTGATCTTTCAGCAGAAACTCTGCAAGCCAGAAGGGAGTGACAGGACATATTTAAAGTGATGAAAGGGAAAAACCTACAACTAAGATTACTCTACCCAGCAAGGATCTCATTCAGATTCGATGGAGAAATTAAAACCTTTACAGACAAGGAGAAGCTAAGAGAATTCAGCACCACCAAACCAGCTTTACAGCACATGCTAAAGGAACTTCTCTAGGCAGGAAACACAAGAGGAGGAAAAGACCTACAATAACAAACCCAAAACAATTAAGAAAATGGGAATAGGAACATACATATTGGTAATTAGCTTAAATGTAAATGGTTTAAATGCTCCAACCAAAAGACATAGACTGGCTGAATGGATACAAAAACAAGACCCGTATATATGCTGTCTACAAGAGACCCACTTCAGACCTAGGGACACATACAGACTGAAAGTGAAGGGATAGAAAAAGATATTCCATGCAAATGGAAATCAAAAGAAAGCTGGAGTAGCAATTCTCATATCAGACAAAATAGACGTTAAAATAAAGACTATTACAAGAGACAAGGAAGGACACTACATAATGATCAAAGGATCAATCCAAGAAGAAGATACAACAATTGTAAATAGTTATGCACCCACATAGGAGCACCTCAATACATAAGACAAATGCTAACAGCCATAAAAGGGGAAATCGACAGTAACACACTCATAGTAGGGGACTTTAACACCCCACTTTCACCAATGGACAGATCATCCAAAATGAAAATAAATAATATAGGACATTCCATCCAAAAACAACAGAATACACTTTCTTCTCAAGTGCTCATGGAACGTTCTCCAGGATAGGTCATATCTTGGGTCACAAATCAAGCCTTGGTGAATTTAAGAAAATTGAAATCATATCAAGTATCTTTCCCAACCACAATGCTATGAGACTAGATATCAGTTACAGAAAAAAAAAAACTGTAAAAAATACAAACACATGGAGGCTAAACCATATGTTACTAAATAACCAAGAGATCACTAAAGAAATCAAAGAGGAAATAAAAAAATACCTAGAAACAAATGACAATGAAAAGAGGATGACCCAAAACCCATGGGATGCAGCAAAATCAGTTCTAAGAGAGGTTTATAGCAATACAGTCCTACCTCAAGAAACAAGAAACATCTCAAATAAACAACCTAATCTTACACCTAAAGCAAATAGAGAAAGAACAAAAATCCCCCCAAAGTTAGCAGAAGGAAAGAAATCATAAAGATCAGATCAGAAATAAATGAAGGAAATGATAGCAAAAATCAGTAAAGCTAAAAGCTGGTTCTTTGAGAAGATAAATTGATAAACCATTAGCCAGACTAATCAAGAAAAAAAAGGGAGAAGACTCAAATCAACAGAATTAGAAATGAAAAAGGAGAAGTAACAACTGACACTGCAGAAATACAAAGGATCATGAGAGATTACTACAAGCAACTAACTCTATGCCAATAAAATAGACAACCTGGAAGAAATGGACAAATTCTTGGAAAAGCACAACCTTCCGAGACTGAACCAGGAAAAAATAGAAAATATAAACAGACCAATCACAAGCTGAAATTGACACCTTGGTTAAAAATCTTCCAACAGGGGGCTTCCCTGGTGGCGCAGTGGTTGAGAGTCCGCCTGCCAATGCAGGGGACACGGGTACGTGCCCCGGTCCGGGAAGATCCTGCATGCCGTGGAGCGGCTGAGCCCGTGAGTCATGGCCGCTGAGCCTGCACGTCTGGAGCCTGTGCTCCGCAGTGGGAGAGGCCACAACGGTGGGGGGGCCCACATACCGCCAAAAAAAAAAAAAAATCTTCCAACAAACCAAAGCCCAGGACCAGATGGTTTCACAGGTGAATTCTATCAAACATTTAGAGAAGAGCTAACACCTATCCTTCTCAAACTCTTCCAAAATATAGCAAAGGGAGGAACACTCAAAAACTCATTCTACAAGGCCACCATCACTCTGGTACCAAAACCAGACAAAGATGTCACAAAGAAAGAAAACTGCAGGCCAATATCACTGATGAGCATAGATGCAAATATCCTCAACAAGATACTAGCAAATAGAAAACAACAGCACATTAAAAGGATCATACACCATGATCAAGTGGCGTTTATCCCAGGAATGCAAGGATTCATCAATGTATGCAAATCAGTCAATGTGATAAACCATATTAACAAATTGAAGGATAAAAACCATATGATAATCTCAGTATATGCAGAAAAAGCTTTCGACAAAATTCAACATGCATTTATGATAAAAACCCTCCAGGAACTTGGCATAGAGGGAACTTACCTCAACATAATAAAGGCCATATATGACAAATCCACAGCCAGCATTGTTCTCAGTGGTGAAAAACTAAAACCATTTCCACTAAGATCAGGAACAAGGCAAGGTTGCCTACTCTCACCGCTGTTAATCAACATAGTTTTGGAAGTTGTAGCCACAGCAGTCAGAGAAGAAAAAGAAATAAAAGGAATCCAAATTGAAAAAGAAGAAGTAAAACTGTCACTGTTTGCAGATGACATGATACTATACATAAAGAATCCTAAAGATGCTACCAGAAAACTACTAGAGCTAATCAATGGATTTGGTAAAGTAGCAGGATACAAAATTAATGCACAGAAATTTCCTGCATTCCTATACACTAATGATGAAAAATCTGAAAGAGAAATTAAGGAAACACTCCCATTTACCATGTCAACAAAAAGAATAAAATACTTAGGAAGAAACCTACCTAAGGAGACAAAAGACCTGTATGCAGAAAACTATAGGACACTGATGAAAGAAATTTAAGATGATACAAACAGATGGAGAGATATACCATGTTTTTGGATTGGAAGAATCAACCTTGTGAAAATGACTCTACTACCCAAAGCAATCTACAGATTCAGTGCAATCCCTATCAAACTACCACTGGCATTTTTCACAGAACTAGAACAAAAAATTTCACAATTTGTATGGAAACACAGAAGACCCTGAATAGCCAAAGCAATCTTGAGAACGAAAAACAGAGCTGGAGGAATAAGACTCCCTGACTTCAGACTATACTACAAAGCTACAGTAATCAAGACAGTATGGTACTGGCACAAAAATGGAAATATAGATCAGTGGAACAGGATAGAAAGCCCAGAGGTAAACCCATGCACATATGGTCACCTTATATTTGATAAAGGAGTCAAGAATATACAATGGAGAAAAGACAGCCTCTTCAATAAGTGGTGCTGGGAAAACTGGACAGCTACATGTAAAAGAATGAAACTAGAACACTCCCTAACACCATACAGAAAAATAAACTCAAAATGGATTACAGACCTAAATGTAAGGCCAGACACTATAAAACTCTTAGAGGAAAACATAAGCAGAACACTCTATGACATAAATCACAGCAAGGTCCTTTTTGACCTACCTCCTAGAGAAATGCAAATAAAAACAAAAATAAACAAATGGGACCTAATGAAACTTAAAAGCTTTTGCAAAGCAAAGGAAACCATAAACAAGACGAAAAGACAACCCTCAGAATGGGAGAAAATATTTGCAAATGAAGTAACAGACAAAGGATTAATCTCCAAAATATACAAGCAGCTGATGCAGCTTGATATCAAAAAAACAAGCCAGTCCAAAAATGGGCAGAAGACCTAAATAGACATTTCTCCAAAGAAGATATACAGATTGCCAACAAACACATGAAAGGATGCTCAACATCACTAATCATTAGAGAAATGCAAATCAAAACCTCAATGAGGTATCACCTCACACTGGTCAGAATGGCCGTCTTCAAGAAAATCTACAAACAATAAATGGTGGAGAGGGTGTGGAGAAAAGGGAACCCTCTTGCACCGTTGGTGGGAATGTAAATTGATACAGCCACTATGGAGAACAGTATGGAGGTTCCTTAAAAATGAAGAATAGAGCTACCATATGACCCAGCAATCCCACTCCTGGGCATATACCCTGAGACAACCATAATTCAAAAAGAGTCATGTACCACAATGTTCATTGCAGCACTATTTACGATAGCCAGGACATGGAGGCAACCTAAGTGTCCATCGACAGATGAATGGATAAAGAAGATATGGCACATATATACAATGGAATATTACTTAGGCATAAAAAGAAATGAAATTGAGTTATTTGTAGTGAGGTGGATGGACCTAGAGTCTATCATACAGAGTGAAGTAAGTCAGAAAGAGAATAACAAATACCGTATGCTAACACATATATATGGTATCTATAAAAAAAATGGTTCTGAAGAACCTAGGGGCAGGACAGGAATAAAATCGCAGATGTAGAAAATAGACTTGAGGACACGGGGAGGGGGAAAGGTAAGCTGGGACGAAGTGAGAGAGTGGCATGGACACATATACACTACCAAATGTAAAACAGATAGCTAGTGGGAAGCAGCCGCATAGCACAGGGAGATCAGCTCAATGCTTTGTGACCACCTAGAGGTGTGGGATAGGGAGGGTGGGAAGGAGATGCAAGAGGGAGGGTACATGGGGATATATATATATATATGTATAGCTGCTTTACTTTGTTATACAGCAGAAACTAACACAATGTAAAGCAATTATACTCCACTAAAGTTGTTTAAAAAAACAAGGATGTATTCAATCATTGTTTGGGTAATTGTACACCCATATGGGATTACTGGACACCAATTTCCAGAGGATTTGCCTGAATTTAGGTCTGTTTGAATGGTGTTTGTAGGTAGGAAGAGGGAAAATGCAGCTGAGGAAGGAGAAGAGCTGAGTAAATGGTGATAGAGGAAGAGTCTTCTGAAGAGGACGAGATAGTGAGTAGGAGAATAGTAACACTGAATGCTGTGTCTAGTGCTCCCCAGGGTCAGAAATGGGGGGAGGAGGCATTTGGCTGGAGACTTGTGAAGAGTTCAGGTGCCTTGGGAGCTTAGAAAGGATATCCCAGTGTGGACTTTTCAGACAAAACATTCCTTTCCTTAGTGCCCCAAATAGGTCCAATCAAATAAAAGTAGGATCATTGTTACTGGGCACTTTGTAACAGCAAGGTTATGAACTCTGAATTATTTGCTAGAGAGATTCCAGTTGGAGGAGGAAATACCAGGTAGGACCCAGTGTATATAACCTTGACTTCAGTGTGGCTGTTCTGCACAACCAGGAACTAGCAAGCACAATGGCAGGGGACATGGGGACACCCTGGCTCTTCTTTTGACAAAATTCAACACGCATTTATGATAAAAACCCTCCAGGAACTTGGAGCCCGCTGCCCTCTGGGAGTGGCCTTTTTCTCCCCTTCTCCTACCTCCTTAGCTACTCCCTGCCTGTGACTATTTCCTTGTCCTCTCCTGCAATTCCTGAAATTCCACCTTGTCTTGGGCAGGACAGCCCATCCTTCTCTTCTCTTCCTCTGCATCTGATGCTCTGCACAGCCCAGTGCTGCTTTGTTGGCTGTGCCATCCTTTCTCATCTCTTTATTTGTCTCCTACCTCGCCCTGGTGAAACACCCTGGAGACTTGTTTGGATTTGTTCTGAAACATAAGTGACCTAATCTTAGTCTTTGAACTGTTCAAGACCCACTTCTTATCACCTGTGCATGTGATGTCTTTTTTTTTTTTTTTAATGGATTCTGATATCAGTTTCCTAGGGTTGCTGTAATAGTACCACACACTGAGTGGTTTAAACAGTAGAAATCTATTGTCTCACAGTTCTGGAGGCCAGAAGCTTGAGCGCAGGGTCTTGGCAGAGTTGTTTCCTCCTGAGGGTGAAGAGGGAGAATCAGTTCCATGCCTCCCTCTAGCTCCTGGTGGTCTGAGGGAGTTCCTTGGCTTGTAGAAACATGCCCCCAGTCTCTGCCTTCATGTTCACATGGCATTTTCCAAGTGTGTCTTCACATGGCATTCTTTTTACAAGGTCGCTAGTCTTATTGGATTAGGGGTCCACCCTACTGCAGTTACTGATTATTGATACATCTGCAGTGATTCTGTTTCCAAATTAAGTCACATTCCAGTATGCTGGGCTAGGTTAGGACTTTGACATATGAATTTGGGGAAGACACAATAAATCCCTAACAAATGAGTTCTAAATAAGGAAAGCAAAGCTAAAATTTAGGGAGATACACTATTTCATTGAACACTACTCTGATGAAGGGGTCTCATGGTCAGACAGCTTTGGGGACATTGCATTATATGTACCCTGTAAGCCATTCACAGTGCACACGTGCTTAGCAAAGACCTCGAAAGTTCACCAAAAGGACAGATTTGCATTTTTGTTTAAACCCATCATACAAAACTTGTGTGACAAAGTTTTTCTTGTGTATCATTATTAATATTGAACCAAAGAATAGAGTCAGTGAATGCTTACTAGGTTCTGTGAGATCCTGTAGACACAGAAGATTATACTCTGTGGCACTGGGAAAAGATTTCAGTGCACATTAACTGCGGGAGCGTAAACATTGCAGTGTAAGTGGTCCAGTTTTAGAAAACTTCCCTTGCAGTCTCTTTAAACATCGCCCCCCTCCCTGCTTATGTGGCTAATGTCTGAAATCCCCCTCTTAGAGCCTCATATTTTAGTTTAAGCCTATGAAAATTTAAATCCATTTGCAGAAGGCCACAGGTTCAGTAACTGTGTACATTACTTGTGCCAAACTAGTCAGTAGAAGAGCGCTGGATGTGGACTTTTTGAAAATATTTGACTTAAAAAAAAATCCACTGAGTTGAAACCTGAGGTTACAGTCCCCAATCCCTTCTTCACTGTGCGCGTGCACGTGTGTGTGTGTGTGTGTGTGTGTGTGTGTGTGTGTGTGGTGGGACCTCCCACTGAAGAGATGTCAGGACATTTGTCCAACCAAAATCAGAAACTCTTCAAGAAAAGAGAAAATTTCTCCTTAGGCTGCAACAGTGTTGCCAATCAAGATATTTTACGTTAATGCTCTGACTAAATAAAAAGCTTAGAAACGGAGAGCAGAAAAAAAAATTTAATATAAATTTGCTTAGTTAAACTGAATGAAACGAGGACTAAAATCAGAAAAACAACATGCAAATTTCACCAGTGAGTTAGTGGAAAGCCCTAATGTAGAATGTGCTGGAACTAACTGGCTCTCTCCCCATCCACTGCTCCTCTGACTTCACCACCGGCCGAGGACAGAAACCTCAGCCATTCACTTCCTCACGTTATAGCCACTGTGGATGGCAAATCTGCTGCCGCACCCTGATTGCACCTGTTGACTGCTCTGTGCTCCCCAGCACTGTTTACACACCACCCAGTACATATGCCTGCCTGTTTCTCAGAAAGGAGGGTATTAATCATCGCTGAGCACAGCCTAGAACACAGCAGTCATTCACAAGTACTTGTGCTGGGACAGACTAGGTCAAGGCAAGTTCCTTGGAACCAGAAGCAGAAGCTTTGTGCTGCCGCCAAGGATTTCTCAAGATTTCTTCTTGGATGCTTTAGCTTTACAAATATGTCTCCTCCTTTGACTCCTGAACTTCCTCAGCAAGATAGCTTCAGTTGAAGGTTGAAGTGTCAAATAACTGATTTATTTTTCAGGATATGTCAGGTGACTTATAAAGCTTTTAGGACGATGCCCAGCACATGGTAAGTGCTGTCCAAGTGTTTATTAAGGAGATGAAAGAAATAAAAACCCATTTATTTATACAAGTAGGCAGCTGTTGAAGAGTTTAGTTACGTTCAGTATAGACATTATGCTTTATTAAAGCTTGCCTAGCACTGAATTCATTTAGCTTTTGTATTTATTAAATTTATGACTTGACCGCTGTGCCACCGAGATGTGGTCAATATCATGATGATGGGTGGGTGTGTAGTTCACTCGGATGGGGAGTGAGGGGAAGGCCCATAGAGAAATTTCTCAGCTTATTCACTTCCAGCATCTTCTCCAGTTAGATTTAAAGACTTGAATTTTAGTTCCTTCCTCCATATTTTAGTCTTGCTCAAGCGCCTTGTATTTTCTCTTTGTTAATAAAACAGTTCCTTTCTGTCTGTTTCTTCAGTAACTTGTTCAGACGGATTGGTGTATAGAGGCTTTGTTCACGAGTCTCTTAGGTGGTTGCTTCTCCACCAGAAATCTCTGCTGTTCTGTGACTTTGTCCTTTTAGCTTTTCTTAGTAATTCCTGACAGCTTTCTTGGATCCCTGTTTACCTGCTACTTTTCCTTCCTTTTATTCAGCTGGACTCTGACTCCTTCTGTCTGATTTGCCCGTGTGGATAGAGTGGAGAGTTAGGGGCCCGGATAGGCATAGGTGGTAGTTTCCTAGAGGTCTCAGCCCCACAGAGCAGAGCATGTGTAGGGGGTGATACTTTGTGTCCTTGGCTGCAGAGAGTGATTGCAGAGAGAGTGACATTAACAGATGTAAGATGTAGTGCACCATTGAATTTCTAGGTCAGCAGAGTGAAAGTAAATAGTCTAGAGACTGCATCAGTTAGGATGGAGTGTTACAAATAGCACAGAACTTGACAACGATGGCTCAAATAAATAAGGAATTATTTTTCTCATGTAACAAGAAGTCTGGAGGTGTAGCCAGCCACTGCTGTTGGTTCATCATCATTGTCAAGATTGGCGCCTCTCTTATTCTCTTGGCTTTTCCCTCATGGTTGAAAGATGGCTGCCACAGCTCCAGTCATCACATTTACATTCAAAATGGGATGAAAGCAGTATCAGTGCCATTTCATATTGAAGGAAACAGTTGAACTGGGCCAGGTAGGATTTTGATGGAGAGAAAATATGGAGAGTAGAAAGTTGATAAGGTAGAGGGTGTTTCTGCAAAACAATAATGAGTCTGATTTAGGAGGTAGAAGTGTGTAGTGGTGAAACGCTTGGACTTTGAGTTAGAAAAAGCTGCGTTACTCCATTTATGAGACTTAAAAAAAATAAATTTATTTATTTATTTATTTATTTATGGCTGCGTTGGGTCTTCGTTGCTGCGCGTGGGCTTTCTCTAGTTGCAGCGAGCAGGGGCTACTCTTTGTTGTGGTATATGGGCTTCTCATTGCGGTGGCTTCTCTTGTTGCGGAGCATGGACTCTAAGTGTGGGCTCAGTAGTTGTGGCTCATGGGCTCTAGAGCTCAGGCTCAGTAGTTGTGGCGCACGGGCTTAGTTGCTCTGCGGCATGTGGGATCTTCCCAGACCAGGGCTTGAAGCCATGTCATCTGTATTGGCAGGCGGATTCTTAACCACTGTGCTGCTAAGGAAGTCCCCATTTATGAGACTTAAAAACTGTTGTCTTAGACAGTTTCTTCAATATCTATATCCCCTGGTTTCATCATTTGTAAATGGAGATAGTAAGAGTACCTGTCTTTCAAGTTATTGTGGAGATTAGATGAGAATAGATACATAAATCCAAGCACATAGTAAGTTCTCAGGAAAAAAAAAAGACCTCCTCCTCCTCCTCTTGTTATATTATCATCATCAGAATTAGCTGGAGTTCAAGATACTTTAGGGCGAGCAGCAGAAGGAAACAGTGGACTATTAGGCTAAATTCAGATCCTGGAGAGTAGAAATTCTAGGATTTTACTCTTTAAGCAGTTGAAGGTTTTGAAATGAAAAATGCCACAATTAAACCCGTCTTACCTGTTCATTCCATATTTCAACACTTTTTAGCTCCTCATACTTAAAATTTTTTGTGCTCTTTTGTTTCCATGTATTAAATATAAAAACCTGGGCCAAGTCAACCCAGAGAACCTTATTCTTTCTCAAGAATAAATTCATGATATTTGTGACAGAAGCACATGTAAATGGATCTCCAGCATAAGCTGACATTGTTAGCTGTCTCTAACCCAATTTTCTAAATGCCTTTTTCCCTTATAGGTTATCATTGTGAATCCCATTTCCCATTTTTGGTAATCAACTTAACAGCTGAAATGTTTTCTTCACTGAGGTTTTACATTTTAAAGTTACCTATATATTCACTTTGAATTTTGACATTTAATAACTCCCCTGAAATACCTGGGAGAAATTACATCTATGATAAAACGTACTTTACAGGGAGGAAATAAATGCTACACTAGAGGCAATTATACAAGCAGTATTAAAAACATTAAATGTGTCAAAAATTTTAAATATAGGTCTAAAAGGAATGTAGATGAAGACCTAACATATACATATGAAGAAACTATTAATGTTCTGCTTTTTGGGGGAGGAGATCTCCTAAAAAAGGAGCAGCCTTAAATCAGACTTATTAGTTTTGTAATAGGAAGTTTTGTGAAAGACAGATAAAGCCCCTGTATTTAGTGTGTAGTGTAAACTATTTGTCTGAAATACACATTCTTACCATGTGGTTATATGCAATTTCTATTTGAGAGTTTTGGAAAAGGAAACCGTAGCCCTTCTGCTATGAGGGGAATACAGGATATGAGCATATAGATTTATTTATTCCCTGTCAAAGCAGTGCCTTGCGGGGGAAAAAAACGTGTGGCATGCAGGGAGGTCTTACATGAGTTCTGGTTAATATGTAAGATGGATCCAGCATGCAGACACGTTGTATTAACTCATGACTTTCACACAGTCTAGGTCAGAACTATTCTTCCTGCCCAGTTCACAGACTTCTTCTTCCTCCTTTTCACTGCCTGGTGTGTTTTCAGGAATTTGTGAATGACCCTAATATCCTGATGGTGCATATGACTTGGCAAAAGTTTATGGTGACCGGTTCCGATTAGACCCTCACCCACAGATGAGATCTGCTGGGCTCTGTCACTTTTTCTTTTACCAGCATATCTGTCTTTTGTTGACAACTCAAGGTCTCTGGTGGTGGCTGAGTGAAAGGGAATAAAGATAAAAATGAAGGTGTGACTCGTTGAAAAATAGCGAGAATTTAAACTTGAAAACGATTTGTGAACAGAGGCGGCATTGTCTTTGTAAGTGGTTGGTAAGTGCTAACTGCATAACCCGGGTGGTTGGCCAGAGAGCTCCAGTGGTAAATACTTCCCATTCAGAGCTTTTCAACGTTCACCCATCTATGAATCTGCTAATGGGAAGCAGATGAATCTCCAGGTACAGTGAAACAGTCACCTAGAGATAACACTCCTTAGAAAAATTAACACAACTTCTTTTATGAAAGACAGGTCACTGTAAAAAGTCACTCTAGGGCTTCCCTGGTGGCGCAGTGGTTGAGAGTCCGCCTGCCGATGCAGGGGACACGGGTTTGTGCCCCGGTCTGGGAGGATCCCACATGCCGCGGAGCGGCTGGGCCCGTGAGCCATGGCCGCTGGGCCTGCGCGTCCGGAGCCTGTGCTCCGCAACGGGAGAGGCCACGGCAGTGAGAGGCCTGCGTACCGCAAAAAAAAAAAAAAAAAAAAAAAAAAAAAAAGTCACTCTACATACTTATCATCAATTGTTGGAAAAAAAAAAGATTTATGACAACATTGAGGTATGATAATCTCAAATATGCTCTGCATTGTTTTTTTTGTTTTGTTTTTGCGTTACGCGGGCCTCTCACTGTTGTGGCCTCTCCCGTTGCGGAGCACAGGCTCTGGATGCGCAGGCTCAGTGGCCATGGCTCACGGGCCCAGCCGCTCTGCGGCATGTGGAATCTTCCCGGACCGGGGCACGAACCCGTGTCCCCTGCATCGGCAGGGGTACTCTCAACCACTGCGCCACCAGGGAAGCCCTCTGCATTGTTTTTAAAAGCTTTGTGTTTAAAATTCATAGCACTTTCTAATCCTGATAAAGTAGCCTAATTTTCTAGCTTGCTTTTGTTCAGTAAAATGTATTTCTGAGTCCATTTTAAGCAGCCATTTCTTCAGTTTGAGTAATTTTCTCTCGAGTTAATAGATTCCACACAAGCATTTCTGACTTTTAATGTTAATATATATTCTATATATTCCAAACTTGTTAGTGACAATAGAAAGCGCAATCAGAATGAAATTCAGCTGTTATTTTGTTAAAACACCTCTTCGTTTTACTCTTCTTTGCCAAAGTATAGTGATACCAAATCACATTTTACCCTGTATTCAGGTTCCATCTGCCTCTTGCCTCCCAGCAGATGGGAAGGAGAAAAAGATGTGTTAGGTATGGTTGTGTCATTTTAAGATAAGATGGCTTTAAAACTACTATATCAGTAGGGGACATTTACTTACCATAATAAATCCCTACATCATAAGTTCAGCTGTAGCTGGCCCAAAAGGAAAGCATTTTGATTTTGAGGCATTTGGCATTGGTAACTTGATCTATAGATTGATGTTTTCATCTTATATTGACTCTAAAACATTTTACTATTTTATCCAAACTATTATACCTCTACAGTGACAATGCCTGTGCATATTTTTGGTGTCTCCTTTTGACCATAGATAGGCTACTGGCCTAATGTCATGAATCTCTTTTTTTTCTTTTTTTTTTTTTCTTCTCACAATGCCACCAGCTTTCTGAAAAAGAGGGTAATGTGATGGAGACAGATAAAACATTTTTTTAGGTAGCCAGACCAAGAGAAAGAGAAAAACAGGTATAACTTATATAACTAAGTCGTTGTTGCCACTAATGGTGCAGAGCCCCATAAAGGAAAGCCTTGTCTTGTACTCTGCTGTGTCCCCCATTTTACAACAGTACTAGCACATAGTAGGTGCTCAGTAAATATTAGTTGGATTCCTATCGAAGGGTTGGGATAGAGTGGTTGGACTGAGCACTGTCATGAGTTTGTAAGTGTAGTTTTAGAGTTACTCCCGTATGTTTGAAAACTAAAAACAAGGCCAGTTTCAGACAAGATTAAGGGACTAGTCACCTGGCCAGTTTCCCGGGGTGCTAATCCATAAAAGGCATTTATAACACTGAAAACATTCAAGACAGAGAAAATAGAGTTTACTAGAATTCCTCTACAATGTGTGATTGGGATTGGGCCTAAGACATTCTAGGGACATGCTCTTTTGTTCTCTAAACAGATCTTCTCTGTTTTCTAAGGAGGATGGGTCCAGTTAATTACAGAGTTTTTGTTTGGCTGAGTGAAGTATTCAAATCGGGAGGGGCAGAACCAAAGTTTTTGGACAAGAGAGAATGTAGTTAAATGCTGTTACCAGGGATCTTCTTATTCTACTTTTAGGCAGAATTAAGCCTTTTTTTCTAAATGAATTTAAAGCAACATTTAAAGAATATTAGTTTAAAAGGATATCAAATTGTAGCCTACACAAGGTGATTACAAATTTTGGTGTCTTGTTGAAGCTCTGGACTAGTGCTGTCTTATAGAGATAAATATTTTTTAAGAAATTTGATAGCTACACTAATAAAGTAAAATGAAACAGGTAAAAGTAATTATAAAAATATATTTTATTTAACCCAATAAATCCACAATATATCATTTTAGTGTATAATCAATGTGAAAATTATTAGTGAGATATTTTACATTTTATTTTTTGTATTAACTCTTCAAAAACCCATGAGTATTTTTGGACTTAACTCATGGCACATCCCAGTTTGGACTTAACCACTTTTCTGGTGCTCAGTAGCCACATTGGTTAGTGATTACTATATTGGACAAAGCAGTCCTAGACTATGTCCAGGATAAGAGTCAGTGACACCAGTAGGTATCACTGAGCTGGTCGTAAAAGGTCTTTTAAACAAAATTCTCTCTTTGGCCCACATGAAATTCTCGGTGGTACCATTCTTTAAAAAAATTTTTTAAGGAACTATAATGATAAGTGTGTTGAAGTATTTTCCTTCATTCATGATGCTGTAGGTTGTTTAATGCTTCAATAAAATGAATGTCGTTCATTTGGTTAACCTCATCTACAGAGTAAAGCATTACCAATTGATAACTACATCTGTTTAGACCAGTGATGGCTAAATGTTATGTTACAGTAATTAATGGCGATGAGAGAGGAGGCCTGGTTTATGGATGTCATACTTGGGAGCTAGTGGGAAACTACTTACGGAGATGACTGGGAGTAGCCTTTAGATGTGAGTTCAGGAAAGGGGTGAGGGTACAAATGATTATATGTACTCAATTTGTCAACTGATTGATAATTTTACCTAGAGTTTAGTTGTACTAGTTTTCCTTTTTCTCCTCCTTTCTCCGTCATTATCACACATCCTTTGTTTTCTTTTTTTGTTTTAAATTGAGATGTAATTCCTATAAGATGAAATTCACCTTGAAAGGGTGCAGTTCAGGGGTTTTTAGTGTATTCACAAAGTTGTGCAACCCACCTCCACTATCTAATTTCAGAACCTTTTGTTTTAACAACATAACCTTCTAGGGTTTACTTTCCCAACTCTCCTTCCTTGGTAACTTTACTCAAAGGAGGGAGAAGGAAAGAGAGAGGTGAAAACTAGGAAGGACAGCATGATTTTAGGAAGCCCATTTCTGAACTCTTGACTGTATGTGGAAACATCCTCAGGAGCATTAATACAATGGTAGAATTGGAGGAGGTTTAGAGGTTGGTTTAGGAGATATTCTGCTGTTTCCCATTTCCCATCTTGGCCCAAAATGCTGACAATATGGTCTTATAAACATTTGAGTTAAATAATCCTTTGATCAAATTGGAAAAAAAACTATTTAGAGTTGTTTGAAAAATTACACAATTTAAATCCACTATAAAATAGATGTTATTTGCATTGATTGGTTACTCATCCTAGCATTATTCTAGTTCTAAAACTCATTTTAAGTAACCTAAGTTTTAGAAGTGAAAGGAAACTTCTGGCATATTAGACGTAACTCAAGGACTCTTGTTTGTGTCAAGCCATTCTACCATATATCTTTGTATGGTTACCATAATTGTTTAGAATATTCTCCTAGGGACATTATTGTCAATTACCAAGGATTATATAGTCAGTTCCCACCTTGCATTTCATTTGAATCATACTGTTCTGCATTGTTTTAAATGGCCACATTTTTATTTTTATTGAGGGGAAGGCAACTGCAAGGAATGTGGTTATCATGAGCAAATCTTACCTTTAGGGTATTTGAGATATTTTCCAACTCTGAGATTGTGGTTGCTTTCTGATTGCCATTCTGCTTGAACATGCCTTACTGCTTAACTGTGATGCTCTGTTGCTTTTTTCACATGATGGACTGGACCAAATGAGAAGTATTTCCAGAGCTCACTCTTCAGATTGAGGGAAAGAACTGAGAGAGCTTGTGTTTCTATTTTTTTCTTTCCTTCTTAGGCTTTCGTCTTTCTTCTGGAAAACATTTCCGCCACTTTTCACAAGATTAGCCAGTATCCCTGGATCACATAAGGATGGCTTTGTAGTATACTTCCAGACTGAGCAGGAGCACCATGTTGATATCTCCACAGGGGCCTTCTGCTTCCATCCTTACTCTGGCCAGTTCTTCAGCCATAGTCTGGATCTTTATATCTCACCCCAAGTTATTTTCAAGCCTATGATGAGTGAAAGAATACAATATCTAAGAATATGGTTTTAATTGGGTGCTTCATATTTTTGTACAGTACATTTGTTTTTTTTTTAAGTGTCCCATTTCAGATTGAAAGTATAAATTACTGTCAGAATTACCATACAAAACTCACTTGCTAACTTGAATCGGTGGTTTCTTACAGAGCAATAGAAAACATGGTGCTAATGAATAATGTGCCCAGAAACTCTTATTATAGGGTTGGCATGAATTCCACTTAATGACAAGCTTTCTCAAGCGACAGTTGATTTTAAATCCTATTTTTCATTAGTGAGGAATAAAATGTTCATAATACCTTCCTTTGTGCTGTTCTTTTGTAGCCTAGTAGCATATATCTTCCATGTTCACCAAGACGCCCTTTAAGATCCTACCAGTAACTTCCTATTCATAAGTAAGATTTGTTCAGGAAATAAAAATGTATGTTTTCCCATTGTTAGCTGTATGTTTTTCTAATAATCACATCTGAAGGCTATTATGCAGTAATAGCCTTAAGATATTATTTTTTTAAATGTACTACTTTGGTCTTAATACTAGTTTTTAATCTCTTCTTGTTTCTATGAAGTCTGAATGAGATTTTCAAAATTGAATAATAATTTGATCCGTTAATCTTTTGAAGCTAGTAATTTTATTTTCTTCTCTTTGCAGTCTCTGAGGTTCGCAAATGAATAGAGCTTCATTACTGCAGTCTGCATTTAATAACCATTATCCATTATCTTGTAATTAAGACTCCCTGTAACGAATCATGAGGACAATGCAAAAATACATAGTACATTTCTTTAATGAACTGGAAAATGTTCATCTTGTTCTATTTAGTAATGAGTTGCTGAATAGTCATTAAATCCACTGGAGAATAGAGCTAGATGGATTTTGAAGACTGTCTTGAGTTTGTGGTTAATCTATTAGAATTAGAATTTCATCTTCTATTTTTATCAACAGCTGATTAGAAGTCATTCTGTTTGACCGAATTGATTAGAAGACCGTATACAAGGGCAGCTGTTGCTTAATGAAAGTTTTTAATGAAACTGTACCATGGAGACTTGCAATTATAGGCCTTAGAAAAGCTTTGAGTTGCTTTAGACCACGAAAAAAGTCTTGTGCTAGAGATTTCAAATTAGGAAAATAAAAAAATACAATATAATATCATACTATAAATTTGTTATTAATTTTAATTTCAACCAATCACATTTGAATACTAGTCTATTTAATGTGTTACTTTTGACTTTTCAGGCCTTTCATCTCCTAGTTTAGTTATTTCATTGAAATTACGGGCACTGATGAAAGAACATTTATACGGACAGCTATTTTAATTGTGAGATATTTTCTCATATTCTCATAAGGTTTTTTTCCACAAGCTGAGCAGAGGTGAGCTTGGTTAATGTTGGATTTACATGAGCTCTGAGGAGAATCTGTGGTGCTCTGTGGTGTTGGTAATTCGAAATCTAGCATTTATTTCTCTAAGGTAATTTTGTTTTAGCAGAGGGGGCAAGGGAAGCAATATTAAAGTAAGTAAAACAAAGTGTGTGCCTACCTAGTCCCACTGGAAAATCCATTGTTCTTTTGACAGCTGTAAAATACGAGTGTACTTTCTAAAGTATTTTGTGTAATTAAAGCTCGGCCTTATTCCTGGATTTAAAGAGATAGCCAGGGGTGCCTACCTCCCTGCTTTTTGAATCTCTTATGTGGTCTCTGATTCTCAATTGTCCTTCCTCAACCTCTCCAGCACAGACACCCAATTTAGTATCTTAAACACTGATCTCAGGTGATCAACGGATTTTTACAGTCAGTTTTTAAAACACGCATTGACACACGCGCCCCAAATATCACCACTCCCTGTCTCTCTGCTCCCTGTCCCTCACAGAGATTCCTTAGATGCATCCATTTATTATTGTTGGGATGTGTCTTGCACTTTCTATGCTTTTGGCGTTTCTTCTAATGGTGGTTTTCTTCCATCTGCCCTCTCATCTTCACATTTTATCTCTCCTTCAAGGTCTCTCCCAAATTCCCCATTCTATGAAACCTTCCCTTGTTTTTGCTAAGTGAATCTGAACCTTCCCATTTCTTGTTGACTATAATACTTACTTGGCATCTGTCCAAAACACTGTAAATGCTGTATATAATTTGTATCTTTATCCATATGTGATTTCCAGGCAATAAAGTCTTGCATTAAAATTTAAGGACTTCTGGTGTCAGCTTTGACATGTGAAGAGCTTGGAAACTCTCATAACTGTCCTTGAAGCAAGGAAAAGCCAAGTATACTGAAAATCACTGACTTTTCTCAGACCCATTAAGGAGTTTAAGTCCCAGGGCAAAATGCCACCTTGAAATCTGTAGAGACAGGAAGACCCTGAGAGTCACAGCTGAGATCTGCTTACCCGCTAGAGCCATAAACTGGTAGGAACACTTACACGGTAATTTTGACAAAGTGCTGGAGGCTGCATGTGGCCCCCACACTTTTGTGGCTTTTCCCTCCAGGAACCCCAGGTTCTCACAGTGAAGAGCCAAGAAAGATCCTCTCTTGACTGTGGCAGGGGAAGGGGAAGATAATCATTATAAAATATGCCCAGAGCATTCTCCCTGTCAAAGGTCCACCTTCCAGGGCAGAAGACTTTATTAGAACCTTATCCTACTGGGAGGGCATTTCACTCTAGTCTTCCTACCTCACCAAAGTAGGGGAGAAAAGCCAAGACATACTTATGAAGGTTACAGCCCAAGGACAAAGGCCCCCTTAAAAACTGAAATTTAATAAGACTATAAAATACTTCCCCTCTCCCATACACTATCATCACAGCAATAGGGCTCCAGTAATCCAGTGGATTACGGCTGACAGAGCTAAAAGACATAGCCTGTCTCTAAGTAGGAAGACTTAGGAAGCCTGAAGTAAACATGAGAGACAAAAACCAGGATGTTATAGGACTTGAAGTCTCCAATACCTGTGGCTACAACAGACATTAAACACAGCCCAACTCTTAGCCAGATTAACATAAAATCTCACACTGAAGTCCTATCTATCTCAATTCCTATTAGCTAAAGTCACTACTGGCATTCAACAGAAAATTACAAGAGAGGGACTTCCGTAGCAGCACAGTGGTTAAGAATCTGCCTACCAATGCAGGGGACACTGGTTAGAGCCCTGGTCCGGGAAGGTCCAACATGCTGTGGAGCAGCTAAGCCCATGCACCACAACTACTGAGCCTGCATTCTAGAGCCCACGAGCCACAACTACTGAGCCCACGTGCCACAACCACTGAAGCCCGCGTGCCTAGAGCCCGTGCTCCACAACAAGAGAAGCCACCGCAATGAGAAGCCAGCACACTGAGACAAAGAGTAGCCCCTGCTCACCGCAACTAGAGAAAGCCTGCATGCATCAACGAAGACCCAGTGTGGCCAAAAATAAATCATTAATTAATTAATTAAAAAATATTAAAAAGAAAATTACAAGAGATGCTAAAAGGCAAGAAAAAATCTATAGAGACAAACAGAACCAGTCAAATATGACAGATATGTTAGAATTATCAGAAAGAGAAATTTAAAATAACTATGACTAATATGTTAATGATTTGAATGGGAAAAGTAGACAACATGAAGGAATGATACGTAATATAAACAGAGAAATGGAAACCCTAAGAAAAACTCAAAAGGAAATGCTAGAAATCAAAAACACTGAAACAGAAGTGAAGAATGCCTTATCAGTAGACTGGATAGGGCTGTGGAAAGAATCAGTGACTATGAAGATAGGTCAAAAGAAATCTCCTAAATTGCAATGTGAAGAGAAGAATGGATGAAAAAAACCAGAACATTCAAAAACTGTGGAACAACTTCAAAAGGTGTGTCACATGTAACCGAAATACTTGAAGAAAGAGAAAATTGAGTAGACAGCATATTTGAAGTAATAATAGCCAAGAATTTTCCAAAATTAATGACAGATACCAAGCTGCAGATCCAGGAAGCTCAAACACTTAGCAGAATAAATATCAAAAACAAACAGACAAACACAAACAAAAAACACTACATCTAGATATATAATGTTCAAACTGAAGAAAACCAAAGACAAATAGAAAATTTCAGAAAAAAGCCAGAGAAAAGGAAAAGGAAACAATTCCAGTGGACTTCTCATTGGAAACCGTGTCTGCAAGAAGCAAGTAGAGTGAAATAATTACAGTATCGAAGGAAAAAAACCCGCCAACCTAAAAATCTATATTCAGTGAAATTACCCTTCAAAAGTGAAGGGCTTAGACATATTAAAAACTGAGGGAAATCATTGCCAGCAGATCTGCCCTATAAGAAATGTTAAAATGTTCTTCTGGAAGGAGGAGAATTATATAGGTCAGAAACTCTGATTTACATTAAAAAGGAAGGCTGTCAGAGAAAGGATAAGTGAAGAACAAAAAGAAATTATGTTTCTTTCTCAGTTGATCTAAAAGATAACTGTTTAAAGATTATACCATATGGATAAGTGAAGATGAATTACAGCAGTGGTATAGGGGATAGGAGGGAGAAATTAGGAATACTTGGTTGAAAGGTAACTGCAGTACTTGTGTAGCAATATAGTGTTATTTGAAGGTAGATTAGTTAAAAATGTATATTGAAAGCTCTAGGGCAGCCACTAAAAAAATATACAAAAGAAGTATAATTGATATGCTGAGAGGAGATAAAATGGAATCATATAAAATGCTCAGTTAAAACCAGGGAAGGTAGAAAAAGGTGTAACAATTAATAAAAAATACAACAAATAGAAAAAGGTATAATTAATTATAAAAAATAAAACCCTATTATATGTCATCTGTAAGAAAGCCACTTTAAATATAAAGACTTTGGGGCTTCCCTGGTGGCGCAGTGGTTGAGAGTCCGCCTGCCGATGCAGGGGACACGGGTTCGTGCCCCGGTCTGGGAAGATCCCACATGCCGCAGAGCGGCTGGGCCCGTGAGCCATGGCCGCTGAGCCTGTGCGTCCGGAGCCTGTGCTCCGCAAGGGGAGAGGCCACAACAGTGAGAGGCCCGCCTACCGCAAAAAAAAAAAAAAAAAAAAAAAAAAATATAAAGACTTTGAAGGTTCAGAGTAAAGGGATGGAGAAAGATATACCGTGCTAACATCAGAGTAAAGCAGAAGTAGGGGTATTAATTTCAGACAAAGCAGACTTCAGAAAAAGGAACATTTTCAGGGGTTGGACAAAGAAGGACATTGCATAATAATAAAGGTGTCATTTCTCCAAGAAGACATCCTAAACAATCCTAAACATGTATGCACCTAACAACAGAGCATCAAAATATGAGGCAAAATCTGGTAGAACTGAAAAGAGAAATAGACAAATCTGCTATTATAGTTGGACTTCAAGACCCCTCTTTCAGTAGTTGATAGCTCAAGAAAGCAGAAGTATCAGCTAGGATGTAGTTGACCTGAGTAGCCTTATTAATCAACATAATCAAATTGATGTTTATAGAGAACTCCGTCCAACAGCAGCAGAATACATATTTTCGAGTTCACATGGAACATTCACCAAGAAAGGACACATCCTGGCTCTTAAAACACACTTTATGTTTAAAAGAATAGACACCATACAAAGTATGTTCTTGAACTGCAGTGGAACTAAACTAGGAATCAATAACAGAAAGACAGCTGAAAATCTCCCAAATAGTTGGAAATTAAACAACATACTTCTAAATAATATATAGTTCAAGACATTCTCAAGAAAAATTTAAAAAATTTCTTTTGAATTAAATGAAAATTAAAATACAACTCATCAAAATTTGTGAAATGGTGCAAAAGCAGAGCTTAGAAGGAAATTTATAACAGATGCATATATTAGAAAAGAAGAATGATCAAAAATCAATAATCTCAGCTTCTACCTTAGGACATAGAGAAAGAACCATAATTTATGTCTCAGGCAAGCAGAACAACAGAAATAAAAATTAGAGCAGAAATGAAAAAAAATGGAAAACAAAAACAATAGAGAAAATTTTAAAACCCTAAAATCTGGTTCTTTGAAAAGATCAATCAAATTGATAAACCTCTAGTCAGAATAACCAAGAATCAAAGAGAGAATACTAATATCAGAAACAAGAGTTCATAACTGTTCCTATGATCATTAAAAGAACAATAAAGGAATACTATGAACAACTCTTTGCCCACAGTTTGATAATGTAGGTTACAGGGATCAATTTCCTGAAAGATAGGAACAACCAAAACTCCCACAGAGAGAAATAGTCTGAATAGGCCTATGCCTATTAATGATGTTATTTTAATTTTATTTATTTTTATAAAATGTTTTAATTATAGAGTGTTATAAAATAATAAATTTGCTTACTTATTTAATAATATAATGATATTTAATACTTTAATAATTATTAAAGAAAAATAATTAAAACCTTCCAAAAAGGAAAGTACTAGCTCTAGATGGTTTAGCTGATGAATTCTACCAAACATTTAAGGAAGGAAATAATACCAGTTCTCCACAGTCTCTTCCAGAAAATAGAAGAGAGAACACTCACTCTGTGAGACCATCATTATCCTAGTACTAAAACTAGATAAAGACATTACAAGAAAGAAAAACTATAGATAATTGTCACTCATGAACATAGATGTGAAAATCCTCAATAACATAGTAGCAAAATGAGCCCAGTGTATAAAAAGAATAATATACCACAGCCAACTGGGATTTACTCCAGATATGCAAGTCTGGCTCAATGTAATGTAATCCACCATATCAAGCTAAAAAAAGAAAAAAATGTATGCCAATATCAATTGGTACAATTTTGGCATTTGACAGATTCCAACACCTATTCATAATAAAATCTCTCAGCAAACTAGGAATAGAGGGAACCGCCTCAGCTTGATAAAACATATCTACAAACAGACTTTAGCTAATATGCTGGGAAACTGGATGCTTTTCCCCTAAGACCCCTCTAAGAACAGGGAAGGGTATTCTTTCTCACCACTCCTACTCAACATTTTACTGGAAGTCCTAGCTGGTGCAATAAGACAAGAAAAGGAAATACAATGTATAAAGATTGGGAAGTGTGGTAGACTGATAATGGCTCCCAAAGATAGGTTTACATCCTAATCCCCAGAACCTGTGAATATTACCTTTTTTGAGGGGGAAAAAAAGAGCCTTTGCAGATGTGTTTAAATTAAGGCTTTTGAAATGAAGTTATTATTCCGGCTTATCCAAGTAGACTCAAAATGCCATCACATACGTCCTTATAAGAGAGAGGCAAAGGAATATTAAGCTCACACACAGAAGGGAAGGCAATGTGCAGGTGGAGACAGAGATTAGAGTGATGCAGCCAAGGAATGCTGGCAGCCATAAGAAGTTGCAGAGACAAGGAACATGTTCTCCTGAGAGCCTCCACAGGGAGGGCAGCCATGCTCACACCTTGATTTTGGACTTCTGGCCTCCAGAATGGTGAGAGAATAAATTTCTTTTTCTCTAAGCTACCAAGTTTGTTACAATAGCCACAAGATATTAATACAGAAAGAAAGATATAAAACTGTTTTTCTCTGTAGATGACCTCCCTGTCTATGGAGAAAACCTCTCCAAAACAACCAACTCCTGAATCTACGAAGTGAGTTTACCAAGGTTTCGTGATAGAAGATTAATATACAAAAGTCTGTTTCTTTCCTGTTTACTGTAATGGGCAAACAGAATTTGAAATTTAAGAAAACTACCATTTACAAGAGTAATTCATAATTGACATACTTAGGTATAATCTAATCTAACAACATACAATCTGTACTTGACCTGTATGCATACCCATTAGATTGCCTAAAGTTCAAAAATTGACACCACCAATTGCTACTGAGGATGTAGAGCAACAGGAACTCTCATTCGTTACTGTTGGGAATGCAAAATGGTGTAGCTACATTGGAAGATAATTTGGTAGCTTTTTTCAAAGCTAAATATGGTCTTACTGTAAAATCGAGCAATTTCCCCCCTAGTTATTTACCCAACTGATTTGAAAATTTATGCCCACACGAAAACCTGCATATGAATATTTATAGCAACTTGATTCATATTTGCCAAAAACTGAAGCAACCAAGATAGCCTTTAATAGGTGAATGGATTAACAAATGGTGGAACAGTTATGCAATGGAATACTATTTATCAATAAAAAGAAATGAGCCAGGAAAAGACAGAAGTGAATGTGAAGTGCATGTTGCTAAGTGAAAGAAGCCAGTCTGAAAGGCTGCGTGATTCCAATTATATAACATTCTGGAAAAGGCAAAACTTTTGAGTTAGTAAAAAGTTCAGTGATTGTTGGAGTAAGGGGGAAATGAAAATGTGAAGCATAGGGGATTTTTTAGAGTGGTGGAAGTATTCTGTATGGTACTGTAAAGATGGAAAAAAACACTATACATTTTTCAAAACCACTAGAAGATTCACGACGAGTGAACCTTAATGTATGCAAATGAACACAGCCATTTAGGGGGTCAGGGGATTCCAGGATGGAATGCACACTGTGGCCAAAGAATCAAACTGTATTACAAATGTACAAAACAGCCTCACTGAAGGAGGTGGGAGAAAAGGTGCTGAGCTACATATCTTTATAAATGAATTTAGTCGGTAAAGCTTAGAGGCCAGTGAAACTGCACATTAGCACTAGACAGTCGTTGATGCAGTGGTTTTCCATAATGGTGTGGTTAACAATTCAGAGAACACAATACATGCATACTGGATGTGCACAATTAAATAAATGGATCATGGATGGTGGGTACCAGGTTCTCACTGTTGGGGTGGGAGTTTACAGATAAGCAAGGGGAGAGGGCTAGAACAATCCTTGTAATGCGTCAGAGTTGGAGGCATCAGTATAACTTGTCTTTAGTTTAATATAAACGTAGATAGTTAAATATGGAATTGTAAATATATATGTGTATATAAATGGGTTAGAATATACACACACATTTTTCTTTGCTCAGTCAGCTGAGAAGGCCTAAAAGCAAGATCCTTACAATAGCAATGAGTACACCCACCACCAAGATCTTAGTTTCTAACACTGTTTTCTAATAAAAGGAACCAGGGCTCTTTGGAGAAATGACTTATTCTTGGACTGGGGTGGAAAACATATATGACGAGCCTGGAGCATCTGGTAGTACCAGAAAGTAAGTGCTTAAAAAAACAAAAAATTCACATTATGGTGGTGTGTCAAAGGAAAACAGGAAGCAACTGAAAAGAACTCCCAATGGCCAAACCTAGAGCCATTGGAGCAACAAAATAAATTAATATTGGATTATAAACCCAAGTAAAGGATCAATATCTTTGAGTCTATACTCATATAAATAAATGAATAAATGGAGAAGAGACAAGTCTCCCATGCAAAAACATCCAAAGAATGTATGTAACTGCTCCTCCCTGAAGGAAGTGGCTTGCAGCTCCCATTCCTAAAGTGTGGGATACACACTAAGGACTTCTTTCCAAAGAGTACAGCATGGAAAATAGGAGGAAAGGAGTGACTTTTCACTGGAGAAACCTAGCAAATACCACCTCCACCAGTGTTCAAGGTCAACTTCAACAGTGGGAAGTGATATTGTTAATATGTACCCTTGATGTGATGTGATGAAAATGGCACATTACCTCTGTGGTTTTCTTCCCCAAAAAACATGTAACCCCAGTGTAATCATGAGAAAAATGTCAGACAATACCAGTTGACAGAAATTTTATGAAATACCTGACAAGTACTCCTTAAAATTGTCAAGGTCATCAAAATAAGGAAAGTCTAAGAAGCTGTCACAGCCAGGAGGAAAACCTATGGGGACATGACAAATGTATTATAGTACCCTGGATGTAATTGGATTCTGAGTAAAACTAAGGAAATCTAAATAAAGTATTATTTATCTAAATAAAGTATTATTTTGGTTATAATAATACATCAATATTGGTTCATTAATTATAACAAATGTACCTTACTGATATAAGTTGCTAATAATAGGGGAAACTGAGTGTGGGGTATGTGGGAACTCTCTGTAATGTCCTCGTAATGTTGCTGTAGATCTAAATCTGTTCTGAACTTAAAATAAATAAATAAAATGATATTTTCTTCTAAGCCACCTGCCCAATTTTGTTACTGGGACTGGAGTGAAACCCCAAACTGTCTTCCTTTCCCCATTAGTCAGTTAAACATGGAAAATATTATAATTTGCTTTTTCTTGGTAACTATGGCTACCCACCCATCCACCCATCCGAAATTTATTAAGCTTCTCATGTGTGTCACACTCTGGGGATACAGAAGTGCACAAGAAAGGTATAGCACCTGTCTTCAGACAATACAGTCAAGAAAGGGGCACAAACAATGTGTAGGCCACCATTACAGCTCCTGGGCTGCTATTGCTACCATGGTAGGTGTTTTCTTCTAGGTGTATTAGGAAGACAGTCTCCTCCACAAGGGAGTTTGGCTCTTTTGGTTAACTTTAGATGGTGTGATTTTTAAGTGACCGTACCTTTTTTTTAGGCCTCTAAATATGGCCTTGGTCTTTTGTCTTAATGATCTTCTCTTCTGAGATGCTTACAAGAATTCAGATAGATCCAGTGTTGTACCCAAAAGCCTTCTAGTGAATCAGAAGACAGTGTCACCTATTAGGAAAACACATCATGGTTTCAGTGTGAATTGTTTAGTAATGTTCCTCTCACCTCTTACATCTATTTGCGGGCTTTCATTTCTTCTCTTTGCTTGTTATTTCTGATGTTGTAGGGACCAGGCATTGGTTGTGGAGTCCCATTTATTCACTCATTCATCAACTTAGCACATGCCTACTTCAGGGCCTTTGCACTTGCTGTTTCCCTGCTTGTGGTGCTCTTTTCACAGATTCCCTTCATCAGTCTCTGAATTTTACTCATCAGAGATGCCTTTATGATAACTATTTAAATACAGCTAGCTCTCCCCAAATCCATCGCTCTCTTTCTCATTATGTTGCATTATTTTTCTTCACCACACTTCACTCCACCTGGCCTTTGTTATATAGTTCTTTGCTTATTGTCTTTTTCTTCTAGAGAATCTAGTCACAAGGGCAAGAACTTTGTTTTGTGTCATGATCTGTTCCCAGCATGTAGTACAGAATCCAGCACATAGTAAGCACTCAGTAAATACTTCTTGAATGAATGCAGGCATGACAGGCACATCTCCATTTCCCCAAATGGGCCTGCAGGCCCAAAGGAAAGAAGGCTTCCAGTGACGTGCTTGGATAGGTCAGAATTCCTGTGGTTCTTACACAGATTGCAACCCTACCTAGGTCCTTGCTCCATTTCTGTCTGTATAACACTTGACAGTTTTCAGTCTTTTCACAGAGATTGTCTCTTTTGATTCTTCATATAACACTATGAAGCAAGTAAGAATTTCCAGACATGTTTTATAAATGAGAAAGGTTAGGCGATGGAATTTGCAAGGTAAATACAGTATCTGGCAGAGCTGGAAACCAGATCTCCTGACTTCTGGCACATCAAGTGATTACCCAGGATTTATGTTTCCTCTATACCTGCTCATAGCTTTTGAGGGAAAGGGCTTGAATGATTTGTGTTTATATTTCCCACTGTGCCTTTCACACAGTGTGCTTGCTGAAGGCGTGTTGATTTGAACCTTTCTATCCACAGGGTAGTCCTGGGCGTGTCTTTTGCAGTTGAAACCAGAGGGGAAAGTTTTGGCCACTTCTTGTCTCCACTTCTTTTGACCATTTCTTTGACAGACCTGGGAGAATCTCAGAGATTAGCCTTACATAGAGTTCCACAGAGTTCCTTGCGCGAGGGCCATTCACTGGCCCAGGAATCACCTAAGAACCTTGTTTCTATTAAGATTATGATTCTGTTGGTCTGGTGTAGGGCCTGAGAGTCTACATTTTATTTTATTTTTTATTTTTTAAACAAACTTTAAAAAAAATTTATTTAATTTAATTTACTTATTAATTTTTGGCTGCGATGGGTCTTCGTTGCTGTGCGCAGGCTTTCTCTAGTTGCAGCGAGCGAGGGCTACTCGTCGATGCAGTGCACGGGCTTCTCATAGCAGTGCCTTCTCGTTGCCGAGCATGGGCTCTAGGCACGTGGGCTTCAGTAGTTGTGGCACGTGGGTTCAGTAGTTGTGGCGCACGGGCTTAGTTGCTCTGCGGCACGTGGGATCTTCCTGGACCAGGGATTGAACCTGTGTCCCCTGCATTGGCAGGTGGATTCTTAACCACTGTGCCACCAGGGAAGTCCGAGAGTCTACCTTTTAAACACGTTCCCTGGTAGTGCCTGTGCTGCTGATCTGTGGTCTGCATGGAGCATTGCGAGGATGGTTCACCACCTGAAGGATGGAGTCTGTGTTTGGCTGTCTGACTGTGTGACCCTCAGTAAGTTTCTTAGAGACTCTATAGCACATGGGTTAAGCTATATTGCTTTGGTTAGAATTCTGCCTACCCCCTGCCCTTACTGTGTGACCTCAAGCAAGTTACTTTATATTTCTGTGCCTTCATTTCCTCTTTAAAAATGGGGATCATGTTAGTACTTATACAGTTATTGTGAGGATCGATTGAGTCAGTACTTATAAAGCACCTAGATTAGTGCATAGTGCACAGCACTCAGTGACTCTTAACTATCATTATCCTCTCTTTGTCTCATTGTGCTATTTTGTTTTGGGTTTCTATTCAGCAGAAACCTACATCTATAGGTTTAAGATACATTTGAGAGACAGGAAGTGTTTAAGATATTTGCAAGTTGAAAATGCATGGTGTCTTTCATGAAAATCACAATCTGGTTGGAAGACAGAGCTTTCGTTAACGAACAATGCAATAGGAATCAGCTAATGGTGGTTCTCCTTGTGTTGTCACAGCTGTACTGTGAACTTTCTATCACACGTAAGAATATGAGGAGGCCCTCCGGTTTTGTTGTAAAATGTTATGATATATGATGCTTAGCACAGGGCATGAAATTGTTTCTATTCCTCTCAGTTTTGCATTAAAGAAACCAACTTGGTTTTAATTGCTGATATGGAAATATAGAGACGAGATCCAGGGATCAGTGAGAATCCATTTGGTGCCTAATTTAATCCATCGTATGGTCAGGGGGAAAAAAGTGTGGACAGAATGATTTTAAAGAGAGATTTGGTTTTAGTTTTTCAAATAATTGATGAAAAATAAAGTCGTGTTCCTCAGGAAAAAGAATTTACACAACTCGTTTCTTCCACCGACTCAAAAGTGTAAAAAATAAGTTTTTTAATTAACATGGAGTTTTTTCTTCCTTTTGTTTTAGGATCAGATTTTATTAAGACCTCTACTGGAAAAGAAACAGTAAATGCCACCTTCCCAGTAGCTATAGTCATGCTACGGGCCATTAGGGATTTCTTCTGGAAAACTGGAAACAAGGTATATTATTGCCAGCAAATCTTTCTTTGGAGTAAAGATAATTTTATTTACAATACTTGTCACAGCCATGATAACTGTCTTGATAGGCATTATAGGCAGATGGTGTGAGTGTGTTACCTGTATTAAGATAAACGTTTAATTTACCTTTCACTACAAAAGAATACATTTGGGGGGAAACTGTGTGATTCACAGAAAGTGAGTATGAGTGTGGGTGTTAGGATGTGTGATCAAGGTGTAAACTCACTTTGTGTCCTTTTATTAACCGAAGACAGTTTTATCACTGACGAGAGATTCCTAAATGGGTTCCTTAACGAACTAATTCTGCTGCAACACAGAAGCTTTCTGGTAAGGCGTTGGCCAGAGAAAACAGGTTAATGCAGAAATTAAACTTTCTGAGGAATGGAAAGAATTGCAGAGTAACATTTATTGAATGATAAGCTGTGGTGGTGATATGAAAAGTATGCAATATAATGGGAAATAATCTTTTCCTGTCATTATTGAAGGACACACATAAATTGGTTTTTCTGTTGGGAAACCCCCGGTCCAGAAAAACTTATTACTTTTAATAATATGAGGTGAAGAGAAAATTCTCGAGGAGATGAACTTATTAAACAAAATAATGAAATGCTGTGAAACAGCAGGGAAAAGGTAGCTAGACGTTATATAGCTCTTGAATTAAATATCCATTTTTGCGTTTTATGGCAGCTGGAGGTGCTCTTTGGAAGACTGTTAAGCTGAGGAGGGTATATGCTCGCTTTTGTCAGCTTTTCGAAAAATAATACATATTTTTTGAAACATGAATTTAAAAGGAAAAATGCGTATGAGGTGTTTTTTTTTAAATGAGTTTGGATTTTCCTTTTCACTTCAAGTTGCTTGTTTAGCTGCAAATTATCTCAAAGGATTTTTTTTTTAACATCATTGGCGAGAAAGGTAATTTTTATTTTTAAATGAGACTTTCCCTTCCTGAAAGGCATCTTTTAAAACCAATCTCTTGATTTCTGCTGAATAGAAACCCAAAAAAGAACTTTAGTCCTTTGCCAGCTGGTTGTGATGACTTTATATGTGACAGTATTTCAGTTTATTTTGGAATCGGAGACCTTTTTAAGAAGGTACCTGGGTTTGAGAGGAAATGAACTCCTTGCAGCATTTGCTCCTTCAGAATACCTTCATATCTTAGAAGAGTACAAATAGGATAAATATCTACACGGTGACCTACATATGAAAGTTAACCCAACTTGAGTAACCTCTACTTGGTAGCCTTTCTGCAGTGGTCCAAATTAAAAAAAAAATATATATATATATATATATATATATATAAGAAAAGCTGTAAAAATGAGAACTCCAGCTTTGGCCCCCCACATGAGACCACCACCACTCCCTAGATCAGTGGTTCTTATTCTCAGCCAAAGAACATCACAATAGATGTGAAGCTTCTTATACTTCCAGATGCCTGGGTCCTCACCCTGGCAATCCTGGATCAGTCTTCAGGCATCTCTGCGTTTCATGAGCTCCACAGTTGGGGCTAAAATTCTCCAGTGGGGACCCAGTCCTGTTTTGTTTTCAGTAAACATTCATTGAGTCGTTACCTGTGTGCTATGTTAACCTATACAAAAGTGAACATGCCCCTTCTCAAAAGAGCCCTTACACAAGAATCTCAATAAAAGTTTTAAGTGTTCACTGTTCTAGATCAGGGTAGTGAGGGAGGAACATTTTGCTGTCTTTCATTACTTTCGTTTTAATTGTATCCCCCCTTTCCTCAGCTAATAAATAAAGTTCATCCTGGTTTTATTGAGAAACAGGTACAACTCAATTCATATTCATCTTGATCACATTTGGTTTCACATAGGACCTGTGTGTGTGTATCTGCAAATCAGGGGCATTTTTTTGGATTGTTGACAAGCTGCCCGGGCAGCCCTTAGACTGTGAAGCTTCCACATCATTGATTTAAGGGGTGTTTTAAAATGTGACAGGCCGCCTTCCAGACCATGATTAGTGTCACTCTTGAGAAGCAGAGGCTTGATATTTCATAGCTGATTTCACTGCAGATTTATGTTTTCCATATTCTCTCCCTTAAAAAAAAAGGATAAACTTACGTTAGAAACTGTCTTTCGAAACATTGCCAAATAGATTTGCTGACACAACTGAATTGTATAGAAAAATCTATATGCAGCACTGCCTAATTGACAGAAAATGCTCCTGTGATTAACATGTATGCTAATATGAGCTAAAATTTATTCTTTTTTTTTTGCCTCATCTCAATAAATAACCTGACTCTACCTATCTCCCCCTACTCCCCACACCTCCCCTCACTCTTTTTTTTTAATTGTTCTTTTGAAGAAATTCCATTTTATTTTATTTTATTATTTATTTAATTTTTGGCTGCGTTGGGTCTTCGTTGCTGCATGCAGGCTTTCTCTAGTTGCGGCTAGCGGGGGCTACTCTTTGCTGAGGTGCATGAGATTCTCATGGCGGTGGTTTCTCTTGTTGCAGAGCACAGGCTCCAGGCGCGCAGGCTTCAGTAGTTGTGGCTCGCTGGCTCTAGAGCGCAGGCTCAGTAGTTGTGGCGCATGGGCTTAGTTGCTCTGCAGCATGTGGGATCTTCCCGGACCAGGGCTTGAACCCATGTCCCCTGCATTGGCAGGCAGATTCTTAACAACTGCACCACCAGGGAAGTCCCTCCCGTCACTCTTACAGGGTCACTTGGGCTCCAGAGCGATAGGCAGATATGGTTAGAATCTCTGCATGGCTGTTGCTTAGCTGTGTGATGTGTGACCGAGGCAGGGAAACCAGTTAGGAGGCTTCTCCCGATGTTCCAGTGAGGGCTGACGAGGGTCTAAACTAAAACAGTGGAAGGGAGAGTAGAGAGGAAGGTACGTGTGGAGATAGACGAGGTCAGAGGGTGGTATCGGTGAGATTTGACTTGGTGGGTCACTGGATGTGATGTGAGGGAGGTGGTGGAGTCCAGGTTATCTAGGAGTTTCGGGGTTGGGTTTGCTGACCTAAAGCAAGTAGACTGCTAGCTATTTCTCCGCCACAGATAGGCTTATTTTGGATCAGCCACCATGGCGAGCCACATGCGAGTCCCTGCAGGGCAAGGAAAGAAACGTGCTTTATAAAGAGGAAAAGGAAGACAGCGTATACTAAGCAAGGAGTCCGGGGCTTTTCACTGGCTGAGTCCTTTGCAGAAAAGGAGTCTTTCTTCTTCCTGTCAGGCTCTGTTATCCAGGAGTAAGAACCCCCCGCTTCTGGTCTCCCGACTCTATTTAATCAAGGTTTCTGCTTAATCATTTTTTACAAGTTGATAATGGGACCATTTATTTATCGTGTCGCTTCTCTGGCATTCTGTTAGCAATCACCCCCTGCTGGTACCACCTGTCAGAGCAGCCAGACTCTGAGTGGTCGAAGGCCTGAGCTTTAGTTCTTGGGCTTTGGGTGTTTACTGTACCGGATAGTCAAGTTCTTGAGACAAGTATATCCAAAGAAGCAGGTTTTACTGTATATAGGACACGTTTATCATTTTCGAATGGACCCAGGGACATCATCTGTAAACATCAGATATTGGCCGAATTGTGCTGTTTTGTGGTCACCTTCAGAGACTACTGAAGTGTAAAGGTCCCCTACACCGTCTTTTTCACCTGTGCTTTTTTAACTGTTCGGCTGCTTTATGTAACTTGGTCTACTTACAACTTAGAAAGAGAGTCCCTGCAGTTAAGTTGATTAAAGCAACTGTCACCCCTCCTTGCTGGTTTCTGCTAGTTTGTTCAGTGTGGCCTCACTGAGTCTCTCCTCTTGTTTTAAATCCACATATGTCTCTTTTGCAGCTCAGGATGGAGGGCTGAAAGGTGTACATTTCTTCTGGCCTCCTGGTAGAAACGGAGAATGAATGGGCTTTTGTGATATGTTTTCCTGTTTATTGACACCTCTCTTGTTTATCCCAGGTTCACAGCTATGGTCTAGATGGTTGAGGTTTATGACTTTCCAGTAAGTGAAATGTTAATGAGGGTTATTAACTCTCATTAGTGTCTCAGAGGCAGTGACATTCTTCCCATTAATCTTGGAAAGGTCGTTTTATAGTGTAAATGGGCATGAGTCAGTGCTCTAAGGTCTTTTGCGGGGCCGGGGGACACGCAAAATAGGCTTTAGAAAAGAGAGGATGGAGACCCCGTATTAACACAGGACCAGTTTTTTTTGTGTGTGTGTGTGGTATGCGGGCCTCTCACTGTTGTGGCCTCTCCTGTTGCGGAGCACAGGCTCTGGACGTGCAGGCTCAGCGGCCATGGCTCACGGGCCCGGCCGCTCCGGGGCATGTGGGATCCTCCCGGACCGGGACACAAACCCGTGACCCCTGCATCGGCAGGCGGACCCTCAACCACTGCACCACCAGGGAAGCCCAACACAGGACCAGTTTTTAAAGCAACCCAATAACAATGCTAAGCATTGCTCTCTTTCCCACCTCCCCTTTTAGATAGGCTTTAAGCCGGCAGGAGGCATCCGCAGCGCGAAGGACTCCCTTGCATGGCTCTCTCTTATAAAGGAGGAGCTAGGGGATGAGTGGCTGAAGCCAGAACTCTTTCGAATAGGTGCCAGCACTCTGCTCGCGGACATCGAGAGGCAGGTGAGGAGCAACCCGTGGTCCTTGGAACAAACTGACAAGTATTTTTGAGAAAGAAATAAAAAGGCACTTATTGGGTTGTGAGAACTGGAGATGAAAACTCATCTGATGACCTCATTGTACACAGCCTCTGCCTTCTTCCAAGCAAACCTCTACCTCAATAGGTTGGATGGAGATTCTGCTGAGTGCATAACAGTGGGGCTTTATAATGAAATGTTAACTAAAATTATTATGTAATACTGTAATTATTAATTGATATGTATAGTAATACAATAATTAATGACTAGTTAAACTCTGCTTTCCCCACAGATATACCATCACGTGACTGGAAGATATGCAGCTTATCATGATCTTCCCATGTCTTAAATCAGTGACGAACTCCAGAAAAGTCCTTTACTATTTTTCTGCGTGATTGCTAAAATTATTTCATTAAAAAAATGAGGGAATAGGTAACTGACTTTTTTCCCTTAAAATTTCCATTGAATTTAACTCAAAGAATGAAAGGGAAAAGCCAGGTATACACACATGGTCCCCGTTTCAGGCATGTCTGAAATGGTCTTGATTACTAGAAGATCTCCATTGTTAATTTTGTGAAGGTTTTCTCTTAAGAACTCTGAGTAAATTTTTTTTTTTTTTTTTTTTTTTTTTTTTTTTTGCGGTATGCGGGCCTCTCACCGTTGTGGCCTCTCGCGTTGCGAAGCACAGGCTCCAGACGCGCAGGCTCAGCGGCCATGGCTCACGGGCCCAGCCGCTCCGCGGCATGTGGGATCTTCCCGGACTGGGGCACGAACCTGTGCCCCCTGCATCAGCAGGTGGACTCTCAACCACTGCGCCACCAGGGAAGCCCTGAGTAAATTGTTAATGATAGCTCTGACAACATTAAATTCTAAGGAAGCAAAATGTTGACTTGCCCAAGAACCATGCTGTAGCAAAAGAAAATGCAGCACCCCTGAACCGCTCTTGTTCTCCCACTGACTTCAGGATTCACTTACTCAGCACTAATTTCCTGCCCTGAAAATCCGTCTTTAATTTTTGCAGCATATACGCCCTTTTACTAATTGTTTTGCTAATGAAATTTCTGTCATTGTTATGTGAAACTATGGATATCACTGAATTTTTTAATTAAAAAAATTCCTGTAGTTGTTTATTTTTAAAAAACCTTTCCATTGTAATAACACATATTGAAAAGTTAATCCATTAAACATATAAAGAGGTTTTATCAATGACGTTCTAGTGGAGTCCTTGGGTATTTATCTCAGATAAAGCATCTCAGTACATTATTAATAAATACAACTTATGCCTATATTCTGAAACTTTCTCTGATAGAGTGAATAGGGGAGAAACAGCAGACACTAACAGCACTTAGTATGTGCCAAGCTCCTTATGTATATCAATTTATTTCACCCTTATTTAATCTCTGTTACAGTAAGGTTAATACAGTAAGGTTTTTAATCCTCACAGCAGTCAGTACTGATGTTATCATCCTTTTATACAGATGAGGGACTGAGGCACAGAGAGCTTAAGCAACTTGCCAAAGGTCACAGAGCTCAGAATTAGCAGAGTCAAGAATCAAGCTGAGGCAGGCAGTCTGGCTCCTGAGTCTGTGCAGTCACCCCAGGTACGTAAAACTCTCCCCCGGCACCCAAAGACACGTAGACGGAGCCCCCGGTCAGCTATGGGGAATGGTCATCTGCTTTGTGGGCTACCGGTTCCTTTACTGTCTCTCTCAACTGCCCACCTCCACCTTTTTGGCTTGCTAGCACCTCTCCCACATTATAGGACTTAAGTGTTCTTAAATGGTGATTTTCACGGAGAGCATCTTTTTTTTCCTCCCTGAATAAGTCTCCAGCTACTCATAAATGGAAAACTCTGGACTGAGGAGTTGGTTTTGGTTTCATCTTCTCGTCTGCTGAATTCTAGCCCAGCCTCTTCCTCTTTCTAGCTTTGTGACATTAGTCCAGTCTATTCACATCTCTGGACCTCAGTTTCTTCATCTGTAAAATAAAGGGGTTGATGCAGGTGATATCAAGATTCACTCAGAGTTCAATTTTTTTTACCCTAAAGATAATGATAACACATCCAAGAAAATGGTACATGGCTCTAAAGAGAAAACACCTTTGCAGCAATCTAAATTAGAATTTGCTTCTCAGTAGTCAATTAGGCACATCCCTCAAAGCACCTCTCTAACTGTGAGTGAAATGATTAAAAATAAGAGCAGAAAAGAAATTCTGCTTTCCCCTAACACCCTAGCAGAAAGCGAACTTTTGACTTAGGCCTTTGGATGTGGTCAGTGGCTCTGAATGCCATTTCCACCTTCATAACATGCTGGTCCACGTGCCCACCAGCACAATGGCCAGTCACCTTTGGAGAAGAAACTTTTCAGAACAGTAATTACATTCCATCACCTTTGAAGCTATTCCAATTTCACAGGGGTTTCTGTTTTCCTCCCTTTAAACCCAGCTGGTCATTTCAGTTGATCAAGTGAATAGGCATCATTATCTTCAGTTCTAATTTATATGAGGCATCCACTGAAATTGACCTCTGCGGACAATTATAGATTCACATAGGAAATTAAGACCAGTGAGCCCCTCAAACCTATTAGAGGCTGATGAACATGGCCTGATCTAAAGGTAAGTAATCATATATTTGGGAGGACAGTTTATTCCAAGGACTATCAGACACTTCATAGGAATGTCTGCCCCTTACCTGGCTCTTGAAATCAAGTGTAACACAGATGACTTCAATAGGAAGACAGTAGTAAATGTTGGTTGCTATGAAAACATAAGAGGAAGAGGTCATTTCTGAGGTGACCATGATTTACTACAAGCCGATTTGGATACTTCAGGACACGGGGACCAGATGCCTTATACAATCAGGAGATGAGTCACCCTATTCTGTGTTTAAAGTTTCTAAGTTAATGAAAGCAACCCCCAGCCCTTCTCACAGAAATCACTGCAGTTGTTCAATAAGGCATATTTAAGCCTTAAAGATGTTTTTAAACAACCAATTATATAGTTTAGGGGTCTAAAGAGACTTTAGAGAATATCTAGTTCTATGTTTTCATGAGAAAAGAAACTCAAAGTGGGGATGTCGCTTATGCAACGTCACACAGAAAGAGCCGAGCCCAGAACCTAGATCCACCTCATGCCATGACATATTTTACAAGACAGAGCCAGGGCTTTGGAATTAAAAGTGTCTTACTTGTTCATACACTGTGCCATACCAAATATTATGTTTGTTGTCATGTGAATTTCAGACTTTCAAGACTCAACTTTTGTCTCTAGTCATCTTCTAAATGGTGTCTTGGAGAAGACCAACAATCTAAATCTAACCGATAGTGTGGTTAATCTGTTAGACTTTCACAATTTTGGGTGATCTCAAGAATTGACTTTTTTTTTTTTTAAAGAGAGTTGAATGTTGCTTTGTGAGTTATTATTTTTTAAATTTTATTTATTTTTGGCTGCGTTGGGTCTTTGTTGCTGCGCGCGGGCTTTCTCTAGTTGCAGTGAGTGAGGGCTAATCTTCGTTGCGGCGCGTGTGCTTCTCATTGCGGTGGCTTCTCTTGTTGCGGAGCTCAGGCTCTAGGTGCATGGGCTCAGTAGCCGTGGCTCACGGGCTCCAGAGCTCAAGCCCAGTAGTCGTGTTGCACGGGCTTAGTTGCTCCACGGCATGTGGGATCTTCCCGGACCAGGGCTCGAACCTGTGTCCCCTGCAATGGCAGGCAGATTCCTAACTACTGTGCCACCAAGGAAGTCCCTTTGTGGGTTATTTTTGTTTGTTTTGTTTTTAAGAAAAAATAGGGAGCACTTATTTGAATTCTAGTTGGTCTACCAATGGAGAGAAAATGACTAGTGTAATCACAAAACAATTTTGTAATTACAGTATCTTTGCCTCTTTCTGGATTGTTTCAGCACTAATGGGAAATATAGGCAAATTAGTTTGCATGAACTATAGCTCCTAAGGAGACCTGTGCAAAAGCAGGAACTGTTATAATATCTATCTGGACGGGCAGCCTCACAGTGACACAATGGAGTCTCCATCCTAATTGAGCAGAACAGTGGCTATGTCACACACATATGTCTTAAACCAAATCAGTTTCTTTGGAAAAGTCAACTTACACTTCTAGTACAGACAAAACCAACACTAATTTTTCTTCCATCCACTTGATCCTTTTTTAACACAACATAAATAGGACCAGGATGCAGAGTTAGAGGAAGAAAGAATTTGAATAGATCCTACTTTCAAAGGAAATGAAATGTTATGCCCATTTTGGTACTAGGGAAAAGGTGTGAGGTGAAATCCATTTCTACATTTGTTTTCCTGATCGTGCTCAAGAGTCTTGCTTCCCAAAGGAAAATATATATTTTATAACCGCCACCAAATGATCCTTTCCAGAAATGACCGCAGGTAACATCTGGCTGATATATAAAATACATAGTAAAAATAATCATTTTTAATTAACTAAACCCTGCTCAGGAGAGAGAGAGGAATGTCCATCTGGTCAGTTCTTATTTAATGGGGCAAATGAGGATTAGAATGTTTAATCCAATATATATGAAATACTTAGTGACCTTACGATGAACTAAAACTTTTTTTAAGAGGAACGGGGTGAAGAGGAGGAATCAGAATATGTAGAAAGGACAGACCTAAAATTAGATATTTTATCTTAAGAAGTACATCTCATACTGTAAAACATAGGTAGAATATGAGAAACCTAGGTTTTTTGGCATTAATTTCTATGGTTCCGTGATAGAAAATTGTTTCAATTAAACTGAACAGTGAAATGAGGTTATGTTTTACTCTAGGTTGACAAGGATGATGAGTTTTTAAAAAGGTAAAAGGGACTGAGGTTATTTAGCCTGAGGAGAAGACTGAAGGGTACTTGATGTCTAACAGTCCCCGGGAAAAGAAACTTCCCTATGGGATCTTAGTAAGCAAGAGTGCTGTATCCCCTCAATGAAGAAGAAATGAGTTTATGCTACATGTGAAGTTAAGCTAGTTCTAGGGAAGAACTTTAGTGCTCTGAAATGTGTAATTGAGAAGGTACATCTTGCTATTCCATCCTCAGAAGTAAGTTCTCCTTTGATTGGAGTGGTTTAGTTGTGCTGCCAAAGAAAGTGGTTCTTAAACTTCAGCGTAGAAAAGAAATACCAGGAGAGTTTATAACACAGAATTTTGGACGCCACCCCCAGAGCTTCCAATTCAGTAAAATTTTCATTTCCAAGAAATTCCCAGGTGATGTCGATGCTCTGATTCAGGAACCCCACTTTGAGAACCACTGTATGCAGCTCCTAGATTCCAAAGTAACTGTATCCGTTCAGTGGTGAAGTCCACCAGCAGCAGCCCTTCTTTACCATGAAACTCCAGGATAAATGTGTATATTTTATTGCTTTTCGTAGCCAAGAACAAGAGAGGGAACAATGGAAGTAACATTATCCCTTAATCCTTTCACAGTAGGCAGTGAACTTGATCCGCACTTTGGGCTTAAAAGCAAGCTTTGGAGATTAGTATTAAACATTTTAGATGAGTTTAGAATCATCATCCATGAAATCTTCCAAAGGATTTCAGCAAGTCTAGATAGTAAGATTCAGCGGTATTTGATTTTACCTCTTCGGAATACTTTAACTTTTGATGCTTTTCGTATAACTGCACTTAAAACCAAGACCTATTTTAACAGAGCCCATTCTTTAACTTATATTTAAAACAGATATAATGTTCTAGGAGAGGGACATATCACAGATACTTGGTATCTTAGTGTGAACTTACTGTGTATACATGATCTCTAGACTGGGAGCTAATGAAAACATTAGGTCCTTGGTCTTTTCAAGGTTAATGGGTGTTTTAAATTTTTTTGGTTTTGGGTTTTTCTTGTTTGTTTTGTTTTTCAAATGTGTGTTCTGCCAGTACTATACATAGTCAGGCATGGTTCTTAGTTGTAAATAACAACTCCCTGCTACCTAGATTGAGCAGAAAGTAAGTTTTTTAAAAAAATTGTATTTATTTATTTTATTTATGTTATTTTTGGCTGCGTTGGGTCTTTGTTGCTGCGTGCAGGCTTTTCTCTAGTTGCGGCGAGCGGGGGCTACTCTTCGTGGCAGTGTGTGGGTTTCTCACTGCGGTGGCTTCTCTTGTTGCAGAGCACGGGCTCTAAGCGCGTGGGCTTCAGCAGTTGTGACTGACAGGCTCTAGAGTGCAGGCTCAGCAGTTGTGGCACATGGGCTTAGTCACTCCGCAATATGTGGGATCTTCCCGGACCAGGGCTCAAACCCATGTTCCCTGCATTGGAAGGTGGATTCTTAACCACTGTGCCACCAGGGAAGCCCAGAAAGTAAGTATTTTTAAAGCATGCTGAGTACCTTACAGAATATCTAGGAAGGCCAGATAGGCACAGAGACAGCCAGCTTGGAATAACACCCAAGACATTCTTTAGAACTGCTCCAGTGGAGGCTCACTCCTACCACCTCTGGGCACTTGAACCCAGAACCTCTGCCTTTGCCACCCCTGAAAGCTGAGACCCTCATTTATCCCAGTGGCCAAAGATGCACTCTTGGTTGTCAGACTCCGGTGTGGTTGTGTCTGATGGTTGGAGCCTCAGTCACATGCCTGTTCTACCTGTAAAGGAAACTGGGAAAGCAACTTTGGCCTTTTTGTGGAGAAGTGGCACATAGTATTCAAAAGATGTTGGATGGTCACTAGTCATAATAGTTGTCAACTACAGTATAACAAGTTGGTACTGGAGAGATGGTTTGTGGTAGGGAAGGACTCATTCTCCTCAACTGTATTTTCACTTCCAGTCAGTCCCTAAAGCTAAACCCTGCAAAGGTGCCCCTTATCTGTTGGGCCCATACAACAGGTCTAGAGATGTCCTATCATGTCCTTTTCACACTCTTTCTCACCAGCAATAAATATATGACAGTGCCCTTCCCCCCAAATACTTAAACTTGTATTTCTTTAGACAGCTGTCTGTTGACTTCCTGACATGAGTAATGGTAAAATTAGTTTTTTCCACTTTCTCCCAAAGTCACCTGATTCTTGATGATTACATAATCTTTCATATCATATTCTTTAGACTTTGAGATGTACGTACGTGATCTATTACGTGATTTATCAGCTTCAATAATCTTTCAATCCCCTGCTTTACCAGACGAGAAAATCATCACGTTGACATTACTACCCACCATCTGTCCTCTTCCCCTCCAGACCTTTGCTGTATTATTTCTACATCATTAGCGTTTATAACATTTAAACTCTGTCTGTGACCATAATTGCCAAAATTGTTTTAGTTTTAGTCCTACAGTTAAATGAGGTCAATACTTAGGACCAGTATTCCATTTACCTCTGTTCTTCAAAGTTTGGCTTGTAGTAGTTTCTTCAGGAAGGGTTTGGGGTATATTCCCTGAGTTTTGCAAGTTCAAAAATGTTCATTTTCATTACTCTTTGATGACTATTTGACTGTGCACAGTTCTTAAATCATGTACTTTATATCCCCGAGGACTTTGTACCACTGCTCCAATGTCTTCTGGCATTAAACGTTGCTGTGGAAAGTAACGTTCTGACTCAAACTTTTTGCCTCAGTGCATAACAGTTTTTTTTTTTTTCTTTCAATTCCAGTAACTTTACTAAAATGTGATTCAGTGTTGAATGTTTTGTGTCAATTTTTCCTAGGGTTCAGCATGCCCTCTCAGTCTGTAGATCTGTGACATATTTCTGGAAAGTTACTCTGAAGTATATCTTTAACTTTTTTCCTGCTTTGTGATGTTTTTACCTATTCTTCAGGATACCAGTTATTGCATATGTTAAGACCTTTTTAATAGTCCTGTCTCACTATTACTTTTTTCTAATTCTTTTGGATTCCTTTTTTTCTACTTCTTTGAATTTTCTACTTCTTCTTTTTCCATTTCTGACATTCTTGTTTCTTTCCATGTTTTTAGCAGCATCTGGTTGCTGCCAGTGAAATATTTGTTTCTTGGGCTCTGCCAAATCACATTTCACTTCCTGTCATCTTGCCGCATCTTCCCTGAGCTCTTGTATATTTGATATGATCTCTTGCTTTGTAGATATGGTAGCTTTATTTTGGTCTTTTTCTTTGTTTTAAAGTTTATGGCAATATGTTTGGCCCAAATTTTTATCTGCTGTATGGAAACATTTTTTCCTGGTACTTACCTGTCTTACATTTTTTTTTTTTTTTTTTTTTGTGGTACGTGGGCCTCTCACTGTTGTGGCCTCTCCCGTTGCGGAGCACAGGCTCCGGATGCGCAGGCTCAGTGGCCATGGCTCACGGGCCCAGCCGCTCCGCGGCATGTGGGATCTTCCCGGACTGGGACACGAACCTGTGTCCCCTGCATTGGCAGGCGGACTCTCAACCACTGCGCCACCAGGGAAGCCCCTGTCTTCCACTTTTTCTGGTTTTCTTCTCTTATTTTCTTGTAGTAGCTATGCAGAGATGCTCATTTTTGAATGAGATGAGGTTTTTTCTGGACCAGCTACTGGCAAGAGATTTGTGTGGGAGAGATGTCATGTCCAGGTTCTTCACAGACACATAAGTTCTTCATGACACAAGATTGTGGTTTTGATTGAATTCTTTTGGCCTGAACTCTCCCTAGCCACCAGAGATCAATGACTTCCGGGCTACTCACATTGCATTCTTGTTCTCTGGCACTGCTTCAACAACAGACTGCTTCCTGCAAATATGGGGATGCTATGTGATTTTTCTTTTAGCCCTATCTCCTCTGCTTTCTTTATGCCAAACTGGGTCCAGGAAAACTCCTGCTGACAGTTTGTGCACCTACCCCTGTTGATCCATAGAAGTTATGGATGGATATGCCACCTTCTTTGATCTGCTGCCTTTGTCTGAGGCCAAAGATTTGAAATTTATATATGACTATTACATTTGAAGAGGAAGAGTTGTTAATTGTGTTTGGGATGAATACACATTCTGGTTCACTTTAAAATCTGCACTCTAAAACTGAAAGTGCTAGGAAATGGGAGTTGAAGTTGTAGCACCTGAGGCATCTAGTATTATTCACTATCTCACCCTTAGATAAAACATCTTCCCCATCAGAAGATGGAGGGGAATAATAAAACCAAACTTGGAAAGTGCCTGGCATGTAGAAGCCGTTCAAAAAGTTCTAGTTCTCTGTTACCATGATGACACTACAAAAAAAGGTGGAAGATCACATGTGTGAAAATATGCTATTTTGGTAAATACAAATCTGATCTTTTTTGAGTATAAACATGCCCCTTCTGCTCCAGTTCCTCCTACTGGGATCCTTGAAAACCATCACTAAGCAACGTCAGAAGATTCAAAATCAGAAGCCATGTCTCACTCCTATAACCTACTGTAATGGCTGGTTCCTGTCATTCTTATAATAAAATTATTGCCTTGTGTCTTTTTATTTTTCCTTTTATGGCAGGCAGGTTTTGCAGGGAGGGAGAAGTAAGGGGTGGGGAGGGGTCTAGGCTGGTACAGTTGGTCCTCTGGGTCCAGGGGCTCTGCCTCCCTGCATTCAACCAACTGTGGGTCAAAAATGTTAGGAAAAAAAGGACCAGAAAGTTCCAAAAAGCAAAACTTGGATTTGCCATGCACTGGCAACTACAGGCGTACCTTGTTTTATTACACTTCACTTTATTGTGCTTCAAAGATACTGTGTTTTTTACAAATTGAAGGTTTGTGGCAACTCTGTATCAAGAGAGTCTTTCGGCACCATTTTTCCAACAACCTTTGCTCACTTTGGGTCTCTGTGTCACATTTTGGTAATTCTTGCAATATTTCAAACCCTCCACTAGAGAAAGATTAAGATTCGCTGAAGGCTCAGATGATGGTTAGCATTGTTTGGCAATAAAGTATTTTTTAATTAAGGCATGTACTTTGTTTATTTATTTATTTATAAACATCTTTATTGGAGTACAATTGCTTCACAGTGGTGTGTTAGTTTCTGCTTTATAACAAAGTGAATCAGCTATACATATCATATATCCCCATATTAGACTTAATGCTATTATCGCACACTTAATATATGGTGTGGTGTAAATATAACTTACATGCAGTGGGAAACCAAAAATGTTTGTGATCCACTTTACCGCAGTGGTTGCTTTATTGTGGTGGTCTGGAACTGAACACACGGTACCTGAGGTATACCTGTATTTATATAGCATTTACATTGTATTCAGTATTATAAGTAGTCTAGGGCTGATTTAAAGTATACGGGAGGATGTGTGTAGGTTATATGCAAACACGACACCATTTTACATAAGGGACTTGAATATCCTCGGATTTTGGTATTCTGCGGGGTCTGGGAACCAATCCTCTGTAGATACCAAGGGAAAAAGCAGAACTGGCGGTCTCTTACCTGGAGTTTTGCAAATCTGGGACTTGAGAGTGGAGAGAAACCTGAGCGAAGAGGCTCTAAATGTGTGTGTCACCAAACACACAAGCCTAGGGTGAGTATAGGGAGCCAGATTTTAAAGTAGGAAGTCACGGAATAAGAAATTGGGGGTATGTGGCAAACAGGTCAAGCAGGGATGGTCTAGGACAGAAGTGTGGTTAGCCTGTGGGTTCTCCCTTCCTCATGGTGACCCATGGCCTGGAACTTGTAAAGTGACGGGGACAGAGCAGATTGTCTTGAATTCAGTCTATTTGTCAGCATTGCCTTTCTGCCCACCCTGAGTGGGAACCCTCAGGGGTAACACTGTTGCAGCCAGCTTTAAACCCCGTACAGTATCCAACAAAGTACCTTACACAGAGTAGGTGCTCCAGATTTATTTGTTACATTAATTTATTTTATTTATTTTTTTGTAGATTTTTTTTAGTAAGTGTATTTCATTTATTTATTTGTTTATTTATTTATTTAGGCTTTGTGTCGTGTTCTGTTTGTGTTCTCTTTGTGTTCTGTTGTGTCTTCGTTGCTGCATGGGCTTTCTCTAGTTGCAGCGAGCGGGGGCTACTCTTTGTTGCGGTGCATGTGTTTCTCATTGCAGTGGCTTCTCTTGTTGCAGAGCTCGGGCTCTAGAGCGCAGGCTCAGTAGTTGTGGCGCACAGGCTTAGTTGCCCCACGGCATGTGGGATCTTCCCAGACCAGGGATCGAACCTGTGTCCCCTGCATTGGCAGGCAGATTCTTAACCACTGTGCCACCAGGGAAACCCTGTTAAATTAACTTAAAAGACAGTTATCACTTTGGATAAATACAGGGAAGGTATGATTATAAAATAAGGCTTATCCACAAGATAAAAAAAATCAGTACCATTAGGTAGACAAAAGTACAGCTTGGCTAGTGACTGAAATTCCAAAGTAAATGCATGATACATATTTTTAGGGGAGTTTTTCATAGAATAACCACACCTTGAGTTTAATGTATTTTAATTTTTTGTAACAATGATCCATTTTACCAATGGTTTCTGTAATTTCAGACTTAAAACTGGCTGGATGAGTTGCAAATGTATGAAAAGTGGTTTGGGAAAGCAATTTTTATTCAAAGTTGTTTGTTTTGATGGGTTAAAAAAGCACGTATCTTTTTAAAGCAATGTTTATTTCATGTTTTGAGTGGCAGCAAAAATAATTGCATGTTTGAAATCTTTGAAATATGTTTTAATGCTTTTAAAATGACTTAAGAGCAAACGTGCCAGGTTTACCCACTGCTTTAGCCATTCCGTGGTTGAAAGTTAGCTTCACTTTCCATGTTTTATGGAACTATTTAACATGCTCTTCGATTATGTCTTTTAAACTGCAGTCAGTGTCTGTACCTGGTGGACTGATTAGAACATTTGATACACCTACAGCAAGATTTTGTGAAGAAGAGATAGTACAGTTTTGTAGATGCTTGATTCTACTGTAAAAAAATGGATATGTGTATTTTTAATATAATATAAAAGAATTATGCAAACATGGTCTTATAATAGGATTTTATTGGTAGATTCAGTACGTATATGCCTGGTATATATGCTGAGAATTCGTTTTCAAAAAAGACTAACTGCCTTTCTAATTTAAAACCTTTTCATTTTAATGAGACAGGCATTTAGAAGGATTTGGATAAATCTATAAAATTCAGACCCAAGATCGCTCTCCAGCATTTCCCGAGTGCCTAATAAATGTATATTTTAAGTTACTGGGAATTCATGGAATTGTAGAATTCTTTGAACACATATTCGCTGGTACGGACTAGTAATTGACAGTTGATTATACACTTAGTATGTGGTAGGCACTATTCTAAAGTGCTTTACATGTATTAACTATTTGATCCTCACAATATGCCTATGCGATAGGTGTGGTTATATTCATCATTGTGTCGATGAGTTAGCTGATGGAGGCATAGAGAAATGAAGTGATTTGTTTTAAGGGCGCACACAGAGCTGGAATGGGAGGCCAGTTACTCTTGGCTCCAGCATCCGTACTTTTTTTTTTAACATCTTTATTGGAGTATAATTGCTTTACAATGGTGTGTTAGTTTCTGCTTTGTACTTTTAACTACAGTGACAGAGTATGTGCCAGGCACTTTGGTAAAACGCTAACTTTGTGCCGTACTTCCAAGGAAAGGAAACTCACTAGAATTACAGAATTTCAGGGGATAAATACAGACCCCCAAAGGTCATTTAATCTAACCATCCAGCCAATGACAGTGCTCTCAAGCAGTCTGCAAGCTGCCATGGGGATGGGGAGGAATAGTAAGGCAGTAGAATCTCTATAATGAGCTGTTTAGGGACAGAAACAGTGCCCTCCTTATAGGTTAAACATGTTATATCAGGCTTTTATTATATTTACTGCTGGGTCTTAGATCTGGAATGTGGCCCATGTTGTTTCCGAATTCTTATATAACGAGCTGTGTTACTGCAGGTTTCTACCATTATAGCTATAAATTCAAAACCCACAAACACACAAAGGCATCCATCCAAGTATAAAATTACTAGGGAAATGGGAAGGACAAAAAATGAATTGTTAGGTTTGGGGGATAATTACTGGTGGCACTGGTGTGGCTTGATCTTGATAGGAAATGAAAGTAGTTTGGAAAGATTTCAGGGGCATCGTGAAAGTCAAGTACAGATTCGTGAGGGTCAAATGATGTAGACAGATTTCAGATGCTGCGATGACATGCCTAAATTATTCCATAGAAAAAGGGTGCCTGTGTGTTTTGTGCTTCCAAATTTGTCAACAGAATGAACGTAGGGGATAAAAATCTGAGAGTATATTGGAGCTGCTCTTGTAGATATTGTTTCCCCAAGTTTTTGAAAGCAGAAATAGTAACTTGTTTGTATTTGTATCCTTTGTCCCTTGCCTGTTATGGTCTTAATATCACTTGTTGAATTTATTTATATGTACAAAATGTTATGTAAGCAGAAGGGAGACTATGTCAGGAAGTTACATAAAGCTTCATACAGTAATGTTTGAGTATGACTAGGGATTTTATAGGTAGAGAATGTTTTTGTGGTGTGTGTGTGTGTGTGTGTGTGTGTGTGTAGGTGGAGTGGGAGATACTCTTCATCCCCATTCCTGTTTTCTTTTGTATAAACGTAAGCCACTAGCCTACCACTTGTTGTTTCTCATCTGAGTCATCCCTCTTGAGCAAACATGGAAGTGATTCACCTGATTGTTCGTTATTGGATAAGGAACTGGGGATTTGACTGTAGCTCCAGTCATTCCTCCTCTCCTCTTGGGAGTGAGCCCTTTCTCCATTCTCAGAATATAATAATGGAGCAGGGGGCTCTATATGGGAAGAGCTGCTGTTGTCCAGCACCGTGTGTCTCTGGCTGGTGGGTCTGTAAAGTTCTGGGGGTGGAATATGGGAAAGCCCACTGTTGCCATCTAGTAAATTACACTCTTCAAAATCAGCTGCATTGGTAATAAAGGTGGTAACTTGGTTCTCTCTGTTTGCTTTTTTGTTTTGTCTCTCAGTTTATTCAGAACTTGGATAAGGTTATAATTTATTGAGCTCCCTCAAATCCCAATATAGCCACCAGAGACAGGCATTCTTGGAAGAGAATAATACATGTGAAAGCATATAGAACTGAAAATGCATAATGTCAGAATTCTGTCTGGCTGCAGGAATGAGCACAACAGAGGATAATCGAGGAAGGGTTGAGGTTGAATGAAGAAAGGACTCACATGGCACTCTGAAGAGTTAGCCTTTATCCTTTGCATTTTATGGTCCTCAAAGTATGGTCTGGAGACCGCTGAGGTCTCTAAGAACATTTCAAGGGGGGCCCAAAACTACATTCATAATAACACGAAGACATTGTTTACTTTTTTCACTCTCATTTTCTCATGAGTGTACAGGGGAGTTTTCCAGAGGCTACAGGATGTGCAATATTGCCACAAATTGAATAGTTATGGGACTAAAGTAGATATGAGTTTTAAAGTAGATATGAGACTTCAGCTTCTACTATAATAGAACATCTTCTTTTAAGCCAGTAATTAAAGAGATTTGCAAAAATGTAAAGCAATGCCACGTATCTCACTAGCGTTTTTTAAAAAAATACTTACTTTTGGGCTTCCCTGGTGGTGCAGTGGTTGAGAGTCCACCTGCCGATGCAGGGGACACGGGTTCGTGCCCTGGTCTGGGAGGATCCCGCGTGCCGCGGAGCGGCTGGGCCCGTGAGCCATGGCCGTTGAGCCTGTGCGTCCGGAGCCTGTGCTCCACAACGGGAGAGACCACAACAGTGAGAGGCCCGCATACCACACACAAAAACAAACAAACAAACAAAAAACTTACTTTCATTAAAATGTTATGTTAACATGTGATGGATTTATCATTTTTAATGAATTAAATAAAAAAATTAAAATTTTTGTTTATATTAACTTACAATAATATATCAATTTATAATACAGCAAATATTAATAAACATAATTCACACAAACAAAAGCTGTATGGGGCCCTCAATAATTTTTAAGACCAAGTTTGAGAATGTGTCCTATGCACGAAAGAGAACCTTTGGAGGTTTTAAAGTAGGGGATCGACATGGTCTGGTTCATAGCAGATATTTAATTCTTCAAAAGTTACAAAGAGTGGCCATGCCCAGTGTTGGTAAAGGTGTAGGAAATGAGTATTCCACTGGTAGGAATATGAATTAGTATGGCCTTTAAATAGGGTGTTTTGGCAATATGTACCAAAAGACTGTAAATAAGCATACTTTTTGGCTTAGGAATCCCACTTTCAGCAATTTATCCTTAAGGAAATAACTGAACAAATATTAAAGATATAAACTCTATATTTTAATATTTGTTGTAGTATTGCTTACAGTACTTTAAAAAAAATAGAAAATGACCTAAATGCTCATGTTTTAGGTCCTACAAGTTTTGGAAATCACTCCACTTGCCGGGCCACACTGAGCCTTGATTATTTTAATTACAATGAGATCGAGAGTTCAGCATTTCAAGAGGTAGAGGCTGATTAAAGGATCTCATGTACCCTTTGTTCTCCATCAGATTCAGCACCCAAATAATATCCCAAACTTACTTGCACTGTGTTCAGCCGTCTCCCTGAAGGTGAGAGATTTTAAAGTCCAAAGGGTCCAGACACTCAGAGCGGACATTTTTCCCCCAGAGGCTGAGAGAACATAGCAGTGAATGAGAATCATCAATGGCCCCACAGCTGTACATTTGCAGATTTGACTGGGCTACCTTTCCTGTGATTAAATAAAATTCTACAATAAAATTCTTTTACATCTTCCTGTTGCCATATTAAGGATATAAAAATGTGAGTTTCTCATAAAACTTCATATATATATATGTTTAAAAAAGAAACATAGTTCATAAGGTACACAGTTTCTAATCAAAGGATTCACAGCAGTGACTCATTTTCCAACAGTGCAAACCTACAGATTTCTTAGTGTAAGAGCATAGTGATCCTTGACAATTATTAGATTTTTTCCCAAAAGAAGAAAAGAAAGCTCGCATGTTTGGCACCAGAATTTTCAAGCACATTTAGTATTTCCCCAAGAATCTCCAACAATAATCCAACAATAAGGAATTCATAAAGTTACAGTACATAAATATAATGGGCTACTAGTAACCTCAAGAATGAAGAAAGATGTAATTTTTATCTTTGTGCCTCTATAAGTAAGTTTTTTTTTCCCTTTGGTTTCTTTCAGGATTTTTTATCTTTGATTTCCCATAGTTTGGAAATGATATGCCTAGATGTAGTCTTTCTGGCATTTATCCTGTTTGGTGTTTTCAGAGCTCCCTGGATCTATGGTTTGGTGCCTGATAATAATTTGAGGAAATTCTCGGTCATTGTTTAAAATATTTCTTCTGTTTCTTTCTTCTCTGGCATTTCCATTATGAATATGGTACACATTTATAGTTGTCCCGCAGTCCTTGGATATTTTATTCTGTTTTATTCAGATTTTGTTTTCTTTGCTTTTTGGTTTTCAAGGATAGTATTGATATGTCATTTAACTCACAGGTTCCTTATTCAGTCACGTCCAGTCTATTAATAAGTCCATCAAAAGCATTCTTTATTTCTGTTACAGTGTTTTTTTGTATCTAGCACTTCATTTTGGTTCTTTCTTAGGATTTCCATCTCTCTGCTTACATCACCTATCTGTTGTTGCATGCTCTCTGCTTTATCTACAGTGCGCTTACCATATTAATCACAGCTGTTTTAAATTCCTCGTCTGATAATTCCAGTATCCCTGCCATGTCTGGTTCTGATGTTTCATCTGTCTCTTCAAATTGTGTTTTTTTGCATTTTGGTATGCCTTGTCATTTTTCTTGATAACTAGACGTGCTGTACCAGGTAAAGGGAACTGTTGTAAATAGACCTTTAGTTGTGTGGTGAAGTGTGGGTAGGGGAAGCGTTCTGTAGTCCTGTGGATGGGTCTCAGTCTTTTAGTGCCTCTGGACTGTGAACTTCACAAGTGTTTCTCAGGTTTTATTCCCCTCCACCCCACCTGAGGTGGCATAGGGTGGCTAGGGTGGGCTGGAAATTTCCCTTCCCCAGGTCAGTTAGGCTCTGATGATACCTGAGTAAGTTAGGCTTTTGTTAACCAATTTCCCTTGAAGGCAGGTCTTGTTAAAAACAAGGTGCTCTGAGGTATTTCAAAATGGTTCCTCCCCCTCCCACCCCCCTGCAGAAGCCCAAGGGGATTTGTCTTCAGTATTTACTGTGGGAATCTGGTTGAGCTCCTGGGGGTAAATCTCACAATATGGTTGGGGCCTCCCATGACTGGGTCCCTTAGGAATTTTTAATTCTCAGACTTGTCTGCACTGAGACTCCAGCAATTCATTGATTACAATTCAGGTTTTCCTACCCCAGCACTGGTTCCCACAGTGGCTTCTGCTTGTGAGTCTTGATTCTTTTAAGCCACAACTCTTTGTATTCGCCTGTCTCCAGTCTTGGTGGCAACAGTTGGCCTGTTAACTGCTCTCTCTTATGGATCCAAGAATAGTTGTTGACTTTCAGTATCTTCAGTATTTTACTTGTTGTTAAGAGGCAGTGGCAACTTCCAAGCTTCTGTCATGCGGAACCAGAAATGGGAGTGTAAAGAATGAATGCATTAAAATTTATGATTCAAATTTCCATTAATAGATTTTAAAACAAATGAAGAAATCCATATAAGTCTATAGTCTGTTTAACTGTTCTGTACCAATGTTAAGTCTGTTTAACTGTTTTGCACCAGTGTTAATTTCTTGGTTTTGGTAATGTACTACAGTTAATGTAAGATGTTATCAATGCAGGAAACTTGGTGAAGGGTTCACAGGAACTCTGTACTATATTTTACAACTTCTTGAGTATCTATAACTATTTAAAAATAAAGTTCTTTTAAGTAAATGAAACTAGAGAAAACATTTGCAACACAAGAAGGAAAAAAGAATCAAAGCTTTGATATATAAAAAGCTTACCAATCAATAAAAAATACATCCTAGCAGAAAAGTAGGCAAAAGGCATAAATAGGTATTTTGCAAATCATGGGTGGCTAAATTTATGAAAAGTTGTTCAAACTCACTCAGCCAAGAAACAGCAAACAGAAGACATATCGCTTTCTATTTATCAGCCTGTTAATGATGAGCAATGAACATAATAATACCAAACACTACCAAGCATGTAGGTAATTGGGCGCGCCATCTACTGCTAGTAGAAGGGTAAGTTGGCACAATTTCATAGGAAGCCAATTTGATAACACGAAGTCACAAAGAGTTGCAATTTCATATACAGGAGTTTATTTTTAGGAAAATAGGATGTACACAAATATATATATAAAAATGTTCATCAAGCACTATTTATAATAGAAATCTTAACAATAATAGGAAAATGATTAGATAACTATAGCAGAATATCATCATTGTAGGAGAATATTAAATGGCATGGGGAAATGATGCCAAGTATAAAAAATCCAATTAAAAAACAATATGAAAGGATATGTATAGTATGATGCCAATTATACTTCCAAAGTTTATACGTAATGAAAAAAACATGGAAATAACAAAATAGCAATAATTGGATATCCTGGGGTAGTGGGATCCTGTATGATTTATTTTCTTCTTTGTGATTGTATTAGGTTTTCATCTTTTAATGTTGATCATGTATTACTTTTATAAACAAACCAATAAATAAAACAGATCATAATAAAATCTGTTAACCAAATTTATTAAACTCCCATTATTCTAGGTGATACAGGAACAATACTCTTTTATACTTTTAAAACTTATAATCTAAAGGATAAGCTAATAGAAGATGGCAGGAACACCTAAACACATATATAATCTAGTAGAGTTATTATAGGAGAGCTAAGAGGAAGTTTGTGTAAAGAAAAGAATGTGAACTTGGCAGTCAGTCAGATCTGACCTTAAATCCTACCTTTAAAGATTTTTTAAAAATATTAATTTATTGATTTGGCTGTGTCAGGTCTTAGTTGCAGTACGCGGGATCTTTTAGTTGCAGCATGCGAGATCTTTTTTTGTTGCGGCATGTGGGATCTAGTTCCCTGACCAGGGATCGAACCCGGGCCCCTGGCATTGGGAGCATGGAGTCTTAACCACTGGACCACCAGGGAAGTCCCCTACCTTTAAAGATTAAAAAGAAGTTCAGTTTTCTCATCTAAGAATGGGGGTAATAATACTTACATCATCTGTCCTATGATGAGAATTAAGTGAAATAAGGTACAGAAGTGCCTGGTATACAGAATATGTTCAATAATTGTTAGTTTCCTTTCCTAAAGAGAGTTTTGGCAATAAAAGAAACATATCTTGAAAAGTTTGGAAAGAGAAAAATAAAAACACAGTGAAGAGGAAAGAGGTCATAAGTTATCCAGACTGGAGTCAGATAGGGTGGAATGGATGTTGTGGGAGGGAGAAAGGAGGAAACTAACAAAGACTGAAATGAAATGTAAGAGAGCTGCCCCCTGAGCTCACTAGAGCTTCTCTGGTTAGGAGGGGAGGGAGGGGGATTATAGTAGAAAAGGAAAAGGGAAACTTGCTGAAATATTTATTGCTGTTCCACTGGAATTAAGCTTCTTGAGAGCAGGTACCTGTCTGTCTGGTTCACTCTTTTTTTTTTCTTCCAGTTTTATTGAGATATAATTGACATACAGCACTAAGTGTAAGGTGTGCAGCCTAATGATTTGACTTACCTACATCATGAAATGATTACCACAGTAAATTTAGTGAACACCCGTAATCTCATATAGATACAAAATTAAAGAAATAGGAAAAAAAATTTTTTTCTTGTGATGGGAACTCAGAATTTACTATCTTGACAATTTTCATATATAACATACAACAATGTTAATTATATTTATTATGTACGTTACATCCCTAGCAGTTTATTTATCTTATAGCTGGAAATTTGCACCTTTTGACCACCTTCATCCAGTTCCCCCTCATCCTGCCACCCACCTTTGGTAACCACAACTGTGATCTCTTTTTCTGTGAGTTTGTTTGTTTGTTTTTGAAGAATAATTGACCTACAACACTGTGTCAATTCCTATTACACAACGTAGTGATGCGACATTTCTATACATTTCAAAATGATCACCACAGTGAGTCTAGTTACCATATGTCACCATACAAAGATATGACATAGTCATGACCACATTCCCCACAATGTACGTATCTATCTATCTATCTGATTATTTTAAGTTACTGATTTCTTAAGTTCAAACGATTTTAATAACCCTGCATTTTTACTCCTTCCCCACCAACTTTACTGTTTTGATGTCGTATTTTAAATCTTTCTGTTCTGTGTATCTCTCAGCTACTTATTCTGGATACAGATGATTTTTTTACTTTTGTCTTTTAACCCTCCTATTACCTTTATACATGGGTGATTTATTACCTTTACTAGTAATATATTTGCCTTCACCAATGAGATTTCTCCTTTCATAATTTTCATGTTCATAGGTGTGGCCTTTTTTTTTTTTCTGCTTAGACAAGTCCCTTTAACATTTCTTGTAATGCTGGTTTGGTGATACTGAACTCTTTTAGCTTTTTCTTGTCTATAAAACTTCTGATCTCTCCATCAAATCTGAATGAAAGCCTTGCAGGGTATTCTAGGTCTTTCCCTTTCATCACTTTAAATATATCATGACACTCCCTTCTGGCCTGAGGATTTTCTGTTGAAAAGTCAGCGGATAGCCTTATGGGAGTGCCCTTGTATGTAACTTGTTTCTTTTCCCTTGCTGCTTTTGATATTCTCTCTTTATCCTTCATTTTTGCCACTTTAATTACACCGTGTCTTGGTTTGTTTCTCTTTGGATTGATCCTGTTTAGGACTCTCTGTGCTTTCTGGACCTGGATGTCTGTTTCCTTTCCTAGGTTTGGGAAGTTTTCAGTTATTATGCCTTCGAATATGTTCTCTGCCCCCTTTCTCTCTTCTCCTTCTGGGACTCCTTTAATGCAAATGTTAGTATGCTTGATGTTGTCTCAGAGGTCTCAAACTCTCCTCATTTCTTTCTATTCTTTTTTTCTTTTTTCTGTTCAATGATTTGCACTGCTTTGTCTTCCAGCTCATTGATCTGTTCCTCTGTATCATCTCGTCTACTGTTAATTCCTTCTTGTGCATTTTTCATTTCAGTTATTGTATTCTTCATTGCTGTTTTTATTTCTATGTACCTGGTAGCTTGGTTACATTTACTTGGAGAAGTGGCCTTTTGGAGGAGATGTCATTTATATCCCAGCAGCACAGTCCCCTCTGGTCACGAGAGCTGTATATTCTAGGGATGCCCATTATTTGGGTTGAGTGGGTCCTTCTGTATGACATCCTGACTACTGTGGGCAGTCTGGTAGGTGTAGCTGATGTCCCGGTTTGGTTGGTTGCCAGGCACTACCTTGTGTAGAGGCTGCCAGCCTGTCCGACCCTGGTGGACAGGGTTGGGTCATAAGGCTACTGGCTGTGGCATCCGGCACGTCCCGAAGCTGGTATCAGCCTGCTGGTGAGTGCGGCCAGATCCCAGCGTGACTGGCTGAGGGGTCGTGTTGTCCTGTAGCTGGTGCCGGCCTGCTGGTGTGTGCGCTGGGTCCCGGTGTGGCAGGCTGCAGGGCTGTGGTGGTCCTGGAGCTGGTGCCCACCCACTGGTGGGTGAGGCCAGATTCTTGGGCTTGTGCTGGCTCACTGGTATGTCCTGGGGTCTCTGGCTTCAGGGCCATACAGGTCCTGGAGTTGGTGTTTTGACCCTCTTGTGGGTGGTGCTTGGGCCGGGGGTGACTTGAGGCTGGTGCATCCCTATTCGTGGGAGAGGCTGGTCCCGGGGCTAGTGCTGGCCCACTGAAGTACAGGTCTGGGTTCTGGGCCTTCTGGTGGACAGGGCCAGGTCCCAGGGTGACTGTGGGCTCAGAGGGCCTTACGGCAGCAGACCTGCTGGTAGGTGGGGCTGTGTCTCCACCCAGCTAGTTGCTTGGCCTGAGTCATCCCAGTACTAGTGCCAATAGGCTGGTGGACAGGGCCAGCTTCCAGTGCTCATAAACCAGAGGAAGGTTTCCAAAGTGGTGCTTGCCAGCACTAGTGTCCCCGTGGTAGAATGAGCTCCCAAAATGGCTATTGCCAGTGTCTGTGTTCCCAGGGGGAGCTACAGTCACCTCCTGCCTCTCCAGGAGGCTCTCCAAGATCAGCAGGTGGATCTGACCTAGAATCCTTTCAAATTCCTGCTTCTGCCCTGAGCCCCAGAGCATGTGAGATTTTGTGTGCACCCTTTAAGAATGGAGTCTCTATTTCCCACAGCCCTCGTGTTCTCTCAAAAGAAAGCCCTGCTGGCCTTCAAAGCCAAATGTTGTGGCAGCTTGTCTTCCCAGTGTAGGACGCGTAGGCTGGGGAGCTGATGTGGGGCCCAGACCCCTCACTCCCTGGGGAGAACCTCTGCAATTGTAATTATCCTCTCATGTGTAGGTTGCCCACCTGGGAGTAGGGGTCTTGATTATACTGCAACTCCGCCCCTCCTACCTGTCTAGCTGTGGTTCCTTCTTTATGTCTTTAGTTGTAGAAGATCTTTTCTGCTAGTCTTCTGGGTTTTCTCATCAGTAGTTCCTCTGTAAATGGTTGTAATTTGGGTGTGCCCACGGGAGCAGGTGAGCTCAGGTTCTTTCTGCTCTGCCATCTTGGCCACTCCCTGTCTTGTTCACTCTTGCCACCCCAGCTTCTAGAACAGTGTAAGGCACATGGTAGCTACTCACTGAATATTTATGGAGGGAGTAAATGTTCAGTTGTAATACTTATTTATGTGAAATGTTTATTAATACAACTTCCAAAGAGCATACCAAACAGAAGCCTCCTTTTAGTGTGTTAGAAGTTTATTCCTTTAATTCTTTGATTGTAATAGGTTTACCAAATGCCTACATGTGCCCTAATGTAGGACTTAACAGTAACGAGTAACAGGGGGACCCGTGTCCTCAAGCAGTGGTGTGCTGGAGCCAGTTAGCATTTCCTTGTGAGAGTCAATTGTTTAAATTTCAGGAGTTTTTTGAAAGCCGGTTGTTAAGCAGAGCCATTGTAAAAAAAATAAATTATATGACCTTACCAAAACCAATAAATTATATTGTAAATAAAGTTAATAAACCCTCAATACTTATTACTTCCCAGTTTATTTACAGCATTTTACTATCACTGATAATTCTGAGATTCTTTATTCTGTTGTATCTGAATAGTAGAAATGCTGTATATTAAGTGCTGCTCTTTATTTCATCCCAACTTTATGATAACTGAGGCCATGTTGGTGGCTTGAATTTGTTCATGGTGGAAGTATTTATACCACAGGAGTTGATAAACACTACAAATCAGGGTGTTTTCCTAGGAGAATCCATTTTAAAACATTACCAGAACACCACTGCTCTCAAAAAAAGAGTACATTCCATGCATAGAGACCCATAGAAGGGAACCTAGTTTGTGGGGTTTTATGGCCAGGTGGGCAGAAAAACGTGGCTAATTAGGGGTTCCCCATGTATAGAAAGGCTTGAACCACTATATGAGGCTAAGAGATAAGGCTTTAGTTGCCAAAGAAGGGGGGCCAGGAAGAGCAGAAGGAAGCGGGGGGAATCAAAGTGGCAACTGAGACCTGATACATAGGGCAAGGGGAGCTTCTCCCAAGGCTGTACGGTAGATGCTAGTGGTTGCCCCTGGGCCACCAGATCCTAGGATATGGGGTTCAGCCAAGGGACTTGGGAAGTCCCATTGGTCAGCATCAGAGTACGTGGAAGAATGTCTAATATGAAGCCCCTCTAAGTATACATGTACTTGTGTCCATATGTGTGTACGTACATATATATATGTATATATGCATGTATGTATGCATTTGTATGTATGTTGTGGGAAGAATGGAGGTGAGGCTATTTAAATGCTTCTTGTACCTTGCCTTAATTCCTAGAGAAACTGAAGTCTGAGTCTTTGAACGCCATGTGGGAACAAAGATGATTTGACTCAGCTGTGTGGTGTGAGAATGAAGATGAGTTGATGTAGCTGTGACCTCTGCGAGGCAGAAGGTGAGGAACTAAGGTAGGTGGACGCAACCTAGAAACCGGCAGCGCATGGGTGGAATCCAGTTCCTGTATTCGACTCCCACAGTCACTTCTCTTATGCCATCACTTTCAGAACCTTTTCTTGCCAGTGACCTGTGTTCTTTGTTTCCAGATTGGGTGGGACTTTCTCTTTCTTTGTGACTAGTACATCCTGATAAATGTACAAATTTATCAGTAGACAGTCTACATTTCATGACTCATTTTCTCTCTCTCACAACATGATAAATCACCATGCTTAATAAGGGCTGATAGACTAGGTTCTGTATTTCTGTAAATACAAGGCTAGTACTAAACAGTGGAGAACCAGCTGATGGCACTGGTTTTTCTACAGGTTTTGGACTCAGATTGATGTGATTTTGAGTCCCAGCTCTTCATTTTTATCGTGTGACTTCATTTCCCTCTCTAAGCCGCAGTTTCCTTGTCTATAAAATGGTGATAATAGTACCTTACCCATTAAATGATACAATGCATGTTAAACAACTACCATAGTGCCTGGCATATAGAAAGCACTCAAAATTTTTAAAACTATTTTTATGGATTTAATCTTAATGTAATGATTCTACATTGTTACATACTACAGTCTGTATGTGTGTGTGTGACAATAAATATGTTTTATGACTGGAAATGGGAAAGAATGTTTGTGGATGTAATAGCAGGATAGTTATTGCCAAGCTGACACATTCCAATATCTGGTTTCTTTCACATGAGATAATATCTATGAGATGTATCCATATCGTTGCCCTATCAGTTTCTCCTTTTTATCTGCTGAGTAGTATTCAATTGTATAACCATACCACAGTTTATTCACCTGTGCAGAGACGTTTGGGTTATTCCAAGTTTAGGACTATTATGAGTCAATTTGCTATGAACATCCTTGTATAAGTCCTTTTGTGCATATATGTTTTCATTTTTATTGGGTAAATACCTAAGAAATGGAATTGTGGGGCCATTGTGTAGATTATGTTTAACTTTTTAAGAAACTGCCGCACCCATTTCCAAAGGAGTCATACCACTTAACACCCCACCAGCAACTTATTTGTGTTCTGATAGCTTCACGTCTTTACCAACTTTGGTAATGTTATCTTTTTGCTTTTATCCATTCTACTGGGTGTGTAGTTACCTCATGGTGGTTTAATTTACGTTTCTCTGGTGACTAATGATGTTAAGTATTTTGTCAGATTTTTGTCCTCTGCACTAATTTGATGTCCTCAAATGAGAATGACAGTAATGTAAAATCAAACACATCAACTACAAATACCTCCTACAAGCAGTTTGCTTATCGATCCACTTTTATTCCCACCCCAGTTAAAGTGTTATTGTATATACACCTTGAGGACATATGTAGGTTTCTGTCTCTTCCATGCATTATTTTTCCATTATTTAGCTAGATTTAGTACAAAGTAACTGTTCTCTTGGTAAAATCCCCCGATTATTTATATGATAATCATGAAATGGTGCTTTTCAGATTACTTATTGCTCCATATTTGGAGGCATTCCTTTCTTTAGGAGAATTCAAAGTCTTTTGATGTTGATATTCACAAAATCTTTGTGAAATGGATGGGAAGCACTGGGAGAAGAAACCAAAATTCCAGAAGGCGAAGTGACTTAGCCCAAATCTCAAAGCGAACTGGTGAAATGCAGACTGTAACTTGAATCACAATCATCAGATATGTCATTAGACATACCACAACCTAGCAAACCAAGGTACCTCCCCTCAGGGGGTCAGACTGATAAAGGTTTCAAATAAAGTCAAATTGCTTCATCTGCTTATGTAAAGTTAATATCGTTTCCCCTAAATCTTTCAGAACTAGAAAGTTATGATGTGTGCCATGTAGAGTCCCCATGGATTTGTAAAGAAAAACAGAATCATTCTGCCCCATGGAAAAAGATATGTGAGAATGCAGTAATGCAGGAAACAAAAGTTTCAAGGAACAGTACGCAGAAATCTCTTATTCTCTTGTATACACATAAATATTTTCAAATACGAAGACTCTGTGTTTTGAGAAAAACAACAAAGAAAAGGATAGGACGTCTAGCAATAAAAAAATAAAACATACCAGTGTTCCATGTTGGTTTTTCCTGTATCTGAAAATACTGCATATTTAAACAGTCACTCTGAAGGAATATGTCTGATGTTTAACAAATATGCCAGAATTCACACACCCAAATATGGTGCTTTTTTCCCTCAAAGTAGGCATCTCGGGATATTTATACACTTATTTCAATGTCACTTTGTCACTGATAAAATCATTTTTGGAATTGCTATTTTGGAATTGACTTCAAAGCCTTAGGAGCATTGTTTTGAATGTCTTCAGGATCCTGTGGCTCCTTAAGAAAGTATGCTTCAAATACTCTCGCCATTTGACTGCTTTAAGTCTCAGACTCCTTATTCTGGTCTCTTCTAACTCCACATCCTCACCCAATTCTGATCCTCCTAGTTTTTGAATTTATTACTTAATCTCACATTTGCATCTCATTTTGTAATTTAGACACGACAGCGAGCTCACAGTCTTAGCTGTAACCTTCCCTCCTTTCCCTGACCACGCTCTTGACCTGTCGTCTGCCTAAGGTGCTATGGGCAGCTCTAGATGGAAACCCTCTTTGTCCACCCTAACTCCAGGAACAATTCTCTCGCCTACCCCTAGGAAACATGACTACACACCCAACGCATCCATCATTCCTGGAACGGTGGCTAAAGACTCGGTGGCAGTGACCCTCATCATCTAAGGGAAAAAGTAATTTGTTAAAATGGCCTACGGTCATTTGGTACCAACGACAGATATGTAGGGAATGATGTGTCAGCTCAAGCTGCATAAGGAAAATAAAGTTTGAAAAGTGGCTATAAAGTGGAGAGACTGGAGTTGTCCCATGGCTCTGAGTGCTGCATTGAACCCCTCCCCATAGCCTAGGGGATGCTGCCTGCATGGCAGCGTGGGCTCATCTGCTGCTCCCACTACAGTTGGGTCAGCTCAGGCTCTGCTCCACATCTTCTTCTTCCTGGGACCCACGCTGCTGGTTCTTATCTCTTGATGGAGGAAAATGTGACATAGCGAACCACACACTCACAAATATTTTGGTACCGACGTAGAGTTGGAATAAACACATGGCTTGCCATAGTTGGTTGAAGGGAAAACTCATTTAGGTTTATTTCAGAAGGCTAAATTTTTATTGGTTTTGTTTTAAATATCTTTATTGCGTGGAGGGCACTTCTGTTCCTATCTCCAGCAACTTTGAGATATTTACACTATAGAAGGAAAAGTTATGTAACAGTAAATAAAAACGCTGACAATAAAAATACATTAATGTTTTCTTTAGGATAGTACATTTTTATAGTGGCATTTATCACCTTATATTCCTCATTGCATTTTACCTGAATTGATAGGAACACAAGTTATATTTTCCAAGTGCAGGAAAACAAATTATCCCAAATATAGAAATGAGGAAACTGACTATGTCTGTGTGTCGGTTCACAATCTTAGGAGTCTCCTGGGAGGAAATCTGAACCTGGACATGGAGGGCAAGGAGAGAACAAAGAAAGAGACAGACCCCTCCAGACTGGTAGGTGGCCGCTTTCACAAGCAAGGGCACTTACAACCAGGCTTGTCTTGGGCAGCTGCAAGATGAGTAGATCTCTGCCCTCACCAGCCAGAATCTTAGGAGTTTACATAGAGGCCTTAGTGGGGTTCAGTCACATGTACTGTCCAGATGGTCTCAACACCACTTCACTCTCTCAAGGTTGTGTCCTTGAAACGGCGCCAGCTATAGGAACGAGGAGCAGAATGTACTGAATACATTCCCAGGACAGGAGGGTGAGAAGCTCCTGATTGCCTGAGTCCCTCCAGCTCATAGGTCAGCCACCAGTCACATCCTCTTCCTGACTTGTTTTCAACACTGTGGTCACTGCTCATGTGCAAAGATGACCTCTTTGTGGGATCCTGGATCCTATGTTGGGGTAAATCAAAATCCAGTGCATGGTTTGCAATATTTCTCACGCCAGCTTCCCCTGAAGAAGCTGACATAAAACCAAAAGAAAACCACCTAATTAATAAAAGCACTAAGATCCTAGTGCCAGGATTTCAGCTAATGCCTCAGAAAATCAGATAGTTCTCCGAGCATGTGTGGGAAAGGGGCAACCCTGAGGATTTATGGGGAGGGCAGGGCAGGGAAGCCTAGGCAGGAGAGGGTCGGGGAGCCCGGGCAGCAGGGGCCTTGTCTTCATCAGCAAGCCTGCCACAGACCCACAAGGAGGGAGAGAACAGTGAAGGCAGGAAGTTGTATTGCATTCTGTTTTCTCTCTACACACTGAGCTCGGGGTTCCTGACATGCAGGGGAGAGGATGGAAAGGGCACGCTGTCAAAGCTCCATCATTTTAAAAGCCGTGAGAAGGATTTATGACTTCAGGGACGTTTGTGAGTCCTTTTATTAGCCTAGTACATCACTCTCCTCCCATCTTTATGCTGACAACACTCCTTAGCCCTTCCCTGGATTTCTTGTCAAACTGGGCAAGTATATAAAATGAACAGACCAGAGCTGCAGGAAAGGGCTGATTGATTCCTGTGTGTGCCTGCACATTAAGAAGCAACTGTATTCTGCTAAGAGGTTCTCTTATGCAGGCTTCCAGTGAGGGAATCTCGGATTGTTTCTGACAACTATGTGTTTTTAAAGCGTTTTATTTTTTCTTACAAGGGTCTTCCTGAGAGCATAAATCAACATGTAAAGAGAAGAGCATGCTAGCCTAAACAGTTTCACAGAAGTTATTTGAAAGTTTTGAGAGGGCTCTGATGAATGTGGCTGGCCCATCACAGTGAGTGAATGGTGCAGGCCCTTCCTTTCAAGCCATCTATGTAGCTGGCTTTGCATTTCTACTCTTTATGAACGTGAAGTTCACAAGGGACAGCTCAAATGTTATCTCCTCTATAAAGCCTTTTTTTTTTAATTGAAGTATAGTCGATTTATAATATTGTGTGAGTTTCAGGTGTACAGCAAAGTGATTCAGTTATACATATATATGTATATATTTCTTTTTTCAATTCTTTTCCATTATTGTTTATTACAAGACATTGAATATAGTTCCCTATGCTATACAGTATATCCTTGTTGCTTATCTATTTTATATAAAGTAGCATGCATCTGTTTATCCCATACTCCCAATTTATCCCTCCCCCCACCCTTTCCCCTTTGGTAACTATTAGTTTGTTTTCCATGTCCATGAGTCAGTTTCCATTTTGTAAAGAAGTTCAGTTGTACTGTTTTTTAGATTCCACATATAAGTGATATCATATGATATTTGTCTTTGTGTGACTTACTTCACCTAGTATGATAATCTCTAGGTCCATTCATGTTGCTGCAAATTACATTATTTTATTCTTTTTTATGGTTGAGTAATATTCCATTGTATATATGCACCACATCTTCTTTATCCATTCATCTGTCGATGGACACTTAGGTTGCTTCCATGTCTTGGCTATTGTAAATAGTGCTGCAGTGAATGTTGCGGTGCACATATCTTTTCAAATTAGAGCTTGTAAAGCCTTTCTTGATTTCTCCAAGATTGAATTAATTTCTTCTCTGTATTCCAACAACAAAAACAACAATGAAATTAATAGTTGCAAAAATGTACTGAGCATTTACATGTTCTATAGGCTTTATTCTACACGTGACTCACTGATTCTCTACAACAACCGTGTGATGTCTGCCTGTTATTTTCCAAGGCTCAGAACAGTTAAGTGACCGGACCAAGATCACACAGCTACAAAGAGGAAGAACATGGATTTTTACCTAGACATAGGCAGTCTGACTCCAGAGTACACATTCTTTCTTTTTATTTCAAACAAGTTCTTGTTCGAAGAGTAAGAATACCCTCTCAGGCTGTCAGCACTGCCACTTTTAGTTAGTCATAGACATAATATGCTCACCGTGTACTTGCTTTGAATCTCACTGAACTCCCATGCATGGTGGGTCCACTGGAATTCTGTGCTCACGGGGTTCCTGACTGCTGTACGCCAGTGGGGGAGCAGGGTATTCGCACACATTGAATAGCACACACATTGTGCATGTCTCCTCTGCCCACGGGCACGCTCCGTTGTCACCTTGGACTTCACTTACAAAACACAAGCTAAAACAGAAAATTATTAATAATTTCAAGTTAGTGACATCAGAGCATTAAAACCAAGTGTGGGCCCCTGCTGAGCACAGGGTCCTGTGTAACTAGCTAGTCAGGTTACGTATCCAAGAAGTCCGTCCTTGTTACAAGACAGTGCTTTATTTTTTTGTTCTTCAGACGAGATAGTGATGGTGTGAGAAGTTAAGTAACATACCTAAGCTCAAACCAACAGAAATTGGAGGAGCCTGGATTTGAACTCTGGGCTGTCTGACTCCTGTGTTCACATTCCCAAGAGTTCAGTACTGTAATAACTCAGCTATGCAATTGCCTGCCCATAACCATTAATGCATTATAAAGAGTGGATGATCAGTTGTGTGTTATAAAGTGTCCAAATTGCTCTCCCTCTCTATTCATTCTCCTGTGTAGCACTTGACCAAAGTACCTTACCTTTACTGCACTTTATATTTTTCTAAACGCCTTCTTTCTCAATACCTTTGATCATCACCACAGTCTTAGGAGAGACTTAGGGTCATTAGTCTTTTTGTAGGTGAGGACATTGAGGCTGAAACGCACAAAGTGATGTTCCAAGGTCACTCCATCAGAGCAGAGACGAGTCTGGAGTTCTTTCCTAACAAGTCGCCTTTTGAGCCAAAATTCAAATAAACAGCAGGACTTGTGACCAGGTGATAAGGGAAGGAAGAGTATTGGCTCATAAAACAAAATGAGGTTTTCCGATTTCCTTTACCTAACAGGGAGCATGATTTAGTGGAAAGAACCTGTGAATTGAGGTCAGAGAGCCTGGACTTTAACACTGGCATCTAATAATTGTATAAACTTGGCAACTTCCACTTCTGAGCACTAAAACCCTCATATGCAAAAAGGGATATTTATGCTTACCCCGAAGGACAGTTTTATCAAATGAGAAAACTTGTGAGACTCGGTAAATGTGAGTTTCCCTGTTCCTACGGGTCATGATCTATTGGTCATAGAGATGGTGGAGAACGCCATCTAACATCCTCTACTCCAGAGAGGTGAGGCTGGCCTAAGGCAAATTCAGAGTGAAGGAGACACCTAGTCTTACTATGTTTCATTCTTCCTCTTCACACAGTCTCTGCTTCTGCTTCTATTGCATCATCAATATTAGGTATGAAGAAGAGACAGCACCAGGTACTATAATTAATACATAAAAGACGTGCAAAGTGTGTGAGGCCATGGACGTTCTGGTCTTTATATGAAACCAATTCAGATATTTCATTGTGAAGTCATTTAAAAGTATGAACTAATGGGCAGTTTGACCACACTTACCAGACTTGAAATCATTATTAATTTCTTTGGTACCATAATAACATTGATTTAGATGAACTTTTATAACATAGAAAGTGTATGGTATTTAGCAGTAATTAATATCCTTTAATTAGGAAGAATTGCCAAGCAGTTTTCTCTCTTGTGTCTGTTGTTAGCTAAGTGCAGCTGGATGCAAATTCAGCTTAATTACAAAGGGGACAGCTTGTGTTTTACGTTAAATTTGCCTTTAATGGATTAAAAAATATTCTTTGGTATTACATTTTGTCATAAAAAGGCACATTTGAATCACCAATGTTATAGAATGTGAATAGTCCAAATGTCATGAACCTTATGTATAAAACCATTTACCTAGAGATGCACACATAAGATACAAAGTGAGTGTAGAAATTTGATATGTCTGTCCATATGCTCATCGAGCTGTGTAAGTCCTAATACTGGCTTTGCTATTATTATTCCCCTAGAAGCACAATATAAAATTTCATATTTTCATGTGCATTTATAGCAAATGTTACTCCTTGCTAAGCAGAGAGGCATTTAGGCAACTGCTGGGTATGAAAATTGCTGACATTTTCTGAATTTCAAATGACAAATGAGATGTTCCTGTCAGTTTACTGTGTAACTCCATAGCATATGGTGCTTCTGCTGGTGGGTGTTATTTCAAAGTTTGCAGATCACACCACTAGAAAGTCCCTCTGGTGGGCTCCTGGAACACTTAGCAACTGTGAATCTGAAGTGACAGTACAGAGGGAAAAGACTAAAAAAAAAAGGAGTTGTGTTTTTTTTTTTTTGACAGTGAGAAGGCAGTACAAAGTGAATGATAAGTTAATACAGGGAGGTGGGGTGTAGAGACACCAATCTAGTAAAAGAAAAAAAAAAAAAGAAGCCCTTTTGCCTTTTATAGGACAAACCAGGAAGTTATCTAAATTCTTAAAACAGAGTGTAGTGTCAGGTCTCAGAGAAAGAATAAGAATGAAGGGACTGACTAGAATTAGAATAATTGTCAACTGTGTTACACAGAAATAGAGGGGAGATTGTTTTGGGGGACAGAGAAGAGTGCCAAAATTATATCTATACCAGAAATCACAAAACAACTCTGAATAAGGAAGATTTGAAAGGAAAGCCTCTGCTATTCAAAATGGGGCAGCTTATTTAAAACCACCTCTCAGCAGAGCCCTGTTCCTTTCATTGCGATCTATTTGAATGGGTCACTCTGTTTTGCCTTGTTCAATAATGCCTGCATTCCAGAGCATTTCTGAACAGTGGTCAAGCTACCAGTCAATTAAATGGAAAAAGCCAGTGAAATTGGTTGCTGGAACTAACTGATTGGCCAATTCCATTACAGTAGTTCCAACTGCCCTAAGAACCACTGCCCAAGACTCATTTTTCTATATGTTCCTCCTTGGAATCCAAAAGCTTTCCATTGTTTATCAACCACCAAAATTTTTATTGATGCCTAAAGAGTGCAGAAGAATGAGTGACTTAAAATGATGTGTTTTTTAAAAGAGTTCAACTTCCCATCCTTCTTATTCTGGAATCTTTCAATATTTTCACCCCCAAATCTATGTAACACTAGATATTTCACTTAGGAAAGGAGAAATTATCCAGTAAAGTAAAAAGTGTGCTGAATGGCATTGAGTCTCTTGGTTAGTGAACTTACAGGTGTTAGGAGTTGACGCAGACAATAAGAGCAGACGTTAATAATAATAGGTAAAACGTATTCTATTCTAAGCATGTCATGCGAATGTAATCACATAATCCTCACACACAAAAAATTTACTATCCCTATTTCACAGATGAGGAAATTGAGGCACCCCGAGACCAACTATCTTACTCATATTCCCTTGGGAAGTAGAGTAGCAGCAACCTTCTTCGAGTATTGATGAAAACTAGGTGTTGGTTAACTTGTCTGCAAAACCTTGAGCTCCCCTCTCCCCCATACACTCTTTAGCCCCAGGTGAGCCATTACAGTCTCACATTTATACTTTATAACTCTGATCTCTCAGGTCATAGATAATTGGCTATAAAGGGTGGATCATCCAAAGGCTGGAACGGACCCAATATTTTCTTTCTCCCAAGACTGCTGGGCTTATCTTAGGGTTGGGGTGGCCCAGAGGCACCTGAGAAAGGAGACGAGACCAGGAGGCTGACAAGGAGAAGAATCACTGAAGAGAGCAGTGGGAATGAGAGGAGCCCTTGGTGAGAAGGAAAGCACAAACTCTAGCAGCATTTTTACTCCCCAGTTCTTGTCTGCAAGAGACCTGGATGTCCTTGTTGCCTTTGAGTTCCATGGGAGACCCCTATGGCTTTCTACCAAGCCTCTTTTTATATTTTCTTAACCATGCTTGAGTGAGTTCCTATTATATACAAGCAAATGATTCTAAAGAAAACTCGGATTCTTCTTTGAGGGGATTCTGTTCTGCTTCACCCCGAACCACTCTGAATTGCTACACCGAAACACATGTTCATTCGTGGGCTTCCAAAACACCTATTGTATTCCCCCGACACTGGTACTGTCATCAGAAGGCAGGATTGACAGAGGGTAAAAACAAAGATGCCGGGAATTCCCTGGCAGTCCAGTGGTTAGGACTCCATGCTTTCACTGCCGATGGTGCAGGTTCGATCCCTGGCGGGGGAACTAAGATCCCACAAGCCGGGCGGCACAGCTATGTGGTTTTTAACAAGATAGTATATGTCAAATCACCCATCGTGGTGCTCGGCAGATCAGAGTCCCTTAAATGTTTGTTTTCTTTTTCTTCCCATTTATTCAGTAAACCTTATAGCAACAGTGGGTTCTATATTTTGTAGGTTAAAACCAATGGAAATCTCGTGTTCTTCCATAAATATGTGAATGTGTGTTAATGTGTGAGTCTCTGTTTTCATTTGGGGAAATATGCAGTGGAGCAGTGTGATTAAAGGGGGAATCAGATTGACTGATAATGACAGTACCCACCTGTGATGGTTAATTTGACGTCAACTTGGCTGGGCTAAGGGATGGCCAGATAGCAAGTAAAACGTCATTCCTGCATGTGTTTGTAGGGTGTTTCTGGAAGAGACTAACATTTGAATTGGTAGACTGAGTAAAGAAGAAAGTCCTAATCAATGTGAGGGGGGCATCATCCCATCCCTTAAGGGCCCGAGTAAAACAGAAAGGTGGAGGAAGGACACATTCACTCTGCTTGAGCTGAGACATCCATCTTCTCTTGCCTTTGAACATCAGCACTCCTGGTTCTCAGGCCTTTGGCCTTGGACTGAATTATACCCTAGATTTTCTAGGTCTCCAGCTTGCAGAGAACAGGGCATGACACTTTTCAGTCTCCATAATCACTTGAGCCAATTCCTATAATCAATCTCTCTCTCTCTCTTTCTCTCTCCCCACCCCATGGAGAAAGATTTATTATATTAAATAATATATATAATAATTCCCTCTGTATATGTATTTATATCTGTATTTATCAATATATATATCTATATCTATACCTATATCTGTTTCAGCGTTCTCTAGAAAAACAGATTGGTTCTATTTTGTCTGGAGACCCCTGACTAATATACCATCTAGAGGCTTAGAACGGTGCCTGGCTCAGTGAAAGAGTTCAGGGAATGTTAGCATTAATTATCATTTTTATTATCATCATTATACTTCTGACCCCTTTCTTTTCTCAATGACATCATTTCTACATCTTTGGATTAGTACTAACCAAGCTTATTCTCTAGATTCTGTGGAAAGATATTATTGATGAGTAAGTTTGATTTACAGTAGCTGCCTGTGTTTCTTTTCTTAAAAGTAATGGTTATTAGGCCCACTATATCTTATTTGCTTGCAAATCTTATTTTTTCCTCTGTTTCTCCAAGAAATATAACAAAACAAAGCTTGTGTATAAATTTGTTTTGTGTGACACTTTTCTATCATATAAAGAATTGCTTATCAAAGACATTTTAATAGAACTAGATTTAAGTTTACTTTCCAACTGTTTACCTTTTCTGAGTTTCTTTAGTAAATGGGGATATATATATCTTAAAATAAAGAAGATGGTTGTTTATAGTAATGCTTCACAAAATCTGGATAGTCAATGGTGCAGCTTTCCAGTTTTCTGCTTTCATTTAATATCAAAGTATCATAGAAAAGAGGGGAAATAATGTAAAAAAAAAAAGTGCAGTATACAGAATCCAACAGAAAGCTATGACAGGAAATATTAGGTTGTACATTACTTTTGGGCAAGGATATAATCTCTTCTTCTTTCTTTGTAACTTCGCCAGACTCCATAAATTTTGACTGAACTGACATTTATTCTGCCCTAAATACATTAGAAAGAGAACCTTTCCTTCAACATATAATTAGTGTATTTCTTGAGATCAGCAGGATAAACAGACTGCTAGGTGTTTATAGTAATGCTATTATTTCATTTTAGAGAACAGTAATACAAATAAGAAGAAATGACAAGCCGTAGTTTCATGCTGTGTAAATCTAGGCCGGTATCAATTCCTATAATGTCCTTATTAGTGGAGATACATTTGTGATTTGATGTCACAAAACATTACCCTTTCCGGACAGATGTTATAAGCCAAACTGCTTTTTAGAACCAGTCAGCCTCAAAATGACAAGTCCTGTATCCTCAGCAGATTCCGCATGGGGAAGGGTTTTGTCTTTCATCTGTCACACTTACTTGATGTACATGCCATCAGTTGCAAGGCCTACATTTGTAATAACAAGGTGTCCAGGTGTCCTGTTGACATCAAAGCTCAGAGAGCACAGGCTGCTGTGTCGTTGGAAAGGAAGCCACTAGGATAGGGAACCAGTTGCCACATAGGTCAGTTCAGTCTGCTGTGAGACACGCAGGAGTGACAAGAGGCTACTAGGTTCAGTTTGAAGGCGTGGTCAATAGAAAATAACAAATAATAATCACAAATTTTCTCCAAGAGGCAGCCACCTGAGCAGAGCAGTTACTAAGAGCAAACCAGACTAAGAACAACCTTTGAACACCAGGTACCCCAAAGTGTATTTCCATGACTCTTTCAAAAACCACTAGGGCCATAGAGTGCCTTCATGACAGTCTGAAAAAGGCATCCCTATGGGTGGACAAATTAGAAGAAGGCTGCTGTCTAGCTGGATGTTCCAGTTATCAATCTATGGCCTCTCAGCCACAGATCCACTCTTCCTCCCTCGCCCTGCTAACGACTCTGGCACATTTCTTCTTTCCCAGCTGGCACTAAATTAAGCCTGTCAATGGAGGGTGCTAGAGGGCCACAGAGGAGAAAGCCCCACTTCCCGGTTGGTTGCGGTGTGTGCGCTCTTCGGGCAGTAAGGCACCTCCGCATCGGTATCTCCCTCCACTTCTCCAAAGGGTGGCTTTCTAGCAAGTTCTGCTCTGGCTGCACCTCAGCAGACTTCTCTGCCATTTCGTGGACCCCTGCGGTGCTCTCTCCAGCACAGTCTGTATCTCAGCCCTGGTGGATAGGGGTCTGTCTTCTAGGTTCATTCCTTATTTTGGTGCTTTGCCTCAGTCGTCAAGATAGTGGCTGATGCCTACATCAGTGATCTCTGTATTGTTTTGACTTCTCTTTACCCTTGGTAGCTAACCTGTTACTCCAATCCTCTATTGTCGTTAATTATTCTGTATATTAATCTTTCCCTGTTCACAGTATATATGGTTTCTGTGTCCTGAATGGACCCCAACTGACACAGTGGATGAATTAGAGTGGTGACCCTTTGATAAGATTTAGTGAGTACAAAGGAAAAAGTTCCTCTCTCTCCCATGGCAACAGCCCTCAGCAGGACATTCCACTTGCTGGGTGAGCAAGGGCCGGATTTCTGCACCCGTTTGCTTCAGGACATTGGCAGGCATCTTTGAGTGCTTGCATAACCTGTACAATTATCAGGAATTGCCCTTTGATGAACCATTGACACTCTATAAATCAAAGCATGCATTGCTGTCTCTGCTCTCAAGATGCCCTCAGGCTAAGTGTGAGAGACAGACAAGTAAACAGACAATGGGAAACAGGCTTTGATGGAGGGAATCACAGGGTACTAAGGAAATGTATAGGCATAGGTGATTAATATTTATTATATATATTCTGATTATATTGCTGCATAGAATACTCCAGAACACAGAGGCTTGAAACAACAGTAACTATTTATTATCTTACAGAGCTTCTATGCGTCAGGAATTTGGGAGTGGCTTAGCTGGATGATTCTGTCTTGGGACCTCTCATGAGGTTACAGTCAAGGTGTCAGCCAGGGCTGCAGTCGCTTAAAAGCTCAACTGGGGCTGTGGGATCTACTTCTAGGATGACTCACTTGCTTGGTGGGCAAGTTGATACTAGCTGTTGGCATAAGGCCTCACCATACTGACCTCTCCACAGAGCTGACTGAATGATTTCAAGATGAGGCAGTGGGCTTCTCCCAGAGTAAATGATAGAAGAGAAAGCAAGGTAGGATTTACTATTTTTATTACGGCATAGCCTCAGAAGTCACATATTTGACTCAGCCATAAAAAAGAAGGAAATGATGCCATTTGCAGAAACATGGATGCAATTAGAGATTATCATACTAAGTAAAGTAAGTCAGAAAGAGAAAGACAAATACCATATGATATCACTTGTACGTGGAATCTAAACTATGACACAAATGAACCTATCTGCAAACCAGAAACAGACTCATGGACATAGAGAGCAGACTTGGGGTTGCCAAGGAGGGGTGGCTGGGGGAGGGATGGACTAGAGGTTGGAGTTAGCTTTTATATATAGAGTGACTAAACAGCGAGACCCTATTGTATAGCACAGGGAACTATATTCAGTATCCTTTGATAAACCATAATGGAAAAGAATATTAAAAAAAAATTATATATATATATATATATATATATATATATATATATAATGTATAACTGAGTCACTTTGCTGTACAGCAGAAATTAACACAGCATTGTAAATCAACTATATTTCAATTAAAAAATCACATATTCGACAATTTCCTATAGGCTACACAGGTCAAGCTTACTTAATTTAGGAGGAGACCGCAAGAGTGTGAATATCAGGAGATGATATAATCAGTGGCCATTGTAAAGACTGGCTACTGCAGACCCCCTACAACAAACCAGCGGGAGGAAAGCTTCCTGCCAGAGAGAATATTGGAGGTGGGAATGGCAGGCTGCAGTAGCAAGTGATGTAGTGTAAAATAATGTCCCAAGCAAAGGTATTAGCATGTGCAAATGTATGGGAAGGTGAAAGGTATGGCAAGTGTTGAAGTATCATTCTGTTACACAATTCAGGGTTTTGAGGTAGGAGGATAATGCTGGGCAAATGCAGTGAGAAATGATTGGATAAATTGTCAGAGGTAAAAATCACAAAGGACCTTGTTCAGCATTCTGCTTGGAGGCTATGGGTAGCCATGGACAAATTTTAATCAGGGTAATGATTTTTAATACTTGTACCTGGAAAGAAAGCCACTCAGATTCAGTGCACCTATTGCAGTGTTAATTTCCAACGCTTCTTAGAAGCACAAATACCTTCAGTGTGGACCTCCTGCCCTTTTCTCTGTTCCTTCTCTCATTTTCTTGTCCTTGAGCACATCTGAAGCATAACGGGCATGGCCAGGGTGAATTGAGAGGTCATGTTCCCGGTTCCTACAACCTTCCTGGGAAGCCCCCGTTATGGGCCTGCTGGCTTGCTGGGTGTTGCAGGCACTGTGGTTGAAAACAGACTAAGTGACATTGGCTTCAGTCAGTGACAGTGCTGGAGTCAAGGGGCATCATTGATCTGAAAAGGCCGTTTTATACAAGTGTCTGTGTGGCAGGCCAGCTGGGGATTCTTCAGTCTTTTCCGCAGTAATCATAAGCAAGGAAGATAAAACTGTTGACATTAGCATTTTCAAAGATAAAGAACAACAGTGTGTGTGTATGTATATATAATATTATATTACACAAATATTATATGTATTATATAGTATAATTTTTTATTATATATATATAAATATAAACATATAAATAAATTATACACACACACACACACACACACACACACACATGTTAGGTCTGAGACCCTGGATTAGGACACATTACGTGTCTCTTTCAGGAGCAGAAGCAATCCACTAAAGTCAATTTCCAATTTTTCATAGAAGAAGGAATAAGACAGAAAATTAATATCCTTACATAATCCTTACTCTCATTTCTATTGTCATAGTCTTCTCTCGAAGCACCTTAGAGGTGTAAGCAAGTCAGTTTATAAGTAACAAATTGCCTAATTTTAATCCCTTCCACTAACTTATTCACTTGCCTTGGCAATTTACTTTCCCTTCTTAAGACAGTTGGCTCACTGCATAGTTAGGGAGTAGGCATGGTTAGCCTTTAAAAATCTCTTTCAGATTGAAAAGATCCCGTTTTATGAATTTCAGTCCTCAAAGCCACACTCTTATTGGAGATGCTAATGGCTGTGGGAAGTGTGAGATATGAAAAGAGATACAGTAATTCCCAAGCCATATAATCAGTCTCTGAATAAAATTTCGTGTGCTACTAGACCCTGTGTTTTACTTGCTGTTGACATAATTAACAAAGGGAAGAGTCATCAAAAGCTCCTAATGAAGAGGAAGTCCATCTTGCTGATTCCTGGTCTAATTTTTTTCGAGAAGTACCCTAACTGGATTAGTATAGCACTTAGGAAAAGATCATACACATTTAAAATTCACTGTCCATTTAAAAGAAAATATAGATAATTTTTAAGATAACCTGGGGGGCCTTATACCTCCTTATTTAGTCCATTCTTCCCAAGATATTTCTTCGTTCCTTATACGTTTTCTCAATGCTTTGGTACTGACTTGCACTCATGGTCTGTAGAGGCCCAAGGACTGAAGAGACACCCCAGCGGCCAAGAAAGATGCAGGAAGCTCTGGCCGACATGGCAAAAATCCCAAACAGGAAAGACACATGAAGTTCACAAAGCAGGGGCAGGATGGAAGGAAAAAGCTCTGATGAACACTGAATTACCCCAGATTTCCTCAATTACAGCTATTTGAGTTAACTGTGGATGAAATCTCAAGTAGTCACTTATTTTGTTAGCAAATGTGATAGTTAACTTTATGTATCAACTTGACTGGGTCATGGGGTGCCCAGGTATTTGGTGAAACATTATTCTGGGTATTTCTATGAGGATGTTTTTGGATGAGATTAACATTTATATTGGTAGACTGAGTAAAGCAGATTGCCGTCCCTACTATGGGTGGGTCTCATTCAATCGTTTGAAGGCTTGAACAGAACAAAAATTCTGATTCTCCCCCAAGTCAGAGAATTTCTCTTGCTTGTGGGCAGAACTGGCTGCCTTGGTAGAGTATAATTGGGGAGACGGGCAGGGAAAATGTCTCTTTTTCTAACCCCACAAAAGTCTTTACTACCTGCTGATAGATACCTAAAATTCTTCTTCTCTCTTCCTTCTTGATATATTTCCAAAACTTCCAAGAATATAACATTTTGAACTGTTATTTATAGCATTTTGGGGTCAGTTAGTGTCCAGACAGGAAATTAGAAACCACATTACGTATTTCAGTAGAGAGAGTTTAAGGTAAAGAATTGCTTCAGCAAATGTTGGAAGAATGAAAAAGCAAAGGGTGAATATTTATGTTACACCAAGATAGTAATTGTAGGAAGTAATCCCCTAAGGAACAAAATGAAGAGGTTGGAGTTATCTAAATCTACAAGCTTAGGGAGGAGGCCGTGCAGAGTTGGAATTCAGACTTCTTGGTACGGGTAGCTGTCTAGCAGCATCTGGTACCTAGAAGTCAGAGCAGTGGCCCCATGGATACAGGACTCAGAAACTTGAGTGGGAGAACTTCCCAGCTTCACCTCTCAGGTATCTGGGAGTGATGAAGAAGGCTGGGGACTGGGTCCACTAGGCTATTGCCATCAAGACACGAGCACCTGGCATATAAAAAGCAAGTCCGTGTTCCATCTCTCCTGCCCTCTATTTGGTTATGCATAACAAACAAAGGATAAACAGTTTTGCCAAGTCCTAGTCCTAGCATCTCATAATATAGAGGGATGGATTTACATCTGGGAGATAGTAGTTTAATAACCATTATGAATGGAAAGATTTTAAAACAGGTTTTGATGGAGAAGAAAACCTAAATAGATTCTAGTGGTATTAGAGGGGAGCATGAATGAAATTACAGGAGGGTGGACAACGGAATAGAAAGGCATCCTTGTGACAGTTTTGTATAGTATCAGCTTTGATGCCTTTAGATAATAATAGTAAGAAAGAAAGGTTAAAGCTAGTGGTAAATAGTAGTAAACCTATAAATAACAAAACAATAATATACACTTATATTTAAAATCTGTATTATTTATCCAGCTAAGTATGGTGTAGAAATACATTATACCCATGCTGATATTTTGTAATCTTCAGTGACTCTGATAAAAACGATTAAACTTATTGTATGTATAAGAAATAACTATAGTAATATAATTGAAACATTAAAACATCATCACCTTGGGAAATTATACAATATTCCAAATATTTAAAGAGTTAACATTGGATAATTACAATGTTCCTGGCAATGTTTTAAGGGCTTTACATGTATTAACTCACTTAGTTCTCACCATAACCCTATTTCTCTTATTTTACCCATTTTATAGGTAAAAATATCCATGACAGATATGAGTTAAGTAACTTGGAAATAATCACACAGCCCCAAGGGGCAGAGCTAGGATTTTGCCCCAGTATTCCGACTCTTAAGCATTCCAGTTTACACTGTTAGTAAAAACATTTTTGGATTAAAAAAAAATCTCTTTCAGTCATATTGTGAGCTTTAGTTTCCTTATCTATAAATAAGGATAATAATTTCTGCGTGATAGGATGTTTGTAATGATTAGGTAATACATTTGTTAAAAGTTCTAGTACAAGGTTTAGCATGTATTAAGTCCTTAATAAGTGGTATTTGTCATTTATACTTCTGAATATCTTTATTGAGGTAGGTGAAATGTAAGTCATCTGGTGGCTCACTTGATATTTTGGAAATAAACAAAAATACCTCCTGTAACCAAGATTCATGCATGAGCAAAGGGAAAGCTCATACTAGCCACTAATACAGACTGCTAAACAACAATGTGTTCTAGGAAGGACAGCATGGATTTTCTTATGTGCTTTTTAAGCCGTTAGTTATATTAATAAATCATTATCCGAATAATCATCCTAACTTTTAAAAATCTCAATTTCTTAAATAAATGGGAAGCATGAAAACAAAACAATTACTAGCAGAGACCTTTTGGCCTGCCCCACTAGCCCTACCCAATCTGCACTCAAGAGGGAAAATACCGTTTAGGGACTTGAACAGTGATGGGCTCTAAGGTGATTTATTTTTCTCTTTGCTTTTAAAAAAAGAGAGATGAGAGGATAATGCAGTGTAATGGCTGCACTGTGTAATTGTGGATACAGCAAAGATAATAATATGCTTCTCTAGCATGAAACAATAATTCTGATTCTTTCTCATTATTCTGAAAGTGGATGAACACATATATCCAAATGTTCTAAATGAAAGCCTTGTTTTGTATGGTTATTTATTGAAGAGACCTCGTACAAATACCCATGTAAGACTAGGCCTCCATATTGATTAAAACTAACTCAGATGGGCCACAAAGAAGAAAAAAAAAAGAATGCAACACTTTGCTCTTGGGGTGTTTTAGGAAATTTCAAAACATGGCTAGAACTGTAATAACCAAAAGCACCTCAGGTTTGTAACCAAGGCAACTCTCCCCGCTCTGCATTCAGGCTTCCCTGTTTATCTATTGTAGTGCCAATAATTGCAGCTGAGAGGAGTCTCTGTTTGTTGTGAGAGACAATTAGCACTTGAAATAAAATAACAGATTTAAATAAATTGGGGGACTCAACAGTGTGACCTGATGTCTTAGAAACAAGCAACAGCTTTGGAATAAGATTGTGTTTGCAGCAGCCTCCAGAGTGAGAGTCATCATCCAAAGTAACTTGAGGTCTTATTGGTGATTACTTTAGTTGTTATGGTTGAAAACCATTTGTTTCTCCTTAGATTCTGTTGGAAAATAGTTTAATAAATCCAAACCTTTAAGAAGCCTGCAAGAAGGCGATACTGAATTTCCAATGATAGGCTTCTTCAAACAGCTTGTCTCTACATGTAATGCTTCATTAAAAATATTTCCTCCAATTACTGTCACAATTACTCTTCTCTGTTATATAGGCTGTATTTTAAATGACTGCTTATTTTCATTCAGATGCAAATGAAAAGCTTTGCAACTCTACATCTTTGCCTCACCTGCAATTTTTGCTTTCAAAATGAAACTCACCGTTAGTATTAGGACCATTTACAGAAATCATTCCATGGCACACACTCTCCAAATCAGTGTTAATGAACTCGTGGACCCGTGACTCTTAGAGACTATCCAAAGTCTCAATAAATCTCAATAAAGTGTTCCAAGGACAAATAAGTTTTCCCTGACTCTACTTTCTTTTAGAGTCTCATTTATTGTTTGTTTAACCAGCACTCTGGTCTCCTTTTCCATGTGATGAGATTTCTGCTAGAATGATACTCTTGGCCTCTCCCTTCAGCTCTCCAATTTATGAGTTCAAGAGAAGAAACTGAACGAGCCGGACTCAACCCATTCTGGAATTTTCTTTTTCAGAGTGAACGTGTCCACAGGCTTCATGAATTCCCAGCCACCCTCAGCCATGTGGTAAAGGCTCTGTTTCTAGGGGGAAGTGGCCTGCAGCTGTCAAACTATCCCATGAATAAAGAATCTTTTAAATTCACCGATAAAGGCAGATCTAAAGCCACATTCTCCAATCAGCTTTAACAGTAATAAAGCTGTTGGTTTGATCTCCATCTGTCTATCTCTTCTATCTCTAAATTGGTTCTGAATTCAACTGGGAAAGAGGGGTGTTATGTATTGGCTGCTCTACACACCTAACATATGTCTTCCCTATCAAATGTAGTTGATAAATATTAACTAATGACAGTCATAGAATGTAAATTCCATGCGAGCAGAGCCCTTGCTTGTGTTATTCACTGCCATTTTTCTAGTACATAGAAGTTATTAAAAAATACCTGTTGAGTGGCTGAAGTTATAGCTTCTTTAGCTCAGATTGCAAAGATTCTCACATTTCAGAAGAAAGCATTTGGGGTATTTCATTTTTTTTTCTCACTAACACCCGAAAGATTGATGAAAGATGGTCTCAATGTAAATGAAAGGACTGGAACCACGGCAGAATTGTTGAATTTTTCACAGGAGAGATTGACAGTCTGGTGTGCCACGGATTGGAACTGAGGCTTATCTAAGGCTTCTTCTCTGGCCCAGGACCACAGGACTGGGAAATCTCAAAGGATGGAAAAGGAACAAAGAGCACTGACATGGGCCAGTGATAATGGCTGGTCCTAAGGAACACAAGGAAGGGATTTGAGGATATGAAGGGTAGATTCTAAAGTAGATAGGGAGCTCACACAACGCTGGGTATGAAGCAATGGAAGAGAATGTCTCTGAGCCACTGCCCCCAGCAGGATGTGTAGAGTGATAGAGAATAGGTTGGCACAGGACACTGAGAAAGATGTTTTCAGAACTGGAAGCCATTCCTGATGCCAACGACAGTGGACTTTAAAATCTACACACTCTGATTCTGTCTGCCAAAGAGACAGGAACTGGCTGTGAGAGCTGTAGCAGGACAGACTACGCTGAGCCAGAAGCAAGTGAAGAGGGCGAGTGCCTAAAACTCTACCTACTGGAGGGGAGGAAAGCCTGCCAGAAACTCAGAAAGGGGACACTTAAGAGAACTACAGGCAGCTGCAAATGAAAAGACTGAGAATTTGCAGACCTCAAAACAAAAAAGACAATCCCACAGCACAAGAGTGTAGAACTGGGGCAACACACCGTGAAGAAGGTTCGAGACCAGAAGCTACTCTTTTGCTCACACGAGCTTAAGGTTCCTAAGAGGAATTGGTATGTTATCTCCACCGTATAGTGTTTATAATTTGCTGTCCATAATTAAGCCTAAGAATAGCAAAATGTATATAGCTCTCATTCCTGTGTATAGATTCAGGCATTCCCCAGAAATCTCTTAATGAAGTCCCGAGGCTACCTTTCGGGTACTGTCATATGTAGGACTCAACTATTAGTTAAATTATGGTGCCTAGCATGGGTAAGAAAGTGCAAACAAAAGTGCATCATTCTATTTTGATAAAGCACGTTACTTAAGTGACAGAGTCCCGGGAGTTCAGGTGTCGTGCCTGATTTCAGGCTCTGCAGTTAGAGCACCTGGGTTTGAACTCTGCCCAGCCACTTACTTGCTAGTTGTAAAAGCTTGGGTCAGTCACTCCTCACTTGTAACTTCAGTTTCCTCAACTGCATAAACGTACACATGGAGATTAGAAGAGTGTTTACAATATAGGACTGTAGCAAGAATCCGATAAGGTGCGTCACATACATTAAATAAGTGTTTATATAAAATGAATTGATTACCTGTTTATATAAATTTCATGAGTTTTTCACAATAGATAATTCACATAAAACCCTTTGCACTGTGACTGGCATATGGCTAAGTTCACAGAAATGGTGAGATGTTTCTGTTAATGGATCCTAAACGTGTGCTGAGTCCCTGCTGTGTACTGAGTGACTGTCGAAAATGTGCTGAATATCCAGCTATTGCTGTCCAACCACACTTTATATTTCATGTTTGGTCCAGCCTCTTTCAAAGCTGTGAATTTTCCTTTTCTCTACAGTATCACTGATTTTTTTCTTCCAAAGAGCATAAGCAGTATATGATTGGTCTACCTCTCGCAATCTACCTCTTCTCTTCACAATTGAAATTTTAGTGACAAGTGACTTGGTAATATGATCAGTAATCCCTGGACCCCCTGCTTTTCCCATCCTTGTATTATTCAAGGGCTCTGATTCCCATTGCCTCTTTCCATCCCCTTTCCCCCTCTTCCTTCTTTCTTCATGTATTTCTAAGCCTCTATTATGTACACTGTATATTGCTAGAAGCTGTGGAAAACCCCAAGAAGCACACTCACGTGTACACACACACACCATGTTCTCAAGCATTTAGAATCTATTTGAGGAGACAAGACATAAAAAGTCAAATATTAGACTTGAATGGCAATGCAAGACACTACTGTAAGATATGTACCAAAGCTGTTTATAATATGTGATCAGCGATAGTCCTTACAAACCTAGCATATCACACTGTCAATCTCTGTTGTAAATAATATAGAGTTTCTGATTCCTTCCTGAACACAGAGATGGCTTTACTCTATAGATCATGAAGATGTAGAAATCATCTAATTCCAGTGATGCTAGATGAACTTAAAACCTTAAGCTGGAAGAAGTTAGAGATCCAAATGTCCACGTAAAGGAAATTCAATAGCAGTTATATTTTTGGAATTTGATGCAATTAATTAATAGAGGGGCTCTGGAAATCACCACCAAATTCCTACTAGAGTGTGGATGAGCATAAAATGTGAACAGAAAATTTGCCCACTAATGATATACAGAGAATTATTCCAAGTAGTGATGTTTTGATAAATGGAGCTATTGTATTTGGAAAATGTGAAATGAAACACAGATATTCAAGTAGGAGGAAAACCTTGGAAAGCAGTAATGCTAAGTGGACTGGGGTTATAACTGGTGGCAAATTCATATGAACATGGAATGCAAGGGGGTGCAGAAAAGAAAGACAATATGACTTTAGACTAAACAAAGAAATCACGTTATGCATCAAGGGAAACATAGGCAAGTCTGTTTACATCTCCTTGGTGAAACACTTTTGGAATAATACACATGATCTCGGGATTTCAGCACAAGGAAGACGTTGAAAAACAAAGGAGATTCCTATGTGAAAAGCACAAGTGATTATAAGGACCTGCCAGATTGATTTATGAGGTGTGACTGGCACAGTCACCACCTAAATCTGTGCACACATGTGAGCATCTCATACAGAAACCCAATGATTATCAAAACAATTATAGTCTTCTTTCTCTGTTCTGTTGTCAAGGATAAGCTTTTGTTGGCTTAAGATCCCTTGCCTTGAAAATGAGATTATTTTAAAATTTGTCATCAGGCAGGCCCTATCCAGGAAATAAAAATACGTGCGGGCCTCCCTGGTGGCGCAGTGGTTGAGAGTCCGCCTGCCGATGCAGGGGATGCGGGTTCGTGCCCCGGTCTGGGAGGATCCCATATGCCGCGGAGTGGCTGGGCCCGTGAGCCATGGCCACTGAGCCTGCGCATCCGGAGCCTGTGCTCCGCAACGGGAGAGGCCACAACAGTGAGAGGCCCGCGTACCGCAAAAAAAAAAAAAAAAAAAAATACGTGCAATTCACATACAATTGTCAAATTCAAGCTCATTTGTAATGAGCTAAAGAGACTGTAGTTCTAAAAACAAATGGTTCTAGAGGCAACAGAAATGAAAAATAACCTTAGCTGATGGATAACTAGTAGTTGTTGCTAGACTTAGTCTTTGCCAATAACCCAAGTGGGAGAGGAGAGGTAATAGAATACAGAAAGAAATGAAAAACAAACAAGGCTGAAGGATGAGACATGCACATTCAGTGACATAGTTTCTTAGGAAAGATGAGAGAGCTTGAGCTAACTTAATGATCATCAGGAAGGTGTTAAAATTATCTTTCACTTAACAAAAGATAACTATATTGTAAGCCATAAATTACTGAAATTATTATACCAGTATATAAGGAAAACACGAATGTTTTAAATATAGGGTAAAAATAATTCTTGTTGGAGATACTGTTTACTCAAAAGGCTGACTCTGCATATATAAATGTTACAAAAGAAATCGCTTTAAATTCCTTATGTAGTCAAATGGCATTTTATAGTGAACTGCAAAAAAAGTCAACAGCAAATGCAAAGAATTTTAGAATACATATATCTCAGAAATGATTGCCTTTTACTTATAAATGCACTTTAGAATATATTCGGCATGAATTGTTTTCTGTTTGGAAATAATTGCTTATAAGTGGTATAAAGAAAAGGAAAGCTATGGGCAAACACACAACTTGTAAAACTAAAGTATTTTAATGATTGTGATTCCACATATACTTATGCTTGATTTTAGGGGAAGTGTTTTGAAATTCATGTAGAGCACTGAAAAAAAGTTATAGCACAAGTGATTCAAGCTGAGGTCAAGCAAATTATAAATCAAGACATAAATGTACCTCACAGTACACTTATTTTCAACATAGTCACAAAATAACCTGTTGAGCCACTGAAACAAAGCTTTTACATTTAAAAATTTATTTTAGAATTAACATCTTTTGAAAAAGTCAAAATTAGCTCCATCTGTACAAAAACCTCCCATTGCTGATCATTGTTTATTGAATCAAATGAACAATTTTCAGCTTATAGGCAACTCAGTTATCTATTCCAGGCTGCTCCACAGTATAGATGACTCAAACTATTTTTCCTATTTCATTAATTTATGGCTTATAACTTAATAGTTGGTTACTTCTTTGTGAAGTGAACAGAATAATTTTAAGCACCTTCCTAATCATAAAGAAATTCTTTCAAGTTCTTAGAAGATATCTCATGTTTCTTCTTGACTAGTTGTTGCCCTTCAGATGTCTACGCAGGCCATGTAGGAAACATAAGTAGATACGGTGGATCTGGAGGGGACCAGACACATGGGAAAGGGCACACCTGTCTGAGGGTGAGCCTCGGCACAACCCTGATTGTTGACATGCAGTCATGGTCTGCCTGGTTGCTAGCTCTTCCAATTCTTTAAGAGGAGCCTGAAATCTAACTCTTATGTGAAATTTTCAACTTTTGAAAGTGGGAATTGATTTTTTAAAAAAATACTATGTAAACTCCAAAAGAAAATACACAGTTTCCAGGCTAAATATGGTCCTTGGGCTTTCATCATTTTTTTTTCTTTTTTTAGCATCCGAAATCTTTTTCATAACAATGCAGGATCTGGAGTTAGTTTTTGTAGCCACGGCTGGCCTGTTGTCCTTTGGGCCCTTGGAGGATATGTGGCCGTGTGGGGTTTCTGGGGCCTTACCGAGATGCCTGGACACCTCTCGGCCCTTTCAAGGACTGGAGAGGAGGACAGGGCCACAGCCCCTGGGAGGGGGGCGTCCAGGGCCAGCTGGTCAAGGGGGAGGATCTTGCCCCTGGCCTTGGGGATGTGGCTCTGGTGCGGCCGCCTGCCCGCAGTGTCCTGGCCAGGACACTTCATCTTCCGGATCATCCGGGAAAGGGACAGAGGCGGTTGGTGGGTGCAACACACAGACAGCCTCTTCAGGCCAACCTGGTTGAAGGTGGAGTCTGTCTGTCCAGAAGCCTGTGCAGATTGGCCAACAGCCTTAAGGAGATGTCCTGGCTCTTGGGCTCGTCAACGAAAATAATCAATAAACAATCAATAATAAGAATAGAAAAGAGTTTTATATGAGCAAAACTGAGGACTATCCTGGAAGCCCCCTTCCCAGATTAGTCTGAGAAACTGCTCTGGAGAAGCAGGGTTTTCAGCATGGTTTTATATCTTGTCAGAACACAGAACATTAAACAAGTCAGGGTTAGGACTTCCCTGGTGGCGTAGTGGTTAAGAATCCGCCTACCAATGCAGGGGACACGGGTTTGAGCCCTGATATGGGAAGATCCCAGATGCCAGGGAGCAACTAAGCCCGTGCACCACAACTACTGAGCCTGCGCTCTAGAGCCTGTGCTCCACAACAAGAGAAGCCACCACAATGAGAAGCCTGTGCACCGCAATGAAGACCCAATGCAGCCAAAAATAAATAAATAAATAAATAAATTTATTAAACAAACAAGGCAGGGTTACATTTCTTCAAGGTTTCAAAAAAAAAAAAAAGCAACACAAAACAACACATACACAGTGCGTCAGCATGGCCGTGGCACCTGGGAAGGGAGTCTTATCGTCAAAGGAGGACCAACATTGGTGTCCCAGGAAGAGGGCATTTAATCTTTACTTTTAACATGGACATTCTTTACTTTTGGTCAATGTGCCCTTTTTCTTTAATAATTAAAGCAGATGTATAATGTGTGCTTGATAGGCCACCAACAGGCTATTTTAGTTAGCATAAAATTCAAGTTAACGCATGTATAAGCCAGAATGACTTCCCTATATCTCAGTATGTGAACATTTCTTTTATCAGGCTCCTTGTGTCAAACCTTTCTGTCCTTGTTATGGGGATGTCAACTCCATGACGGCGCCCTGTCCTTGGCCAGGTCCCGAAAGAGAGAGCAGAGCCAGGGTGGGCAGGGAAAGCCTTCAGCCAGTGGCATCTTGGTCCTTGAACTTTTGGTTTTAACCTCTATGGCAAACTCTAAACCAACTAACTCCCAACCTCCAATTCAATTTTCTACCCTTGTGTCTTTGTTCACACCAGTTCATGGGCCAGGACAGCTATCTTCCCTTTTTTCCTGCCAATTCACTCTGAAACTTCCCCGATCCTCTTCTTTATGAAATATCCCTTCTTTTTCTCCAGATCTCTTTTTTATCATCTGGATCTATGTAATAGTAAACCCTTTCCTACACCAAAGTGCTCCTTGTGTCTTATTCATTTATATATGTATTTTATTCTTACTGCTAACAGTATAAAGTCCTTGAAGGCAGAGATTATTTTACTATGCCTGACACTTAGACCTTCAGTACATGCTTGTAGAACTGAAATGAATTGGATATGGAGGATGTGACTTACAGGTGCCCTGTTGGCAATGTTTTTCATGGATACTCTTTTTTGAGCTGAACCATGTAGAGTTAATATTTACAAGGCTAAAGTCTAGGAAAAAAATCAGTTAAATCATGTTTCCTTAACAGATGGTGCATCTGTGTTTCCCAATGCAGTATCCTGACTCTGTATAATTGTCATAATTAAGTAATAGTTGCCTGCACAATCTTTGGTAAAAAAGAATCTCTCCTATATGTGGAGTTTAAGGTAATGTCCCAACCCTGATGAATAAATGCTCCTGCATTTGACTCAGTGTGGGCTCTTTCTGGTAGATTTCCTTCTTTGACCCCAAACAATTGATGAAGTCCTTCTTGGTTTCAGTTTGTGAAGGTAGGTAGTTTAGAGCAAACCAGGCCTATGTGGTTACATTCTGAAATGATCCTGGGACCCAGGACACAGAATTTTCTGGCTTTCTGGTCACTCACAGCTTGGTCTAATGCTTGAGTTAGTATTGGGGGGACTCAGCAGAGCTTGAGGAGTGTTGATGGATTTTTTTTTCCACTCACTTGAGCACTAAGTACATTTATCCATAGAATAATGATAAGAATTAGAAATTGTTATCATTCATACTTCTTTCTGTTTGATCTATATAAAGTGCATTGTTTACAGGACAGTTGGGTGTGTGGTAGAAAGATCATTAAAAGAGACCAGCTGTTTGAAAAGCAAGGAGGTTACCTGAGCACCCCAGGACTAGTTTTCTCACGTGTAAGATAAAAAAAAATGATATGCCTGCCTCTTAGAGTAATCCTCATTTCAGGATTAAATGAAATAATGTACGTGAAGACAACTTTGTGAACATGCTTTCCAAGTGTTCACTGTTGTTTATTTGAAGAACCTACGCACTGTTCCTTTGGTGGTTGATATCTAATTTCTTGGGAACCCTTCTGAGTCAACAAACAGTAGCAGGACCAAATCAGGCCAAACCCACTGGTTTACTTATTGTCTAAGTCTGCTTCACTCAAGCACGGCAACGTTCAGTAGTGACAACAGAAACCTTAGGTCCCATAAAGCAAGAAATATTTAAGAAATATCTAGTTCTTTACAGACAGAGTTTGCCTACTTCTGCATAGTTTTTCACTTGCAGGAGATATTCAGACATTTGGCTTCAAGTGTGAACTTGAAGAGTGCCCCACCTAGACCTTCTTAGGTTTACTGTTTATTTTTCCTGTGGTCACAGGGCAGGAATGAAAACACCTGTGGGATTTGGGACCAGAACAATAATTACTTCTCAGTCTTATCTGCTGAAGCCAGAAGAAAACATCTGTTTTTTTAATTTTGCAGAGGAGGGCAGAATTAATACTCTCTGGGGACTTCCTCTGTATCTCTGGCACAGAGAAGGAAGGGTGGAAGGCAGGTGAGAACATTTCCGGTGTAACAATGCAAACTTAACACAAATCACATTAGCTGAGGGTGAAGCCTGGGCTTTAAAGTTTAAACCTAAATAGGTCTCATTGCTGTTCTTGAACCACTGGATATATGTTGGCAAAAGTCCCACTAATTCTTCGATTTGTTTAATAAAAGTCATTTAAAAAAAATCAAATGGATCACTGGGCAGAAATTTGACCAGAAGCACCTTCCAAGTGATAATTAGCTAGCCAATTTTTTTCTGAGTTTTATGTTACCATAAATATTCATGACACATTCCCCATCAAATTGTAAGTTCTTCAGGAAACACTGTTATCAGTTTAAGAACATGAATCAGACTGATAAAGCTAATTGGTTAGGCTTCTTTTTTCTCCTTCATTTTAAATAAAGCTGTCGAGGGTTCCCAGGGTAATGAAGAGCTTTGTTGTTATGACAACTGCTTATTCCTTTCCCTTTGAAGAAGCTTGTGGTGTGATAGGCAACACATCAGGAATAATTAAAACAAATGATAAGCGAGACACATCCGCTTAGAGGAATAAACCAGCACAAACTTAAATCATTTTACTGGTTTTCAATTACTGTTTTCATCGCAGGAAATTCACGTCATTTGAGCTGGTCATTTGTGCCAATTTCCATCATTTCTTGATTCAAAAATCTTGTCAGTCAGGGGGGATTTGGTTATATACCGAGACCTTTTTTGCCCAGTGCTTCTCACTGTCTAACTTACTCTTCTCCAAATAGTCTGAAACACCAGAAGTGATGGTTTATCAGGGCAAAGGGGCACACTTTAAAATGATTCTGAAAGCTCACATGATTTACGTGCTCTGATTTCTTCAAGGAAAGGGCGGTTGTAGTACTATGGCTTTAGAGCTAACTTCCTAGAACCATAACACAGCTTTCACTTGTTGCTTTGTGCCAAGTTCTTTCACATCCCTTTCTCCTTTAACTTTTACTTGTTGATATCATGTCCATTTCACAGCAGAGGACTCCAATCCCTCAAAGTCCAAGGGATACGCTCAAGGTAACTTGGCTGAAAATAATTAGGCGAGAATTCAAACTCAAGTCTTTTGACTCTAGTTGCTCTTTATAAGATGCTAAACTGAAGGAAAACATTGAGTTGAATAATTAAAATATAATTCTCTACTGAGGTGGGCTATTACTCGTACTCCAATTCCTCCTCATTTCTTTGCTAACCACTTCGACTAGCTAGCCTAATGCATTCTTCCCCCAACTGCTGGGCATGAACCATTGGGGGGTTATAAAAATTTTAGGAATAAAACACAGATTCTTTTCTTTTTAAAAAATTAATGAGAGACTAGGATATAACGTGTCAGGGTTTCTTCACACGTATGAGGGTTTTATGTATGGTTTTATGACTTTTTTTTTCATTTTATATATTCTCGTATATACTTGGTTGTAAGTCATGGTCTAAAAAGCTTGAAAGTCACTTCTCTATACTATCTTTGTTCACCTCTTAATTCTCTAATTTTATTTCACTTCTCTTTTTCTGACTTTTTTGATGCTGATAGACATGAAATGCGCTGTTAAATATTTGTCTTTAATAAATGGTAACTGCAAAATCAGACTTGGCTATCTCTCTCTAAAATAGTAAGAAAACAAAGAAAGCTGTCCTTCTTACATGAAATTTAAGACTCCGTTTTTCCTTTATGAGAGTCGGGGAACTAAGACCTCAATGAAAAAAAAATGATGCTGCAGCCGTCTAAGTTAAATGCTATACATATATTGACAAGATTTTCTTCCATACTTTCTGTGAACCTCTTCAGTTTTACTGTAGGGTTCCTGGCTTAATTGCTACTCTTCTTGGAAAGAGCCACAGAGGATTGGGAAGGAATATATATGAGAAGAGTGAATAGGAAAGTGTATTGGAGAGATGTAAACATAGGATAGACTTCTATAAAGTATTCTTGCCAAAAATATTTAACCCAAATTCATCAAGCCTCTAGAACTAATCTGTAGAGTAGAGGAAATACAGGGGATGGAGGCACAAGTTAAGTGACACCATAGAGAAACAGACAAATTCAGAGTGTGTGTTGCTTTAAAGACAAATTTGTCTAGACTTTCTTAAAAGGAAAGGTCATGGAGGGAAAAAGAGTGGGTTTAGGTACTAGATTAAAAGAGACTAAAGAGACAGTTAACAACCAAATGTAATAAGAGAGAATTAATTGAATACTGCATAGAAAATGAATTTATAAAAGTCATTTTTTGCATAATTAAGGAAAATTAAATATGGACTGGATATTAGATATTATTGAATTGCTAATTTTCTTAAGTGTGATGATATTATGGTATGTAACTGAATGGCTTTATTCTTAGGACGTGCATGGTGAAGTATTTAAAAATGAGGTGTCATGTCCATAATTTGTAATTTACTTCTTAATCATTCATTTATCTATCTATCATCTATCTACCAATCCTGCATCTATCAAAAGAGAGAGAGGTAGATTGAGCAAGTGTGGTCAAATATTTACAGCTAGTAAATCTAGGTTAATGATATATGGATTTTTAAAAATGCAGTCATAACTTGTCTCTAGGCTTAAAAAGTTTTCAAAATAAGAAGTCAGGAGAACAAAGAATACATATGGTATGATTCCATTTATATAAATTTCAAAAATAGACAAAACTAATTTATGGTGTTAGACATCAGGATGTAGGTTGCCTCTGGGAAGGACTGAAGGGATTATGACTGGGAAGTGACAGAAGCGGATTGAGGTCTAGGACTATTCTAATCCTTAACTTGGGAAGTGGTGATGTGGGTATGTTCCCATTGAGACAGCTCACTGAGCTGCATATTTTGTATATGCCTTGTGCTTAAAAAAGTAAAAAGACAGAGTAGATACTTCACATTCGAGAGTAGTTTATTTCTGCTGGAGTTGAAGGGATTGATTTTGCAGTGTGAGAAAAGGGAAAGTAAAGGCTGGACTTATATCAAAGGCCATGTCTGAGTTTGGGCAAGGCCTTCAGAAATCTTTTGAGTTTGGGGAAATGGGGGCTTAAGCTAACTTGTATAGTTTCTGCATGTGGCTAATTAAAAAATATTTTGCTGTTAAAATTGCTTAGATGTAAAAAAATTACAGTAATTAAAAATTATTGCTTCAGATGTTGAATTTGAAAGCCCTGCTATACCATATATGGTTGTCATACTGCTTTAAATTCATTATTATACAGTTGTGTCGTAGCTATTTCTGTAAGATTTTTACAGCAAGATCCAAAATACTATGTATTTTTTATGCTAAGAGAGTATGTGCTTATCTTCCAAAGGTAATGGTACTGCCAGGCAGAATGGAATCTGGTTTATGGGCAAAAATGGCTATTTCTCAGTTGATATGTCTCTAAGCTTTTAACTTTGGATTAGGAAGAGAATCAATAATTCTCCCCACTTTCTACTACTTCTCTCCTATCATGGGTGGTTGCAGGTTTCCTGGATGGTGGTTTAGAACTCATTCATATACTGGGGCATTTGCTACCCAAAGGGGGTTATGAATCAAAAAAGTACTGCTAAGCTCCTACAGTGGTATAAGATGGTCTTAACTGATGTTATGGTGATTCTTACTTGTCACGACAGTTTCTGGGAAGTAAAACCAGCCACTCTGACCTGGGTGCTGTTTATTTTTCTTCTGATATATTCATCTCTTCTTTCATTCATTTATTCAACAGAGTCCTTCACTTGAATGTACGTTTCATGAGGGTAGGGGCTTCATCTGTCTTGTGCACTGCTGAATCCCTAGTACCCAGTAGCTGGCACATGGAAGGTGCTTCGAAACTATCTGTTGAAATAATGAATGGATAAATGTGCTTTAAGAACCTAATATATGTTCAAAGCAGGCATAGAACAGAGAGGAGAATTGGAGGTTGAGACTTAGTATGAGCAGAACAGTGGACTCCTCTGCCTGTCTTAAGGGATTTCAGCTCAGAGTTTTATCTCCTCAACTCTTGTATTAGTTAAGGCATCGCTGGCTGCCATAACAGGAAACTCCCAAGTCTTAGGGGCCTATGATATCAAACATTTATTTTTTACTTAAGTAACATCCAAAGTTTGTGCTTGGTACAAGCTGAAGTGGAGGGTGGGGAAAGCAGGATCCTTGGAACACAGTTATTCTGAGATCCGGGACCATGGAGGCTCTGACATGCACAGCCCAGGCATCCGAGCTCACTCTGACCAGTGATACTCAGCTGGTGGAAGAGAGAGGATGGAGAAGACACACGTGTTTCTTAACGATCTTGGCTTGAAGTGATATCTACCACTTCTGCTCACGTTCCGTTGACAAGAACTAATCACACCCTTCTTTATCCCCTACTCCAGATGCAATGGCAGCTGAGCAGGTATAGCTTCACAGGCTAATGACCTGTGCAGCACAGGGCCTCATGCCTAGAAGGGTGCCATGCTGGGTTTAATGCTCTGTTATCATTATCTTGAAATTATTGATAATTTTTTAAAAGTGAGGTCAGCATTTTTATTTTACACCAGGCCACACAAATTATTTAGTGGGGCCTGAGGCTGAGAAATGTACTCTTTGACAGGGCAGCTTCTTCCCAACAATTGTTCTACATTATGGAAGGGAATCATAAATATTTGGTGGAAAGCTAGCTATCTCTGCCAGCCCTAAGCATTGTTTCCAAGTTTGAAGCAAATAAGGGTCCATGTGATATTTTAAAAATCCAGTATTTAAGAATCCCCACTAACCAAGTGAAAAGAATCAAAAAAGTACTGCTAAGCTTAAAGCTTTTTTAAATGACAGAATGCCACTAGCTTGGCTAGGAAAAATTTACAGCAAGGGCATATCTTAATAGAATGGGCATCTGTGGAAAAGCAACATGGCACAGATATATGTGACAACTGTATCCACATGCCAGTTCTAGTATTTTGGATTCAAGAAATATTTAATAAGTATATAGTAAGTGTCAGCCATTCATCTATGGTTGGGAAACCACAGTCAAGATAGACCAAAAAGAAAAAATCTCTGCCAATAAATTTATATTTAGTGCCATTCTTTTATATGTATATACGTGTATATATAAAAGAATGGCATTAAATATATATTTTACATATTGTATATATATATTTAATTGAAGTATAGTTGATTTACAATATTGTGTTTCAGGTGTACAACAAAGTGATTCAGTTATACATGTATATTTTTTCAGATAATTTTCCATTATAGGTTATTACAAAATACTGAATGTAATTCCCTGTACTATACAGTAAATCCTTGTTGCTTATCTATTTTATGTATAGTAGTTTGTATCTGTTAATTTCATACTTTTAATTTATCCCTCCACCCCTCCCTTTCCCTTTTGATAGCCATAAATTTCTTTCCTATGCCTGTGAGTCTGTTTCTGTTTTGTAAATAAGTTCATTTGTGTCATATGTTAGATTCCACATATAAGTGATATCATATGATATTTGTCTTTCCCTGTCTGACTTACTTTACTTAGTATGATAATCTCTAGGTCAATCCATGTTGCTGCATATGGCAATATTCCATTCTTTTTTATGGCTAAGTAATATTTCATCATATCTATCTATCTATCTATCTCACATCTTCTTAAACCGGTCATCTGTTGATGGGCACTTGGGTTGTTTCCATGTCTTAAATGCCATTCTTTTATATTTCAAAAACAGCTTTATAGAAGTATAATTGGCACAATAAACTTCATATATATAAAGCATATAGTTTAACTTTAAAGTAATGTAATTTAGCATATGTAATACCTGCGAAATCCCCTAACCACCCCATTCAATCTCCAAACAACCATTTATCTGCTTTCTACCAATATGGATTAGTTTGTATTTTCTAGAAGTTTATATATATATACTATTTTTTGTCTGACTTCTTTTTCTCAACATAATTATTTTTATATTCATCCATGTTGTTGCATGTATCAGTAGTTCATTTCTTTTACTGCTGAGTAGAATTCCATCATATGGCTATACCAACTTGTTTATCCATTCGTTGTTAGACATTTGAACTGTTTCCAGTTACTGACAATTACAAATAAAGCTGCAGTGAACATTTGTGTACAAGTACTTATGTGGACTTAGGCTTTCATATATCTTAAGTAATACCGAGAAATGAAATGGGTGGTAGGTGTATGTTTAACTTTTTAAGGAATTGCTAAACTGTTTTTCAAAGTGGTTGTACCATTTTACATTCCTGCCAGCAGTGCATAAGAGTTACAGTTGCTCTACACCATTAGTATTTTTTAAAATTTAATTTAATTTATTTTTTTATACAGCAGGTTACCATCAGTATTATTAATTTTAGAGATTTTAATAGGTGTGTAATGGTATTTCATTGTGGTTTTAATTTGTATTTCCTGAACTACTAATGATGTTTAAAATCTGTTCAATACATTTGTATTATTTTTGTTTTAAATGCAAATTATCTCTTAGGGAGCATTGCATAATAAGAAAAAAGATTTTATATTATCCACATAGTTTATAAAATATTATTTCAGCTTTTGCATTTAAAAAATATTTGCCTTCTTTTTTTTTTTTTTTTTTTTCGTTACACGGGCTTCTCACTGTTGTGGCCTCTCCCGTTGTGGAGCACAGCTCCAGATGCGCAGGCTCAGCGGCCATGGCTCACGGGCCCAGCCGCTCCGCGGCATGTGGGATCTTCCCCGACCGGGACACGAACCCGTGTCCCCTGCATCGGCAGGCGGACCCTCAACCACTGTGCCACCAGGGAAGCCCTGCCTTCATTTTTGAAGTACATTTTTACAGGATACAAAATTGTAGGTTGACAGTTTCATTCTTCCAGTACCTTAAACTTGGCTGCTCCACTGTCTTCTCACATGTCTTATTTCCAGTGAGAAGTCTGTTATCCTGCTTATCTTTGTTCTTCTGAACATAACGTGTCTTTTTTTCCTCTGGCTGCTTTAAATTTTTTTCTTTTTATGACTGGTTTTAAGCATCCCAATTATGATGTTCCTTGGTGTAGTTTTCTTCATGGGTATTGTGCTTGGGGTTTGTTGAGATTCTAAGACTTGTGGGTTTATAGTTTTCATCTAATTAGGAAAAAATTTGATCATTATACCCTTAAGTATTTTATCTGCCCCATCTCTTTCATGGATACCAATTACATGTATATTAAGCCACCTGAAGACGTTCCACAACTCATGGAAAATCTGCTCATTTGTTTTCAGTCGTTTTTCTTTCTTTGTTTCTTTTTGGATAGTTTCCAGTTCTTTGTCTGAAAATTCACTACTATTTCCATCTACAGCATCTGATCTATTATCATCCCCATATGGTGCATTTTTCATCTCAGGGATTATAGTTTTCATGTCCAGAAGTTTGATGTGCATTTTTTATATATTTTCATGTTTCTGCTTAACATGTTCAGTCTTTCGTCATAGTGAACGTAGGAAATACAGTTGTCATAACTGCTTCAATGTTCTGGTCTATTACTAATCCCATCACCTGTGTCATTTCTGGGCAGAATTCCATTATGGGGTATAATTCTTTTATACTCCAGGGCTATCCACTGTAGATCTTCAGAGCTCTGTCTGCAGTTCTCTCCTCTCTGGTTACCCTTCTTTGTGAATTCTAGCTGCCTTGGCCTATGTGGACTTCCAGCTTCATTTCCTCAACTCAGGCGCACCTCAGGGTTCTACCTGGGGTCTCCTCTCCTGTGCTACAGCCTGGGAGCTCTCCCCAACTAGGAAACTGGGACAATTGTTAGGCTCACCTCATTTCTTTCTTGTCTCTCAGTGATGGTTGCCTTTAATTTTCTGGTGTCCAATTTCTTGAAAACCTCTTTTTTTTTAGTTGTTTCAAGCAGGAGGCTAAGTCTGGTCACTGTTATTCATCTTGGCTGGAAGTGGATATCTCTATGACATACTTTTTTAAAAAAATTATTGTATAATGGAGTATAGTTGATTAACAATGCTGTGTTAGTTTCAGGTGTACAGCAAAGTGATTCAGTTAAACATGTACATGTATCTATTCTTTTTCAAATTCTTTTCCCATTTAGGTTATTACAGAGTATTGAGCAGAGTTCCCAGTGCTATACAGTAGGTCCTTGTTGGTTATCTGTTTTAAATGTAGCAGTGTGTACATGTCAATCCCAAACTCCCAAGAGTTTGGTAGACATTCTTGACTACCTCTTAGAATCTCTCAGCCACCACCAACACCAACACACACAAAAAAGGCCCTGTCGGAGAATTGAATCGTAGTGAAGAATATAAATTTCTTGTACACAATTGATGCTCAATACGTATTGCACAGGTAAATGAATGAAGTACTGGAAGGGATACCTCTGAGAAGAAATACAAAGGAGGAAGAGAAGCAGAGCTGTATTTGCCTTCTTCATACCACACCTTGTTGGTGGGGATAACAGAAATGAAGACTTCAGTTATGTCGTTTGTCAGCTATTGCTGGTTCAGAAAGCAACAGTGGCAGGTGTAGGTGCCAGGGAAATGAAGCATTGCTACTTAGCAGAATGGGAACACTTCAGTTCCTCATGCTAATGTCATCATAGGGATAAAAGCAAATACATTTTAGCAGATGCTAAAATAACAGTGGGGTGAAATTGATAGTGTCTACAGTATGAAATATCTTTGGATGGAGATATACAGCTTGTGAAATAATGTCGTAGCACTTCAAAGTCTCTTGCTGCCCTGATCCCACCCTGAAATTTCTCTTTCCTCACCAATGAAACGACATATTGCATAAATGCCGTGATGTTTGGGGAGCACTCAGTGTATCTGTGCAAAACATTATCTTAGCTGTGTGTAACGAGGAATCCTGCAGCCTGAAAAAATGGGAGACTGCTGTGCCTGCTAGCATTACTATTATTTTCCACATAGAGCTGGGGGCTATTTCGAGTTTGGAAAAACTAAAAAACATGGACTAAACCAACTGAGTATAATATAATTCTTGAAATACAAACTGTCCTACACTTTTCTTTTAAATCCACTTAAGTACCTGAAAAGCTTTAAGGAGGGATTTTAATGACTTAATGCAAGACCTGTACACAGAATTAGCATGTCTGAAAATTTTTTCTTTCTCTTTAAACTATTGAAGAAAGGACTGTAAAGAATTTCTGAGATTGGGATATGTGGCTTATTGACATCAAAACCATGTACCACAGGGGCAGTTTGGACAAAGGGAATGTGGCTTCATTTTTAGCCATTAGGGAGAGGCTTCCTCTCCACCAACTTTCAGAGCACAACCCCTGTCGCTGAGTTGGTGACACAGAGGATGAACCTACATCCATGGTTTCTGTCTAGTGGATGATAAACACTAAATCCCCTTGTCACTGATCTGTTTTTGTGAAATTGTGTGGTCTCATTGACCTCTCAACATGCAAATATTCCTAGGAGAGGTACCACTATCGGATCATTTCTTCTCTTTCACAAAAGAGACTGGTCAACATGAAAGGCCTGAGGACGTTGAGAGAGGAAGGAATAACAGAAGGGATGCAGAAAAAGAAGGCAGGACCTAAGGATGTACCTCCAACTTCAGAATTTTGCTGAGGAGCAGTAATGTCATCACTCATTCATTCATTCCTGTATTCAAGCCAACAAGATTTTACTGAGTGTAAACACATAATTTATTATTTTCTGGCCTTCCTCATACTTAAAAGGATTTTTGTGTTTATGATACACACCCAGTTCCCAGTGTGGACATGACATAGACCCAAAGGCCACAGAAAAACAGTTTATAGAAAAATGTAAACAAAAAGGCCAATCATATATCAAAGTGTAAAGTGCTGTATAAATGAAGGTATTATAAGTTATGACAGGCACCGTTCAGAGGAAAGGAGAACTCTAAAAAGAAAAGGGATAGGGTTTGGTAAATAAGTAGAAGTGGATATGGCCCCAAGATCTCCAGTTTGGGCAACTAAGAGTTATCATAACTGAGATATAAAATGCTGGCAAAGGAACTAATTTGGGGGGAAGATAATGAGTTCAATTTTGGAAATATTGAGTTTGTCTATTCTATAGGCAACATCCAATGGTGGTTGGATATACTGGTCTAGAGGTAAGAAGAGGCCTTTCTAAACTGGAGGTAGAGATTTTGGAGTTACCTGTTTTTATGTAGTAGTTTACTATGTGAGTTGATAAGATTGACCAGGAAGGTCAAATACACTGAAAAGAGGGTAAGGGCAGAAGAACAATTTTAACAGGAAGCGTAGGCAATGTCGGAAAACTGAATTAGGAGGTAGGGGCACAGAAAGGCAAGAAAGAAACCAAGGGACAGTGATGTGACAGAAACCAGGGGAGGAAAAAATTTCATGGGGTTGGGGAGTGGTTGTCAATGGTGCCAAAGGCTTTAGAGGGGCTAGAGAGACCAATATAGGAATTAGACAGGACAATTCAAAAAAATCCAATAATGTGATGGAAGTGGAAGCTAGACTTCAGTGGATTGAAAAGTGAGTGTCATGCAGCCTGGAGGGGTGGGATAAGGAGGGTGGGAGGGAGACGCAAAAGGGAGGGGATATGGAAACATATGTATATGTATAACTGATTAAATTTGTTATTAAAAAAAAAAAAGAAACCACTGACAAATAATAAATGATTAAAGGAGAAAAAAAAAAAAGAGAGTGAAATTAGCATTCGAAGGATTGTATAACCAAGGGGATAATATCGTTAACTGTGAAAATTTAAGGATTATTTAAAATAATAAAATATTTTTAAATTTGAAAAAAAAAAAAAGAAAAATGAGTGTCATGGAAGCAAACTACATGTCCATTGACAGATGAATGGATAAAGACGTGGTACATATATACAATGGAATACTACTGAGCCATAAAAAAGAATGAAATAATGCCATTTGCAGCAACATGGATGGACCTAGAGATTATCATACTAAGTGAAGTAAGTTAGACAAAGACAAATATATGATATCGCTTATATGGGGCAACTAAAAAATGATACAAATGAACTTATTTACAAAACAGAGACAACTCACAGACATAGAAAACAAATTTATGCTTATGGTTACCAAAGGGGAAAGGAGGGATAAATTAGGAGTTTGAGATTAGCAGATACAAACTACTACATATAAAATAGATAAACAACAAGGTCCTACTGTATAGCCCAGGGAACTATATTCAGTATCTTGTAACAAACCATAATGGAAAATAATATGTAAAAGAATATATATATATACATATATATATATATATGTGTGTGTGTATGTATATATATATATATATATATATATATATATATATATAGCTGAATCACTTTTCTGTACACCAGAGACTAACACAACATTGTAAATCAAACTATACTTCAATAAAAACAAACCAAACAAACAAATAAATAAAGGGTTACATGATTAGTTTAAAAAAGAAAAGGAGTGAATGTCAGGGAAAGAAGTGTAGATGCTAAGTTTACCCTTTCAAAGCAGGTTAGCTGTGAATCTATTAAACCCCTCCAAAGTGTGGTCTCTGGCCAAGAAATTGTATTGTGTTCCTAAGGAACTTAGATAAGCAGAAAAATGTACATATACCAATACTGATCACAGCATTACTTATGATGATACAAAATTGGAAACAACTTTAATGCTCAATTAGAAGGCATTGGTTAAGTAATTTATGGTTCAGTCATATAAAAAATACTACCATTAAATTTATATTGAAAGGAATATACAGACAAGAAGTACTTACAACATGTTTTCTAAGACTTCTGCACTGAGACTATATTCGTTTTTTAATTTTGGGAAAAGTCACTAAACATGCTGTCTCTACCCAAAATAAGCCTGGCTGTGAATGCAGAACAGAGATAAGGCAGTTAGTGGAGGGAATCAGTCAAGGAATGGTTTTCCTTTGCTTCATCTTCCTCTCCTTCCTCTGTTCCCCTTCTTCCTCTTTAGTTAATTAGAGACCCTGGAACATGCTTATTTGCTCAGAGGAAAGAGCCGGCAGTGAAAGGATTAAAATACTGGGGACTTGTTGTGGGACAGGGAGGAATAAGAGAGGAAGCAAGATTCATCTGAAGTTGGGAGAACATCAGATTCGGAGAGGACATGAAGAGTGTAATGGTAAGAAAGAATGAAGAGAGGACGGGGGAGGGAGAGAAATAGATGGGATGTAAATGTGTAGATTGATAAGGAACGGGGGCAGGGAGACGATTTGAGAAATGTTCATACAATATGCTTTACTTTTTCTGTGAAAGAAAAGCTAGATCACCCATCTGCAGAATATAAGGAGGTCATGGGTGGTGCTGAAAGCTTGAGAAGGGTTAAAGTTTAGTAAGGGGACCGTTTGTAGGGAATGGTAGAGAACACATCAGTACCTGGAATGAAAACTTATAATGCTAATGCGTGCCTTGTTTCCTTTCATGTCAATTCCATGATGAGACCAAAAAAAGGGGGAACAGAGTGTGAGTGTATTAGTGATAGGAATTTAACTGTAAGTGTGTGAATGAATAAGCTTCTGCCTCTCCATCTCATTACAAGCATTAACATGTATTTATTAAATTCTTATGATCAAGGCACCAAAGGAACTACAATGATGAGATATGGTGCCCATCCTTATATGGAACTTACATCTGGTTGGGGAGATGAATCACGGCCACTTGAAAAATTAACTGCATTACAAGGTAATTTTGCCATAAGTGATGAAAGCAGCACAAAGAATCAGACAAATGATTAATCACTTACAACTGGAAGAGTCAAGGAAGAGTTCATATTATTTTTACATTGCCTTTGTGTATTTATTTATTTCTCCTTTCCGATAGAGTAGGCACTGCCATGTTCATCTTTAACCCCTGTCACATTTCTTGGTACATGACAAGCACTTAATAACCATTGCTGAGTGAATGGACTAATGAATCAACAAATAAACAAGTCAAGTAAGATTTGACTAACTTGAGGGGAGGAAGGGTGGAAATTCATTTCAGTTGGGTTATGATAACATAAAAATGTAGAATAAAGGGGAAAAGAAGAGAGGAAAAAAACAGCATTTACTGAGTATTTATACACCGGCACTGTGTTATATGCTTTTACCTACATTATAGAATCATTTAATTGTCACAATAACCCTGTGAAATAGCTATAAATATCTCCACTTGAAAGGATGAAGAGTTTCAGAGAGATGAGGTGACTTGCTCAAGTAGTGAATAAATGTCAGCGCTGGGCCCAGAACCTCGGAACACGAGGCTGGTCCTAGGGCAGTGAAGAGGTGGGTTTGCAGTGGAGAGGTGGGTTTTCATACACTCCCTTGTGAGGACATGGCTCTCTGCAAGTCCACTACAGCACATGTTATTCCTCTAGCCTTAAACTCCTGTAACTACTGGTTACGTCTCAGTGCATGGTGGTGGTGTTGACCTGAATTCCCATCTCCCGAGTCTTCACTCTGGCAAAAGGGTCCCAAGTGTCCAGGTCCCTGCTCTCTCCAGCCTCATCTCAGGTGACCAACCCTATTCACCAACATCCACGCTCCAGGTTCCCTGAACTATACTTGCTCATTCACCCTTTTCCACCTTCCCTCATGCTATTCTCTGTGTCCCAAAGGCCCTCCTTGCTTTGGTACCTATTCCTCTTTCACAATCCAACTCCCTGGCCACTTCCTTTTTTTCTTGACTTGCAAATAATATTGGTTGCATGAACTGATTCTTTTGTCTTCCTAAGTTTCCATCATATTCTCATCTCTTTTCTTTTCCTGCAAATGGCTATGTTCATGGATTCTTCTCTTCTCTCTCCTTCCCTAAAGAAGCCCCCCAGCCAAAGTGCAGCTTAATATTTCTACTGTGACTTCCAGTTGTGAAAGACAAGGGAAATTTGGGCACTTATCCCTAAGGCCAGGACTCTGAAATATTGTACCTTCTGTAATTACAGGACCTACTCCCCTAATTCCATGGGATAAAGGAAAAAGAGAATTGAAGTTATGTATATGTGTATTGATTCATTCGGAGCCCATAAAATTGTTCAGTTTTATCAAGTTCTGGAATTCCTAAACTGTTCTATCTGCATCCTGTCTTGCCCCTATATATATTTCTGTCCATATTGGGGAGACCTGCTCAGCTGCTCGAGAAAAGTAGAGAGGCCACTTCGGTGGTCTCTGCCCCAAGGTGGTGACCAGCATGCAACTCCGCAGGCTTCATTGAGCATTTGAACCTTGGAGCTGGGAGGAAAGTGCTGGCGCCTCGAGAGAGGCTTTCTCAGGAACAGCAGGAAACAACACACGTGTCTAGCTTCAGGGATTAATTAACACTATTCTAAAATAAATCCTTTAAAAGAATTTCCCTTCTCTTCGACAGAAATCCATTTTCAAATGTGGACTAATTTTCTGTTAAATGAGCCTAAGGCTGGTCTCCTCACATAGTCTTCTGGAAGTAGCTGATGACGGCAGAGCTAAATACCACCCTTACTACCACTATGACCAGGGCATGCAGAGGGTGTGGCGAGTGTGGTCTCTGCCACAGGCTGGGCCTGCAGTTAAATGTTCCTGGTAGTGGTGCCAGGAGAGATTGGGGTTGATACACAATTTAACCTGACTCCAGTTCAAGAAGATTTAGAAATAGCCCATGGCAGTCACCTGGGCCAGAAGGGGAAAGAGGATTTTTCTAGGAACTCTCAGGAGAGTCTGTGCTGATCCCTTTCTCTATAGTTAGATGACAGCTGGAAGAGGGGAAGCAGCCACCTGTGCCCACAGTCCACCAAGAAGTTAGTCCACCAGGATTCCCAGCTCGTCCACTCCTCCGGGCCTTCCCTCTCTCCCTCATGGGTACGGAGGGGCTCCCTAAGGGGCCCCAGCCTTTAGCTCTTCTGCCAACTTGCTCTAGTGAAGTGGTATCACAGAACAATGGCAGGTCACCTCTTGCACCTCATTTTTACAAAATCATATGAACGTTGGCTTCTTATCAAAGAGAACAAGTACTGTCTTCCAACAAAAACACAGGCCAAATCAGGATGTCAAACTAAGGATAGTGTGACTAGAGAAGGGAAGGACAGGAGGTGGGAAGGTAGAGTAAGAGGCCATTGTCAGAAAGGATCAACATTACACCTTTTTTGTTTGTTTGTTTGTTTCTGGAAAGATAATCTATTCAGTAAGTATTTTCTGAATGTTTACTATTGTTTTTCTTTTTAAAAAATTTTTATTGGCGTATAGTTGATTTACAATGTTGTGTTAGTTTCTGCTGTACAGCAAAGTGAATCAGTTATACCTATAAATATATCCACTCTGTTTTAGATTCTTTTCCCATATAGGTCATTACAGAGTACTGAGTAGAGTTCCCTCAACAATACGTCTTTAAGTGCTCATTCATCAGTTTCTAAGAATCACTTATTCCTAAAAATCTCTGTGTATTGAACAACTAAAAGCCATGCGTTACCTAAATAAATACCTAACCTTTTTGCCAGAAGTAGAGTTTTGGTTTGTTTTGTTTCTTTTTGAGTTTGGAAAATGAAAATTAGGTCATGCTGGAAACCCTTTTTCTATACAAAATATATTCTCTAAATTAGAGGAAGTGCAGTGACTAAAGATAACATGGACCATCCAAGTTTGTTTATTAGAGAAATAAACAAAATTAAAAACTCAAACATCATTTTGCCTCCATATTTGTGTACAAGTAAGATTATTTAGGATAAATTCTTAGATGTGAACTTGCTGTGTTAACGTATGTAAATTTCATAGATATTACCATCATATTGCAGTTCTGTGTCTTCAAGTTTAATTCATTTTAACATGCTTAACACGTTAATATTTAGCACACTTATGGAGTCCTTCCCATCTTCAAGGGACCACATTAAGACTGGAGATAAAAAGGTGAATACAATGCAGTCCCTACTCTGGAGGAGTTCCTGATAGCGTGGGGGACACTAACATGTAACTCAATCATGACAAAAAGCCAGAGAGGGTGTCCAGTATACGGGTAGTTAAAGGAAGCAGTGACTGATTATACCTGTAGGTGTTGAGAAAATCTGTTCAGATAAAGTGACATTTTAGTGAGGACCTTGAAGGATGAGTAGAAATTCACCAGATGGAGAACAAGTTGGCAGAGGGATGGCGGAGTCACCGTGAAAGAGCAACAGCCATGAGTAGCGGGTTTGGCTGCATGTGGGGTGTCTGGTGGGGTGAAGTGAGAGGTAAGCTGGAAAGCACGTTGGAGTCAGAACGTACGTTTTGTTCTTCTGACTGTGGGGAACCTTAGAAGACATTTAAGCAGAGGAGGGATACTATCTTGTCTTTGTTTAGAATAACACCTCTGTTGTCAGTGTTGTGATGCAGGAGGCAGGAGGTCATTGTCATAAAGGATGAGAAATAAGACAGAAGAGTGGGGAGGAGGGGATGAATCTAAATGATGCCAGCTGGGTAAAATAGTAAGGATTTGGTAATCACTGAATGTAGGGTACTAGTAAAGAAGGGTTGAAGCCACTTTGTGTTTTGGATGACTGGGACGATGATGGTGATGATGATGATGATGATGAGGTGATGATAATGATAATGATGAGAATAATGTGCTTCCTCTTTTTTTTAACATCTTTATTGGAGTATAATTGCTTTACAATGGAGTGTTAGTTTCTGCTTTATAACAAAATGAATCAGCTATACATATACATATATCCCCATATCTCCTCCCTCTTGCATCTCCCTCCCTCCCCACCCTCCCTATCCCACCCCTCTAGGTGGTCACAAAGCAATGTGCTTACTCTTGAATGCATTAAATCTGAAGTGCATGCAGGCATCCAGAGAGAAACACCTCCTAGACGACAGGGAGAATGCATATGGATCAGAAGTATGAATACTTACAAAGATGAAGACTTGAAAGACAAAGCAAATACACAGTAGTTGAAGTTGAAATAATATTCCACTGGGGAACAGAGTATGGAAAAAGAAAAAGGAATCACTTTAAAATATCAACTTTAGTGAACGTTTGAGAGGAGGAGAGCCAATGAATTGGAGTCAGAAAGATAAGATAAGAAGTAGAAGAAAGGGGTGTGACAATACTAAGAGAGGAAAGAGTTTGAAGAGGAAGAGTTTGGTGAATGACTTCATATGCCGTAAGGATGTGAAGCAGAACTAAGTTGGACCTAGTGATTGTATTAGTTGCGGTTCTCCAGAAACACAGAACACTGTGTGTGTGTGTGTATGTGTGTGTGTGTGTGTAGGAATTGGTTGATGCAATTATGGAGAATGAGAAGTACCAAGATCTACACTTGGCAAGCAGGAGACTCAGGAGAGCCGAGGGTCTAGTCCAGCCTGAGTCTGAAGGCAGGAGAAGACAGATGCCCTTGTTCAAAGATAGTCAAGCAGAGAGAGGGGCTTCTTTCTTACTCAGCCTTTTTGTCCTAATCAGACCTTCAATGGATTGGATGTGGCCCGCCCACAGTGGGGAGGGCAATCTGCTTTGCTCAGTCTCCCAATTCAAGTGTTGATTCTGTCTAGAAGCATCTTCCCAAGACACACCAAGAATAATGTTTAATCAAATATCTGAGCCACCCGCCCCTATTGCCCAGGCAAGTTGATACATAGAATTTACTATCACAGCAGAGAATAGTCACTGGTGACCAGAGACCTTACCAAGAGGAGTTCCAGATGAGCGGTTCTGGTGATATCCAGATACCAAAGGACTGAGAAATAAACAGAAAGTGAATAAATGGGGACACTAGGTATGGACTGCTCATTCAAGAATGTTAGTTGACTGCAGAAGGAAGGAAAGAGAGAAAGCAACACATTCAGCAGAAAGATAAGTTGAGGAGGATTTTTTTTTAAGGTGAAGGAAATTCGAGTATGATTAATATTTATTGGCTGAGATGGATGCATTTGTGAAGAGCAAATCATTGAAGTAACAAATGGGAAGAAGAATTAATAGGGCAGGATATTGAAAAAGGCTGAAAGGAAAGTGATGTGTATGCGAATAATTAGAATATAGTGCAATCTGAAGTGATAATAATAACATTACAAAGTGAGAAATATGTTCCATTCCCCAAGTATTAGATTTAGGCTTTAAACCTACAGAAAGACCCATAGAGAATTATATCCTAACATATGTTCTATGCATTTATGCAAGAAAGTGAATAATATCAGATGATTACAAACACAGGTGGTGATTTTTTTTCAACTGTCCCAAAGAGTGAAAGTTGATCATTATAAAGGTGTCAGGAACACTATCCTGAATTGCTGTCTAAAGCCCCTGCCTAATTCTGCCTCAAATAGACATCAAGTCAAAGACTCCACTTCGCTCTGGGAAGAAATGTCTCAGAAGAATCTTGTCATGGATTTTTCAAGAATGACATAATTATCTTCTGTAGCATCCAACCCCAGAAGGGAAGTAACATGAAGGATTACTCTGTACAGATGCAGAGCATCATGATTACGCAGAATTGAACAACACTGAATGACAGGTAGCTTTAGCCAAAAGGCGACTCTATTCTATTCACCACTGTGGTCCTCCTGCGTAGCTCCCAGGACTTGGCACCCAGAAAGCATTCAATAAATATTGGTTGTATGAGTGGATGCGAATGCTGTGATCCTAGGAATGCACTGTCAGTCTTCACTTGAAGGTCAGTATGCAAAGAAAATTCTTTAAAGGCCAAATTCCCAGGCATCTTTGGAACTTTAAGGCAAAACTCTTCTTCTGAACATAAGGCCAAAGGCACTGAAGAGGCCAAATGAAATGCAAGCTTGTAGAGACAAAGTATGCATGATCCACGGGTTGACTGAAGAGAAGTGAGGTGATGCTCTGGCCCTATCCTCCTTAGGACGGAGGCACTCCTGTCCTTGCACCTGGGGATATTGGTGACTAACAGCTCTTACCTGAAGGACTCTCAGGGAATTACCTCAAAGGAAGACAGAGCTACTTAGCCTAAGGTCACACCGCTTCCCCAGGAGCAGCCCACATCCAATGAGTGGTTAACAGCAGGGATGGTAGGGGTGCTGGTGTCCATGGTGGGAGTGAAGTCCCAAGGTGAGACAAGTGAGACAAGTCTGAATAGCTAGCCCAGCTCCAGAGTTTTCTGTGGGATTGTCTGTGGTCTGTATTTTGCCTGCATCACAACTCCAGTCTTTTCTCTGCCCCATTCTTCTCCTTCACTCCCTCAGAGATGGTGGTCCCTGTGGGCACTCTCTGTAAACCTCATGCATGCAGCTCTTGGTTTCTGGGTCATCCTGCCGTGGAGACTGACCTGAGACATTCTATGTCACTTACTGTTTCTAGATACACAAGAGGGCAGTCTTCTAAGAGCTAAAACGTTCCAAGGAGCATTAGACTGAGGGCCTTGGTCCCAGCTCAGTGCTAGGCACCTGCGTGTTCCAAAATACTAAAAATGGGAACCAGAGAATCAAGGAGGCCTGGCTTGGCTTGCGTGGGTCAGAACAAGTGTCTTTGTCCTGTCACATAGAGGAGGTCACATCCTCGCACCTGCAGCATGCATCTGCTGGCTGCTCCACATCCGTGCCTTTCAGCGCCAAAACATACCTTGCTGGGTTTTGACTGATTATTTCAGGTGTTCCTAAGGTTATTCCCCTTTTGTTCCTATTGTTCCCAGCACTTAGAGTTAATTTTTTCATCCTTTCGAGAGCTCTAATCCTGAAGGATAGTCAACTTCCCCTTCCAACCCAGGAAGAAAACAAAACTCTTCGATTTCATATCTTCCCTAGAGTCAGTTCCCAAGATTCAAGCCAAATCTAGGTGTTTCTTGAGACTTTCTCAGCATGTCTTAATTTTGAGTCTGTTTTCCCCCACTTGGCTGTTTATTATGATGTTAGGACATTTAAAGATGTTTTCAGTTTAATTTTAAGTATAGCTCATATTTATTTAGCACTTATTATTTGGTGGACATTTCTATTGTAAAATATAATACGGATACAGAAAATCACACAGAAAAGCAAAGAGTAATGAGCTGTGTGTATGTTTGCAACCCCTCCTCAGGTTTAGAAATAGAACCTATCTGGGCTGCTACTCCAGCAGCCCCTCTGTGCACCCCACCCCAATCTCAACTCTCCTCCTTCTCTCCAAAGTAACCGCTACCCAGATTCTATAATAATCACCTCTTTGCACTTCTTTAGAGTTTTATCAAAAAGTGTGCATCCCCGGGCTTCCCTGGTGGCGCAGTGGTTGAGAGTCCGCCTGCCGGTGCAGGGGACACGGGTTCGTGCCCCGGTCTGGGAAGATCCCACATGCCGCGGAGCGGCTGGGCCCGTGAGCCATGGCCGCTGAGCCTGCGTGTCCGGAGCCTGTGCTCCGCAACGGGAGAGGCCACAACAGGGAGAGGCCCGCGTACTGCAAAAAAAAGAAAAAAAAAAAGTGTGCATCCCCAGACACTGTACTTTTGTCTTACCTGCTTTTAAAAATTCAAATTTCTTTGAATCTGCAATATCCCCCTCCATCCCTCTCTTTTCCCCACACAATATCTGTTGAAGAACTTGGGGCATTTGATCTGCAGCTTCCCATAGTCTGGATTTTTCACTTTATCATTTTCTTCTCTGTTCTGTATTCCCTACAAATTGGCAGCTGGATCCACACTTGACGAGACTTGTGTTTGATTCCTCCTGCAAGTGAAGGGATTTCAATCCCCATTCTATCCATTCAGATATCTTTATTGAAGCTCAAATTGTCCTGTATTTGGCTAGTGGGGCCCTCTTCAAGTTGGCTTCTGAGTCTTCTTTACATGACTCTTTGGTAAGTTCTTTGCTATTGGGTGTGTCAAGATTTTCCAGGCTTATCTTGTACATTTCTGGCCCCAGATATGGAAATAGCGACTTCTCTAAGAAGCCTTGGACATTTTTTCAGGGAAAATGATATTTCAAAACCACAATCTCTTTGCTTGGGATGATTATTGTTTCAAGGCTTCTTCATTGGACACGTTACTTTATGACTAATAGTTCGAATTTAAATTCAGGAAGACAGGGCTTTTTAACTTCTGTATTGCATCTCTATTTACTTTCTTTTAAAAAATATTTATTTATTTAATTTGTTTATTTTCCTTATTTTTGGCTGTGTCTGGTCTTAGTTGCAGCACACGGGATCTTTGTTGAGGCATGCGGGATCTTTTTCGTTATGGCGCGCGGTCTGCTTGAGCTTTAGTTGTGGTGTGCGGGTTTTCTCTTCTCTAGTTGTGGCGCGTGGGCTCTAGAGCATGTGGGCTCTGTAGTTTGTGGCACGTGGGCTCTCTCGTTGAGGCATGAGAGCTCAATAGTTGTGGCACGTGGGCTTATTTGCCCCGTGGCATGTGGGATCTTAGTTCCCGGACCAGGGATTGAACCTGTGTCACCAACATTGGAAGGCAAATTCTTTACCACTGGACCACCAGGGGAGTCCCTCTATTTCCTTTCTTCCATACCAAAATCCTAGTTTTCAAGGACACAGGGAATGATAGAATCAGAATATTGCATCATTACTCATCATCTTTACTCAATTCCAATAATATATACACAAATGATACTAATACTACCACTGGCAATAGGATCATTGAAAATAACTACAAATTTTGTTGCATGTACTTTCCCCATCTCCCATTAATTTTTATAGCTGTACTGTATCTATATTGCCTAAGCATATAGCCATTAATACTCTACTTTCCCCTTTTAATGCTCATTTGCTTATAGTTCTATAATAACTGTATGTTTTATATATTTAGTTCTCACCATCAGTCCTTGTGTCTATGTCTCTAGTGATTTTGGTTCTCTGAAGCTCATTTGTAGAATATTCCTCAGGCAGGCTCATGGGAGGAATATTCCTTGAGTTTTTACAGGTTGATAACAGTTTGTATATGCTCATTATGTCTGAAAGTCAGTTTTGCTAAATAAAAATGCTTTTCTTTATATTTCCTTTAGACACTTCTTTCCTTGAGTATGTTAATTAGGTCACTCTATTTTTTTTCCTGTCATAAAGCATTGCTGTCATAAAGTCTTATGGTAACTTAATTTTTTCCCTTATAAATCACTTGCCCTTTTCCCCTAGATGCTCAAATAATTAATTTTCTTTAAAATCCAATGACTTTATTAGAATATGCCTTGGTGTTGGTCATTCTCAGTTGATATTCTCAGATGTGTGGTGTGTTCTTTCAATATATAATTTCAATTTTCTTTTTTATTTCAGGAAAGTTTTCTTAAATTATTGTTTTTAGTATTTGTTCTCTTTCTTGCTTTGGTTTATTTCCTCAGGGATTCTTATATTGTGTAATTTGAATCTGCTTTGCCTATATTCCTTTGCTACTTTCTCTTTAATCCTTATCTCTTTATTTCTTTTTGATTTTTAAAACCTTCCTTCTTTTCACCTCCTATTTTCTTAAGGTGTGTTTTGTGCTTATTTGCTTTTGTGTTCCTTCCAGTTTAGTCTTTGTTCTAGAAATGTCTTTTCATTTATTTATAATTCTTTCCTATGCTCTGTCACCTCATTTCTGAGTTTTTCTAATTCTGACTATACTGTTCTTTTACATCTTGTATCATTTTCGTAATGTCTTTTAGTTTATTTGAAATAGGTTACAGTTTTGATCTGTCCCTGTCTTTCTGATATGCTTTTATTATCTATAGTGATGTTATTCTGCTTTCTATTCTCTTTTATCATGTAATAACTTTGCATAGGACTTGACTTCGATGCTTTTCTGCAGCTCATTTTTATGTGAAATCAGTTTTCTGAAATTGTAGAGGCCTGATTCAGGCTAGCTTTTCTAACTTCAGAGAATCCCCTCTTCTGCTGTTTTCCAAGACTTCTTGGTTCTGTTCTCCACCTCCACTTTTATCTGGATCTTTTCTTTCCTTTGTCTCAATTGGGCCAATTCTGTTCAATTTTCATTACATTCCAGAAGTTTCTCCTTAGTGCTGGGCCCTTTCCTGAAAGGGACCCCTGTCCTAGAAGAAAGCTCATAAGTGCTAAATTCTTCTAGTCCCAGTTTCTACCGAGAGCCCCCTTGCACTTGCCCATCACTGGATTGCATAAAGCCCTCTTGGTTTCAGTGGCTGTTCCCAAGTGGGTCCATGGTGCTTTGTATTTGCTTCTCTCTGCTTTCTGCTGCCTAGATGCTGGTGCCACTCTCGTCCTGTGACTGGTGATTTGTCCTCCCTGGCTGATATTTTGAGGTTTCTAAAGAAATCTAGTCATCTAGTTTCACAGTAAATGTTGACCATGGATTTTTGGTTTACTACCTAATTGTCTCATCTGTTTTAATATAGCAATTCAGAAAGCAAAAGAAAATTATGGCATGTCCACTGCCACCATCTTCTCTGGAGCACTAAGTGTTTGCCAAGCACTCTACATGTATTGTCCCATTCAACATTCAGGACATCCCAGTGGGATAGGAATAATTATTATTCTTATTTGACATACAAGGAAACTCAGGCTCAAGAGGTCAAACCGCTTCCTAAGGTCACCAGCCAGTAAATGGTAGCTTTGGGATTTGAACCTATGTCTCTTTGACTCCTATGTTGGCTAAACTTTATATCAAAAATGTTATAAGATCATGCCTTTAACATTTAAAATGTGCATTCCCATAGAATGTTTTCCTAACCAAAATGTTGTAATTTATGATTAACAAAATATTAGAAAGTATTCAGCTTTAAACATAGAATTTGGATGATTTTTTTCTTTTCTCTTCTTTTGTGCATATCCCCAAATTTCCCTAATGAGGAGATATTAAATTTAAATTGGGAAACCCAATACACCTTATTTAAAAAATTAAAATGAGCATGGTTGAAAGGTTCTTTGGCTAGTCCCAAAAGTCTATTTAACTTATTATATACATGAAATACAGTACAACTATGTGTATGCATGTGTGTATATGTATACATGTAATACACATATCCAAATTTGATTAACTCAGCAAAACATGCATCTGCAGTATTAAATTATAGCACAATTGTTAGGCGCATAATGGTTAAAGATGTAGTATCTGTGTTCAGAGAAACCTGAGTTTGAATCCTAGATCTTTATCTTATTTGGGTTAACTGAGACAAATTTTTCAGGTCATTCATTCAAACTTCAGTCTCCTTATCTGTAAAATGGAGGTAATTTCATAGGGTTGTCCTGAGCATAAAATGACATAATGTGTGTGAAGCAAAGCACCTAAGACTGCCCAGCAAGAATAAGCACTCACTAAATATGAAAGGTTATTAAATACAACCAGGACAGTAGAGAAACTAGGCTTAGTTAGGGGAAGTAGATGGAGAATTATAGCCACTCTGAAAATAATTTCTGCATATTATCAAGCCTTTAGAAACAGGTGGGTTTTTTGTTTGTTTGTTTTAGAGGGGAGGCTTTTTTTAATTTATCAAAGATCAGTGAGTGCCTTTAAAATTGTTTCACAGCTGGAAGAAACAATAGTTATAGTAAGTAGCCTTAGAGGAGGTGGTCCAGTGTGGAAATGACAACTCACACATCACATAAAAAGCATGTATAGGTCAGATACTTGTTGTAACTTGGAAATTGACCTCCTGTAGTATTCTGGGGCCAGATTGAAAATTGCCCTGCTGGGCCAGTACATACTTGACAGAAAACTTTGTCAGACCTCCCAAGGATGTACTTGGAAGGCCATTTGTAACCCTGATAATTGTAAACAAATTGTACTGAGGTGGTAACTTGAACTGTGCACTGGTGACAATTGTTAGAATATTCAACAATGAGTTGCAATGAGTTTAATCGGTTATAAAAGAGTGGTTCCTCTTGGACGATGTAATACACATCGTCCTTCCTGCACTGAGTTTGCTGTTTTGTGACATTTGCTGTAGAGATAATAGAAGCATTTAATTTTATTGAGCAAAAACGTGTGAGTTGAAATATGTAAACCGTGATGCCTCCCTCTGTAATTTTCAACTGTAACATCATTTGTTCAGTGATGAGATGCCAGTTAACATCCAGAAGCTGACCTAGAGGTCATTTTCTGTGCTTGGAACCCGGGGAAGATGGAGAAGGGGTGGGGATGGTGCTTGTACTGCCATTGCAGTCACCTGGTGCCTTAGGCAATGGTGTCAGTCGAGGTGCATTTTTGCCAATTAAAGATTGCATTAGTACAGGTCCAGCTGCCCCTCATCATCCCCTCTCCCTGAAACCAGCTGGGAAATTTGAGTAGTGGTGACAGTAAGCAGGGGTGAGAACAACTGCACCACTGGCTCCAGTGCATCCTACGAAGGGAAACCATAATGTGAAAGAACTTCTTAGCTAATGTTTGGTGTAGAAAACCTCCGGCTACAAATGTTAATTGCAGTCTATACACAACAGATGATTTTCAGCTCCAAGAATTGAGAATGGATTCTTCTCACGTTCCGGTTTCTAGAAAAGGTGATTTCTCCTGAGCAACTAGTAGTTTTTATTTTCTGATAGGCACTTTGTGATTTTGAAACAAATAATGCTTTTCTCTTTGTTTAGGTTACTAGGCAGTCACATCTGTGGCATCTCTACAAACCCTACAAGATCTAAGCCCTAAAGATATGAGCTTTCATGTAGTCAGTTTTCTGGAGAACAGCACTACATCTCTGGATATTTCTCTCTTCATTTTCCCTTCATCTAGCATTTATTCCCCAGCATATATATATATATATATATATATATATATATATATATATATATATATATATATATATATATATATAAATTTCTTTAAGTCATTTCAAATCCTTTTTGAATCATGTTCAATTAGATCTACACCTAAAATTTTTCAGGCCAAGACAAGAATACAGGAGGACTACATTCCTTCTCATTGTTTGATCAGTAATGATGTCTTCACTTAGTAAAGAAGATGAATGGTCTGTTGCATTTATTGTCTTTTGAAAAAAAAAAAACTTTCTTGCTCATTTAATTGTTATGATCAGTAATTGCATCTTTATCAAATGAGGAATTTTCAAGGTCCTGTCCCTGAATTTTATCTGTGGGTGTAATATAGTTTTAAAAAATTCTGTCTTGACCTAGCATTGAGGCTTTGGCTAGAGGCTGGCCAGTTCCTCTTCTTGAGAAGCTAAGTCCATGCCCCCAATCATCTGCTTTATCTGGGCCACGTATACCCATTCTCATTGCCCCAGGGCCAGGTACCAGGCAACCAGGGACAGTCCCTCTGCTCCAGAGCCCACTGAATTTATTCAAATTAGCCAATCCTCAACCTGCTTGCTGGGCTTCATCCTTTCCTTCCCATAGAAATTACAATGGAGACACTTGCCCCCCACCCCCACTTCTGCCTCGTGATTGACCTGTGCTTCCGCTGCTGTGTTCTCCTCAGGGAACTGGGACCACTCTTTCCTGCTTCTCTCTCTCCATCTGCATCTGGCCTCACCACATCTCACCCAAGATAATGTGGTTCAAACAGGGGTCGATGCTAGACAGAGGTCTCCTTACTTTCAGTGCTCCTAGTTTTTAAAAATTTAAGCAGTCCACCTTTTAAAGATTTTCCATTTATGCTCTTAGGCTCTTTGTTTGGTTTTATTTTCTGAGATTTGCTTTGGTGTTTTCTATTTCTCTCATAATCAATTCATTCGAAAAATTAAAAATGTAATCCATGCAAAGTATATTTCAATATATTTTTTTATCAAAAGATGTAAGCCTGGGCCTCCCTGGTGGCGCAGTGGTTGAGAGTCCGCCTGCCGATGCAGGGGATACGGGTTCGTGCCCCGGTCTGGGAGGATCCCATATGCCGCGGAGCGGCTGGGCCCGTGAGCCATGGCCGCTGGGCCTGCGCATCCGGAGCCTGTGCTCCGCAACGGGAGAGGCCACAACAGTGAGAGGCCCGCATACCGCAAAAAGAAAAAAAAAAAAAAAAAAAAAAAAAAAAAAAAAAAAAAAAAGATGTAAGCTTAGGTGAATGTAACACCAAAAATTAAAACTTCTTTTCATATAGGCTTTATATTCTCCTAAAATATCCAAACTAGTCTGTTAAACATTCAAGGTAGTCTATTAAAAAGTAAAGTACGGAATATAGTGAATAAATATCAAAATTTTAAATGTAATTTAAGAGAGCTGACATTTTAAATTAAATTTTAAAACATTTAATTCAATCGTATTAAATGTTTTTATAAAGATAGAGCAATGCACAATTCTAGAGTTCAATATCCATCAGGTTACCAATGTAGTGAAACCATGTCATGTTTCACAAGTAATGTCAAGCCTAGTGCTTCTCATGTGGGGAGATCTGGCAATTTCTGGAGATATTTTTGGTTCTCACAAGTGTTTCTGGGGAGAGAAACTATTAGCATCTAGTGGAGAGAAGCTTGAGATGCTGCTAAGTAGGTTACAATGCACAGGAAAGCACCGGCCCTAACAAAGGAGGAACCACAGCAACAAAAGCAAAGAATTATCCTATCCCAGATGTAAATAGTTCCAAGGTTGAGAAATCTGAGTATGTGTGTGTGTATGTGTGTGTATGTATATATTTGTATTTATATATCCAAATTATATACACACAAATGTAACAGTAGTGTGAACATTTAAGATTGTAGAATGTTTCTCAGCTACCAGGTGCAGTGGTTGCACATATTGTACTAATTTGTGAATACCTCTGGAACCATGAATTGGAACACAAAAGCAAAAAAAATAAAAACCCCCAAAACAACAAAAAAAACCCCCAAAACAGCATTACTGGGAAATGATACTTTGTTATTCAATAATCTGTTGCATTCACATTCCCTCAGAGGAAAGATTTGACATGGTAATTAATTTGTCTCATCTCTTAAGTACTTTTTGCCACTGGAATCTCCTCCGTGCTCTAAAGCAGTGTCCATTCATCAGCAGTGGCACAACCCACAAACTTTTACAGTAATTGAATGAAGTCACCTTTTGTGTGGAAGTTGCGGGCAGGGGATGAGTGTTTCTCTGGGATCTTAACAGCGTTGGTCACGAGGGCGGATGATTAAAATACAAGTTGTCCTGTGCCAGTGCCATATCCCGGGAGACAGAAGCACCCATGCAGTCCTTAATAAATGTGCGTGTGTTTGTGTATGTATGTGTGGGTATGTGCATTCTTGTGTATGAACACAGTGTGCTATGGGGACCCTCTAAAGCCCTGACCCAGCACTGTGGTCCCTTGTGCTCAGATCTGAGTACTGACATAAATACTTTTTAAAAATGTGTAGAATTTGTGGGCTTGGATTTTCAGCTTGAAGCCAGAAAGTGTTTAGGTGGGAACAAAGTCAGAAGTAAGTTGGAGCACGAGGTACTATTAGAAGAATTCGCTTACATTAATACTTGAATGTTGTAATAAAGGACAAGCATTTCTGTATGTCTGATAGACTCCTGGGTAAAGGGTAGCACAGGTGTAGCTGAATCCCAGGTGAAGCTGTTTGTGCCTAGAGCAAGATTAGAGGTGAAACAGTTGAATGTGGGTGAGGCCTGGGGGCACAAGGACCCTGATCCTGAGGCTGCCTTTGCTTAATTCTACCCAGGGGATAGCAAAGGCAAGAAAACTTAGGTTTAAATACTTTCACTTTCCAGGATCTTATTTCCCTTCCCCACTCCAATTTCCCTGGTTCATTTTCTCTTAATTGGTCCTGATTGGAAGTCATCATAAATCAGAATAATTTCTCTTTCATGCTCTTCAAATTTTAACTCACCAAAAAAAGTCTTTAGCTGGAAATGTCCATAAAAAATGAATGTCAGTGGTTTCATCTTTAACAGGGAGAAAATGAAACTCAGACATTTTGGAGTCACAGTCAAACTATCTGAGTATGATTGTGAATTGATTTATACAGGACCTTTAAGAAACTTCATGTCCTTTTTGGAATATACTAAGTAGGAATCACTCTTTCACAGATCCAGAAATTATAGCCACCCGTGAAGTTAAATGCTATATCTGTCTTAGCCTAGGTCTGTACCAGGCTGATAATTTACTTCGAGACTCAAAAAGGCGATTTGACTCTGCTATTGAGTTCTCAAAATGACTTATTCAATACTGAGTATTTAGATAAAGACTAAAGATTTCTTTCTTTTTCCCTTTCCTTCCTCCCTCCCTCCCATCCTTCCTTCCTTCCTTCCTTCCTTCCTTCCTTCCTTCTTCTTCCCTCCCTCCCTCTCATCATTTCTCCTTCTCCTTCCCATCTTTACTTCCATTTGTTAAATCCACATGCTCTGGAATGACAGCCTGGTGACAGCCCGCTATCACACAGGAGCTGCATGAGAAATACTAATTTATATATGGATAGAGATTACACATGTTCCCTTAGCTCCAAAGTTGTAAATGGAACGACCTGCTTTCTAGTAATTTCTAGTCCTTATTTGAATAATTTAAAATCGAGTATGTTAAAGATCTTTATACATCAGTGTTTATGAGTTTGTTCGACACCAACTACCAAATCTAGGTTGTTGAGATAGAAGAGGGGTGGGGTATGGATAGTTCCTTCATTTCATTTGAATAGCCACTGGATTCATTTGATCTCTCCTGTTAACTTCTTCAGGTAGTAGAATCTGGGCATGAGCATCGTAAGAAATTGAGAAGACATTTCAGTGAAACAAACCCAAGTACCCAACATAATTCTTAGGGTAGTTTATTTTTTGGAGCAATTTTAAAATTTTTAAAAATTCACTGTATTAATGCTGTAGAGATGAAGTGAGAAGGTCAGCCAGAAAGGCCTAGAAAAGATGACAGTCAAGAGAGTAGAACTTTCGGGTTGGAATCATGTTTCACTCTTTATGGTGCAATAGAGACCTTTCCAAACAAAGCTCCTTTCGTGCTGTCTTCTCAGTGAAGGCAAATAGGAAGCCTACCTTACGTTACTTTTTACTTTATGGCCATATGACCTTGAAGAAGCCCTGAGCTTCACTTTATCTATTTGTAAAATGGGGGCAACTGCTTTCTTTGTTTTGCAGAGTTGTGAAGCCCAAGAGTGGTAATGATCAGTTATAACCCTGGTCAAACACTAAAGCTTTATATTGATGTAAGGCAGTAGTATTGTGACAGACATCAGTGGTTTTAAAGAATAACAAAGAAAGGATAGTTCTTATTTTATGGAAAGCAAAGGGTGCAGGATAGACTCCCACGATTAGGCAGGTGGAGTGCTAAGGGACATTGTAAGAGGAGAGGTAAAAATGTGAAATATAATTTTTCCCACTTCATATTTTGCTCAGGCTTTGTTTGGCATTTAGTCATTCTTCTAACCTGATGTAAGGCCATTCCACCTACTGAAGGAAAAACAGAGATTTTAGGGTCTTCAGATTTGGGGAGTGGCATCTACATGAGATACAGAAATATTTTCTCCTGCAGGATGCATAAAATGCTGCCTGGCCAAGAAACTATGTTCCTCCCTTAGCCCTCCGACACTTCTTTAGAAGAGTTTGAAGTCTTCTAAGTATTCATGTCTTGAATAGGACTTCTCATCTTACTGAGCTAAAGTAATTTGGCTTCGGCCTATTTTCTGCCTGTTAGTCATGCACAGCAAGGTAGTAATAGAAACAGATGGAAAGGGAAGGAAAAGGAGGGAACAGAGAAGGAAGGGGGGAGAGAAAGGACCAGAACATTTACTGAGTATCTGCTCTGTGTCAAACACTGCATCAGACATTTTATAGTTTAGAAAGTTAAACCATATAGTCTGGTACTTTCTTTGCCTACTCCAGTGACTATTGGACATTTGGCATTCATTTATTATTTTCAGATGAAGGAGTAATAACTTAAAAATGTACTTTCTATCTCTCTGAGCCAAGTGGTATCTTTGGACAGTGTCTTAGTCAGTTTGGGCTGGAGTAACAAAAATACCACAGACTGGGTGGCTAAAACAACATTTATTCCTCTCAGTTCTGGTGGCTGGGAAGTTCAAGATAGAGGCATAGGCAGATTTGCTATCTATTTGGTACCTGATGAGAGCCTACTTCCTGGGTCAGAAATGACCGTTGTTTGCCTATGTCCTCACATGAGCATAAGGGCTAAGAAATCTCTCTGGAGTCTCTTCTATAAGATCACTTCCCAAAGGCCCCACCTCCTAACACTGTCACACTGAGGGTTAGGATTTTTTTTTTTTTTTTTTTCGGTACACGGGCCTCTCACTGCTGTGGCCTCTCCCACTGTGGAGCACAGGCTCCAGACGCGCAGGCTCAGTGGCCATGGCTCACGGGCCCAGCCACTCCACGACATGTGGGATCTTCCCGGACTGGGGCACGAACCCATGTCCCCTGCATCGGCAGGCGGACTCTCAACCACTGCGCCACCAGGGAAGCCCGAGGGTTAGGATTTTAACCTATGAATTTGGCAGGGGGGTCACAAACATTCAGTTCATAACAGATGGGGAAAAAGAAATTCTCCCTGCCATGCTCTTCTCTTCAACCAGAGTTTGGTCGTCTTCAGTGTAACTACGCAGCTGAGTACCATAGGCACTGACAGAATGCTAAAAGTCCTGATAAAGCTACTCACCAGCTCTTGAGAATTTTTCTGTGTCTCCTCTTTAGGAGCAGCAAGTTTAGTGATAAGAGATAGACGAATAAAGCCTAGAGACCAATTAACAGGCTAGATGTGTCTTATCAAACCAGGCTGTGACATTCAAACCAAAGCTTTCCTTGTGTGTCTGCCTAGAAGGTGTTCGGTGGAGAACACAGATGCTTACAAATGAGCACCTGCTTTTTCGATGAACAGAGTGGGATAACAGATGGGATTTTTTTTTTTTTAAGAGTCCTAGCTTTGGGCTAAAGGGGTTTGAAGTCCTCAGTGAAACTTTTTTTTTTTTTTTCACATTTTAGGTAGGCTCTCACTTGACTCTACTGGCCTGCTGAAATTCATAGACCAAGCAGAAAAATAAGAGAAAGAAAGAGAGGGATCAAGCTGAATTTGGCAGTCCAAAGGATTTTTTTTTTTCAATCAGCATGGTGGGGTGCTTTTGCATGGTGATCCACACAGTCTGCTATTGAAAGTGTTTAATAAGACCAACTCTCTGGTTAAAAAGTCCCAAATCTCCCCTTCTTGTATGAGGATGAAGAGCTTCTGTTAAAGCAATAGAATTCTGGGACCAGGGTTATTTTGACTTTCCATCGGTCCTTTACTTTAAAAGACCTCTCTCCTCCAGTGAACTAAGATCAAGAATGCAAGAGATGGCATGGGTTTAGGAAGGGGTGAGTTGGGAGAGGGGATGAAAAATGAATCCTGTTTGGATACATCAAAATTGTACAGCTCCACATGGAGATACCTAATAGATGGGTTTAGAAATAATTCTGGAACTCAGAAAAGAGGTATGAAGAGAGAGACTTGGCTTATTAGGCCTAGGTGGTAGTTGACGCCATGAAAGTAAATGAGATTTTCTGGAACCAGTGATGTATAAAGTAAGAAATGGAATCTAGGGTAGGACTATGGAGGGAACGCCAACTTCTTGTGGTGTCGATGGCAAAAGAAAACCAGTACAAGAAAACTACCACTAAACACATGATACCCAACTGAAATAGAAATGGAAAACTTCTGCTTGTCTAAGTCATGATGATGACATTTTAGCCCTCTTCATAACTTATACTCTGAGATGGATGGTCCAAGTAGTGGTGGTTGGTAGCGAAACAGGGAGTCTGTCAGAGTTCAAGGTTGGGGAGAGATATGTGTGTGAGAGGGTCAGGGCACCAGAGTATGGGAGAGTGAGAGAGGGAGAGAAAAATATGCTTAAAAGGAGGGAAAAAGAGAAGTATATGTTTATGTATGTGTATGTGCGTGTTGTCAACTACAAATTGGCCCTTGCCATTGGCACTTGCCATCTACCTCTATAAGGATTTAGTTATGTGTTGCTGCAGCTGCTGATTTTCAACACCCCCTGAAAGGAGTTCAGGGTGGAGAGCTGAAATGAGGCACTCCGTGCTCTGGGAGAAACTGGCAGAGCAGGTCTTCAGATAGATATTTTCAGGTGCCAATTTTATGAGCCCAATTCTTGTTTCTCCTCATATCTAGAAAAACACTAAAATCCTTAATGGTGACAACTGTTCCTTGTGACTAACAGAAACTTTCTGCAAAAAAATATGTGCTCCATTGCATGGACTCCCCCTTCACCAAAATGACATATATACTGACCTTCCCCGCTACCTCTTTGGAGCATTTTCTCGGAGCTATCTGAAATGCTGTCTCCTCGGCTGCAGTCCTCATTTTGCCCCAAATAAAACTTAACTTGCAACTCTCACGTTGTGCTTTTTTTTTTTTTTTTTGAGTCGACAGTGTATATGCAGAGTTCGAGCTGCAGACTATTCAGTGAGTACCCCTTTATGTTTATCAGAGTTTTATAAAACTAACTAATAAGTTGAACAGAAATATACTCCAGAAATAACTGATTATATACTTGATTCTTTGGTCGTGTGCATCATCTACCTAGTAAAAGCATTGCTGTGAGGTTTAAAATTCTGTCTCCAATGTTCATCTCTGTCAACAACATGCATTTGAAATTTCAGAAATTCAAAATCTGAGGGTGCATTTCCTTCCTTGGATTCATTTATTAATTTTCAATTTTTTACTTCTTTTTTTTTTTTTTGCGGTATGCGGGCCTCTCACTGTTGTGGCCTCTCCCGTTGCGGAGCAACGTTGCGGAGCCTCTGGACACGCAGGCTCAGCGACCATGGCTTACGGGCCTAGCCGCCCCGTGGCATGTGGGATCTTCCCGGAAGCGGGGCACAAACAAGTGTCTCCTGCATTGGCAGGCGGACTCTCAACCACTGCGCCACCAGGGAAGCCCCAATTTTCAATTTTTTTATCAGACACTTATTGACTTTGATCTTTGTCCAACATGTACTTAAACATATACAGGATCAGGGAAAATGATTTCTTCTTTTTGCAGGGCAACAGGGGCACAGAGCAAAGCAGTACCTGGGCCTGGAGGTGAGAGCCGTGGGGATGCCTCTTGTGGACTCAGCAGATTTCTCCTCAGATAGGCCTCCCTAGAAGGTCATCTCTAGAGCCAAAGTTCAGATCTTCGGGCAACTGTATACAGTTGGCCCTCTGGAACCTTGGGTTCCATATCCACGGGTTCATCCAGCCATAGATCCAAAATATTTGAAAGAAAAATTCCAGAAAATTCCCCAAAGCAAACTTGAATTTGCTGTAAGCTGGCAACAATTTACATAGCATTTATATTGTATTAGGTATTATAAGTAAGCTAGAGATTATTTGAAGTTTACTGGAGGATGTGCACAGGTTATGTGCAAATACTACACCATTTTATACAAGGGCCTTGAGCATCCTTGGATTTTGGTATTCCCCAGGGATCCTGGAACCAATCCCCGTGGAAACTGAGGGGTGACTATAGTCTGAACCAAAGCTGCCCAGAGAAGCTTTAGTCCCAGCACATCAAAAGCAAAGTATCTAAAACTTGATTCTTCATCTTCCCTCCTTTGCTGCAACTTCTCCTCCTGTGTTTACTTTTGTTGTGACAGTGTTAACATCCCCTCAGTAAGTGATTTCCTGAACACTTTCTAAATTGTGACACATTAATGAGTTGTGAAATTAATTTAATGGATTGTGACCAGTATTTATTTATTCATTTATTTTTATACTGTAGGAACAGTAAAATGTGTGTTTTTTTAAAATTGAAGTATAGCTAATTTACAGTGATTCAGGTGTACAACAAAGTGATTTAGTTATATATATATATGTATATTCTTTGTCAGATTCTTCTCCATTATAGGTTGTTACAAGATATTGAACATAGTTCTCTGTGCTATATAGTAGGTCCTTGTTGTTTATTTTATATATAATAGTGTGTATCTGCTAATCCCAAATTTCTAATTTATCCCCTCTCCTCTTTTCCCCTTTGGTAACCATAAGCTTGTTTTCAATGTCTATGACTCTATTTCTGTTTTGTAAATAAGTTCATCTGTATCATTTTTTTTTAGATTCCACATATGAGTGATATCATATGATATTTGTCCTTCTCTGTCTGACTTACTTCACTTAGTATGATAATCTCTAGGTCCATCCATGTTGCTGCAAATGGCATTATTTCATTCTTTTTTATGGCTGAGTAATATTCCATTGGATGCATATATATATATATATATATATATATATATATATATATATAGACACACACACACACACACACACACATATCACATCTTCTTTATCTATTCATCTGTGACCAGCATTTAACAACAGAAACAGAATTGAAAATATCAGAGTGCATTACATATAGTAAGGCTCAGTATTGTTTTGTGAAACTTTAGTCTCAGTTATTCATAAGTGTGAATGCAAGTGTGGTATGTGGATGTGTGTATACAGTGTCTCAATGTAAAATGCTTCCTAATATGGATCACAGTCAAAATGCTCAAAGCTGCTGCTCTTGGTCTTCCAGCTGAGAAAACCAGGGGTTGTATTAACTTTCTCCTTGTGATTAGATATATTTCCTTTCCATCCCTCCACGACTGTCTTCCTTCAGGTCTCCATTGTTTTAGGGAGATTTATTGCAGTAATCTAACTGGTATGCATCTCCAGTGGTGCCTTTCTCACACTCCCTTTCACGTACCTGCTGGAGTCATCCTTCTGATATCCACGATCTGGCCACAGCCCACCTCTCTAGCCCCATCTCCTTCACTTCCTCATACAACTCTTACATCAAGTCATACTGCAAGAATCCCAGTGCCCTGAATACTCTTACTTAACTCTGTGACTAAGCTCATGTGGTTCTCTGCCAGGAAGGCCTTTGCATTTTTCTTATCTCTTACTGCTGTACACTTAATTTTTACTCTTCCTGAGGGGCTTAGCTTAAGGCCACTGCTTCTGAGAAACACTTCCTAGGCCCTCAGTCTGGTTTCCCTGCTCTTCTTTGTGCTTCAAAAATATTTTGTACATCTCAAATGTATTTTCATGTGTCTGAATTTCAGTCCACTACCTAGGAAAGCAAAATGTATAAGGAGGCTACAGCTCAATTTATATTTTAAGACCCTGTTTTCTCCCAAGGTGATTGATACTTAATGTCAGTCCATTGGAGATTTAGCCTTCTTTTTCTGGAATAGAGACTGAGTTTTAGGGCCCTTACATTGTGCTCAAGCTTGGACAGAGGGGAGGGTCTGGAGAGGCAGAACATGTGATCTTTGTTATGGACTGAATGTGTCTTCCCTCAGATTCATGTGTTGAAGCCCTAACACCCAGTGTGATGGGATTTAGGGATGGGGCCTTTGGGAGGTAATTAGGGTTAGATGAGGTCATGAAGGTGGGGCCCCCATGATGGGATTAGTGCCCTTATAATAAGAGCAAGAGAGTACCCTCTCTCTCTGCCATGTGAGGACACAGCAAGAAGACATCCATCTACAAGCCAGAAAGCTTGCCTTCACCAGAAACCAAGTCTGCTGGCACCTTGACTGTGGACTCCCAGACTCCAGAACTTTAAGAATTAAATGTCTTTTGTTTATAAGGAAAAAAAAAAAGCATCTTCTAAATATCCATCACCCCATGTGTGGATTGAATTCTGTCCCCCAAGAAATATGTTAAAGTTCGAATCCCTAGTACTTGTGAATGCCACCTTATTTGGAAATTGCATCTTTGCAGATGTAATCAAGTTAATATGAGGTCTTACTGGATTAAGATGGGCCCTAAGTCCAATGACTGATGTCCTCATAAGGAGAGAGAGATTTGAAGAAACAGAAGAGACATAGGAAGAAGGCCAAGTGAAGATGGAGGCAGAGATTGGAGTGATGTGTCTACAAGCCAATGGATACTAAGGAATGCCAGCACCACAGCAAGCTGAGAACACAGAGCAGACCCTTCCCTAGAGCCTTCAGAGGAAGCACAGCCCTGCTGACCCATTGATTTTTTTTTTTAAGATTTTTTTGGCTTCCCCGGTGGCACAGTGGTTAAGAATCCACCTGTCAATGCAGGGGACATGGGTTCGAGCCTTGGTTCGGGAAGATCCCACATGCCACGGAGCAACTAAGCCCATGCACCACAGCTACTGAGCCTGCACTCTAGAGCCCATGAGCCACAACTACTGAGCCCGTGTGCCACAACTGCTGAAGCCTGCATGCCTAGAACCCGTGCTCCGCAACAAGAGAAGCCACCACAATGGGAAGCCCATGCACCACAACTAAGAGTAGCCCCCGCTCACCGCAACTAGAGAAAGCCCGCATGCAGAAATGAAGACCCAACGCAGCCAACAATAAATAAGTAAAATAAATAAATAAATAAATAAATAAATAAATAAATAAATAAATATATATATATATATATATATATATATATATATATATATATAAAGAAAGCAGATGCCTGCAACATTGCTAAAAAAGAGATTTTTAAAGTTTTTATTAACTTTGTTACAATATTGCTTCTGTTTTATGTTTTTTTGGTTTTTTGGCCACAAGGCAAGTGGGATCTTAGCTCCTCGACCAGGGATCGAACCTGCATCCGCTGTATTGGAAGGCAAAGTCTTAACCAGTGTACTGCCAGGGAAGTCCCTGACCCATTGATTTTGCTCTTCTGGCCTCCAGAACTGTTGAGAGAATATATTTCTGCTGTTTTAAGTCACCTAGTTTTTGCTGTTTTTTCAGGAAATTCCCAGAAAAAGAATCCACTCCATCATCCACATGGCCCCTTCTGGCCACGGCTGCTCTCATACCTTGCTAGGTAAGAAATCTTTCTGATTTCTTGTGGCTCTGTGTAGATTTACCATACAGGTCTCACTGTCTCTCTTCATCCTTCCAGCATTTTACTCCAATTTGAGAAAGTTATTAAAAAAAATAATATCCTGCCACATAATTAACACACTTCCCTATAGTCCATGACTTACTTGACTATTTCTTGAGGAGACACATTATATCTTTTTGACATGATAACTGCAGTGCCCAACCCACAGTGTGTGTTTAATAAGCGAGTCTGGTCGACAGTGTGTCTGAAGGAGAGAATAATGAGCAGAGGTTCTCATAAACCTGTGTCAACACCCTTCGTAATACTGGAATTTCTGGCAACACACTTAAGGGGATTAAAACAGAAAAAGTTGTTTAAATAAGCAAATTGGGAAAACTGAGAAAACAATGTGCCTTGTTTTCATGCATTCACTTGCTGCCATTCAACCACATAGGACTATTTACTGCCCTGACCATGTTTTCTTATTTATCTAGGAAGCAAAATTCTGACAGTTTGAGTAATCACATGATGTGACGTCTCAAATATACTCACACTATAGTCAGATGCGCAAAGAAAATGTAAATTCTTCATTTTTCAATAGTAAGCTGACTTTCTTCACAAGCTCCCACCCACTGGATAGTGGGGGAAGAAAACGCCAGCTATTTTTTAGTCTAGTGTTTAAATAGTCTCTTTATGTAAATCAGCCTCTCTGTAGATTGCTCAAATAAAATGCTCAGTCTTTCAGAATTCCATCTCCAAGCCATTAGATTAGTTTCCTTGTTGCCTGCTACAGCAACGTACCAAAAACTAGGTGGCTTAAGACACAGACATTTATTGTCCACAGTTCTGGAGGACAGAAGTCCGAAATCAAGGTGTTGGCAGGGCCATGCTCCGCCCAGAACTTTTAGGGGGCTCCTTCCTTGCCCATTCCTAATGTGTGGTAGTACGCTAGCAATCGTTGGCATTCCTTGGCTTTCAGCTGCATAACTCCAGTCTCTGCCTTCATCATCACATGGTGTCCCCCTGTGTAACTCTGTATTCATATGGCCATCTTCTTATAAGGGCACCAGTCATATGGATTAGGAGACCACCCTACTTCAGTATGACCTTGTTTTAACTAATTACACCTGAAACAACCTTATTTCCAAATAAAGTCACACTCTGAAGTACTAGGGGTTAGAATTTCAACATATCTTTTAAAAAAATTTTTATTGAAGTATAGTTGATTTACAATGTTGTGTTAATTTCTTCTATACAGCAAAGTGACTCAGTTATATATATATATATATATATATATTCTTTGTCATAGCCTTTTCCATTATGGTTTGTCACAGGATATTGAATATAGTTCCCTGTGCTATACAGTAGGACCTTGTTGTTTATCCATTCTATATATAATAGTTTGCATCTGTTAATCCCAAATTAATCATTCCCCCTTGGCAACCACAAGACTGTTCGCTGTATCTGTGAGTCTGTTTTTGTTTCGTTGATATGTTGATTTGTGTTAGATTCCACATATAAGTGATATCATCAATGTATCTTTTTGGGGGAACACAATTCAAACCTTAATAACCATCTTTTCTTTACCATGGCATTGAGGTACATGAAAGAGGGTAATTGCTTACCTGACCATGAGTCACTGTGTTTTGTATCTTGCTGATCTCTGCCGAGGGATGGCTGTTCTGAGCTTCTCCTGGAACTGAGTGCTCAAGTACAACTTTTCCTATTCTTGTTCTAATAGTACCAGAGCTGAAGTGTGATACTGGTGTAACCCATCCCCCATTCTCTTCCGCTTGGTTAAGACTGAACTAATTTCTAATTTGCAGACTAATTTCTCAATCCCATCTCCATCATCAGGGACTGAGGGCAGTCAGGGGAGCTGACTTCTGGCTTTCCTTTTCCCTGAACATGATGAGCCATTGAGATTACATTACTGTTACTTCTCGTAGGTAAGGAGAATGTGTAAAGCAGCCTCTTTCAGCTTTCTTTACATCTAACCCCTTTAATTCTACAAAGTCATGAGGAAGGTAAGGTAGGAGAAGAAAATAATAAAAGACTCTGATATCTGCTTTCTTTTTCTACCTCTGTCTTCCAAAATTTTCCCACAATCCCATGGACTGAAAGGGGTGGGCCTTTTCCACTATGTATCAAATGGGCCTTCTACCTTACGTCAATAAACCTTGTTTCCACATCATCATGGAAGAAGGCATATGCGCTTTTCATTTTGGAAGGAACCCTATGATTTGAGTCCTCCTGACATGGGTTTAATATAGGAGATTTAAGATGTCTTTGAATTGGGAATAACCAAATAGATTGGTTTAACACTCTTCCCCCGCAAATCATCTTATGTGCTTATAGCTTGCATTGCAGTGTATACATTCAGAGAATAGGGGTTGGAATGAGACTTTCTGGGTTCAAATTCCAGTTCTACCACTTACTGTTGAAATTGGGAAAGTTACTTAATCTCAACAAGTCTCTTTTTCCTGGTCTTGAAAATAAGAATAATAACAATACGTCCCCTGAGGGTTATTGTGAAGATGAAAAGAAGTAATAGAGTTCCAGAAGCACCTGATACATAGTGCTTGCCCAGTAAACATTGGCTGATATTACTAGTAGCATTTATTTGGCATTACCCACTTGGCCATTTTGCTATACCTTTTACTTTTTTATTTCCAGCGCACTGTAGTCCTCTCTATAAGGCATTTTATCTGATAAGACATTGCCTTTCACACAACAGTTTCTATCCTCAGTTTTAACCCAGACACATTTCACTCTTGGATCACAAATTGCTGATATGTCCGTGGAAGGTTGCAGTCCCTCAGCACGTGGTAGAGGTCTTATTAAGAACCCTTGATCCAGTGTTGAATCACTCCATGCCCAAGCTTAACCATGAACTTTCTAAGCCAAAGAGGAAAGGTTGGCCTCTTCAATGCTAAAACAGACATAACATAATTTACTTAAGTTTTTTTGTTTTATTTTGAAGTAGTGCTTTTCTTTGTATTCTGAATACATAGAAAAGATGACATTGGAGGACAGTTTTCATCTTTCTGTGTGATGTATGTATCAATTTAAAATAAATATAGTAGAAAATTTTATGAAACAAATCTTCTTCCTGGTGGAAAGAAGATACTTTGATGTCTGATTTCTAATTCACATTTTTATATGGAAACCCCCCGATGATTTATTGATCTTGAGAATAGAAGCTCAACTGAGAGAGAAAGTTCTATAAGGACAGGAGGCTGCCATAGCCACATTTATATTTAACATATTACTTTTTACAAAGGACTTTTACTTTATTAGTACCATTATGTGGGACTCTACCTCGCAGATATTCCTGCAGCATATTTTGAAGAGTAATAGAACCTAGTCTGTGAGAGCTCTTTATCTACCTCTGTGCTATTAAATGCTTATTGAAATGTAGCCAAGACTACTAGTTTTCTTACTGGAAATTATAGTGTTTGGAAATTATTGAAGTGAGAATTAGTGAGGTTCTGCTCTATTTAACCCAAGTTTTCCCTACTACAGCTTAAAAGCCATTAGTTCTTGTTCTGTCCTTTTGACTAATGAGAATAATTGATTCCTGTCTTTGTTTTACATTATTCATTTATGTATTTTTGTCCATTAAGCTTTCCCTTTTAAAGTAGTGTTTTCAAGAAATGCCATATAGATGACCTGTGAGTAGAGATTCCTGGTTATACTAATATGAAAAGGTGAGTAACCTCATTTCTGGGTCATTAAACCAATTGGTGGATTTGGAATTAAACAGACAGATCTTTTCCATCTCTAACTTTAGCATGTCTATCAGATTGGAGTAAAATACTTTGCTTAATGCTTTTTATTTCCCTATTTACCCACTAATTACTTGAGTCTGTTCTTTATAGAATTTTAGAGCAGGAAGTATCATTTGAAAGCATGAAGTTCGATTTCATCATTTCATAGATGGCCCAGGATGGTTAAGTTCTTTCCAGCCCCAGGCTTTCTCATATACCTGTAACACCGTCTTACCCATCAGGTCTTAGCTGAAAGCTTAAGTGTTAAATGTCACCACTTTAAAGAGACCTTCTCTGACTCTCCTGAGAAGGCTTTTTCCTTCCTTCCCCTATCACTGTACCTCCTTGATTTTCTTCCCAGTACTTACTATATGAGTCATGATATGTTGTGTACTTATTTATTTTCTGCCTTTTCATGAAAGCAAGGTTGGTGATACCACCAGGAATTGCCAGGTGCCCAGTGCCCAGCAAGGTGCCTGATGCTGTGTAGGCACTTGATATGAGAGCTGGATCAGAACTTTATCTTCTCTCTTTTCTTCTTTAGTTTCACACACACACACACACACACACACACACACCCCTGATATAAACCAGCAATACTGTTTACATAAATTCGTGGTCTTGTGACAGCTATTAGGCTTTTGCAAATATGGTGGCATACTTACGCCACGCAGGAGTTCTTACATTAGTGTTAAGTGCAAGGGACTAATACGATTATGCAGAAATCCTTAGCTGTAGCATCTGGGAAGTGCAGTGTTCATGACTTTTCTCCCAAAAGGGAATGTAGATTTTGAAAGTGGAAAATGCAGGGTAAGCTAAAGACCCAACTTTTGAAACAGTATGTAGACATGCTAAAGTACTGAGTTGAAGCCAGTGATTTTGGAAATTGTTGCCATAAGAAACTATGTTGAACCATAGTCTGCAATTGTAGTGCAATTTAGGGTCATCTGTAGAGTTTCTGAAAACCACTGATGCCTTGCTATACCCCTGGATCCATTGGAATAGAAACTCCAGTGGTGGGTCCTGAGAGTGCATATGTTTAAAAATTGCCACTCGTCATTCTGTTGTGTATCAGAGTTCAGAACAAAATACAGGATGCACTTTGGTCTTGGGTAACCCAATTTGTGTTCAGTGTGTTGAGTATGTCTTTCCAAAAATCGATCAGCCAGTGACTACAGTGAATGCAATATTACTCATTACACTGAAGTTTCTTAACTGAAGATATTTCGTAGATAATTATTGATGGTGTTACTTTAGGCTGCAGTCTATATAACTGGTTATAGAACAGTTCTGAAAATGGTTCTGACATTTTAAATGTGGTCCATCTACATGGTAACTTCGTTGCAGCGATTCCTTTTCCTGGAAATAGGCCAATTGTGCCTTCATGTAGATTTGTAGCCTCTCTCTGCCCACTCACCATATGGATTCCTTCTTCTGTTTTAAGTCAGAGTTCAGGGCTTGTCTCCTTCAGAAATCTTTCTATAAACAGCTCCTCTATCCTCCTGTAGCATACAGTTGGTCCAACCGATCCTGGTTCACCTTTGTAAACCACTATGTCTTAGGCACGTACTCCTGTGAGTGGCCTATTGGTTACAATGTCACCTTACTAGCCATTCAGCAACTTTTAAACATGAATTACAAGGATGCAAAGACCTGATGACTGTCCAGTCAATATTTGTTGACTAAATGAGTAGCCAGGCCTTTCCTTCCATGCAAGCATTCTTATGAGCGCAAGTTTAAAGAAAAAGTGGGGGGAGGTCATTGGCAGTTTGTTCCTGTGAAATAAAAATGAAATAGAGTTTTTCTTTTTCTTGTGGCTGATTTCCTTTAACAGGTTTCTTCACCAACTGGCTAGTGTCCAACTTTGTCAGAGCTGAAACACCAGACAGCTAGAAAAGAGGTTCTCAGTTGATAAATATTTGATTTACAAGGTATTGAGAGGTTTAAAGAAATGGAAGGGAGTTTGCCGAATGGGAGTCGTGTTTAATACAGTGAGGAAGATCCCCAATAACGAGGTCTGTTTTTCCTTGCAACGGCCAGTGGGTACCTAACTTTATCACCCTGGTTGCACTACAGATTGTTCTGGGTTGAGAGGATGACTAAACAAAACGAGGAAGACTGATACGCTCTGGTTCCACAACATAAATACAGCTGAAGGGAATATTCTTAGATTTTTCTTTTCTTCTTTGCTATAACCTGTGATAAATATTATATGTCTCAGCAGCATAGGGAAAAAATGATTGATCCTTTCTCAGTGATATAGATATGTGGCTGTGTGTGTTATATGCAGAATGAATGATTGAGAGAGAATGGGAGAGAGGGGTGAAGAGAGAAATGCAAGGCACTATGTATAGAATTGCCAATAGCAATCTATCAAAGACATGTCAGGAGTGCTCAAATAGATAGTGAATTTTATCTCTAATTTAATCATTTGCTGCTTTTCTATTGTCAAAGTTTTCTTTTCTTTCAAAATTTTACTTCTCACTACCCCCCCCACCCCCAAGTTTCAAAGAAATAGGAACATTTTGGAAAAAATAATAAACTGATTGAATGAAATGCTTAAGAGAATAATGTGCTGCCATTTATATATGCTGTGAATCTTACATACAAAGATAATTCTACAGATCTGGCACTGCATTTTAAGAGCATTGCACTTTAAATAGCTTTTTTCCCCATCAGATTTAGTGCAGACCTTTCATTCTCAATGGGGATGATATTGCCCCCAAAGGAACAAAACTTGGTTCGGCCAGGGTGGGACGGGGGAAAAATTATTGGATTTCATAGTTTATGACCCTCCAAAGGGCTATAGTACATAAATAGATATACAGTATTTCTGTCATTTGTCTTAATCTCGCCTTTACTGAAATTTTTTCTTTGCTGAATGTATTAATTTGGAAGATCTTTAACCAGGTAATTTTATAAGACCTGTGCTTTGTTGGAAACTTGGTGTCAAGGCTAACAGCTGAACAAAAAAGAGTTTGAGTCGGTTAGCAGGTGTAAATCCAAATTCTTCATCAATTACTTAGCTATGTTCGTCTTCTCAAACTGTTGGAGAGAGTAGGTGTATGGGTGGGAGAGGTTTACTGCAATTTCCGGGACAATGTGCGAACCTTTGATCATGAATACTATATATCTCTTGAAGGGTTGGTAGCTAATATGCTTGGGACTGTTTATTCAAGCAGTGGAGATCGGTTTATGAGTTTTCGCCAGGACGTTTCAGATCTCTTCCCCCACCCCTCCACCTCCCCACAGTGTGAACATGATGTGGTACTTCATTATAACTCTCAGAGTTCTCTGCACTGACCCTCCAGCAATTCATCAGTTATAGTTCACATTTTCCTGCCTGCCACTGGTTCCCACAGAGGTTTCCATTCATGTATTTCTGCTCTGGCAGTCCATGAGTCCCTATATTCACCTATCTGTCTTTCCAGTCTTGGGGGCAGTGGTTTGCCTTCTGTCCTCTCTAATGGATCCAAGAGGAGTTGTTGATTTTTCAGGTTGTGTAGCTTTTTACCTTTTGTTAGGATGGAGTGGTGACTTCCAAGCTCCTTACCAGAGGGACTGGAAACAGGAAGTCAGTGAAGCCTTGTAAAGAGTCTTCTTTTGTTCACTCTTGTTACATGTCTTTATCCTGTCTTCGCATCTTAATTGTATATTCCAAAAGGGTAGAGATCACGTAGAACTATAAAGCGTTAGAGAAAGAGAAAGGGAATTTCAACAAGCGAAAATCACTTGTTCCTTCATTCATTTATTCACCAAATATATGTATATATTTTTTGTGCACATATCACATAGCAAGCACTGTGTTGAAATTTGGGAGTTACAAATATGAGTTAATCATCAATTAATCGTGTTTTTAGAGAACTTAAGTCCAGTAACAGGAATAACACATTTCCCATGCCTTATAATTTCCTCAAAAAAAAAAAACACCCAATTTTTAATGGCTGCATTTTGTATGAATATACTATCATTTATTCAATTATTCTCTTATCATCGGACTTTTAAATTTCTTGTTATAAACAATACTGTAAGGAACACCTTATACATAAAAAGCAATTCATAAATCGCTATTTCTAGCATAAATTTATGGACATCGGATTACTAGGCTCAGAAGTATGAATTCTTTAGAATGTCTTGATTTTAATGCTCTTTTTTTATATTGCTCTCCAGCAAATTTTTACCAGTCTGCATTCCTGGTAGTCATGTGTGACTGTGACTATCTCACTATACCCTCACTGGCGTTGAGTATTATTATTGTGAAAAGCTTAATTATTTAATAAAAAAGATTTAAAAATATATACTTAAAGCCCAGACTGATTGCAGCCGTTTCTGCTTTTCAAAGGAGGTGGCATAATTCAAAATAATGGGAAAACAAATATCTCAACCATTCCATTCTTTTCAGAGAATCTTTTGAAGTGGACGGAAGGTCAAGGCAGGAGCTTTCAAAGTCTTGTTGGTTCAGTTTTTCTGTGCAGAGGGTGAGACACAGAAGAGAGATTTATTATTCAGGGGAAAATATCAGTGTCCCAGAATGCCTGAGCCAAGTAGGGTGTGAAAAACTACAGGAAAAAAATGACGGATGTTGCGTTTTGATGTGTAGGTAGGAGATTCAGGGCAGAGGTGGGGGCATGGGCGGGGCTGAGTCCCGGGACAGGTATTCAGAAAACAGAGGAGGCAGGACAGCCCTTAAAATAAGTAGGGCTTAGAGAAATCGGACTCGTAACCTTTCTGCCACCATAAGCCTTTGGTAAATCTGTTCTTGTATGAAAATTAAGGAAAGGGGATATGGTCCATGTTTGTGGCACGTTGTTTACCAAAAAAAGGACAGCATTATGAAATAACAAGATGCTCCATCCACGCGTGCAACTCATTCAGCCAAAGTGAAATAAGACGTGAAAAGAATTATAAGTGATTCTGAAGAATTCCAAAGGCATTAGGAAGGATTTAGGCTTTCCCCTGTGAAGACTAAATTGGGTTATATGTCATTGATGTTTAAAGTTGGATGTTTTAAATTAGTTATGAGGCTGAACATTTTTTCATATGGGTTTTAATTTTTTTTTGGCTGTTCAATTTTTCTTCTGTGAATTGACTGCTCAGATCCTATGCCACTGGCATTCACAATTTACATAAAAATATTGTAACTGGGCTATATGGGAATAAGACAAAGCAAACTTCTCTCATGTCAAGACCAGGATAGGCTTTATAGTGATAAATAATATTTGTCAATATACTGGCTAGATATTCTTCCTTGAGGACGAGGGCTAACAAATGTCTATACCATTATGGGCCTCCAACAATTATTTGTTGTGTGTCTAAGAATGCTAGTTTGACTCTGCTGAATGCCTGTTGCTAGAGGAAGGCTAGGAATATCTCACTCATATTCCAATAGCAACAAGAAATTCCTTCTCTACCACTCCTCCTCAAAACATTGTCTCAATTTCAAAATGGTCATGAGGGTTCAGAGATAAAATGAACATTTTCTCAGCAGGCTGAGTTATAATGTGCATTTTTCTAGAGAGCAGGAGTGGAGGAAAAAACACTGCCAGTGCCTTAAGACAATGCTTGGGACCGGGTTTAATGGCATACTAAAGTTTGGAACCTGGGTTATGGAGACCATCAGACTCTACCCAGGAACGCCCAGTTTTGGAGCTAACTGCCAGACTACTTTGTTGATCTCTTTTTTCCATGCTAATGAGGTGTTCAGTTTTCAGTAAAGTATACTTCACAAAAAAGAAATCCAAAGGTGACTTTGTTTTGCTTCCGATTTGAACACTATCAGAATGTCCATTAAAAAAAAGTCAATCTCAAAAGGGCTTATCATCATAAGAGCAATATTTTAAAAGTGATAAACTTCAAAAGTAGGATGGGATTCTGTTTGTTTTCCTGCTGGGATAAACAGTATCTCCCAGGATCTTCCTTTGGGAATCCTTGTCAGAGGATGAAAAGAACAAGGTTAATGTAGGCAGCGCCAGCTCCTATTCCCTGCGGGGTGGGGGGGAAAAAAGAAACAAAAACAAATAAACCAAAAAAAAAAAAAGTTACCTCTACCAGTAGTTTGCCATGTGGATATAGTAAAATTTTACTTGACCTGCTGTTAATTGATCACTGTAAAAAGAAAATAGATTTATTTTTAAAACTTATTTAATCAACACATTTTGTTAATTTTCTGCTTAAATGGGAGAAGGCTGATGGAGAAAAATATTGAGATCAAAATCCCTTTGGGCCCACATCATTGATAAATTGATTATGATGCTAATCAAACCCCCAAGCTGGAGAGCAGGAAACCTGGGGACAAGTGTATTAGGTTTACTTAAGTAAACCTAGGTCTTGGAATTGCAGTGGCATTGCTTATAGCTATAACTTATTCTAAGGAGCAGAACAGAGCTGGCAACCTGATTCAAATTGTCTTGCTGTCTCTAAGGAAATCCTGATCTTGTATTCCCTGGGTTTGTGAGAGCAGAACAAATCTTGCCTCTAGTAGATGGGGACAGATTCAAAAGTGCCAATTGCACCTGAAAACAATAAAATGGACTTCCTTCATCAACTTAACCCTAAAGAAACTGAAATGTAGATTCAGAGTTCATGGTTAACCCTGATACAGACCTGGCTGTGGGAATGATGTAGGGGGTTTGTCTCCCCACAGATTATCTCAGATTGTGGTCTGGAATTTTCTTCTTACAGGTGTCTTAACTCCCACTGTCTTCTCTGTATTAGACTCTGATTTACAAATGACAGAAAACCCAATTCAAATTGGCTTAAGCATAAAAAAAAGAAGACAGTATTGGCTTGGGAATGGCAATATGTCAGGCCAAATCTAACTGCAGATTGCCTTGATCCAGGGGCTAAAATGATACCACCAGAACCAATTCAGCCATCATCTCTTCATTCTGCCTTCTTTAGTGGCTTCATTCCCAGTTCTGTGTGGAAGCAAGTGGGAAACTTGGAGCTCCAACCCAGCATCCTTCAAGTTCACATCTCATGGGGAAATAGAACTCCATTCACTAGATAGTCCAGATGCAAGCTGGAACTGACTCCCATCAGCCCCGAGGTCATAAGCTCACCCCCAAATGAATCACTGTGGCCAGGAGGATGGAATTTTCTTCTCGTGCAGTCTGAGTCAGATACTCATTGCTGGGATAGGGTGGTGGTGTCCACTACGCCAGAATTTCATATTAGAAGAGTGGAGAAAGGAGGTTAAGCAAAGGAAATGGAGGATGCGTTGATACCCCAAAGAGGCAGTGGATGCTGCATGGCCAAAAGACCACAAAGTCCAGTATGTGGTTCTGCATGCTTACTGGTGAGATTGCAAAGCCCACCTCCCTCCAAAGACAGACATAGATTTAATTGGAATAGGAATTAGCACAGTAAGCTTTTCGTTGAAAGACCCAGTGTCCCATGCCTCATGGAAGCCACTGCAAGACAGTCACCTTTTCTTGCTAGCCCCTTGGAAAATAGAAATTTCACCTCTAAGAAATAGGCTGCTGATCTCGAAAGAAGTGAATGTATGAAGCGCTATCATTTCTTGTCATACATTTTTCTTTTTTGTTTAAAAATAAAGCATGAAAGTTGAGGGCCTGGTATCAGCTTACTGGGATGTTGTTTACTGGGGAGAGTTATCCAGGTTTCAGAGTCAGAGTTGGATCTGAGATAAATGTGATACTACCATAAAGATATTTTCAGACACAAGGAACACCATTAATCTGGTACCAATATCAGTAAACAGTTGAAGTTTCTTAAGGCCTTTTCTTGGTCTTCTTTGTGTGATACAGTTTCTCTAAAGGAGATCATCCACTTCAAATGCAGTCATAGGTTGGTAGATACTACTCACATCTTTCACCAGATGAGATTCATTTCCTAGACCCAAACTATAATTCAATTCTTACTGGCATCTCGAACCCATTATATTTAGTATCGAACTCATTATCTCTAGTCTTGTTCTACTGACTGTGTTCTCTGTCTCAGTTTATCATATCATCATCATCAACCCAGTCATCCAAGCCATAAACTTCCCTCTGCCTATTGACTTCCTTGCATCTCTCAAACCATCTTTTATAGGATCCCCACTTGGGTATTTGTCTACATTCAAACAACATTTCATATGTCTAAATTTCAAACCCATTATGTGCCAGGTCTGTTTTAGGTGTTGAGGATACCACAGTAAACAAAACAAAAGTTCTTCTCTTATAAAGACTATATTTTAGTGGGAAGAGAGAAACAATACCTGAAGAAATATAAATAAAATGGGGAAGGGATAGAGGGAGAGCTGAGAGTAGGGAATTGCTATTTTCTATAGGGCAGTAGCAGAAAGTTTCCTTAATAAAATAGTATTTGACCAAAGGGAGTTTACGGAAGTGAAGGAGCCAGCAGTGTGGATATTGGGGTAAAATGAGATGAAGTTTATGGAATAGCAGAAAATACAGAGGTGAGAGTGTGTGCGAAGAATAACAGGGGGTTCCTTGTAGCTGGAGTGGAGGAAGCAAGGGGCATAATGGGAGAAGGTGAGGCCAGAGGGGATGGTGGGGGTAGGGTGGGGTCAATCGGGGAGGGCAGTGTAAGGTTTTGGCTTTTATGGAGTGAGATGAGAAGCCATTGGAGAGTTTCAGGTTAAAGAATGGGTTAATGCCATCCTAAAAAGAATCGTATTAAATCTAGGTGGAAAACAGACTATAATTTTAAAGTTGTTATGGACTGAATGGTATCCCCCCAAATTCATATGCTGAAGCCCTAACCCCCAGTGTGAATGTGTTTGGAGATAAGGCCTTCAAGGAGGTAATTAAGATTGAATGAGGTCATAATATTGGGGTACTAAGGACTAGTGTTCTTGTGAGAAGGGGAAAAGACACCAGATATCTCTCTCTCTCTCTCTCTCTCTCTCACTCTCGCTCTCGCTCTCTCGCTCTCTCTCTCTCTCCCCCGACAGGGGCACAGGGGAAAGGCTATATGAGGAAACAGCAAGAAGGCAGCCATCAACAAACTGAAAAGAGAGGCCTCTCCAGAAGTCAACCCCGATGCCACCTTGATCTTGGACCTCTAGCATATAGAACCGTAAGAAAATGTATTTCTGTGATTTAAGCCACCCAGTGTGTGGTATTCTGTTATGGTAGCCCTAGCAGGTTGATACAAGGGTAACATCTGCTATTACAACAAAGGGAAGAAGTGGCAGACATGTCAGATGTTGCTGATGTTTCAGTGAAGTTGAAATGGACAATGATTGGCAATTTGGAAAACCCTGGTGACCCTGATATGGCTGTTTCATTGGATCAGAGTGAGCTGAAGAGAGAATGGGAAAAGGGGAAGTAAAGACCAAACATGGACACATTTTAGAAGAGTTGGAATATAAAAAGGAAGAGTGAAATGGAGTAGTAACTCGAGGGTGGCTGTTGGGAACATGAGAGGGGTCCTTTAAGATGAGAGATCCTAAAACAGGTTTTACATTGATAGGAACAATCCAGTAGAGAAAGAAAAAAAATGTGATGATCTGTAAGAGTGGGGGAGAATTGTTGAGTGGCCCTAGGAGATAAGATCTGTGTTCAAGTGTGGACCTTGGTCTTAAATAGGAACACAGACAGTTCATCCACTGTACCAGGAAAAGGTAGGGTAAATGGGTACTTATGCAAGTCAGTCAGTAGGCATGACTGTAGAAGAATGTGGGCACTCTTTTCTGATGGCTTCTACATTATCAGCAACACAGGAAGCAGGGTCATCAGCTTTGTGCAAGGACCAGGAGAAAGGTATAAAGGGTTGAGGAGAGATGAGAAGGTGTGAAAGAGTCTTCTAGAAGATGCGGGGAGGGGTGTGAATACAGTCAGCAAATGTAGAATTGTTGCTTGACCTCCACGATTATGGGTTTAGAGTGAGATAGAAGAACTAAGGGCTTTTCTTCAGCCTTGTTCAGCTTTGAGGTTCTAGGTGCAGAGGAGACAGAGTTGGTTTAACCAGCACTGGGGTTTTGCAAGGTCTGTCAATCAGGCTACAGTCAGAAGACAGGAACCACATCAGGAACTGGAACAGGAAACATTTAATATAAACAATACCTAGGCGAACCGTGGCTAACTATTAAAGGGGTAAGAATAACTCTAAAGTATGCAGAGTTTGCCACTGAAGAGTGGCTTCCAGGTCTCAGGCTGAAGAAAGGTGAACACAGAAGGAATCTGGAAACCTGGAGGAGGGCCACCCAAGACTGAGGAGTGGTGTGCTGAAGAGTGGTGCTGACCAGTGAACGGTGCCACCATGCTGGATGCTGCTGGGATGTCCAGGAGCCAATCCGCTTGTGTCATGAAGTAAACACGACACCAGAAGTGCCTTCTTCCTCCTCCAGCCTCGCACGCACCCTCCAGGGCCCTCGATTGGCAGGGCCTGTCTTGGAGCAGCAGGTAAAGAAGAAATGAAGTCTGCAGAATCCAGCTCCCACATCATAGAGCAGGGCAACCAAGGATGGGTTTGGACTGAAAGGCAGGAACAGTAACTGGGCCAACCAGGTGAGCCCAAGGGAAAGGGAGAGGGGGCAAGAAAGTGGAGGCTGTTTGCCAGAGAGGGATTATAATAATGAATCATGGAATCTTACCAGAGAAATGAGGGAGGAGAGGAAAAAGGAGGTGAGGGGCAGTAGAAGGAAGTAGGATTCGGGGTCACCATGTACTGCAGTTCATGTGAATGACAGTCTCTAGAAGTCTGCAGAGCATGACCTGCTCCACTGTTTGCCAAGGCCCTGGAAGGCACCACGGGACTCAGTGGGACCAAAGAGAGAGTGGAGGAAGGTTTTAGGCACGAGCAAATCTGGTCTTGCTCTGCCACTTTCCAACATCTCCGTAAAGCTCTACTAGACTGATCCAGTTGAAGAAAGTCAGCCGATAAACTAATTTCTAAGATCTTTCCATTTACTCTAAGGAACATGGAGAAGGTCAGTGTCCACCCAAACTGTTATTCAACATTGCAAAACTCAGGACTCTTTCAGTGCATTTCTCCTTTATTTTCTAAGCCAAGACAAAACCAAGAGCTTTAGTTCCAGTAATTGTATAACCAAGCCATGAAGTATTAGATGTTTTCCAAACCCCGTGAAGAATCTCATCTTCCGCTGCACCTTCATTTCCTCCACGTCTCCCTGTACCCGCCCTCTTTAGAATCACTGACCTAAACATAATTGTCTAATAGGGGAATTTCAGCTATCTGTTAGAAGCCACCCAGGAAGAAATCTCAGGCTCGAAGCGTTTTACCCCTAAAAATCATAGTAGTAACTGACTGCCGACTCTGCCTGTGGTAATTATAACCTGTCAGAGTTCACAGGTGCTTGCATATCACAAGGATGCGTGAATCACAGAAGTCTCACATTTCTTAGTAGGGGCCCACCCTCCAGCAATATTTTGACAAAAGGACAGCTTTCAGGAAGGTATAGGATCTTATTTAAGTGAAAAAATAAGTAATAATAATAATAGTCATTTTTCACTCTAGGACCATAAACGAGGCTGAAATGAATGAATTTGAAGAGTCAGGAACACTGCTGATGGTGCTAGGTCAAGTTTGGTTTGGAGCTGTTTATTGACTCGGCATTAGCAGACCCCAGACTCATGGGGCAACAAGTGGTGTGGTCTTAATTTCTTTATCTGCCTTTAAAAAAAAAAAAAAACCCTACTCATCCAGATCTCTTAAGGGTAAGCTGCCTCCTTTTTTTTTTTCTTGGCAGCACCACATGGCATGCAGGATCCTAGTTCCCTGACCAGGGATTGAACCCGTGTCCCCTGTAGTGGAAGTTCAGAGTCTTAACCACTGGACCGCCAGGGAAGTCCCTTGCTGCCTCTTTTTAATCTACCTATGCAGTATGAAATTCAGAACGAATAACACCACCGTCCAATAAAGGTGGGCTTTTAAAGGAGAACTGGAGAGTGATACACAGGGTTTCCTAATCACTACACCTAATTGCAAAGAGGGGTGAAGAATTTTTCATGAGTATCTGAACTATAATTAAGTACAAATAATCAACTATGAACTTTTTGTTATTTCAGCAGTGTGTTCTGAGACTACCACAATTTTCCCAGGAGGACGTAGATTACTGTTTGTGGTAAATCAAATGTGTATGAAAAAAACCCGGCATACAACCAAGTGGGAAATCAGGGAGATAAGACTCCAAGAAAGTAGTTCTAAGAATTCCTGAGTCAGGAAGAGGTAGGAGACATTTTAGAGGCTAAATGGAGAAGAAGTAAATAAAAAGAAAAACCCAAATAAACGTGAAATGGAGGAAAGGGCAGGTGGGGAGGCACGACTAAAAGGCAGGTATAGGGATCATATCTCTAACCAGCTGGGGAGAAGATCAATCAAAAGCAATCACTTTGGGCTTCCCTGGTGGCACAGTGGTTGAGAGTCCACCTGCCGATGCAGGGGACACGGGTTCATGCCCCAGTCCGGGAAGATCCCACATGCCACGGAGCGGCTGGGCCCGTGAGCCATGGCCGCTGAGCCTGCGCATCCGGAGCCTGTGCTCCGCAATGGGAGAGGCCACAACACTGAGAGGCCCGCGTACCGCAAAAAAAAAAAAAAAAAAAAAAAAAGCAATCATTTCCCAACCTAGACTTCATTAGAAAATTCTTCACTCCATGGGGACAAATTCAGCTTCTAATTTTTTTTACCCACAGCAATTGATTACTGGATGAGCAAGGTACACGCAGAGTAGGATTTCTTATTTTGTGGGAGTAAAGATTCTAGAAGGAAGGCTTTTTATTGGGGGGTGAATATGGAAAGTGGAAAAGTGTTCTTGCCCTTCTAAGGTCAGGGGGTTCATTCATTTTTCTTTAATTTCACATTTCTTTGGCATATCCTAGGTGTTTGGCAAAAACACTTTTTCACAATTGTGAGCCAGACCAATAACTTCGCTCCTTTAATGGTACTTATATTTTGGCTAAAGAGAAAGACAATATACACATAAGTAATCAAGATAATATCAGGCAATTATATCCCCCTGTGAAGAAATTACAGCAGAATGGTGGGATAGAGTATCTGTTTTCTTGCATAGAATGAATTATTAGACACTTTTATCTTTCCTCCCTCCCTCTCTCCTGCTGTCCTTTTCTTCCTCCTTTTCATTCTTCACACATTTTATTAAGCCTGTATTATGTGTCAGGCTTATCTGGTTCATATTTTTATACTCCCTAACCCTCACCCAAGATAGTGTTTCACACCTAATAGGCACTCTGAAAGTTGTTTGAAAGATTTAGTTATTCACAGACTTCGATTTTAGTAAATGAAGAACATAAGATGTCAAAAGACAGGAAAGACAAAAACTAAGCATAATTAACACAGAAACAGGTTAAAATTAGATGACAGTGAGCCTTATTGGCACAAATAATGACTATATCAATATGGCACTTGAAATAGCAGGACGGCATCATTTATTCTCACTTTTGTGTCTCATCTGTCTTATGAATTCGGAGAAGGCAAGGCATTTTGCCAAATTTAGAAGCAATTCAAATTTTACGTATTAAGAGTTTCTACAGAAACTTGTGTATGTCTGTATTTGATTGCTGGCAGGTTAAAACTTTCCTAGTTAAAAGAAAATCAGTTCTTAAAACAATGAGAATGGGAGGGAGGGAGGGAGACAGAGAGACAGTGACAGAGAGACAGAGAGAGAGCGAGAAACCCAATGTGCACAGTTAATTGTAAATAATCAGAATCAGATGGTCTGACCTCTTCTTAAGAGACAGAAGAGAAAACAAAGGGAAAACAGTGATGAGCAGAATGCATTTTGGAGGTCGTTGCCTTTCATCACAGAGCCTTCGTATGTTGGGTGACTAACAAGTTTAGGCTGATTTCCCCTGGTAAAGTAGCTTTGGATGACACAAGCCAAACATTTTTCCTCTTAATTCTCCTGGTAATAGCAATTTATCTTTTTCAAGCAGTATGAGAATGGAGGAAGGCACACGAATGCAGATGCCAGACCTTTCTTCCCACCTCATATGTAAATGTTATAATAGGATTTACCTGACTTAGCAGTACAGTAGAGTGAAGGCACCCAGAATTCATTTTGATTCCTACTCCTGCTCACAAAGGCTCCATAGGCCTGTAGAAAAGATCAGCATTAAGCAGAAAAAGTCACAGCCCCACTAACACTTTTAGGAAGTGTGGGTTTACCGTAACATACAAACCAATCCGAAATCTAAGTCAGAAAGTTATGGGTGTCTAAGGGTGGAAGAGGCTGATACACAACTGACGTAGGCGGATAGATGTTGCAATTGGTATTATGTTGCATTTCAACATTTTTGCATAAATTCCCTCAACCTAAGGCATATAAACACATATTCATGAAAGAACCCACATGACTATTTTCAGGCGATTACATAAAATATTTATGTCCCGCTGTCCTCCTAACCAATTACTTTCCCTAAGGAAAAAAATATAAAAAGTATGAAATGTGATTTAAAAATTTACCTTGTAACAAATAACTGGCAATTAACTCATTCACATCCACATTTCTTTGTTCTCAGTTACAGCTGGGATGTATTGTAAAATAACTATCACTTTTGAACTTTTCAAACTGGAATCTACCATATCAATGGTGGCAGGCAACTCAAAACACAATGTAGATTTTGTATCAATCAGAATGTCAAATGATCTCATTAGAGTTTCAGGTCTATATGTGGGTGAATTTCAACTACTCCGCGTTTCCTGCCTGAAAGTTTAGCAAAGATTAAGTCATTTACCAGCGACAGTTGCAGAGGCAGCTGAGTAGAAGCTTTGATGAAATGTGTCAATCATTTTCCAGCAACTCTGCCTTTGACAGTCAGCTACTGGGAGTAACCGCTGTCACTAAGCTACACCAATGTGGCTGGAGTTCTTTTGACAGAATATTTCTTCTCTACATTTTTGCCTTTAACTTGTTTGTGAACCCTTTACTTCTACGATTGTTTTTACCCTTAAAATTAACTTTCTGACGATCATACCCTGGAATTCCTTTTTGAAAAAAAAATTGGGGGGAATAATAAATTGAAGGGATGAGATTTAGAAGTTGTGTGAAGAAACAGCATAGGGCTTCCCTGGTGGTGCAGTGGTTGAGAGTCTGCCTGCCGATGTGGGGGACGTGGGTTCGTGCCCCAGTCCAGGAGGATCCCGCATGCCGCAGAGCGGCTGGGCCCGTGAGCCATGGGCGCTGGGCCTGCGCGTCTGGAGCCTGTGCTCCGCAACGGGAGAGGCTGCAGCAGTGAGAGGCCTGCGTACCGCAAAAAAAACAAAAACAAAAACAAAAACAAAAAAAACAGCACATAGATAGTACATAATTAAAGAATGAATGTCACCTACTATCCCATTTATATAATATTTTGTTCCCAGTTTTACTTAAGATTAACTACCTACTCTTACTTAGCTTAATTCTCAGAGTCAAATATTGTTTCTGGTCTTGTCCCTCTCATAAGTCTGAAGTAAATCCAGTGTCTGGTGGTGCTGGTATACAGCATAAACTCTAAACATCTGCTTGTGACATAACTATGTAAAGCCAAAAAATCTTGGCCTTCCAAGGGTCTCAGTAACAGATCACTGCAGGAATTATTCCAACTATTTCAGATTCTGAGCTTCCAAAATACTGCACTTCTCTTTCTCTGAGGAATTGGTAGTGATCAGACACTAATAAAATTTGCAGTCTCTGAACATGTACACAAATATCACATAAAATGATAAGCAAATTTAACACACAGAAAAATGAATTTGAAGCAATGACCATCTGTTATAGTGATTTTACCCAATCTTTACATATTTTTTCTTAAACTAAAAGAAGCTACTTTAAATTTATCTTATATAAAAAATCAGCACCAGGTTCATGACTTGTGTTTGAAAGTGTCTCATGGAATTCTTAGCCACACAGCAGTATTTTTAGTTAATAACTCAGTAATAACTGAGTAGACTGACCTTTTATAATGAAATGTATTAGCCTGGGCATTATTACCATAAACCAGAAGATGAGGACATTCTAGTTCAAAACTATCCTCTCAAATTAGCTTAGGTGTGTTTTAAAATTTGAATATTCATTTTAGGATTGTACATGTTGATTTAAGGCATTTGTGAAAAGGCATGTATTAAGGAAAATGAACCAAACAGTAGAAGCATTGTTAAATATTTTCTAAATATAAAGGAACTTTATTTGGGTTTAATTTTTAAAGGAGAATATTTTACTTAAAAAAATTGACAGTTTTGTTGTGAGATCTTGAAAACCTTTAGTAGGTGAATTATCAAGTGGCGTTGATTTGAGGGGGAAAAAGACATGTCAACAGATAATTACAATCAAGTGTGATAAGTGCTATTAGGAGGATTTGTGCCAGGTCCTCTGAGAGGGCTCCTCCCCTTCCATATGGGAATTTTGGCAGTGACAGAATCAGGGTGTGGGTGAATTTGCAGAAGTGATGGCAATCAGGTCAGAGGATTAAAGAACTCTTGAAGTAGGGACTTAAAACAGTCTTTCTTCTGATGGTATATTGACTTTGAAGGAAATAATGTTAAATAAGATAAAAAAAGACATTATTACAATTATCTAAGAACTCACTCTGGCATTCTAATTGAAATTAAAATTCCACCTAAAATTGAATACAGTGATAATGCTTAAAATTTATTCAGTGCTTTGTGCTTTAGAGAGTAATTTCTCCTTGTGTTAGCATTTGCTTAAAAAGGAATTTAATTTTTAATATATTCATTCATATACCATTCATTCATTCAATATATATGCTCTGTGCCGGATACTGTGTCAGGAGTTGATAATTCCAGGAAGAGTAAGACATTGGTCCTGTGTTTACAGGACTGTATGCCACCTAGACTGTGAACATCTTTTTTTTTTTTTGTAACATCTTTATTGGAGCATAATTGCTTTACAATGGCGTGTTAGTTTCTGCTGTATAACAAAGTGAATCAGCTATACATATACATATATCCCCATATCTCCTCCTTCTTGTTTCTTCCTCCCACCCTCCCTGTCCCACTCCTCTAGGTGGTCACAAAGCACCGAGCTGATCTCCCTGTGCTATGCGGGGGCTGCCCACTAGCTATTTCATATTTGGTAGTGTATATATGTCCATGCCACTCTCTCACTTCGTCCCAGCTTACTCTTCCCCCTCCCCGTGTCCTCAAGTCCATCCTCTACGTCTGTGTATTTATTCCTGTCCTGCCCCTAGGTTCTTCAGAATCTTTTTTTTAGATTCCATGTATACGTGTTAGCATACGGTATTTGCTTTTCTCTTTCTGACTTACTTCACTCTGTGTGACAGACTCTAGGTCCATCCACCTCACTACAAATACTCAATTTCATTTCTTTTTATGGCTGAGTAATACTCCATTGTATACATGTACCTCATCTTCTTTATCTATTCATCTGTCGACCGACACTTAGGTGTCTTCCATGTCCTGGCTATTGCAAATAGAGCTGCAATGATCATTGTGGTACATGACTCCTTTTGATTTATGGTTTTCTCAGGGTATACGCTCAGTAGTGGGGTTGCTGGGTCGTATGGTAGTTCTATCTTTAGTTTTTTAAGGAACCTCCATACTGTTCTCCATAGTGGCTGTATCAATTTACATTCCCACCAACAGTGCAAGAGGGTTCCCTTTTCTCCACACCCTCTCCAGCATTTATTGTTTCTAGATTTTTTGAGAATGGCCATTCTGACAGGTGTGAGGTGATAACTCATTGTAGTTTTGATTTGCATTTCTCTAACGATTAGTGATGTTGGGCATCTTTTCATGTGTTTGTTGGCAATCTGTATATCTTCTTTGGAGAAATGTCTATTTAGGTCTTCTGCCCACTTTTGGATTGGGTTGTTTGTTTTTTTCATATTGAGCTGCATGAGCTGCTTGTAAATTTTGGAGATTAATCCTTTGTCCTTTGCTTCAAATGCAAATATGTTCTCCCATCCTGAGGGTTGTCTTTTCGTCTGGTTTATGGTTTCCTTGGCTGTGCAAAAGCTTTTAAGTTTCATTAGGTCCCATTTGTTTATCTTTGTTTTTATTTCCATTTCTCTAGGAGGTGGATCAAAAAGGATATTGCTGTGATTTATGTCATAGAGTGTTCTGCCTATGCTTTCCTCTAAGAGTTTTATAGTGTCTGGCCTTACATTTAGGTCTTAATCCATTGTGAGTTTATTTTTGTGTATGGTGTTAGGGAGTATTCTAATTTCATTCTTTTCCATGTAGCTGTCCAGTTTTCCCAGCACCACTTATTGAAGAGGCTGTCTTTTCTCCATTGTATATTCTTGCCTCCTTTATCAAAAATAAGGTGACCATATGTGTGTGGGTTTATCTCTGGGCTTTCTATCCTGTTCCATTGATCTATATTTCTGTTTTTGTGCCAGTACCATACTGTCTTGATTACTGTAGCTTTGCAGTATAGTCTGAAGTCTGGGAGCCTGATTCCTCCAGCTCCGTTTTTTTTTTTTTTTTTTCTCAAGATTGCTTTGGCTATTCGGGGTCTTTTGTGTTTCCATACAAATTGTGAAATATTTTGTTCTAGTTCCATGAAAAATGCCAGTGGTAGTTTGATAGGGATTGCACTGAATCTGTAGATGGCTTTGGGTAGTATAACCATTTTCCCAAATTAATTCTTCCAATCCAAGGACATGGTATATCTCTACATCTCTTTGTATCATCTTTAATTTCTTCATCAGTGTCTTATAGTTTTCTGCATACAGGTCTTTTGTCTCCTTAGGTAGGTTTATTCCTAGGAATTTTATTCTTTTTGTTGCAATGGTAAATGGTAGTGTTTCCTTAATTTCTCTTTCAGATTTTTCATCATTAGTATATAGGAATGCAAGAGATTTCTGTGCATTAATTTTGTATCCTGCTACCTTACTAAATTCATTGATTAGTCCTAGTAGTTTTCTGGAAGCATCTTTAGGATTCTCTATGTATGTGTCATGTCATCTGAAAACAGTGACAGCTTTACTTCTTCTTTTCCGATTTGAATTCGTTTTACTTCATATTCTTCTCTGATTGCTGTGGCTAAAACTTCCAAATCTATGTTGAATAATAGTAGTGAGAGTGGACAACCTTGTCTTGTTCCTGATCTTAGTGGAAATGGTTTCAGTTTTTCACCATCGAGAACGATGTTGGCTGTGGGTTTGTCATATATGGCCTTTATTATGTTGATGTAAGTTCCCTCTATGCCTACTTTCTGGAGGGTTTTTATCATAAATGCATGTTGAATTTTGTCAAAAGCTTTTTCTGCATCTATTGAGATGATCATGTGGTTTTTCTCCTTTAATTTGTTCATATGGTTTATCACATTGATTGATTTGTGTACATTGAAGAATCCTTGCATTCCTGGGATAAACCCCACTTGATCATGGTGTATGATCCTTTTAATGTGCTGTTGGTTTCTACTTGCTAGTACTTTGTTGAGGATTTTTGCAATATCAGTGATATTGGCCTGTAGTTTCCTTTCTTTGTGACATCTTTGTCTGGTTTTGGAGTCAGGGTTATGGTGGCCTCGTAGAATGGGTTTGGGAGTGTGCCTCCCTCTGCTATATTTTGGAAGAATTTGAGAAGGATAGGTGTTAGCTCTTCTCTAAATGTTTGATAGAGTTCATCTGTGAAGCCATGTGGTCCTGGGCTTTTGTTTGTTGGAAGATTTTTAATCACATAGACTGTGAACATCTTTGAGGGCTAAGGTATTTGTAGCATTTAGGTACTCATGAAATGTTCACTGAATGAAGAAATCAGTGCATGTTTTGATCACTGTGGCAAATGATAAACTCATTCGTGCTGGAGTTAGAAGACCTGATTTTAAGTTTCAGCTTGGATATACTAGTATGATACTGGAAAGTTCACTTAGCCTTTTTCAGTCTCAGTTTCCTCATTGTGGGGTAGAATCATCTCTCTCTTATAAGGTTTTCATGAGGATGGATGTGAAATTGCTTTCTAATCTAAAATGCTGTGCTATTTAGATGTTAGTCATCACTACAAATAAGATTGAAGTATTCTACATTATAGAGCAACATTTAAAGGGAAGTGACTCTATCAGAAGTAAAGCACTATAGCCTTTCCAGAATGGATAAATCAAGCGTGCTGGTCATGGCAGGACACCAGGTACCCTGGGGGAGATACATCAACTATTAGAATCAGACATCAAGACAGAGGCTGTATAGGTGAGCAGACTAAAGGGCACTGGAAGTGTTGTGACTTGTGTGTAGCGCAGATCTTAAAGAGTTGTAACTGAAGGTACAGTGTTCTAAGTCTGACTAACAACAAGGCAAGCTTGCTCCGGGGTCAGTGAATGGTTCCAGCTGTCATCACACGGACATGTGAATTTTGGTTTTGGTATTCTGACAATATTTGGAACTCCACTGAATGGGAGCTAAGGAACTGGATGGGTTTATAGATAAAAGGGTATCATGGATGTTGATAAAAACATGTGAAGACAAAATTAATTGAACTGAGGTGAGGTTCATAGGCTGGATGACAGGGGTCATAATTATGATACTATTACTACCACCACTACCACCAATATGTTGACAGTTTACCAAGCATTCCACCTTATTTCTATTAACAATCATAAAAAGCTTGTAAAGCACTTATTCTCATTTTATTTTACAGATACAAGCATACATTCATATAAGTATATACATGCTCATAAGTGACTTATAAGCATCAAGTGCCATATTGTAAGCAAATTGACTCAGCTCTTATAAATCCAGGTCCCCTGCTAATTCATGTGAGATGCGTGCTTCTTTATGTCAGGACGCCAGGATGTCAGGGTGCAGTACAGCTTGGACTGAGGGAACAGCATTTGCTACAGGATGCTTTGAATTATTTTTTACATATATATGTTTTCTCCCTTATGAAGTGGAAGCTTCTTTTTTAAAATTAATTTTATTGGAGAATAGTTGATTTACAATGTTTATTAGTTTCAGATGTACAGCAGAGCGATTCAGTTATGCATATACATACATTCATTCTTTTTCTGATTCTCTTCCCATATAGGTTATTACAGAATATTGAGTAGAGTTTCCTGTGCTATACATTAGGTCCTTCTTGATTATCTACTTTATAGTAGTGTGTGTATGTTAATCCCAAGTTCCTAATTTATCCCTCCCCACCACGTTTCCCCTTTGGTAACCATAAGTTTGTTTTTCGATGTCTGTGAGTCTATTTCTGTCTTGTAAATAAGTTCATTTATATCCTTTTTAAAAAATTAGATTCCACATGTGAGCGATGTCGTATGATATTTGTCTTTCTCTGTCTGACTTACTTCACTTAATATGATAATCTCTAGGTCCACCCATGTTGCTGCACATGCCATTATTTCATTCTTTTTTATGGCTATATTCCATTGTATATATTCCATTGTATATATGTACCACATCTTCTTTATCCATTCCTCTGTCAATGGACATTTATGTTGCTTCCATGTCTTGGCTGAAGTGGAAACTTCTTGAGAGCAGTAAACATGATCTTACTGTCCTTTTTCAAAGGGCAGTGTGAGTACCTAGTAGATTGGATAAATTAATTTTAGCAATTATTAATATTATACTAATAAGCTATTCCATTCAAATAGTTAGCCATTCTTTCCATCTCTAACACAAATATACCAGTTTCACTACTGAGCCCATTTCTTTTCCATTGGGCTAGATCTCTCTAATATATCCCACAACCAGCACATCATGGCAAGCCTCTTCAGGCAGGGAAGTTCCTAAGCATGGCTCCTTGATGACTTCTTTATCCATGACCATGATCCTTTCTACTATAAACATAGCACATGGCACACCTAATCTGCAATGCATCATCCCTTTTTTTTTCTTGCTTGCTTCTCCATTCTTCAAAATTAATATTTCAAAATAAAACATTCAGCTTAGTAAAGGAAGGAGAGACAAAAGGGGAAACATAATAAGTTGAAGTAGAGTGAATGAAGGAAAACAAATTAAAGAAACGTTGGACTTTAAAACATTGCTTGTATTCAAAATTAATTTGCATGTCTACTTATTCATAGAATGGAAGCTTAGGTGAGACCAGAATATGAGAGAGACACCCATTTTTATTGTTTATGAAGCTGCTTCTGGTAGTGTAGGATCTGTCTGGCTCTCATTGCGTACCAGGTTCTTTCTTTCCTGGCCAGATCTTTTTAGAAACCAGCTAGCAAGGACTTCACAGGGTGGCCAGCTGGAATTGACAGAGCTGGGACCGATGGCTGCAAAAAACCCTTACTCAGCAGTCCTCAACCAGCAGGCTATAACAGAAACATCTTGGGAGCTTTTCTGGCTATCCAGGCCCACTCATCGTCTTGCCAATGAGATATCAGAATGTCTCATGGAGCATGTAAGAGTTGAAAAATCTTCCTGGTTGATTGGACTCCCTCTGCCTATTGTTGGTCTGAAGATTGCTGGCTAGTGGTTAATTTTTTTTTTTTTTTTTGTGGTACGCGGGCCTCTCACTGTTGTGGCCTCTCCCATTGTGGAGCACAGGCTCCGGATGCGCAGGCTCAGCGGCCATGGCTCACGGGCCCAGCCGCTCCATGGCATGTGGGATCTTCCCAGACCAGGGCACGAATCTGTGTCTCCTGCATCGGCAGGTGGACTCTCAACCACTGCGCCACTAGGGAAGCCCTAGTGGTTAATTTTTGAATTCAGTCACTTCTGGATTCAAATCTTGGCTCAGCCACTTGCTAGCTCTGGATAAACTACATACTCTGTGATCATCTTATTCTCTCATTTGGAAAATGCTATTAGTAACTCCTGAAATACTTAGACAAAATAGGCTAAAATATGTGCAAGACCTGTACAGTGAAATTTTTTTTAAAAGACTGATAAGAGAAATTTAAAAAGGCCTAATTAATCAGAAAGTTATATCATATTCATAGATTGGAAGATTTAATATAGTTAAGAGTAATTCTTCACAAATTGATAAACATCAATATATATTCCATACAGAATCAATCTAAAGCCAATAAAAATCTTAGTGTGAGTGTGATTTATAGATAAAATGATGAGCTGATCCCAAAATTTCCAAGGAGATGCAAAGGAGCTGGACTAGACAAAAACAATTTTTGGGCTTCCCTGGTGGCGCAGTGGTTGAGAGTCCGCCTGCTGATGCATGGGACACGGGTTCGTGCCCCGGTCTGGGAGGATCCCTCATGCTGCGGAGCGGCTGGGCCCGTGAGCCATGGCCGCTGAGCCTGTGTGCCCGGAGCCTGTGCTCCGCAATGGGAGAGGCCACAACAGTAAGAGGCCCGTGTACTGCAAGGAAAAAAAAAAAAAAAATATATATATATATATATATATATATATATATATATATATATATTTTGGAAAAGAGAAAAGATGTCGATGATGGAAAAGATGGAAAACTTACACTGTCTGATTTCAAGACCTACTATAAAATCATAGTAGTAAATACCGCATGATATTGGCATAATGATAGACATAGAGATTAATGGAATGGAAGAGTGTTCAATTGATTTTTCACAAAGGTGCCAGGATAATTCAATGAGAAATTGAATTTTTAAATTAATTTTTTTTAAAAAAATGAGCTATATGTATGAAAAAAAAGAATCTCTACCCCTACTTCACAATATACATTAAAATAAACTGGAGATGGATCATAGATCTAAAGACAAGTAATGAAAGTATAAAACATGTAGAAGAAAACATAGAAAAAAACCTTTTTAACATTGGGATAGACAAAGCTTCCTTAGGACACAAAAAGCATACAAGAAAAGAGTTGATACATTAGACTGCACCACATTAAAAGCTTCTGCTCTTCCAAAGACACCATTGAGTAAATGAAAAGGAAAGTAAAAAACTGAGGAAAATACTAGCAATATCTAACAAAGAACTGGAAACCAGAATGGATCAATTACTCCTACAATTCACTAAGAGGCAAACAGCCCTCCAAAATGAGCAAGAGATTTGAACATATACTTTTAAAAAGAAGATGTATAATGTCCAGTAAACACATGAAAAGATGCTGAACAGTATTAGTTGTTAGGGAAATTCAAGTTAAAACCAAAACCAATACAACTTCACACCCACTAGAATGGTTAAAATGAAAAAGACTGACAATAGTTAGTGTTGGTGAAGAAGTGGATCAATGGAAAAAAAAAAACCTCATGTTTTGCTTGAGGACATATAAAATAGTACAATTACTTTGGGAAACAGTTTGACAGTTTCTTATAAAATTAAATATACTCTCATACCTAACAATTCTACTCCTAAGTATACATCCAAGAGAAATGAAAACGTAATGTCCACAGTAAGGTATGTATACAAATGCTCATAGCAGCTTTTTAAATAACAGCCCCAAACTGGAAACGATTCAAATATCTATCCACTGGTGAACGGAAAAGTAAATTGTGTTTTAGCCATAAAATAGGATATTACTCAGCAATAAAACTGAATGAATTGATATAGCAACACTGATGAATCTCAAAATATAATGCTGGGAAAAAGAAATCAGACACAAAAAATTATACACTGTATCATTCCATTTAAGTGAAATTTTAAAACAGGTAAAAAGAATCCATTGTGACAAATCAGATCCGTGGTTACCTGGGTGAGGAAAGAGAGTGCTTGACCCAAAAGGGATTAAAGAGAACAGTTTGAAGTGTTCTGTATTTTGGTTTACATGGTGGTCACATCATATATTCATCTAACAAAACTCATCAAACTTTATGCTGAAAATGAATTCATATTATTGTTTAAAATTGTACCTCAATATAACTGACTTAAAAAAAATCCTGTCATCTGTAATTCCTGTGAGGAAAAAAACTTATACACACATATGCACACAATATAGACATACATATATAATATATGATAATATATATATATAGTACTTAACAAGTGTCTTGCATATAGTAACAAAAAGAATAAATAAATTGTATATTTAATCTACTCTTACTGTTGTCATCAGGAGACTCTGAGTCTTATTGAAAATCAGGGCAATGGTAGAAATATATGGGAGTGTGGACTCATCAGTTAAATGTCAGTCAGAGTGTCTGAAATTTAAGAGGGACTTACATGCCATCTTTTAAAAATACAAATTTAAAAATGTATTGGGATAATCTGAGAGATCATCAGTAGTCTAAGGTTGTGTGCATATAAGAATGAAATACAAAATATAAAATGAAATACAAATGAATGAAATGCAGGAATGTAAGCTATGATCATTATAGAGTGCCAGCAACTTATAGACAAAGACTTTGATTAAAAATAAAAAAAACCCAAAACAACAGGAACAACAATAACAAAGAAAAAAAACCTACACACAAATGAAGAAGATATTTTGTTAGCATATATTTAGGTTCTTCAATGAGAGTTGGTAAATATTGCAAGAGAAAAATTTGCAAGAGAAAGTTTTGTTGTTATTTTAGATGCTTCATTTTGAAGAATCTGGAAGACATACTTTACTGTGGGCATTGGTGCCATATTCATACTAAGAACATGGGTACCATGACATCAGGAACAAACGAACCATCAAAATGAAGTGGAAACTCGGTAGTGAACCAGCAGTGAGAGGCGATGCTGGACACCTCTCTGAGGCAAACTCCAAATGAACTGGAAAGTAACCCAGCCAGAAAAATTAAGTAATGGATTTGTATCATCTTCTGGGTTCTGTACATTTGAGATAGGCTACCAGTGCAATTGTTTTGAATCTGGCAATGGACTTGACTCATATGCCTTTCCAAAGGACTGTGACCTTAAACTTAGGTAAAGAACAAAAAAATATGACATATTTATAGGATGGTTTATAGAAAAAATATTTGTAGTACTAAATTCAATGTTCAACGCAAGTTTTTAGAGCTGATTTTTCTACTTAAAATCTTCTGATCCATCAACCACATACCAACCAACCACAACATAAAAACCAGATGCCGTCTTAGGCTGTAAGATGACTAGTCTGTGCACTGAAATGGCAAGGTAGGGAGTACGGGCTGTAGAGATTTCATTAGGAGGGCTGATTGTGAGTGAAGAACATGAAAACTATCTTGGATAAGAATGAATGAAAAGAGAAGGGTCAAATATTTGAAAATCTGTCAGTAAAAGAGAAAATAAGAATATTTCTTTCCAGCTCTCAAGGCTGGAGACAAAGCCAACGGGTGGAAGTTACAATGTGGGAGATTTGAACTTGAATCATTGTAAAATATGGGTTTTCAGATGTTCTGCCTCTGCTGGAGTATTTCTGGGGGAGAGGGAGAAATCACCACAAGGTAGCTCCATCTCCAATGAATGGCTCTCACTTTAACAGTGAGGAACCATTTCATAGTTAAAAGAGCAGACTCTAGAGTTTGAATTCCATCTGTGCCATGTGCTTCCTACATGACACTGGACACATTGCTTAAGCTTTCTGAGCTCATTTTCTCCGACTTGAGAATGGTACTTTCCTCATAACATTTTTGTGACAGACTAATACACAGATGGTACTTAGCACAGGATCTAGCACTTAGTAAGTGTACATTAAATGTTACTTACTAATGACAATTATTACCTTTCTGGGGAATTGAGATGGAGATTTCTGTGTGAAATGGGAGGTTGGGCAAGATGCTCTCTAAAATTTCTTCCAGTTCTATGTTTCAGTGGTTCAGCATGTTGGGAAACAGCCTTCGTTTCAGAGGTTTGCAGCTCATTGGAAAGTGACATCTAGCCTTCATTGTGGAATTATATTCCATGAAGGTTTTGAAATGGTAAGCCTCATCTAGGTTAGATTTCACATGAATTTTCAAGCCAGTTAAAATGCTTACAGATGAGGCTGGCTTCTCTCTCCAGCAAGTCCTTTATCCACTTTTCATGTGTGATATTCTCAGTGAGAAAAAGAATGAAGCACAATGCCTTTTTCTGTTTTGTTTTTTTTTCCCCAAGCACTCCACATAAGTATGGAGGACATAGTTATATGAGAGTTTATTAGAACATATTGGTCAACAGGCTAAAATAGATAAATGAATCTCCACCCAATTATAAATCAATACATATTTATTAAACACATACTAACACATACTATGACATAGACATATGCTAAGCACTGGAAATCCTACTCATCAAAGTCCAAATTAAATGATGCAGATGTGTATCATTTTCTATTGCTGTGTAACAGAAGATCCCCCAAATGAATGATTGTTTTGGTCTTAATTCAGCCACACAGTTCTTCTGGTCTTGGTTGTGGTCAGCTTCATCTTGGCTAGGCAGCTCTGCTTATGGCGGGTAGGTGGGATGTTGGCAGGAGTTATGGGGTGACATGTCTCTCATTTTTCATCAGGCTAGCCTTGTTCTAATTGCAGAATCAGGGGTTCAAGAGAAAGAGCTGAATCTGCAAGGCCTCCAGAGCCTTGGTTTAGAACTGACACATCATCCTTCTCACCAAACCCTAGTGACCAAAGCAAATCACAAGCCCAGCCCATACTCAAAAGGTGGGGTAATAGATCCCATCTCTTCATGGGAAGATCTGCAACATTGCAGAGAGCATAGACCAGGAAGACCAGTAATTGGGGCCATTAGTGCAGTCTATCTTCCACAAGATGCAATCATCAAATAGACAAGAAATGCTAATATCACCCTGATACAGAATCAGACACTCTGCAAGACATTGTAAGAGATTAACCATATTCACTGTACAAAGCGTCTTGGAAGTAATAGAAAGGTACAAAGCTACACAGGGGCTCTGTCAGTTCTGCCTTTCTTTACTTAGACAGTATTCCCAACAAAAGTCCAATAAGCTGATAAATATATAAAAATTTAAAACAGTAGATACATCAATTATAAAATATTGTCCAGAGTAATTTAACCAAAGGTACCAGTGTAAATAGCCAGTGATGTGAGTGTTGCAGAGGTATGAAGAGTAATTATATAGTGTGAGAACCAGGGACTTCTGTTTACAGATAAGGAGTTAAACTCTCACAGCAGCGCTAGAGAAGACTTTTGAATTAATGACTAATTTCAAACAAAGCATTTAATGTTACCACTTGAAATGTTTCAGTAATAATTCAAATGGTTTAATTCTAAGACACTTATGATTAAATTTCAAATAAGCTAAGGTATTATTAGACATTTATGGGAAAAAACATTTTTCCCCCTGCAAATTAAATATTTTTCTTTGACAACAATTCAAGTTATGATGGGGGTTCTTGTTTCCTTTTAATTATAGCCCAAACACTTATATGCATAAAGCAGCAGTATGACCGCTATTTCATTTTGGAGCCATTATTACCGAAATGCAAAATATCTCAATCTCTCACCCTCTCCCCCCGCCTCCTAGGTTTTCTTTTTAATCCCATAAAAGCATCTGTCTTTGATTTCAAGTGGAGTACCTGCTGTGCAGGATGCAATGCAAATCCAATTTGTGTGTAACAAAACCAAATGGGTTGAAATGAACTCTGCATTTTAAAGATGTTTTTGTTTAATCATCGCCATCCCTCGTCTTTAATGAATGCATAATCAAGTTAAACTTCAGGCAAGAAATGGAATGGCTCTTCTTAAGACAGAGAAAACAAATTCCTGTGATATCCCTCATTGCTGTTCTGCCTCCTATTCCTGCGTTGGCAGGAAAGAAAGAAGAAAGATCTTCAAATGCATATTATGGCAAACTGTTGAGAACCATGGTGTGAGCAGTACTACTGCTCATTTTTCTCTGCTTTCTTCAGAAATCATAATTATTGTTTAGAGCAGAAAGTGAGGATGCAGGATTCCTGGGTTCTTATTTTGTTCTCCTTTTTCCTGTATCTCATGGAAGGCAGGAGGTATAATAATAAAGTACTTTGGGTATTTAGAGGAGGGTACACCATGAGGCATTTCTGAGCCACATGTCATCTACTCTAAATGTTGGTATGTAATTTCCCCAGTACAGAAGGTCTTTCTGGTAGTGAACTTGTGTGGTTCTTTCTTTTAGAAGGAGAGCATCTTCTCCAAAGACCTTATGATGTCAGATGACTTTAAAAATTTGTTTTAAATTGAAGTATAGTTGATTTACAGCGTTGTGCTAGTTTCTAGTGTACAACAAAGTGACTCAGTTATATATACATATACATTCTTTTTCAGATTCTTTTCCCTTATAGGTTATTACAAAATATGGAGTACAGTTCCCTGTGCTATACAGTAGGTCCTTGTTGTTTATCTATTTAATATATAGTAGTGTGTTTATGTTAATCCCAAACTCCTAATTTATTCCTCTTCACCCCTTTCCCCTTTGGTAACCATAAGTTTGTTTTCTATGTCTGTGGGTCTATTTCTCTTTGGAAATAAGTTCATTTGTATCATTTTTTTTTAGATTCCACATATAAGCGATATCATATGATATTTGTCTTTATCTGGCTTACTTAGTATGATAATCTCTAGGTCCATCCATGTTGCTGCAAATGGCATTATTTCATTCGTTTTATGAATGAGTAATATTCCATTATGTCTCTCTCTCTCTCTCTCTCTCTCTATATATATATATATATACATACATATACATACATACATACATACATATATATATATATATATATATATATATATATATATATATATACCACATCTCTGAAGAAAACTATAATTTGAAAAGATACATGCACCCCAGTATTCAGTGCAGCACTATTTACAATAACCAAGACATGGAAGCAACCTAAATGTCTACTGACAGATGAATGGATAAAGAAGATGTGGTATATATGTACACCAGAATATTACTCAGATGACTTTTGTATAGTCATAATACTGGACAAATTAATTCCAAACAAGGAAATGGGATGAGAGAATATTTTATAATGATAGACCCTAGAGATCATCTAATTTACTCATTTTACATATGAGAAAGCTGAGCTTGAAATGTACACTGACTGATGTGGAGTCAGATGGTTAATGAGTAGGAGAGTTGGAGCTGGAACGCTGGTCTCTTGGTCCTCAGTCTTTACAAAGCAATCCTGCAATATAACACTGAGTTACTGCAACACAGGGATGAACCTCACAAAGGAAATATATTCCAGAAGAATCGTTAAGGGATGAAATGTCTACATGAGCTTTTCATTCAAGGTGACTGCTAATTACAACAGGATTAGGTGCAGTGTATGCAATGTATGGTTTTTGGTTGTCAAGCAAAAATCTAGAGATTTATGAGGAGAATGTAGGTCTTCATTTCTTCTGATTACTTTTTTTTTTTTTTTTTTCTTTTTGCGGTATGCGGGCCTCTCACTCTTGTGGCCTCTCCCGTTGCAGAGCACAGGCTCCGGATGCGCAGGCCCAGCGGCCATGGCTCACGGGCCCAGCCGCTCCGCGGCATATGGGATCCTCCCAGACCGGGGCACGAACCCGTATCCCCTGCATCGGCAGGCGGACTCTCAACCACTGCGCCACCAGGGAGGCCCCTGATTACTTTTAATGGTTAAGAATTAGGATTGACTTCATCTATAGCTGAGAGTCTACATGGTAAGATCTAAAAACTCTGAGATGGACAGTTACACACCTGCCTGAAATTCCAATATTGCAAGTTATTTTTATGTGATAAGGCATTGTCTTCTATTAGGAGAAAATTCTTTTGGAGCAGTAACACTGCCAACCAGTATCTGACCTTTACTCTTAAATTTCTAAAGGTTCATCAATTTCCTTTTTGATTAGGAACATCTCCCTGAGAGCAGGGTCCTGTGATTGTGTACCATGGTTAAGTTTTTTTTTTTTTTTTGCTTTTGTTTCCCTTGCCTAAGAAACAATATCTAAAAAAATATTAACAAGACCAATGTCAAAAAGCTATTGTCTATGTTTTCTTCTAGAACTTTTATGGTTTCAGGTCTTACATTTAATTCTTTAAACCATTTTGAATTTATTTTTGTGCACGGTGTGAGAGAGTAGTCCAGTTTGATTATTTTCCATGTAGCTGTCCAGTTTTTCAACACCATTTATTGAAGAAGCTCTGTTTTCCCCATTGTTTATTCTTGCCTTCTTTGTCATAGACTAATTGCCCATACACGTGTGGGTTCATTTCTGAGCTCTCTATTCTGTTCTTTTTTCTATGTGTCTGATTCTGTGCCAGTACCATACTATTTTGATTACTGTAGTTTTTTTTAACACCTTTATTGGCGTATAATTGCTTTACAATGGTATGTTAGTTTCTTCTTCATAACAAAGTGAATCAGCTATACATATACATATATCCCCATAACTCTTCCCTCTTGCATCTCCCTCCCTCCCACCCTGCCTATCCCATCCCTCTAGGTGGTCACATAGCACCGAGATGATCTCCCTGTGCTATGTGGCTACTTCCCACTAGCTATTAGTTTTATATTTGGTAGTGTATATATGTCCATGCCACTCCCTCACTTTGTCCCAGCTTACGCTTCCCCTTCCCCATGTCCTCAAGTCCATTCTCTAGTAGGTCTGTGTCTTTATTCCCGTCCTGTCCCTAGGTTCTTCATGAACTTTTCTTTTTTTTTTTTTTAGATTCCATATGTATGTGTTAGCATACAGTATTTGTTTTCCTCTTTCTGACTTACTTCACTCTGTATGACAGACTCTAGGTCCATCCACCTCACTACAAATAACTCAATTTCGTTTCTTTTTATGGCTGAGTAATATCCCACTGTATATATGTGCCACATCTTCTTTATCCATTCATCTGTTGATGGACACTTAGGTGGCTTCCCTGTCCTGGCTGTTGTAAATAGAGCTGCAATGAACATTGTGGTACATGACTCTTTTTGAATTATGGTTTTCTCAGGGTATATGCCCAGTAGTGGGATTGCTGGGTGGTATGGTAGTTCTATTTTTAGTTTTTTAAAGAACCTCCATACTGTTCTCCATAGTGGCTGTATCAATTTACATTCCCGCCAACAGTGCAAGAGGGTTCCCTTTTCTCCACACCCTCTCCAGCATTTACTGCTTGTAGATTTTTTGAGGATGGCCATTCTGACTGGTGTGAGGTGATATCTCATTGTAGTTTTGATTTGCATTTCTCTAATGATTTATGATGTTGAGCATCCTTTCATGTGGTTGTTGGCAATCTGTATATCTTCTATGGAGAAATGTCTATTTAGGTCTTCTGCCCACTTTTGGATTGGGTTGTTTGTTTTTTTTTGATATTGAGATGCATGAACTGCTTGTAAATTTTGGAGATTAATCCTTTGTCCTTTGCTTCAAATGCAAATATTTTCTCCCATTCTGAGGGTTGTCTTTTCATCTTGTTTATGGTTTCCTTTGCTGTGCAAAAGCTTTTAAGTTTCATTAGGTCCCATTTGTTTATTTTTGTTTTTGTTTCCGTTCTCCAGGAGGTGAGTCAAAAAGGAATTGCTGTGATTTATGTCATAGAGTGTTCTGCCTATGCTTTCCTCTAAGAGTTTTACAGTGTCTGGCCTTACACTTAGGTCTTTAATCCATTGTGAGTTTATTTTTGTGTATGGTGTTAGGGAGTATTCTAATTTCATTCTTTTCCATGTAGCTGTCCAGTTTTCCCAGCACCACTTATTGAATAGGCTGTCTTTTCTCCATTGTATATTCTTGCCTCCTTTATCAAAAATAAAATGACTATATGTGCGTGGGTTTATCTCTGGGCTTTCTATCCTGTTCCATTGATCTATATTTCTGTTTTTGTGCCAGTACCATACTGTCTTGATTATTGTAGTTTTGTAGTATAGTCTGAAGTCTGAGAGCCTGATTCCGCCAGCTCCGTTTTTCTTTCTCAAGATTGCTTTGGCTATTTGGGGTCTTTTGTATTTCCATACAAATTGTGAAATATTTTGTTCTAGTTCCATGAAAAATACCCGTGATAGTTTGATAGGGATTGCATTGAATTTGTAGATTTCTTTGGATAGTATAGTCATTTTCCCATGTTTATTCTTCCAATCCAAGGACATGGTATATCTCTCCATCCTTTTGTATCATCTTTAATTTCTTTCATCAGTGTCTTATAGTTTTCTGCATACAGGTCTTTTTCTCCCTAGGTAGGTTTATTCCTAGGTATTTTATTCTTTTTGTTGCCATGGTAAATGGGAGTGTTTCCTTAATTTCTCTTTCAGATTTTTCATCATGAGTGTATAGGAATGCAAGAGATTTCTGTGCATTAATTTTTTTTTTTTTTTTTTTTTTTTTTTTTTTTTTGCGGTACGCGGGCCTCTCACTGCTGTGGCCTCTCCCGTTGCGGAGCACAGGCTCCGGACGCGCAGGCCCAGCGGCCATGGCTCACGGGCCCAGCCGCTCCGCGGCATATGGGATCCTCCCAGACCGGGGCACGAACCCGTATCCCCTGCATCGGCAGGCGGACTCTCAACCACTGCGCCACCAGGGAGGCCCTGTGCATTAATTTTGTATCCTGCTACTTTACCAAATTCATTGATTAGTCCTAGTAGTTTTCTGGAAGCATCTTTAGGATTCTCTATATATGTATCATGTCATCTGCAAACAGTGACTCCTTTACTTCTTTTCTGATCTGAATTCCTTTTATTTCATTTTCTTCTCTGATTGCTGTGGCTAAAACTTCCAAATCTATGTTGAATAATAGTGGTGAGAGTGGACAACCTTGTCTTATTCCTGATCTTAGTGGAAATGGTTTCAGTTTTTCACCATCGAGAACAATGTTAGCTATGGGTTTGTCATATATGGCCTTTATTATTTTGAGGAAAGTTCCCTCTATGCCTACTTTCTGCAGGTTTTTTATCATAAATGGGTGTTGAATTTTGTCGAAAGCTTTCTCTGCATCAGTTGAGATAATCATGTGGTTTTTCTCCTTCAATTTGTTAATATGGTGTATCACATTGATTGATTTGCGTATATTGAAGAATCCTTGCATTCCTGGAATAAACCCCACTTGCTCATGGTTTATGATCCTTTTAACGTGTTGTTGGATTCTGTTTGCTAGTATTTTGTTCAGGATTTTTGCATCTATGTTCATCACTGATATTGGCCTGTAGTTTACTTTCTTTGTGACATCTTTGTCTGGTTTTGGTATCAGGGTGATTTTGGCCTCGCAGAATGAGTTTGGGAGTGTTCTTCCCTCTGCTATATTTTGGAAGAGTTTGAGAAAGATAGGTGTTAACTCTTCTCTAATTGTTTTATAGAATTCGCCTGTGCAGCCATCTGGTCCTGGGCTTTTGTTTGTTGGAAGATTTTTAATCAAGGTCTCAATTTCAGTGTTTGTGATTGGTCTGTTTATGTTTTCTATTTTTTCCTGGTTCAGTCTCGGAAGGTTGTGCTTTTCTAAGAATTTGTCCATTCCTTACAGGTTGTCCATTTTATTGGCATATACTTGCTTGTAGTAATCTCTCATGATCCTTTGTATTTCTGCAGTGTCAGCTGTTACTTGTCCTTTTTCATTTCTAATTCTGTAGATTTGAGTCTTCTCCCTTTTTTTCTTGACGAGTCTGACTAATGGTTTATCAATTTTTTTATCTTCTCAAAGAACCAGCTTTTAGCTTTACTGATCTTTGCTATCGTTTCCTTATTTATTTTCATTTTGGATGATCTGTCCATTGGTGAAAGTGGGGTATTAAACTCCCCTGCTATGAGTGTGTTACTGTCGATTTTCCCTTTTATGGCTGTCACCATTTGCCTCATGCATTGAGGTGCTCCTGTGTTGGGTGCATAAATATTTACAATTTTTATACCTTCTTCTTGGATTGATCCCTTGATCATTATGTACTGTCCTTCTTTGTCTCTTGTAATAGTCTGTGTTTTAAAGTCTATTTTGTCTGATGTGAGAATTGCTAGTCCAGTTTTCTTTTCATTTCCATTTGCATGGAATATGTTTTTCCATCCCCTCACTTTCAGTCTGTATGTGTCCCTACGTCTGAAGTGGGTCTCTTGTAGACAGCATATATCCAGGTCTTGTTTTTGTACCCATTCAGCCAGTCTGTGTCTTTTGGTTGGAGCATTTAATCCATTTACATTTAAGGTAATTATCGATATGTATGTTCCTATTACCATTTTCTTAATTGTTTTGTGTTTGTTATTGTCGGTCTTTTCCTTCTCTTGTGTTTCCTGCCTAGAGAACTTCCTTTAGCATTTGTTGTAAAGCTGGTTTGGTGGTGCTGAATTCTCTTAGCTTTTGCTTGTCTGTAAAGATTTTAATTTCTGTGTTGAATCTGAATGAGATCCTTGCTGGGTAATCTTGGTTGTAGGTTTTTCCCTTTCATCACTTTAAATATGTCCTGCCACTCCCTTCTGGCTTGCAGAGTTTCTGCTGAAAGATCAGCTGTTAACCTTATGGAGATTCCCTTGTATGTTATTTGCTGTTTTCCCTTGCTGCTTTTAATATTTTTTCTTTGTATTTAATTTTTGATTGTTTGATTAATATGTGTCTTGGCGTGTTTCTCCTTGGATTTATCCTGTGTGTGACTCTCTGCGCTTCCTCGACTTGATTATTTCCTTTCCCATATTAGGGAAGTTTTCAACTATAACCTCTTCAAATATTTTCTCAGTCCCTTTCTTTTTCTCTTCTTCTGAGATGCCTATAATTCAAATGTTGGTGTGTTTAATGTTGTCCCAGAGGTCTCTGAGACTGTCCTCAATTCTTTTCATTCTTTTTTCTTTATTCTGCTCTGCAGTAGTTATTTCCACTATTTTATCTTCCACGTCACATATCTGTTCTTCTGCCTCAGTTATTCTGCTATATGTCATTGCTCCCAAAGTCCACTGCCTCAATTTTGGATGATTCATTTTCTATTCAGGTTTTCCACAGATGCAAGGTACATCAAGTTGATTGTGGAGATTTAATCCGCTGCTCCTGAGGCTACTGGGAGAGATTTCCTTTTCTCTTCTTTGTTCGTGGAGCTCCTGGGGTTCAGCTTTGGATTTTGACCGGCCTCTGCATGTAGGTCGCCTGAAGGCGTCTGTTCTTTGCTCAGACAGGACGGGGTTAAAGGAGCAGCTGATTCGGGGGTCTGGCTCAGTCAGGCCATGGGGAGGGAGGGGTACGGATGCGGGGCGAGTCTGCAGCGGCAGAGGCCGGCGTGACATTGCAGCAGCCTGAGGTGCGCTGTGTATTCTCCCGGGGAAGTTGTCCCTGGATCATGGGACCCTGGCAGTGGCAGGCTGCACAGGCTCCCGGGAGAGGAGGTGTGGATAGTGACCTGTGCTTGCACACAGGCTTCTTGGTGGCTGCAGCAGCGGCCTTAGCATCTCATGCCTGTCTCTGGAGCTCGTTTAGGCGGTGCTCTGAATCCCCTCTCCTCGTGCGCCCCGAAACAATGATCTCTTGCCTCTTCTGCAGCTCCAGAATTTTCCCCGGACTCCCTCCTGGCTAGCCGTGGTGCACTAGCCCCCTTCAGGCTGTGCTCACGCAGCCAACCCCAATCCTCTCCCTGGGATCCGACCTCCGAAGCCGGGGCCTCATCTCCCAGCCCCTTCCCGCCCTGGCTGGTGAGTAGACGAGCCTCTAGGGCAGGTGAATGCTAGTCGGCACTGATCCTCTGTGTGGGAATCTCTCCGCTTTGCCCTCCGCACCCCTGTTGCTGCACTCTCCTCCGTGGCTCCGAACCTTCCCCCACTCCGCCACCCGCAGTCTCTGCCCGCGAAGGGGCTTCTAGTGTGTGGAAACCTTTCCTCCTTCACAGCTCCCTCCCACTGGTTCAGGTCCCGTCCCTATCCTTTTGTCTCTGTTTTTTCTTTTGCCCTGCCCAGATACATGGGCGAGTTTCTTGCCCTTTGGGAGGTCTGAGTTTTTCTGCCAGCGTTCAGTAGGTGTTCTGTAGGAGTTGTTCCACATGTAGATGTATTTCTGATGTATTTGTGGGGAGGAAGGTGATCTCCACTTCTTCCTCTTCCGACATCTTGAAGCTCCTCTCCATGGTTAAGTTTTGATGTTTGATGGGAAGGTTAAGTAAGGAAGGTTGGAGAATGGTCTACAGGGAAAATGTGTCGAGACCTGCAATGAGTGTTGTGGAAAGCAAGAGAATGGACCAAGTCTGATAAAGCCTCAAAGCTAGATGCATCTACTCACAACTTGTTTGAGTCCGGCTGCTCCTGAGTGGAGCAATTAGCAGAGCAAATAGAACAATGTACATTCCAAATATTCCATGCTAGGAATTCCCTTGTCCTTGATCTGCTTATCTTGTCCTCTACCTTTAGCTGTCCTATTCAGATAACAATATGAATGTTTAGTTCTTTTTTTTTTTTTAAGGAGAACAGATTAAAAAAATAATTAAAAAAAATTTTGGCTGCATTGCATCTTCCTTGCTGTGCACGGGCTTTCTCTAGTTGCGGCGAGCAGGGGCTACTCTTCGTTGTGGTGCACAGGCTTCTCATTGCGGTGGCTTCTCTTGTTGTGGAGCACAGGCTCTAGGACGTGGGCTTCAGTAGTTGTGGCACGCGGGCTCAGTAGTTCTGGCTTGTGGACTCTAGAGCGCAGGCTCAGTAGTTGTGGCGCACGGGCTTAGTTGCTCCGTGGCATGTGGGATCTTCCCGTATCAGGGCTTGAACCCATGTCTGCTGCATTGGCAGGCAGATTCTTAACCACTGCGCTACCAGGGAAGTCCCTGAATGTTGAGTTTTAAATGGTTTTAAAATTTGACATGATGAGAAGAAAAAAAACAAAGGCATAGTAATTAAACTGCATTCTAGGAGAACAATATCATATGCTTTTTTATGTTATTGGCCAAATTTTCATGTCACACCAGAACACCACCAACAACTTTCAATAATATTATTCTAGGGAGGTTAAAAGACACCTATGTTCTTTCCTCACTGAAAGATTTCAATTTCAAAATTGCACTAACTGGTCGATGAGACCTCTTGACCCCTCAAACTTTTTCATTTCCTTTGTACTGGAAGGAAGACTCCGTTCAATATTCATGTACTATGCACACCCTGAGGCCAGACGGAGTCATCCATGTAAATTGACCAAGTCAAAGTGTCTATTATGTTCAGATATTTTGGGGAAGAGTTAATGTCATCATGTATTTTGGTTTGATGTGGTAGATAATTCTGAGCAGTGAACTATGATGACCCAGGTATCTGAAAATAAGATTATTTGGGGAGATGCACTTGCCAATTGAACTCTAAATACAAGTTTGCAGGCTACCAAATATCCCTTTTGCAGTAATTTAAAATTGTTGAAAACAGAAATCTTTTAAGAGCTTTTGCAGTTAACGAGTTTATATCAAATCATAAGATATCATTGTAGTGATAATTCAGTTGTTAACAACCAGCGTGGCCACTGGATGTCCCCACTCTTCCTCAAATGCAGCTGAGGCATCACTTAACTGGCAGTTATAAAAACAATGCATTTTGCAGAGAACCTTTAGAAAGATCCTGCAAGAGTTCTGGTGTACTTAACAGTATCGCTTGCCCCTGGCAACAGCAGGATGGACTAGAAATGGGTGACTTAGAGATTGAGGTCAGTGGAAGGAATTCTTGGGGTCATGTCACTCTGTGTCATTGCATATTTACTTCTGTAATACTCTCCAATGACTAGTTTTTCTAAAAAGCTCCAAAAAGGAAATGTCTGAGGATACAGCTATTATAATTCCTGCAGGCGACACAAGTATGTGCTGGGAAGGGTGAGAATATAGGAGCATGCCAACCTTGCAAAACACGTGAAGACCTTCCTCAATGGAGTGAAGAATATAAAGTATATGGGATTCTTTAACAAGATAGAAGCTCTGAATTTTGATCACTCATTTACTCTCAGCAGTTGTACCAAACCAGGTAATAGCTGTAGGACAACTGACCTGACATTGAACTGAGAGTTAGGAGACCAGAATTTGAAGCATATTTCTATTACTTACTTTCTCTGTGACATTGAACACATATGGTTCGTTTTTCTAAACCTCAGGCTCTTGTTTGTAAGATGGGTGTAATAGTCCTGTCCTCAGATTTGTTGAGAAGCTTAAGTGATATTTTATATATATGAAAGAGCTGAGGACACAGTGGTTAGAGAATACATGTCAAATATATTAGGAATTTGGAAGGCATTTAAAAGTTAAAAAAGATTTTAAATCTAGAGATCTTTGGTCTAGTTAAAATGGAAAATAGAAGGATTTAGTTTTACTTACAATATATTTTATTGTCTACTCAGAGTTCATGAAAATTTATTTAACCACATCAGCTCTCCCTTTGCAATTGTCAGGGACAGAGAACCAGGCACAGCTCCTGAAAGCTTCACCTAAAAAAAAAAAAGCCTTGGAAAGTGGAGCCGTCTTAAAAAAAAAGTGCTACAGATACTTAATTAATTCTTAGGATTTTATAGAGGGAAAGGGAATGCGAATGAAATGGGTTTCTTTACTCATGAGAAGCTGAAGCACAGAATGCTGTACAAAGTTGAGGAAAAGTGACTTTGCACCATCAACCCCGTGGCTGTGTAGAAATCAAATGGATGACAAAGTGCCACAGGAGTTACGTCTTTGGTCCTAGAACCTCTGTCTGAAACATTCAGAGAATATGAAAAACTGATAATTCTCCTCTCTGAACAGGTTCCATCAAACTCCCAAACGAAGTCTCGTTTCTCTAATTCCATGCTACCACAAGACTATTTTATTTTCACTTAGGGAAAACAATAAAACTTGCATGTAACTAAAGAGCAGTCCCAGCACACCGTTCCTGCTGGGAAAACAATACTGGTGCTTAGCTACTGGGAGAGGGCGCATGCGCACTTCCAAGCATTGATACCCGGCAAGTAGTGTTTCTCAAAGGAGGAAGCCGACCCCCTTTTTTGGTTATGTATTCTCTACAATAGCACCAATGTTTCTATGTAGTTTATTTTATTTTATTTTTAGTATTATCATTTTATATTTTTAATATGTAAGGTAGTTATTTTAATTCTATTTTTTAATTTAATTTTTATTTTATATTGGGGTATAATTGGTTTACAATATTGTGTTAGTTTCAGGTGTACAGCAAAGTGGTTCAGTTATACATATAAATGTATCTATTCTTTTTCAGAGTCTTTTCACAAATAGGTTATTACAGAATATTGAGTAGAGTTCCCTGTGCTATTCAGTAGGTCCTTGTTGATTATCTATTTTATATATAGCAGTGTGTATATGTTAATCCCAAGTTCCTAATTTATCCCTCCCCGCCCCGACCTTTCCCCTTTGTAGTTTAGAAACAAATCAGGCAGTACTTCTGTCACTGGAGTTAGTTCAGAGACACTGATGGGAATGATTAAGATTCAAAGGCTTTTATGAGCTTTGTCTTGGTTGAGAGTGATTCTAAAGTTCTGAGAGTTTTGATGGTTCAGGAGTTGTGTCGATGAAGAAGTCATCTAATCAGGGTCCATGACCAAGGCACAACTCTTGTCAATTGGCCTCAGCTAGCCCACTGAAAGCCACATTTTGTAGAAATAAATTCCCCCACATTGTGACCGTGCAAGATGCTGCATGCAGCAAATTACAGGTTGTGTTATCTTTAAGGTCTCTGGACCTAACACGCAGATATGAGTTAAGCAAGAATTGGGGTATCACTGATGTTTTCCTTTTATGGAAACTAATACTGTATCTTCATTATAAGTTAGGTATTTTTACTCATTCCAGAAATGCCAATTGAAAAAAAAATGCTCAATTTGAATCAAAATAATGCCCTTGAAATTAGTTTTCCAGTTTTGATAATAAGCTTGACTTTATCTATCCAGACTGTTTCCCCACATGCCCATGTTGTCTAGCTGTTTGTACTTTGGAAGAACACTAAATAAATAAGGAAAGGGTAGGAGTAAAACTGCCAAGCAAAGTTGGCTCTTCTGAGAATTGAACTGCAGTGTAATTAGCTCTAACTAGCTGAGCTAACCAATCACAGGAGTGTAAATGGAGCTCAGCCTTTGTGTGTATCAGAATCCTCTAAGGAGCTTGCTTAGAGCACAGTCTTGTGCTCTAACACAATTTTCATTTTAATTGAGATTTCAATTCAATGGATCTTTAGTAGGACCCAAGAATCTGCCATTTTAATAAGTACTATTGGTGATTTGTCCTCAGATGGTTCTTGGGCCAGACTTTGAGAACCAATGGTAAGTGATACCATTGATTTGATACCATTCAAATGATTGAATTCAAATTCAATCATTTGAATTCACTGGAGACTAGTCAGGATGCTGTGAGGAAGCAAAGCTTTACTTTCTTTTTAGTGGAAGAGAGGTGTTAAGAGTCAGAGAAACTGAAGGGGAAAAGGGGACAAAGAGGAAATGAAGTTGGCCAGGTGTCTGTAGTATTGACTGCCACAGCCGTACATCCTGGGAAATATATGAAGACCTTTTCTCACCATTAGATAACTACTACCCATTGTCCACTTAGGACTGTGGACCACACGTAGTTTAGAGGGTAGTGGGCCCAAGAGCATGGACTCTGGGACCAGCCTAAGGTTGACTTTTGGTTCTGCCAATTATTAGCTGTGTGACTTTGGGAAAGTTACTTAATCTCTAAGTGCCTCTGTTTCCTCATCGCTAAAATGGGAATAATAATACTACTTATGCCATAGAGTTGTTGTGAGGATGACATGAGCAAATACAAGTAAAAGTACTCCGAAAATGCCTGGCCCTTAGTAAGTTATTGGTAAAAGTTAGCTACTACTACTCTTACTTCTAATTCCATGCTTGTCTGAGAAGGAAAGAGGATACAAGTGAAGTTGGAAAATAAAGCAATAGGATGAGGTCAGTCAGAATAGAAGGAAAAATGTAGAGCTTGTGAGGCCTTAAACTGTTCCAAGCTGTTTGTGACTAGACTTTAGTTATTTTAAGATAAGATATCTCTATCTTGTAAAACTTGTTTGTCTTTGAACTTCTACATTTTCAGTATTTCTTTTTATTTTCATTTTGCTTGGCTTCTTGGGAAAGTCCTGTATGAAAAATTCCAATATTGATGTAAAGGAATGAATGCCCTAGGGCATGAATTTTTCAACTTGAGGGAGTTTTTGAAGTAAAAATTTGACCATATGTACTTAAGTGTATTTATGGATATAAGGTAAAAAAATTCCCCACTGAATTCTGTGAGAGTACTAAGACACCAAAAAGGTTAACAATCATCCTCTGAGAGCCAGCTTACCTGAGGCCTCTTCCTGACCCCACTTTCTGTGCCCCTAAATGAGTGGTTTTCAATCAAGGGCAGTTTTGCCCCCTTCTCTGGGGGCATTTGGCAATGTCTTGAGATATTTGGTTGTCACAACTAGTGGGTTCTACTGGCATCCTGTGGGCAGAGGCCAGGGATGCTGCAAAATATCCTACAGTGCTTGGGGTAGCCACTTAAAACAAAGGATTGTCTAGCCTAAAATGTCAATAGTGTTGAGGTTGAGAAACCCTGCTCTAGGGGTAATTTCAGCAGAAGCCAGCTGAGACTGATGGCAGATCTGGTGAGGCTGGGCGCTTAGTGAGATGTGGCAGAGCTGGGGGCAGGGCACCACTCCTTTCCTTCTGCACTGTTCCTTTAGCAATAGCATGGGCTTCCTTTCAGTGTTATGCCAGATGCCAGTGGCAACTAATCTCTGTTTATATGTCCAGAGATATTCCTACCAACACTCTTCTTGGGTCTTCAAGACTTGGTACTTTGGGGGTACACTTCCACCATGTCGAATCTTAGTACTTATCCTACTCATAGGGCAGGTGTTAGGCTCACTTAGAATTTGGATATTTGATTGAGAAGCAGGCAAATTTGAATTTCTTTTTCCGTTGCATAGCTTTTATCAGGGGAGACATTTCCTCACTTGGGTAATGGAGTCCCTATAATAATTAGCATTAATTGAGATCCAGGTAGGCAGCTTTACTAGAAAGGCTGACAACTAAATCACTCATGGTGATGACCTAGGGCACTAGTCTTGCAGGTCCTCATTTAATCACATGAATGAAAGAGAGGGAGGCAGAACTGAGTGAGATTATTAAGTTAGTTTTCAGGAAGCATATTCAGTATAAACAGTCAGCAAACTCTTTGGGCTAAATGCTGTGAACCAAATACACACACACACAAACACTCACAAACACTTCTCTCAAGGAGAATCTGATCTCTAGGTAATTATGGACAGAGATCAGAGAGTTAGTAAGATTATTCTTTGAATGATATATAGGTTCTGTCTAGTGGCCTGGGGACAAGATCACCTGTGTCCCAGATGTGTTCCTAGAGTGTCTTTGTGTGACTCTTAACTTTTCTTCAGTTTCTCCATCATTAAGATTACCTAAGCCTTTATTGTTTTCTGTTCTGTGAAAACTCTTCTGTACCTTTGGAGAAGTACATTTGGAGGTGAGGCCAACATCAGAGCTGTGAAATTTAAAGAGATGTGAGTTCATTAGCTTTCTAGAGTTATGTCCTAATTTTCTGGGGAAATAGAGTGGGTGTGTGAGAGAGAAGATCATTTAGACAAGAACATTCCTTTAAATGAGTCACAGATGAGAAAAAGGATCATTGTAAAACTGGAAGAGCCAGGGTACCTGCTATGGAAAATAAGATGGAAAATAAGATGTAAGACTTTGGCTTTGTCATATAGACCTCAGGAATAGATGCCAGTCAAAGTTCACATGACTTTGGCAGTTTCTCTCTAATCTTTCTCATGAGAGTACAGAATAAGAAGTGGTCTGGATTATATGAGGGCAAATTTTCCATAATCCAGGACAAGTGTGGCAGATGCCAAATCTTTAAAAGCGTCAGTAATTTTTTCCCTGTTGTTCTTGTGATTTTTTCCATGAGGAAATAAAACAAAGAATTATCTGGATTCTAGTTCCACCTTTGTCACTCACTAGCTGAGAAAAAGTTTCCTCAAATGCCAAAAAGAAGGAACTGTACTAGATGACATCAAGATTCCCATTCAGAGCTAAGTGCCTATAAAACCTGTGTCTGTGATGTGTCAAGAACACTGCATTCAATTTCAAACAACTCTCTATCACAGAAGTTTCTATGAGAAACAGTAATATTTCTGTAAGCTTTACTTCCAAAACTCCCCAATTCTGGACAAGATCTCAAGCTCGGACCTTATCCTGACCAAATTCATCATCAGAATTAATTTACTGCTAGTGAGTTCCAAGCTTGAGTTTAAGCTGCTGTCACCCCAGACAGCTGGACACATTCACTCCTGTTGACAAAACCAAGAGAGTGAGGTCACCCGCCACAAGCCTGTTCGCACAAGGGACCTGTCAACATTATGTATTCTCTGTCCAGGAAAGAAATTCTTGGAGAAGAGAGTTCCAGTTACCCAAGCTTGCTGAAACAAAACCCTTGAAAGGTTTTGAATTTGAATACATAATGGTGTCCATTATTTCTGTTTTGCTGTTTCCACTAATACCTCCACAAGACCTAAAAGTGACTGGCTACACTGCTTTGGTACTTGTGTGACAGAGTGTAGCACAAAATGGGCAAACCCTTTGGCAGGGGAAAAAATGTGGCTTCAGCAAACTGAGGGCTTCAGCATATAGAATCCCAAAGCCTCTATCAGAGTTACAATGTCAGGAGCTGTCAAGATACCTAGGGGCTCTGACAAGGGTATCTGGCAGAGTTGGCACCTGGGGGGTCTTGGAAGTACCGGGAAGCAGAACCCTGATGGTTGGTGGCCTCACTGTGAGGACACGCTGCAGCTGTGCCAGTGAGATCCTCCTGAGTGACTCTTTAGAGAGTATGTGTGTGGGGAGAGGTGTGACACAGCAGTGGGTACTTCATATGGGGTGGAGAAGCCTCTTCCATGAGAACTTGCGAGGCCCCCCGGGGCGAGATTTTGAGTAGGGCAGAAGCTCCAACAATCACAGGTCCAAGGGGGAATCACACAAACATAGTGTGTAACTATACAACTGTGTAGAAGCGTGACCCTGTTTTCACTCCTCATCCTCTACCTCTAACAGCACCCTCAGCCCCCAATCTCCTCCCTCTGACCACCCCCTCCCCACAATTGGTGTCTTAAAACCCACTCAGTCAGAAGTGAAGTATCATGAGAAGGTCTGAATAGAACAGAGCTACTAAAGCAGCTGCAGTGCTGGGTACTGCTGCAGTGTTTGGAAGCAGTTCTTATATAAAAGTTAGGAATACAAATGATTTTGGGGGGTCCAGGATACCTTGATGGTAAATTTGGGATGATAATGGGAAAATGCAGGGAAAATGCTAAAAGAATTATCCAGATAGACTCTCCTGGAACAGAACTTGTACACGTACCATAGCTGGTTGGAAAACAGCTACAGCATGAGGTGTGCTGTACAACCTTACCTGCTGGTCCTAGCTTGGAATAGAAAAGTAATCAACCTAGGTTCTGTGACCTTTCCAGCTCCCAAATCATTGCTTAATTGCACTAAGCTTCCTACTCTGACATCCTAGATCATGGAAATGGGCTCTGACTTTTATTTTAGTTTTGCTTCCTGGCATCCATTTACCCTACTTTTGGAGACTGTACCCCAGTTCTCCTCTGAAGACTACTCTATTCCTGATGTTCTATCCATGTGCTTCATTCCTAGGAAGTCATCTCCATCTCCAGCTTCAGAGATGGGCAATGAGATAGAGCCCTGGGTAGCTGGAGAAGGATATTGCTGTGGTCACAGTGACTGGTTCAAAAATGGGCACCTGCTCCTTTGGAATCTATGAGATGTACTGAGACAATAGCTAGGACTTTTGAGAAAGGACTCTATCTAGCTTGTTTTCTGCAGCCATTAGATAACCAAGAAATAAGACCCTGGCTGAGAATAAAGCTGACATGGAGGCGAGTAGAGACAGATAACAGAAAAAGAGACACTGACTTCGGATGCTATCATGAGCTTTCCATAACATCATATCCAGGGACCAGGACTGGTTTCATGGGTGTATGTCCTATGTGGTTGCCCAGGGTCTCGTGTTCAGAAGGGCCCTGTGCTGTGATTAATGCTCAGCTCTTGCCGTTCTCAAACATCTTAACATTTTATTTTTGAACTCGTGTTTTGTAAAGGAAGTCTAATGGGACAATGGGTCATGCAGGTGAGCAGAGTAGTACAGGTAACATGTGTGTCTGCCGCTCCCTGCTACCCCGTTTGCACAGAGCATTCACGATGACCCAGAAACACAGAATTCCAATGAACCCCACCATGTGTGGAGGTTCATTGAAACTCCAAGTGAGTACAAGGTGAGCCTGTCAGGTCTCTGGCAGGGTAAGCGGGATGCTGACACTCCTGAGAAGCCATGCTTTCCCTTTGAATCAGAACTTGCTTCAAATGCAGAAAGAAGGCAACTGTATTGCAAGAAACACAAACGAACAAAGAACCCTAGCAGATCCTCTCTTTTCTGAGTGCTACTTCCTTGTATGAGTCAACCATTTATGCTGAAAATGATGACAGAGAAGGAAAAGGAAAGAAAGGAAAACCTTCAGTTCCTTTTCCTTTCTGTCCTTCCACACTCATCAATAAATACATAGAGGAAAGAGAGTGTTGGTAGAATGTGTGTGGATCAAGAAGTAAAGTAAAAACAGTTGAGTTAGTTTCTGCAGCATTTCTACTCTTCTGATAACAGTGGTCTACATATGCATCTAAGGGGCATGAAAGATGAATTGTGCAATTTGGGCGATTCTGCACATGAATTAAGTGCTCTTATATTTGCGTTTGAAACTGCCATTGTACAATAGAGAGATAAATGGTAAAATTCATGCTAATAATTTTAAATTTTCCTTTGCTCGGAATCACCTAAAATAGCAAAAACAAACAAACAATCAAAACCCAAAACCCCCAAACAACAAATCACCAGAAGTCAAAGAAAGACGAAGGAAGAGGGGGAAAAAACCTAATGTTTTAGTATCTTTAGTGGCACTTTTTTCCTGCTTTTTAAACCAGGGTACCACATTTTCATTTTTCACCAGGCCCCTGCAAGGGCTACTATAATAAAACACCAGACTGGGTGGCTCAAACTATAGAAATGTATTTTCTCATAGTTCTGGAGGCTACAGATCCAAGACGAAGGTGTCGTCAAAGTCGGTTTCCTCTGAGGCCTCTCTCCTTGGCTTGCAGACGGCCACCCTCCTGCTGCCTCTTCATTCGGTCCTCCCCCCTTGCATGTGTACCCTGGGTGTTTTCTTGTGTGTCCAAATTTCCTCTTCGTATAAGACCAGTCAGATTGGATTAGGGCCCACCCATGTGACATCATTTAACCTTACTTATGTCTTAAAAGACCCAATTTCCCAAACAGTCACATTCTGAGATACTGGCAGTTATGAATTCACCCTATGAATTTTGAGGTAATACAATTCAGTCCGTAACTAGACTTTTCAATAGAATAAGCCCATAACTTCTGGTTTCTTTATGTAATTTAGGTTGGCTTTATTTTTGTCACTTAGGATTTGAGTCTGAGACGGCTTCCCAATGCAACCTCTCAGGTCCTGCTCCTCAATATTCTGCTCTCCATGGACAAAATATTTTTAATGCTCTTAAGAAACTTGGAAATGAGGGAAGAGAGACAGACAAAGTTGTCACAAAGTACAACTAGATGCTTATGAAAATATACCTTCACACCATGTCCATGAAGCCTGAAAATATTAGTGGCAGTGGAGATCAGGTATCAGCCCTTTCATTTTCACAGAAAATAAAAAGGGAGCTTGAGGAAGTCCAATTAAATCCACAGAGCTTGGGAGCACATACTAGGACCCACAACTCCTATGCCTAGATCAGAATTCTTTCCATCCTTCTCCATGGTATTTACTTCAATTATCCATAGTACAGAGATAAAGGGCATAATTCTGATCCCTGAATTTACTCACCTGTGTGATAAAAAATTCACCTCCTAGGTGATCTTTTGATTACAAAAAAAAAATTTTTTTTTGGCTGCGTTGGGTCTTTGTTGCTGTGCATGGGCTTTCTCTAGTTGCGGCGAGTGTGGGCTACTCTTTGTTGTGGTGCACAGGCTTCTCTTTGTGGTGGCTTCTCTTGTTGCGGAGCACGGACTCTAGGTGCGCAGGATTCAATAGTTGTGGCACATGGCCTCAGTAGCTGTGGCTCCTGAGATTAGTTCCTCTGCAGCGTGTGGGATCTTCCCAGACCAGGGATTGAACCTGTGTCCCCTGCATTGGCAGGTGGATGCTTAACCACTGCACCACCAGGGAAACCCCAGCTGCAAATTGTTTAAAGCAAAGTATTGTTTGAATGAAATATGCATCAATATACCAAGATCCCTGACTAAATTCAAACTGGAAAAATATATGTGATAAAAGACTGTTTTCTCATTTGTAAACAAATTCTCTTATAGAAATAATGCAAATAAATGCATTTTTCATTCAGGAAAAATTCACAAATGCCACAGTCTAAACTGGGATCTTTGTAGATGTGACTTCATTTCCAGTATGTGAGAGGTAATCAATAATTATAGAAGGAAACTTCTCTAAGGCAATATTGGGCTTCAGAACCAGGACGGAGATTTGAAATTTAGAACACCCTCTACCTATCCCTTGAGTCCATTACAAATTCAGGGAATAGTCTCTGGTCTCAAGAATGAACAGGGAGCAGGAAAACACTATTTTATTTGCACAATTTTCTAAAGAGGAATCACGTACAGGGTGGATGGATATTTTTTATTTGTCGAATGTACTCAGCATTTCTCATTGGTGTCTCTGAGCAGCAGAACTAAAATCAATAGAAAGGCATAAAGAGATGGCCTAATCCACCAGAGGGCAGACAGCAGAAGCAAGAAGAACTACAATCCTGTTCCTGTGGAACAAAAACCACATTCACAAAAAGAGAGACAAGATGAAAAGGCAGAGGGCTATGTACCAGTTGAAGGAACAAGATAAAACCCCAGAAAAACAACTAAACGAAGTGGAGATAGGCAACCTTCCAGAAAAAGAATTCAGAATAATGTTAGTGAAGATGATCCAGGACCTTGGAAAAAGAATTGAGGCAAAGATCGAGAAGATGCAAGAAATGTTTAACAAAGACCTAGAAGAATTAAAGAACAAAGAAACACACATGAACAATACAATAACTGAAATGAAAACTACACTAGAAGGAATCAATAGCAGAATAACTGAGGCAGAAGAACGGATAAGTGACCTGGAAGACAGAATGGTGGAATTCACTGCTGTGGAATAGAATAAAGAAAAAAGAATGAAAAGAAATGAAGACAGCCTAAGAGACCTCTGGGACAACATTAAACACAACAACATTTGCATTATAGGGGTCCCAGGAGGAGAAGAGAGGGAGAAAGGACCAGAGAAAATATTTGAAGAGATTATAGTTGAACACTCCCCTAATATGGGAAAGGAATAGCCACTCAAGTCCAGGAAATGCAGAGAGTCCCATACAGGATAAACCCAAGGAGAATCACGCGGAAACACATAGTGATCAAACTGGCAAAACTTGAAGACAAAGAAAAATTATTGAAAGGAGCAAGGGAAAAATGACAAATAACATACAAGGGAACTCCCATAAGGTTAACAGCTGATTTCTCAGCAGAAACTCTACAAGCAAGAAGGGAGTGGCATGATATACTTAAAGTGATGAAAAGGAAGAACCTACAACCAAGATTACTCTACCCGGCAAGGATCTCATTCAGATTTGATGGAGAAATCAAAAGCTTTACAGAGAAGCAAAAGTTAAGAGAATTCAGCACCACCAAACCAGCTCTACAACAAATGCTAAAGTCACTTCTCTAAGTGGGAAACACAAGAGCAGAAAAGGACCTACAAAAACAAATGCAAAACAATTAAGAAAACAGTCATAGGAACATACATATCAATAATTACCTTAAACGTGAATGGATTAAGTGCTCCAACCAAAAGACACAGGCTTGCTAAATGGATACAAAAATAAGACGCATATATAGGCTGTCTACAAGAGACGCACTTCAGACTTAGGGACACATACAGACTGAAAGTGAGGGGATGAAAAAAGATATTCCATGCAAATGGAAATCAAAAGAAAGCTGGAGAAGCAATACTCATGTCAGATAAAATAGACTTTAAAATAAAGAACATTACAAGAGACAAGGAAGGACACTGCACAATTATCAAGGGATCAATCCAAGAAGAAGATATACCAATTATAAATATATATGCACCCAACATTGGGGCACCTCAATACATAAGGCAACTGCTAACAGCTATAAAAGAGGAAATCGACAGTAACACAGTAATAGTGGGGGACTTTAACACCTCACTTACACCAATGGACAGATCATCCAAAATGAAAATAAATAAGGAAACAGAAGCTTTAAATGACACAACAGACCAGACTTAACTGATATTTAGAGGACAATCTATCCAAAACCAGCAGATTACACTTTCTTCTCAAGTGTGCATGGAACATTCTCAAGGATAGATCACATATTGGGTCACAAATCAGGCTTCAGTAAATTGAAGAAAATTGAAATCATATCAAGCATCTTTTCTGACCACAATGCTATGAGATTAGAAATGAATTACAGGGGAAAAATATGTAAAAATCACAAACACACGGAGGCTAAACCATCCGTTACTAAATACCCAAGAGATCACTGAAGAAATCAAAGAGGAAATCAAAAAATACCTAGAGACAAATGACAATGAAAACACGATGATCCAAAACCTATGGGATGCAGCAAAAGCAGTTCTAAGAGGGAAGTTTATAGCTATACAAGCCTACCTCAAGAAACAAGAAAAATCTCAAATAAACAATCTAACCTTACACCTAAAGGAACTAGAGAAAGAAGAACAAACAAAACCCAAAGTTAGCAGAAGGAAAGAAATCATAAAAATCAGATCAGAAATAAATGAAAAAGAAATGAAGTAAACGATAGCAAAGATCAATAAAACTAAAAGCTGGTTCTTTGAGAAGATAAACAAAATTGAAAAACCATTAGCCAGTTCATCAAGAAAAAAAGGGAGAGGACTCAAATCAATAAAATTAGAAATGAAAAAGGTGACATTACAACAGACACTGCAGAAATACAAAGCATCCTAAGAGACTACTACAAGCAAATATATGCCAATAAAATGGAAAATTCTTAGAAAGGTATAACCTTCCAAGACTGAACCAGGAAGAAATATAAAATATAAACAGACCAATCACAAGTAATGAAATTGAAACTGTGATTAAAAATTCCAAGAAACAAAAGTCCAGGACCAAATGGCTCTACAGGTGAATTCTATCAAACATTTAGAGAAGAGCTAACACCCATCCTTCTCAAACTCTTCCAAAAAACTGCAGAGGAAGGAACACTCCCAAACTCATTCTATGAGGCCACCGTCACCCTGATACCAAAACCAGACAAAGATACTACAAAAAAAGAAAATTACAGACCAATATCACGGATGAATATAGATGCAAAAATCCTCAACAAAATGCTAGCAAACAGAATTTAACATCACATTAAAAGGATCATACACCATGATCAAATGGGAATTATCCCAGGGATGCAAGGATTCTTCAATATATGCAAATCAATCAATGTGATACACCATATTAACAAACTGAAGAATAAAAGTCATATGATCACCTCAGTAGATGCAGAAAAAGCTTTTGACAAAATTCAACACCCATTTATGATAAAAACTCTCCAGAAAGTGGGCATAGAGGGAACCTACCTCAACATAATAAAGGCCATATACGACAAACCCACAGCCAACATCATTCTCAATGGTGAAAACTGAAAGCATTTTCTCTAAGATCAGGAACAAGACAAGGATGTCCACTCTCACCACTATTATTCAACATAGTTATGGAAGTCCTAGCCGTGGCAATCAGAGAAGAAAAAGAAATAAAAGGAATACAAATTGGAAAAGAAGAAGTAAAACTGTCATTGTTTGCAGGTGACATGATACTATACATAGAGAATCCTAAAGATGCCACCAGAAAACTACTAGAGCTAATCAATGAATTTGGTAAAGTAGCAGGATACAAAATTAATGCACAGAAATCTCTTGCATTCCTATACACTAATGATGAAAAATCTGAAAGAGAAATTAAGGAAACACTCCCATTTACCATGGCAACAGAAAGAATAAAATACCTAGGAATAAAGCTACCTAGGGAGACAAAAGACCTTTATGCAGAAAAGTATAAGACACTGATGAAAGAAATTAAAGATGATACCAACAGATGGAGAGATATACCATGTTCTTGGATGGGAAGAATCAATATTGTGAAAATGACTATACTACCGAAAGCAATCTGCAGATTCAATACAATCCCTATCAAATTACCAATGGCACTTTTTGCGGAACTAGAACAAAAATCTTAAAATTTGTATGGAGACAAAAAAGACCCCGAATAGCCAAAGCAATGTAGAGGGGAAAAATGGAGCTGGAGGAATCAGACTCCCTGACTTCAGACTACACTACAAAGCTACAGTAATCAAGACAATATTGTACTGGCACAAAAACAGAAACATAGATCAATGGAGGAAGATAGAAAGCCCAGGGATAAACCCATGCACCTATGGTCAACTAATCTATGACAAATGAGGCAAGGATATACAATGGAGAAAAGAGAGTCTCTTCAATAAGTGGTGCTGGGAAAACTGGACAACTACATGTAAAAGAATGAAATTAGAACACTCCCTAACATGATACACAAAAATAAACTCTAAATGGATTAGAGACCTAAATGTAAGACCGGACACTATAAAACTGTTAGAGGAAAATGTAGGCAGAACATTCTATGACATAAATCACAGCAAGATCTTTTTTTGATCCACCTCCTAGAATAATGGAAATAAAAGCAAAAATAAACAAATGGGACCTAATGAAACTTAAAAGCTTTTGCACAGCAAAGGAAACCATAAACAAGATGAAAAGACAACCCTCAGAATGGGAGAAAATATTTGCAAATGAATCAACGGACAAAGGATTAATCTCCAAAATATATAAACAGCTGATGCAGCTCAATAGTAAAAAAACAAACAACCCAATCCAAAAATGGGCAGAAGACCTAAACAGACATTTCTCCAAAGAAGACATACAGATGTCCAAGAAGCACATGGAAAGCTGCTCAACATCACTAATTATTAGAGAAATACAAATCAAAACTACAATGGGGTATCACCTCACACCAGTTAGAATGGGCATCATCAGAAAATCTACAAACAACAAATGCTGGAGAGGGTTGGAGAAAAGGGATCCCTCTTACACTGTTGGTGGGAATGAAAATTGATACAGCCACTATGGAGAACAGTATGGAAAACTAAAAAAACTAAAGATAGAATTACCATATGATCCAGCAATCCCACTACTGGGCATATACCCAGAGAAATCCATAATTCAAAAAGACACGTGCATCCCAATGTTCATTGCAGCACTATTTACAATAGCCAGGTCATGGAAGCAACCTAAATGCCCTTTGACAGACGAATGGATGAAGAAGAAGTGGTACATATATACAATGGAATATTACTCAGCCATAAAAAGGAACAAAATTGGGTCATTTGTTGAGACGTGGATGGATGTAGAGACTGTCATACAGAGTGAAGTGAGTCAGAAAGAGAAAAACAAATATCCTATGTTAACGCATATATGTAGAATCTAGAAAAATGGTACAGATGAACCGGTTTGCAGGACAGAAATAGAGACACAGATGTAGAGAACAAACTTATCAACACCCAGGGGGGAAAGCAGCGGGGAGTGGGTGGTGGTGGTGTGATGAATTGGGAGATTGAGATTGACATGTATACACTGATGTGTATAAAATGCATGACTAATAAGAACCTGCTGAATAAAAAAATAAGTAAAATAAATTCAAGAATTAAATAAAATAAGAAAAAAGAGAGGCATAAAGTTGCAAGATGGGAATGAAAAATGAGATTACGAGTAATACTTATAAAAATGCAAAGATACCTGTGTGAGAGGCAGTGGAGGAAGTGTGACCCAGACTCTCTCAAGCTCCCCTCTCTTCTTGTGTGAGAGCACTGATTCCATGGCCCTCTTGAGAAAGCCCTTTCTAAAGTGTGGAGAAATATATGGCATGTGGAGCTAGAGACAGTGACAGAGAACATGCAATTTCAGGAGAAATGACCGTTCAGCCAAAGTTGAGATTTTCGTCACTGCCCTAAATACATAGGACTTCAAAATAATGTGGCTGTGGAACTTCCCTGGAGGTCCAGTGGTTAAGATTTCGCCTTTCAGTGCAGGGGGTGCAGGTTCTATCCCCAGTCGGGAAGCTAAGATCCCAAATGCCTTGCAGCTAAAAAACCAAAACATAAAACAGAAGCAAAATTGTAACAAATTCAATGAAGACTTCAAATAATAGCAATAATAAAATAACATGGCTGCATTTTTGGGTTGGTTCTTGTTTTCCACGAATATACTAATACATTCAAATGAATGTTTTCATTTGAAATAGTCACCTGATAGTACATGTATTACAATACAGTAGCCATTGCTCAAAGTATCTTTGCCATTGCTTATTTTTGCATATATTGAGAGCTAATAAACATATGTCTGTTGAATTTCAGAAACTGCCAGAAGCCTGCAAGTGCTATGTTTGGTAAATACAACCTTGATTTAAGTGGATCATTTTTTTCTCTTTCTTTCTTTTACAATTGATAATCAAACATGGAGAGTAAATATAAACTAATGGAATTGATTTTCTTGTATGGTTTATAAAATGATGCTGAAGGCTTAAGAAAGAGTTGAACAATGACAACACCATAAATAGAACCTTCCAAGGTGGCTATTCTGAAGGGTCCAACGTTCAAGTACATTTGGCTATGTTTGTAAACACACACTCACACACACACACAGCTTGTGTACAAGTGGCAGTGTTTTCAAGTGTCTTGGTTGTGTAGAAAATAAAACTTTATGTGATTCAACTAAATATGCATTCAAAGACACTATTACTCTCTGGTTATAAACAATACAATCTAAGTCAGTTCTGAGTTTCCCCTATTTCTGGTTTAAACTCCATTAAGTGATTGTTTCTCCTTTTTCATGGGACTAATCTAAGCTCATAGCACAGTCTCATAGCAAAAGTGATGAGACAGTACCTACTCCTTGGTCTTCATCTGTCCTGCACTTGTCTCTCCTGAGATACACAATTCTCCCATTTGGTCCTCCATGCTGCTTTGTGCTTCTGTGACCCCTCATCATGACCACAAAGCACATTTGGGGAAACTTGTTTGCTCTCTCTCTCCTTCCTTTCAGAGCTATAACTTCTGTATCCTGAAAGTTGGGGAAGAGGGGGTGCTGGAGACTTGCAGATACCTTGAGCCCTCTGCCCCAGACAGCCCATGAAGCCATTCATCTCTGCTGCTGCCTTGCTTTAGTGCTATAAACAATAACAAAAAGCCCTATACAGATACAACTGGCACACAACGAGGATCACTCTGAATGTTTGTTGATTGGCTGACTGAATGTATGCACATGCTGTCTGCCAGACTTCCAGAAGAACTCAGAGTTCTTTTGGATTCCCCAAATCATCCCAGAATTCTATTCTGTTCTCCACTCTCTTTGAAACTAATCATGGGATGCGAGTGGAGAGAAAAGCATGAGGCCCCTTCTATGAGACCTCTTAAAAATAATTCTAGATCTCCAAGGACTTCTTGTATCTACACAATCACTTGAGGAGGCTGCCAAGTGTCCCCCATTGTTTGGTTATATTATCCTCATCTTTCAGGGTTTAGATGAGACCTACGCCTTGATTCTTCCCTAGACTGTATGCTCCATGAGGGATCTTCTCAGTCTTCCTCACCTTTTATTATTAGGTACTATACTGGGCATATCAGCAGTCAATAGAACTTCTTGTTCTATTCAGGCCCTCAGTAGATTGAATGATATCTACCCCCATCGTGGGAGGACAATCTACTGAGTCTACTGATTCAAATACTAATCTCATCTGGAAACATCCTCATAGAAATCCATAGAAATAATGTTTAATCTGGGCACCCCATGGCCCAGTCAAGTTGACATATAAAATTAACCATCACAGTTTCTTTCCATCTTATACAGTGTTTATCTGTATGAAGCTCTAACTCATTTATAATTCAATTATGAGTACCAAGGAAGAGGAAACTTGTTAACTGTGTATCTGGAGAAATTCCAAATTCCATGAAGGCTTGTTACAATGAATCAAGGGACTTTTTGTTCTCATAAATGAGATTTCTACTTCTCCGTTTCTTCTAGTCCCCAAATTGGAAGAATTAAAGGTCTGGCATCAAGGTGATTTCTATTAATGCATAAACATTTTATTTAGAGTAAAACAAATAGGAAAGACTAAATGCTTTTTATTTTTCTAAGAGTGAGAAATAGAATATTAAATAATATATATTTGAGAGTAGTTTGGGGAATATAGAAGATATCCAATGAGTATTTGCTAATTGAAGAGGAGGAAAAAATAGCAGGTGACTAATTTATATTGACTATCATCATGTCTCAGAGTTTTTGCCACATGCATTACATATGTTGATGTACAAAGTCCTGTGAAGTATATGTTCTTACTCTATTTTGCAGATGTAGAAACTAAGCCTCAAGGCGATTAAATAGTATGTCAAAGGCTGCCCAGCTACTGCCTGATGGATACTTAGTTCAAATCCAATTTTTTTTTTTTTTTCAATACGTGGGCCTCTCACTGTTGTGGCCTCTCCCGTTGTGGAGCACAGGCTCCGGATGCACAGGCTCAGCGGCCATGGCTCACGGGCCCAGCCGCTCCGCGGCATGTGGGATCTTCCCGGACTGGGGCACCAACCCGTTTCCCCTGCATCAGCAGGTGGACTCTCAACCACTGCGCCACCAGGGAAGCCCTCAAATCCAATTTTATTTGATCTCAAAGCCTATGTATTTTCTACCCTACCAGCATCTCCAATGTATAGCAAAGAATACCAGTGCTGAGAAGTATTCTCTGAGCAAAGGACTGAGTGGCCTCATGAATTTAGGAAACACTGAATAGCAAATCCATTTCTTAGCAATTCCCAATATATATAAAAAAGCTTCTGAGAAGTCCTGAAGACATTGAACTAAATTGTTTGTTAAATCCAGCATTTGACTACTGAGGCTTCTTCCCTAATAATTCTTTGGCGAATCCATACTCCAGTGAGCCAGACTGAGTGTCAGAACTCCTGGAAGCTTTACCAGCTAAATAGGTGTTTCTCTGTTTGCAAATTGCATCACCTTTCTGGGCCTAGATTTCCTCATTTATAAAATAAAAATTTGGTTAGATGTTCCTTAAGGTCCTTTTAAGTATAAACATTTGATGACTTAGATTCATTTCTTTTTAAAAAAAATAAAACAGTAATAAACATTTACTGGGTGCTTACTATGTTCTTGTTGCTTTACATAGATTATCTTAATCCTCATAAAAACCTTGAGGTCGTAACTGAAATACCCATTTTACAGTCGGGGTAACTGAGACTCAGTGAGGCAGCATATCTTGCCCCGCAGGTTAGAACTCTGGCATTCTGGTGTTGATTTCCTATATTGCCTTTGAAGCTTTCCCTTGTAAAACGCTTGCACTGTGGGCTATGAGTTTTTCTCTGGCTTCATCCAAAACCTTTGTATTATTCCGTTTTCTCTTTTCTTTATCCAAATCCTCATCCATTTTTGAAGATCCAGGTTATACCGCCTCAGTAAAACATGGTCCTTTCACCCCAACCTATCAAGATTTCTTCCTCTTCTGGATCCTTATTTTACTTTCAATTAAGATGGAAATTAATTATGTGCTGACCTATGACATCTTTCATAGTATTGTCTCGAGTTTGCTATTAAAATATTTGTTTAATTTTACTTGTTCACATCTAATGTCTCCAACTAGATTCTTAAACATCGGATTCATTTCTGTATGAACAAAACCCATCGTGCCTTGTGTAGATCACCAACAGGGTGTTGAAATCACTCAACTCCCTACAGACACCTCAAATTCATTATGTACAAACATGTTTACATCCTCTCCACCATCCCAGTCCCCCATCCTCCTGTATTTCTTTCTTTAGTCGAGTGGCATTAACAGTCACTTTGTTGCTTGAATCAGAAACCTGGTGATGATCTTGGACACTTTTTCCTTTGTCACCACCACATCCAATCAGTACAGCTTAGTGATTAAATGTGTGGGCTTCCATGTTGGACTCTATGAATCCTAGTTCTAATTGTGGAGAAAATGGGTAAGTACCTTGGCTTCTCTCTGTTTCAGTTTCCTAACGTACAAAATAAAGACAATAATAATTCCCAGATCATAGAGTTACTGTAAGAGCTACCTGAGATAATTAAATGCCCAGTGGAAATCCAATAAATGGTTTCTTCCTATTATTCTGCCTTTGAATCTCCTATGTTCTTCCCCTTCCCATCCCCATCCTGCTATCCTAACCTCAGACCTCATTATCTCTTACCAATATTCACTTACCCACAGTCACCATCCTGAGCTAACTTCTGTTTAGCCCCTACCAATGTATCCTCTACATTTTTTGACTGAGTGTTCTTTTTGAAACACACATCTGTCATCTTATTCTGCCCTTGAATCTTGTGCTGCAGTCAAACAACTGCTCCTGTCAAAAGTCCAAACAACTTGCAGTTTGCAGAAGAAGCTGTTCTGTTTCACACTTTGCCATGTTGCTTATGCTCCGTCCTAACGTTACCTGAAATGCTCCTGCCTCTGCCCTTTGTTTGTCTAACAGATATCTGTCCCTCTTTAGACTAAAAATGTCCACAGCAACATTTGGGGTCCCAAGTGAATTTCTGGAATCTTGCTATTTCTCACGAAGAGATGGAGCCAGCTTCCCCTCTTTAAATCTAAACAAGACTCTCTGACTGCCTCAACAAATAGAATGCAGTAAAAGTGATGCTGCATAGCCCCTGGCTAGGTCACAAAAGACAATATTGTTTCTGCCTGGCTTTATTTCTTTTGGGGGATACTTGCCCTGGGGTACCAGCCATCAAGCTTCAAAGAAGCCCAGAGTAGCCCATATAGAGAGACAACATAAAGAAACCCACATGGAGAAGCAGAGTAGCATCAGCTACTGACTGGAACCCTCCTTCTGTACATGTATGTATATGTATATGTAAGTACATATGTGGAGATGTAGATCTCCACAAAAATCTGTCTTCATGGACCATATATTCTCTATTACCTTGTGGCCACATGTAGGAAATAAAGATCCTGTAGTAAAAGAGATATCGTCAATGAAGCAAGAAGAGAGGAAAGTATCCTTTTAGCTAGACTAACTCATTAATGTGAAAAATCATTTATGATGTAGCATGGATCAGCAGAGAAAGCTGGAAGGAGAGAAGCCCTTGGATTTTTTCCACCTGCTCATCTAGCCAGTGAACTTCATGGACAGTTATGCAGTCAAGTTTCCTGGTAATTTAAGCCTTCTCTCGTGAGCTGCATATGGTGATCTGGGCCGGCCGTCTGGGATGTGACTCCTGCTTCGAGAGTAACGATAATGTTTCCAGCACTCACTGTCATTGTGAGAGGCAGACTGTTGTCGAAGTGTTATTATTAATTAGAATTACTACTGGACAGCTTGAACTAGAGGATAATTTATTCTCCGTGAACTTCCAATTGCAGTAAAACGGTTCATTCACTGCCACACTTATCCATCTTGTTTGTTCCTGTCTTTCAGGAGTGGTTGGCTGCAAAGAAGTAAGGCAGAACTGTACAAGCTGCATGAAGACAGAAGTCTGCATTTATGGAGATACCGTAGAAACTGGTCAGGAAGGTTTCACTCGTGTAAGAGAGGCGTGGGTATGTGGTAAGAAGCATAGGGTCTGCTCTAGGGGGTCCTAACCAATTCATGGGAATCCAGGCACCTACACTGTGCAGTGTATCACACCAAAATGGGAAATCAGTGTTTCCAGATGGCCTCTCACTGCTCTGGCTTCTGAAGCTCACACTTCCTCTCTGGCATTTCTGACAGAGAGCTCTTTCTCTTATTTTAAAATTTAGCATATTCTCTCGACTTGCCTTCTCGTTTTGCTTCCGGAGATTGCTTTGGGAAAATGAAAACTGACATGATGACGACATGTGTACTTTCTTGGTAGTTTCTTCAATGTTATGGTGACTTCCTCCTGATTTTTGCCAAATTTCTGCCTCCCGTTGATTCCATTTTTCTCCTTCTTTTATCCCTGGTAACAGTGTTACCTTGCTCTTTGCATAAATGTCATTAAATGTGCTCCTGACTTGCTGCTACCATGGTAATAGACACTTGTCATAGGCTCTTGACTCATTACTGTATTTATATGAGACTTGGTCACTTGTGGTTTAGCAAGCTTAAGCAACAACCTGATTCCCAGCCAGTAAATGGATTCAAACCTGTCTAAGATGGGTGATAGATTAAGGTTTGGGTGCTGTTATTATTTAATAATTAGGAAAGTCTCTGAGTAGACTAGTGACAATGTATCACTGGGGGAAAAGATCTTGGCTGTCAAATAGCATCCATTCTACTGTAGACAACCTCAGTGGGACACAGAGCCAGAGAGAGAGAGAGAGTGTGCATGAGAAAGAATGAGACAGAGAGACAGAGATAGGCAGAGAGAGACAGAGAGGCTGGGGCTTGTCATCATGATCCTCGATTATCTTTGACACTTCCACTAAATTCACTGGAGAACAGGGCTGGAGGAATCCCAGGAATATCTGTGGAGAGGCTAAGGAAGTGGAGAGACTAGTTGACCTAAGGCTCCATCTTGATCTAATGATGACTGTCATTTGAGGAACAGACAGCTTATGTTGTGATTTAAGGAACACCCTACAAGGTTCCCTACAACAGTTTTGAGATAGAAGTACCCACTCACTACCATAGAGTCTGAAATTCTGCCCTTAGAGTCATGCCTTTGGGTGTAAGCAGGAGAACAATAATTATTCACAAAAAGGGAGGGAGGGGGCACTACCTAGGGGTGTTAAAAGTACCTGTTGTTTCCATCCAGCAGCGACTGATGGAGGAAGTCACGTTCTTTTGTGTTGGGACAGAAAGAGACTGAAATCCCTTGAGCTAAGGCATTGTCTTCCATGGAATTGCCCTGAGAATACATAAAAATCTATTATGGACAGCAGCTTTACTGAGAGGCAGCTATAGAGAGAGGGCTAGCCCCTGGAATTTGTAATCAGGATCCCTAGGTCCAAATTTTTACTCTGTCCATTCTGCATGTATAACCTTTGGAAAATTATCTATTTTTTATTTTTTTATTTTTTGGCCACACCGCACGGCATGTGGGATCTTAGTTCCCCGACCAGGGATCGAACCTGTGGCCCCGGCACTGGAAGCACAAGAGTCTCAACCACTGGACCACCAGGGAAGTCCCTGGAAAGTTATTAACTCCTTTGTGCTTCGTGTTTTGTATCTGTAAAATGAGGTCTACAATTGTACTTAAAGAGTTACTGTGATGATTAATGAGTTAATATTAAATAAAAACACTTAGAACAGTGTCTTGTACTCAGCAAGTACTACAGGAGTCTTCACAAATATTAATCACATTTTGGGGGGTGAATTTGTTTTTCTTAACCCATTCTTTCCTAAGCAGTTTGGAATTGACTGTAGCACATCTGAGGGCATTTTGTTGAAAGGGGAAGGAAAGGATGCTTTTGAGCCCAAGACCCTCTTTCCTGACCCCAGTGTGGTCAGTCTGGGCAGGTCTTTTCAGTGGGATGCTTCTGACAGCCTAAAGTCCACATGAGGATAGTGCCTGGCTCCACAGAGGAAGCTGAGGGCAGGGAAAGAGATGTTAGAAACCTGCTGTTTTGGGGTCACAGTCTCTGACCCCAACGTGGTCTTTCTTTTTATTCTTGGTCCCTTTTGGATTATTCAGAGAGTGCTTCACCTAAGTGGCTGGGGATGATCCAGCGTTGGTGACATTATGAGTGTCATTTGTAGAAGGGGCTGGCTCTTTAGAGACAGAGGGACCAAGGTTCTAGTCCTGTGACATCCAGTATCTCTGTGACTCTTGATAACTGAATGTCTCAGAGCTGCAATATCTCATGTACAAAATGGGCAGTGCCAAAATGTGCCTACTTCCCAGGAGTGGTGCCAGCCAAATGTGACGATACACGCGACAGCAACTTGTAAAGTGTAAAGGGTTGTCATTATGAGTGGGTCCTTTCATTTCCCTGTTCTCTACGAGCAGACCTGAATGTTAGCAGCACCTGTGTGCTGTCATCACTTGGCTGTTGATTTCATTTAAGAACCTTACCCATAAGCCTGTGACCGGTAATTGTATGTCAGCTTCTCTAGCAGTGGTGATGGGCTATGCCCACCGCCGGACTGGTTCACGGTCCTAATGCTGAAGCTCTTTTCTCATCCAACAAGGGATCCTGACAGTTTTCAGAAGGGGTGTTTCTCCCTCCTTCAATTTGTAAATCACATAATATTAGTAGGAAACTTTTTGGAATCATGAGCTTTATTTTGGTGATACTGTTACTCTGATAGTCGACAAAACACTTTCAGAAACCAAGAGAATTAGAGGTTGGCCAGAGTGGCATGAATGCTATGGAATGATGCTATATATCAAGATTATCTGAAGGGGATATGAGAGAGAGAAGGGATTAAGCTGAGTCAAGAGATGAGGGGTAATATCCCAGAAGCTTGAAAAAATTTACCAACTCGCAGGAGCAGATTTCTGAGTGTTATTTTAGAAAGTCCCTCTGATGGAAACATTTTCACTAGCAAATTTACGTAATAAAAGTATGGTTTTCTTAATTTTATATACAGTCTCAATGCAGTGACTTTTGGCTGCATTGGATTGAAGCGTTGCAAGAAAAAAAGAAAGAGGAAAGAGATGTGGACGTCAGTTATGAACAGAATCAGCTGGGGTCAGATCTGTGCTCTGCAGGTCACAGAAAACATTTTCAAGTACCTTGCCTTTCAGGTCTCCCTCTTGGACAGAAATAGAGCACCGAAGATGCTTCTTAGGGAAGACTTCATTTTCCCAATCTTTTACAACTGGAAAAGGGAGCAAATGAGTGGCTGGGTACAGACCCTTGACACCAAGTGACTGGGAGTCGATGGAACACTGCAGGGACGCAGAACTTTGCCAGCCAATGAACACATTCCTGGAGAAATACAGTACGGAACCCAGCAGTCTCCTACAAGCAACGCATCCCTTTAAGTTAATTGGTGTTACAGAGAAGCTGAAATGCTCCGCTTATTTACAAAGCTACAGATTTATGTAAAGCAAAACCAATTACACTTAATGCCTAAACTATTCCAGGTGCTCAGTGATAATGTTGCTAAGCACTAGACAAGAAACTGGTGCATGAATGCATCCTGTTTCCAATGGAAGCATGTGTAGTTCCTGCAATTTAGCCAATCATGAGCGTCAGCCCTGATGTGAGGATTCTAAGCTCTTTTGGTGTTCGCTTAGGGTCATCTTTATAATTCTGTAGCTCTCTTTTCATCTCTAAGGACGAGTGAAATCATAATGAGCACCTTTTTCTATTATGATGTAGAAATTAAGGAGAGGAAGGCAAATTTGGGGCGGTGTGGGGGGGGAAACAAAATAAGGCAAACCCTTTTTCTAATGGTGAGAGGGACAGTTAGAGCTTCTGACTTGTACCGAGACGAGATGTTTTAAGGTTTCTTGATCTTTGGGGTGTTCATTAAACCCAAATCGCAAACTTGGCATTTAACGTTTTGCAGCAAAGAAAGATTCTAAGGAAGATCAAGGATTGGCCTCACTGTTTCGTCAGAGAACAAATGCTGGGAAACAAAAGGATTTGCAAAAGTTACAGGGCAAGAATTTTTGTCTGTAAGAGTTTGTCTTTTCATTTGTCCTCAGAACAAACAAACAAAAAATAGTTTGAGTAAGAGAAACACCTGGTGCTTTACAGCTGTTTTTTTGCAATTAAAAATGCATATCACACCTAATCAAGATGTGTAAACCTTTTATTCTACAGATCTAAAATATTTTAGGTCACAAGGGAGGTGCTTAACTGCAGAATCATTTGCAATCAACTGATAAACACCCCTCTCCTATCCAGCTTGAACTGTCCCGGAAAGCATCGGTGCTCAGATTTCAGGGAGCCTAAGAAGACTTGGGAAGGTTTGTTAGAACTGCCGATTCCTGGAAAAAGGTTTGGGTTAAAGCAGTCTATGGTAGGGGCCAGAAAGAGTTGCCTGAAGCAGGGGATCCTTAACAAAACTTTGACAAGCACTGCTACAAAGATTTGGGACACTAGTTGTATTTGCCTTTTTTTGGTTTAAATGAGTTTTTTTTTTCACATTTCTTTGCTTATACGGGAGAAATCTCTTTTAGAAGATAATTTTCTGAGTGCGTCTGAACTGGTAGCAGCGGAGACTAAAAGACGTCCTTTGGACTAGGGAATCTCTTTAAGCATCCCTGATTGATTTGATCACTTGCCCTTCCCCCCACACTCATTTAACCTTCCGTAATTTTCTTCTTTCCTTCAATCGTAATAATTCCATCATTTACATTTATTTTACAGTTTCTTCAGTATGTGAATATTCTCTTTTTGTTAAGGACCTCTATTTTAGTAATGCTGCTCTTGGATTCAGAGACTATTTCCTTAATTATAACTTGATAGTGTAATAGCAAGATGAAGTATAGTGAAATTGTGTATAGGTTTATTATTTACTCTGACATAGACAGTATATGATCACTATGCCTGGCATGCAGTAAGTACTCAATAAATGCATTGAAAGAAAGAATGTTAACATACTGTTATTTTGAGCCTACGGACACATGAAAACTAAAAAATGTCATATAGGGTGCTTTTAATGGCCAAACCATTGTAAAAAGTTTTAAAATATTGTGATGCATAGGAAATATTAACTTTTTGTTGTCAGAGAGTAATTACTTAGACTTTGAAATTAATTCATTAATTCAAAGGCATAGCATGTTAATGCAAAAGCGTAATAGTCATAATTATGACTAGAGGAGTCATAATTAGTCTTTGTAAAGTACACAGATAATATTCATAAGGCCACCCTCACACATATTAGCTCTAAAACTAAAACGCATAGTGTCTAGCCGAAGAAAACAGGGAATACTCTGCTCATAAGACAGGTTGAGTCAAATAAAGTTTCATAGGGCTGTTTCCCAAAGATCAATACTTGAAGAAAATTCCTGTGTACTGCCATAAAATTTCAGAGACCTTTCATGGAAGGGAAGTGTTTCTTCAAGATTACTTCCACTGATGTTCTGGGCATTAAAATGATTTAGATTACAATATCTAAAAAAGAAAGAAAGAAAGCTTTTTTTAGGACCAGATGTAGATGACTTGATAAATCAGTTGCCTTCACCCTGTGCTTGTCTTCCTTTTATTATAGGCCCGTAGATACTGGCACAACAGTGATGATTATTTAAGAGCACTGCTCACCAGAACAGTCTTTATAAAACGACAAAAGGAGTTTTAGGACATATTAAGGTGTCTGATGAGGACCTTTAGATGGCGCTCTTTTACAACCTGCAGTGAGTCTGACAGTGAGAGAACTGGAAAGTCTGGAATTATCAACCTTGTAGATTTCACTCTAAAGATTTATCAGATGCACTGAAGGTTTGTAAATTCGGTGCTGAGACTGTGTGGAAAACATCACTGTCAAAGAAAAAATCCATGAACATATTTTTTAAATGTGTGCCCTCTATCCTTGACTCAAGAAAAATCTGGATTTCCCATCTTCTAAGTGCCAGGCAGCATGCTAGGGCCCAGTGCTCACCCTAACTTACTGAATTCTCACTATAACCCTGGAAGGGTGGAACCATCCCCATTTCACAGACAGAAATACTGAACTTCTAGGAGGTTAAATAAGTTGCTTAGGGTTTGTATGAGTAATAGTTGGCAGAGCCTGGGTTTGAAACCAGAACTCTCTTATTCAGAGTCCTGGCCTTTTCCCTCTATGGCATGCTGCCTCTAAAGGTAACTTATTTCTTAAACATTTTTGAAGAAGTTCCAGGAGGAGAGGAATTTCAGACTGCTTTATTCACTGCTGTATTCCTAGTGCCTTGACGAGTGCCTGGTACATAGCAGAAGTACAATAAATATTGGTTGAATGAACAAATGGTCAAGGGCCATAAGAATCCCAGTGGGAAATAGATACCCAAGGCAATGTGTGCCTTTGAACTAATGTAGTTGGTTCTAGCTACTTAATCTCTGCAGGCAAATTTTCCAGATTCTCCTTTCTTCTGAAACATGACACACATTCTTTTCTTGTGGAGGCTGATCAACAGGTGGTGGTGGGTATAGTTAGTTGAACTGAAGGGACTGGTTTCCTCCCCCACAAGAGTTAAGGGGCTGTCAGGGAGCAGGAAAAGGGCTCCTCTATGGCACTTAGAAGCAGCAGAGTCTAGGAGAAAGTGTATGGGCTTTGGAGACAAACTAGGGTTTGAATCCTACTTGTGTGAACTTAGTCAATTTACTTAGTTAGATTTTCACTTTAGTTTTCTTACTTATAAAGTGGAATGGTATGATCTCCATAACAGGGAGGGGGACAAACCTGCTGCTTAAGACAGAAATGCTCAACACATGGAAAATTAATTTCTTTCCTTCATGCTTTGTTTCACCCTCTCTTTTTTTACCTTCCCTCAAAAAGTATGCAGGAGAAAAGAAAGTATACAGGAGATGGAGAAGATTTGGTAAGAATCCAATTTCTTTCTGAATAAACCCTACATTATCCCTTAGTTCCTTTCATCTTTGGTTCCTTCAATCTCTGGTTCTTGGTATTTTTTATTCTTGCCTCCTTCTCTGAACCCCAACTCCACCATCTCTCACTTTACAGTAACTCACTTGCTCGACAATTACAGAAGAATCATACTTAAATATTTTGAGTACTAGGTGCCAGCTCCATGTAGACCAGTACTTTGTTTTCTTTGGTTTTATTTTTCTAGTGCTTGGAACAATGCTTAACATGTTGGTTAAATGAATGGATAAATGAATAAATGAATCAGTCCCTGAGCTAGTAGGTTTTTGGTTCCAGCACTAGTGCTACCTGAATTCAGCCCACAATCATGTTCATCTTAACCATATCTCAGCATGAGTCTAGGTAAAGAATAAAAAGAAGGGAGCATAAGGCAACATCTGAGGCCATTATTATTACTGCTAACACTTTGGCAATTTACTCATCCTCACAGCAATCTTATGACACAGTTACCATTCTTATTATTTCCTTTTTACAAAGTAGAAATTGAGGCTTAGCAAGGTTAAACAGCTTAAAGTTTGTGCAGCTAAGTTGTGGGACTGGATTCAACTGGGCTGCCTCTAGAGATTGCCTTTTAAACTACTTCATGAAAGACAGGGTCAACTCTTACAGTGGGAGTGTAACTGAAATTGAGAAACAATGCAGGTTTGTGAGAGTTACTGGATGGGCACCACTCGTGCTTGGAGGTGATGGACAGAGGGGAGAAACGTCTTGCCTTCGTTTTCAGTTTTTGTTGCCAACACTTTTTGCTGCAAAGCTGGGGACATTTCTGTTGAATCCTTCTGCAAGAATCTGACTTTCTAATTTGGTTTTCAATCGAAGAATGAGACAGGCATTTTAAGGAAATTATGCATCCTGGAGGGTCACTTCGATAATATACACTTTGGAAGCTAAGAAATTTTAAAATTCAGGGAGCCATTAAGACTTTTGATTTTGTCATTAATTCTGTCTTGCATGAGGTTTAATTACCTCTCTTATACTGGACCATAAGCTCCATGAGAGCAGGGACACAGGTGACACTAAACATTTACTGATACTGACTTTATGTCCTTCTAACTTATTACAGTGCCTATCACACCACTGATGTTCCAAAAGAGATTTTTTAGATGAACAAAAGAATAATTCAGGCAAGGAATAAGTGGCAATAGATGAGATACTAAATAGATAAATGAATGAAAAGAAGTGAGGAAAATAAAAATCTGTTTAGTTCCTGCTATGTGGCAGACATCGAACTTGGTCCTTTATCAAAATTCATCTCCCTACAAGGCCCACAAAAGGTTGGAATTACTCTCCTTATTTTACATGTGTGAAAACAGAGACTCAGAAAGGTTAGAGAATTTGCTCAAAAGAACACAGCCATCCAAGAATGTGTCAGTGAGAGGAAGACAGGTTGGCAATGGATGGATGGGAGATAATACATATTAAGCCACTGAATGGTCTCAGGTGACTGACTGGCTAAATGATTTTGCACAGTTTGTTATTGACCTTGAAATGGTCACTGCTGATTTAAAGGCCTGAATGGAATCCAAATCTTAAGCATCATTAGATTTCTAGCTATTTGTTTAATGATATTTGCTTTTAATGATAATGACTCATTCATTCTTATTATTGATATGGTTATTTCTAACTCTAAAATGGTACTATATGGTGGAGAAAAAAAATCTTGTTTTAGAATTGAGCAAAGAACTATTTTATTATAAGGACCAATGGAAAAAATGAAGTCTATACTGGCACAAAAACAGAAATGTAGATCAATGGAACATGATAGAAAGCCCAGAGATATACCCACGCACATATGGTCACCTTATTTTTGATAAAGGAGGCAAGAATATACAATGGAGAAAAGACAGCTTCTTCAGTAAGTGGTGCTGGGAAAACTGGACAGCTACATGTAAAAGAATGAAGTTAGAGCAGTCCCTAACCCAATACACAAAAATAAACTCAAAATGGATTAAAGACTTAAGTGTAAGGCCAGACAATATAAAACTCTTAGAGGAAAACATAGGCAGAACACTCTATGACATAAATCACAGCATGATCCTTTTTGACCCACCTCTTAGAGAAATGGAAATCAAAACAAAAATAAACAAATGGGACCTAATGAAACTTAACAGCTTTTGCACAGAAAAGGAAACCATAAACAAGACAAAAAGACAACCCTCAGAATGGGAGAAAATGTTTGCAAATGAAGCAACTGACAAAGGATTAATCTCCAAAATTTACCAGCAGCTCATGCAGCTCAATATCAAAAAAATGAACAACCCAATCCAAAAATGGGCAGAAGACCTAAATAGACATTTCTCCAAAGAAGATATACAGATTGCCACCAAACACATGAAAGAATGCTCAACATCATTAATCATTAGAGAAATGCAAATCAAAACTATAATGAGTTACCACCTCATACCTGTCAGAATGGCCATCATCAAAAAATCTAGAAACAATAAATGCTGGAGAGGGTGTGGAGAAAAGGGAAACCTCTTGCACTGTTCATGGGAATGTAAATTGATACAGACACTATGGAGAACAGTATGGAGGTTCCTTAAAAAACTAAAAAACTACCATACACCCCAGCAATCCCACTACTGGGCATATACCCTGATAAAACCATAATTCAAAAAGAATCATGTACCACAATGTTCATTGCAGCTCTATTTACCATAGCCAGGTCATGGAAACAACCTAAGTGTCCATCGACAGATGAATGGATAAAGAAGGTGTGGCATATATATACAATGGAATATTACTCAGCCATAAAAAGAAACGAAATTGAGTTATTTGTAGTGAGGTGGATGGACCTAGAGTCTGTCATACAGAGTGAAGTAAGTCAGAAAGAGAAAAACAAATACCGTATGCTAACACGTATATATGGAATCTAAAGAAAAAAAAAAGTTCTGAAGAACCTAGGGGCAGAACAGGAATTAAGATGCAGACGTAGAGAATGGACTTGAGGACACGGGGAGGGAGAAGGGTAAGCTGGGATGAAGTGAGAGAGTGGCATGGACATATATACACTACTGAATGTAAAATAGCTAGTGGGAAGCAGCTGCATAGCATAGGGGGATCAGCTCAGTGCTTTGTGACCACCTAGAGGGGTGGGATAGGGAAGGTGGGAGGGAGATGCAAGAAGGAGGAGTTATGGGGATATATGTATATGTATAGCTGATTCATTTTGTTATAAAGCAGAAGCTAAACATTGTAAAGCAATTATACTCCAATAAAAATGTTAAAAAAAAAGAGTAAAGAAAAAGTGAAGTCTAAATGGAAATTTCTTGCTCCGAATATCTGTTAAATTTCTCTAATATGCTGACTGGTCCAGTCATGGAATACAGGATTCCCACTGGCTCAGTGATGGCTCCCAGATCACACTTTCATGGACTCAGAAATTGTTCATCTTACCACACACTTACTTACCTTTGTGAAACACTCCAGAATCCCAGGGCGTTTAACAACGTTAATGATGCCAAGAAGAAGAAGAAGCTTTCTAAATTGCCTTTGTTTAATGTGTTTGGAAACCAATTGCCTGTTTGGAACAAATGTAATTGTTATTCAACTGTGGAGTTGTAAGTTTCTGTGAATATTTTATAATGCCATAATTCATAGAGCCTTATTCGCTTGAATAATATCTACAAATAGTTAAAATTCATTTAATTCTGTAATTAACAGTAAAATAATAAGCAAGGCAGGCCAAATGTTTTGAGGGTCAAAAAAACTTGATTTGCATAATACAATATAGGTGTCAGAAGAACTGGGTTATAAAAGTAACCCTGATTATGCTATTAATTTGCATGAGCCACATTTGTCTTTTTCATCATTATATGTCTAATACCTAGAACAGTGCTTGGCACCCCCATAGGGATTGTTTGGTAAATATACATTGAATGTATGAAAAATATTTACCATCACCAGATAGCTGGTTGCATGTGCTAATTGTAAGGCTAGTGAGATAATATATGTAGATGTCAGATATTACTTTGTTTTGAAAACTTAGATAAGATTATCCTGTGTTACCTTGTTATAATATCACAGACCCTATCGATCAAATACTTGCAGTCTCTGGTTGATGTGAAGATTTTCTTTTAACCTGATGAGTAATTCCTTCAGTTTAATACCCCTAAGTAAGGAATCCTCACTTCCTTTTGATGTCCAACTGAGTATATATGAAACTAATTAGGATTCAGGTAATTTCTTTTACTTTGCTCCTAAGTTGTGACTTTTACTTTGATCTTTGCTAGAACTCTCTTTTCATATCTACACCTATGTATCTATATCCATATTATCTCTGTCTTATACACACATTCAATTGTTCTTCAGTTGGTTTTTGAGATATTATTATTAAATACATTATATGAAATATGATGTATTATATCATATATATTATACATGCAGCACTTATTTTTATGCAATACTTTATAAACAGGAATGGAATCTTAGTATTAACAAATATATCACACATATATAGCATTACAGAAGTTTAAAAGATTGATTAAAAGGTAAAATCTATCTTCAGAGAGAAAACTTAAATTCAATTGCTGTTCTGAATGGGCAGAATATTTCCCCTCAAAATGCTATGCATTATGAGAGCAGGAATGGATCATCTGTGAACAGTCAGATGCCAAGGTTCTTGGCATTTCCTTGCTTTTTTACAGGAGCAACTCCTACATTGGGTTGTGAGCAATCCATCTACATTCCAATAGACTTGATCTTCAGTGTCATCTTTCGCACATGGGTTATGGGTTGCTTCCTGAACAAGAATATGGTTCTTGGCCTCTCCCTTGACAGTGTATACTTTTAAATGGGGTTTGAATTAAATGCTCTGTTCAAGGTTGATAGTCAGCAAGTGCATAAGCATGACAGCTGTGAATAATTGTGCCATTTCCCATTTAAAGCTGCTTCTCTTCTGTCATTTAACTTCCCAATGACTATTATTATGGACAACCATGAAAATTAGCTTGTGTCCATTATAGTCTAGGACCTATAATGAAATCTGGTATTGAGTTTAAAGCTATTTTGTAAGTTCTACTCCCCCATTTTATTAATTTGTGTTCCATTACAATAGAAATGTATGGTTTTATTGCTATATTGACATGCTGCCTTTATCTGATATTTAGGAGAAATTTCCCTGAATGTTTCCCTCTATGTCTGTCTGTCGGGTATTGTGTAACCCTCTTAATGTGTGTGTGTGTGTGTGTGCAGACACTAAACATTTGATTGTACTTGAATGGGGGAGTCAGGGTAGAGAGGTCAAGGTAAGGTGAGATAGCATCACACTTATTTTCAGGAAGACCTAAGCCATCCTGCTAAGCCTGTTCAAACAGTCCTGTTTCCTTATTTCTCTTGAGTTAATATCCCACTCATATTTTTGTCCTTTTCATTTCACATAAGCACTTTGCATGTCATGCGATTATACCATTTTATCACCGTGTTTCTCTGGCTAGAGTAAAAGGAGTTTGCACAGAGTATGCAAAGCTTCTGACTTAACATGGCATTAATTCTTCCCGGAGCATGCATTTTGGTCCATAACAAGTAATTGGAAAGACTATCTTTATTCTATAACAAAGTCAGCTGAGGGAGAAGAATATCAATTTTGTAAGATCTTTAAAGGTAAAACAATATTTCCAAGAAATTGTGCAATTACAGCGAATACCAGCCTATCAGGAGATGGCGCTAGATCCCCCGGGCATGCCGGTGTGCTTGCGTCTCTGTCACTGGGGATGCCGGGGTGGGCACACATGAGAAGCACTGTGACTTGGCATTATGTGCATGTGGGGTGACAGGAGGATGTCGTACTAGAAAAGTTAAAGGCAGTGGAAATTTAAGAGTAACACAGGATAGTTTGTGAGCGGAATTATCTTAAAAATAAAACGAAAGAGTGCCATACCACCTGTTCAGATTCCTGATAATACTCCTCTATTGTTTCTTTATTTCTTTTTAAAAAAAAATTTTATTGGGGTATAGTTGATTTACAATGTTGCATTAGTTTCAAGTGTACAGCAAAGTGAACGTTATACATATACATATATCCACTCTTTTTTAGATTCTTTTCCCATATAGGCCATTACAGAGTATCGAGTAGAGTTCCCTGTGCTATACAGTAGATCCTTATTAGTTATCTATTTTATATATAGTAGTATTCTTTCTTAAATATAATTTTCGTGTTCAGCTTTCTTCCTAGTGCTGAGCTCATTCCAGCCCCATATTTTGGCCTCCTTTCGATAATTTAACATTGACTGTATAGCTAATTTACATGGTAAGCTTTGTGGTAAAGAGAACCGTCACCAGAATTGATAACATGGAACAAACACTAGCATCAAGTTCGAGAGAGAGATTCTTTATGAAGCTTAAATTTGTTTTATATGTATAGAGAGATTGTGTCTATGTAAAGAGATAGCATTGGGTATAAAAAGATATACCCAATGGAAATAGTATGGGCTTTGGAATCAGAGAGACTTTTGAAGTCTCTATTATTTAATAGCTTTGTTGTTGGGCATTTGCTCAACTGGACCCCTTCAACCTTCGTTTCTCCTCTTGAAAATGACAGCAGTACCTCTCTCACTGAGCTGTTATGAGAAGTAAAAGAGATAATAGAAGTGGGGAGTTAGGCACAAAGGAGGCACCCATAAGCATTAGGTTATCACCTCTCCCCTCTTTAGAGATGCTCATACAAAATCACATAGCCTGAGCTTGATCTTGGGCCCATTTCCTGTTAGATACTTCTTCATGTTCTGTGTGCCTTTTTTTTTTTTTTTTTTATCATTATCCCAGGACTGGTTGTAAAATGTTCCATTTAACATTGTCAGTTGACTCAGCTCTTAGGTACTATAACTTTATTTGAGGAGCTTATAAACTTTTATTGTCATAATTCACATTTGTGCCATTTTTCATCTGACATTTCTAGTACCTGATTGAAATCGGGAGTATCCTTGCAAAAGGAGACAAAGTGAAGACTTTAGGTCTCGAATGGGGCTGACTAGACTTCTCTAGGTCTTAGCTGGGGTGGACAGGCAGGTTATCAACATGAGAAGAAAATAGCCACATAAAGAGTCCAAGGAATGACAAAGTGCTATTTGTTAATGCTGACAGTGAGCCCCAGTCACGTACTTTAATTGTATAACCAGCTAGTTAGTAATGAGTGTTAGGCTGTTGAGTTAATAGAGCGCTTACAAAATATTTGGCATTGCTCACAGTTTCCTCAAATATCTCTTGCTCAGCTAGGTTTATTTGTTCATTTGAAAATCATTTGTTAAGAAATTTTTATGTGCCAGGAAATGGGCATTCCAAGTTGCTTAAGAAAAGGAGCTCATGGATTAGTAAGGGAGACACGCACACCTCGTTTTATTGCACTTCACAGATACTTCATGTTTTACAAACTGAAAGTTTGTGGCCACTCTTGTCAAGCAAGTCTATCAGTGCCATTTTCCCAAAGGAATTATTATTATGACCATATGTACATTGTTTTTTAGACATAATGCTATTGCACACTTAATAGACTACAGTACAAGGAATATACAGTGTAAATAAAACTTTTATATGCACTCTAAACCAAAAATATTCACGCGACTTGTTATTGCTTTGTTTTACGAACCTGCAGTGTCTCCGAGGTATGTCTGTAATTACTCTCAAGCATTAGACTTTATAGATACTAAATACAATGTTTCTATTTATCTTAAATGATCATGGTCATTTTAGAGATAAACAGACTATGGACTTATCTAAGCTAGTTCTTGTATGTTATTGACTAAAGGGTGAAGGCACAGAGAGGTAAAGGGAATCATCACTCAGCAGAATCCTCAGTTCTTACCCTCACCACTGCACGAATACAGTCCCCTACTGGCGCTAACAGAACTACTAATTTTATGACTTTCCTTAGCATCTCAACAGTTTAAAAACGTCTGGACAGCAGTCTTTGACATAGCTTACCCCAAATACCGTTTAAAATACCCAAGATGACTTTTCCACCTAAATCCTGGGATTGACCTATCGTGAGACTCAACCTATCATGAGACTCTTGGGGTAATTTACACTAAACTTAAGGTTTTTGGAACGGGATTGAAAAATACATACGGTGACCCACACATGCTATGAGGCTATAAACAGCACAAAGCTGCTGAGGTAAAAGAGGAACATACTTTATTCCTGCCCCATCTTATGCCCTGTATTATAAGGCCTAACATTTCGTGTGCTGCCTTTACGTCTTGAGTGTCACAGGGCCCCAAAGGCCTGACCGTACATTTCCCTGCTTCCTTTGTCAGATATGTTCCCCACACGGGGATATTGTCCCCTCCTGGCTAGTTCCTTATTAGCCAGACGAGCTGTACTCCACCCTATCCTCAGCCTAACAGATTTCACTTCCTTACCAGCTTTCAACATTATTCAGACCAGCAATCACATCCTCCTGTAGGAACCAGAGATCACCTCACTGCTTTGTTGCCACAGACCCTGCTTGTTCCCTCTCTTCCTCAGTGCAACCCCACAGCGCCAGGCATGGCATGCTCTGGTCCACTGGGCTGTAAGCACAGGTGATGAATAAACTGCTGTCAGTCTCATCTGCCCACGTATTCAGCCTTCTTATGCTATGTAGGGGTAGGATTCTTCCCTCCCCAATGGGGTGAATAGGAGGTGATCAGAAAGTGCCCCTACCACAGAAATCAAGGTCAGCTCTAGACAGAATTATAGTATTTGCTGTTGATCTAATGCATAGTTACTGTTTTGGGGAGGAGGAGTCCTCCCCTACATCCCTCTAACCAGTACCCAGCGCCAAGTACCTCTGCTGCTAAACTATTGATACCTGGGGGAGTGGAACTTCCATTAACCCTGAGACAAGAAGTAATGGGAGCACGGCATTGTAGTTCTCAGAAGGAAAGCATTACAGATGAACGTGAGCGAGAGTCACGTATGCTTGAGACTGCAAATTATAATCACACTGATCAGAGTGTTGGAGAACCAGAAAATGGTATAGATAACGTCCTCACTTTAGCTCAGCAGTCTGCTTGTTGCAGTAACTTGGGTTTTAATGGGGCACCTTAACAGAAGATCTTGGCAAAAATATGGAATGTGACCAGAGGTAAGAAAATCCATATACATTCTCAGTTAGTAGATACTGCCTCTCAGTAAATCTCTACCTTGAAGATGAGTAAATAGAAAAAAAAAATCTCTATGAGGGAGGAAATGTGATGATAATATATATTATTACTGTTGCTTACAAAACACTCCAACACAAAATGACAAAGGTTAAAATAATAATAAAAATGAGAAACTCATAAGGCAAAAATGAAAATAAAATAGCAGAAAATACTGATTTCAGGAAAAATTGAAGTCCAAGGAAAAACTATGTCAAAGGGACATCAAGGATCTTTTTATATTGGTAAAAAGCACAATTCAAATTGAATATATGTCAATGAATATCCCTTAGGTAATGAAACATAACAAAATCTATTGGAAACACAGAAATAAATAACAGGTAGATAATTCTTGTGAATGATTACATACATCACACTTTGATCAATTTTTGATAGAATAGGCAAAAAGGAAAATAATGTAGAGAATTAGAATAATGTGATTGGCACTTTGTTGTACACCCAAAACTAACACAATATTGTAAATCAACTATACTTCAATAAAAAAAGAATAATACAATCGGTAAGAATTTAATTAAGACCACCACATTGTTTAGTAGAAAGAAAAAAGTTATAGAACTTATAGAAGTTTAGGTAATATCAACAACAAACCAAATTCTTATAAATTGAAGATTCTGCTCCTAAATAACTAGCTGATCAAAGAGGAAATGAAAACCACAATCACAATGTATTTAGAAAATAAAGAAAATGAGAAAATTACATTTACAAATTTAGGCATACAGATTTAAATCCTGTTAGGAGACAGATTTAAAGGCACACTGTTTTCATTTTTAGAGTAAGAATGACCATACATGAATTAAACATTCAACACACAAAAAATCAGAAAATAACTTTTAAAAAAATCTACGGAAAGTAAGAGGAAGGAAATAGAACAGAAAGTCAATATCTTAAAGTATATTAAATAGTTCTAAGAGCTGATTCATTGCAGGAAAATGTAACAACAGTAACAACAAAAACCCTGACAAATCCAATCAAAATACACAACAAAAGAATCAAAAGAAATAACAATGTTTAGTTATGAGTATGCTATGTTAGTGTCAAAAAATCTTATGCAAGGAGGATGAATATCTAGGAAAACATTAATTGCCAAAATAGAACAAAGAAGAGATGAAAAATCTTAATGGCGGCAAATAGCAGGAAAACATTACAAAGAATGATTCTCTAAAGAGATATTAGGTCCTGAATACAACTTTTAATTTTCATGGAAGAAATGAATCTTTCCCCTGGATCTTCCAGAACAAAAGATCATCAAGTATTGATGCTACTGAGGATTGTTTATCCCATGTATGTTAAGATGACTTCATATTGAAAAATCTATTAATTAAATATACGATAATGTCAGGAGCAGTAAGAAAAATCAAAAGGTGATCTCAAGAGCTGTTTAACAAGCATTCAATAAAATTTAACCTGATTTATTTAAATCTTAGAGAACAAGAAATAGAAATTTTCATTTTCTTATGGTAAAGAAAATCATTTAAGATTATCTTTATAAACCTACACATATGCTTAATAGAAAACTGAGAAAAATTCATAGTAAGATCATGAGCAAGATAAAATGTGACTGTCTTCTGGTATTAACATTGTCCTGGAAGTTCTGTGTACTGATGAGGATGCAAAGCATAGGAGTTAATATTGAAAATAAGGATAAAAATTATATTTATCTTAAGATTAGAGAATACTGCTATAAACTTAAAAGGATCAACTAAAATATTCTCATAAATTTACTTAGAAAGTTTAAGAAGTTGGACGCAAGATGAAGACATAAACATGAATAATCTCCCTATATAATAGTGATTATCTCATTGAGTTGTTATGAGGGAAAATGATTCAGTTCATAACAACAAAAAGAAAAAGAGCATAAAATGCCTACAATAACTCTAACAAGAAATGTTAAGAATATATATGAAGAAAATAATCTTACTGAATTAAATTTTTAAACATTGAATAAATTAAAAATGTTATACACTTAGCCGGAACACTATTGTAAAAGCTTTTATTTTTTTTCCTAAAATTAGCTAACAACTTCTACTTATTTTATTAAATAAAAACAGGATTTGAGGAAAACTAAAAGAATGATTTTAAAATTCATATGGAGGTATAAACCATAGGGAATATGATTCTTATATTTATTATATTTTTGTAAATGAAGAATGACCATAAGTAGTATGATTAGTAATACCTGGTATGTATTATATATCATAAAACTGTAATAATTAAAAAGAGGGTGATACTAAGCTAAAATCAAGAGACAACTAAAAGGAACAAGATGCAAAGATAGCCCTGAAACAGTCCTAAGATCACCTGAGCACTGAGGCTATATTAAAGTACACATCACAGGACTTCCCTGGCGGTCCAGTGGTTAAGACTTCGCCTTCCAATGTAGGGGGTGCGGCTTTGATCCCTGGTTGGGGAGCTAAGATCCCACATGCCTTGTGGCCAAAAAACCAAAACATAAAACACAAGCAATATTGTAACAAAAATTCAATAAAGACTTTAAAAATGGTCCACATCAAAAAATATCTTAAAAAAATAAATAAATAAAAATAAAGTACTCATCATTAACTAATCAGATTAATTTCATTTATCCAATGTTGTGGAATATTTTTGGTTTAACTAACCTTTCTCAACATATATCAAACTATGTTGTGCAACTTTTTTATTTGAATCAAATAAGTGTTATCTTTACTTAACATGAAAATTAAGTCCACATGAATGAGAAAATTCTATTCAAACTATTAATCTACTAAAATTCCATAACTATAGATAAATGCAATGAAATTAATCACAGTGATAAAGGTTGATAGAATTGATTACATATATTAGCAAAACACATGTAAAAAACTCATCTATAAAATTAAATGTTTAGTTAAAACTGGGAAAATATTAGCAATAAATGATGGTAATATCTCTAAAGTTTCAAGGACATAGAAAGCAATAAGAGAAAACACAAATAGACCAAAAGAAGAATGGACAAAGAATATGATATATAATTTTATGAATGACAAAAAGATAGCAATGTTCATAACATTAAAAATTTCAATTTCCTGTTCTTAAAAACACAAATTAAACTAACAATGGAATATAATTTTTGCTAATCAGATTAACAAAGATTAAAATAGTAATATTCTCAGGGCTGAAATTAATACATTGAGACAAGTATTATCCTACCACACTGGCAGCATAGTTGATGTAGCCTTTTAGAAAACAATTTGGCTTTACTTCTCAAGACTCTTTAAAATATTTAACTTCATTGAAAGCAATCACATATCCAGGATTCTATTCCACGGAGACAATAAGTTGATGTACTTTAATATTATATAAAACATGTTCACCTTAGTAATATTTGTAGCATTAGAAAATGGGAAACAACCTAAACATCCCTCAAGAAGGGAAAGGCAAATTAAATTAAGATATATATTCATCCATGCAATGAAATATATCAAGTAATTATTAAAAGTGAGCTTTTATTCTTTTGGAGAGACATGGAAATATGCTTTCAATGTTTTTAAGGAAAGAACAAAAGGTGGGTACTTGATACAAATTTATTTATTGAGCTTTCAGCAGGATTAATTCAGACATTAATTTTGCTTAAAATATATACCCATATAAATTTAATACCTACACACACAAATAGAAAAAAATTGGAAGAAAATTTACCCAAATAATAATTGCTATTATCTTTTCAAAGTCTTTTTTTCTCCCTTCTTTTATACTTTGGATTTATTTCATCATATATTACCTTTATGGCAGAAAATTAATATTTTAAAACCACTTCATCAAACATACTTTTGAAAAAATTTGACTTCTAAAAATCATTTCTGATTTATTATAAAAGATCAGAATTGGCTGGTTTTCAATCACAACCAACTCTTCTTCAGCAAAGTACAGGATAACAGCCTCAATATTGTAACAAGTTACGTGCTATTTACGAACCTGTCCTAAGATTTTATTCTGGAAATTATAATACCCCAAGTGACAAAAACTGGTTGATTCTGAACCCTTCAGTATTCTCTATTGAAATCCCAGATTTACCCAATACCTCAAGTATACACTGCATTATTTTAAGTGCTAAAGCATATTGTCTTTGATTCAAGGCAGACTTTGGCTATCTCTTTTTGGAGGAAGAGGCAGTATTTCCCCTTTTCACTAACTACTGTTTTATTCTGAAGGTAATTGAACTGTGAAAAATCTTTATTTTTAAAATTTTTTTGAAGTATAATTGATTTACAATGTTGTGTTAATGACTGCTGTACAGCAAAGTGATTCAGTTATACATATGTATACATTCTTTTTTTTAATATTCTTTTCCATTATGGTTTATCATAGGATATTGAACACAGTTCCCTGTGCTCTACAGTAGGACCTTGTTGTTTATCCATTCTATATATAAAAGCCTACATCTGCTCACCCCAGCCTCCCACTCCATTCCTCCCCCACCACCCTCCCCCTTGGCAACCACAAGTCTGTTCTCAATGTCCATGATTCTGTTTCTGTTTCATAGATAGGTTCATGTGTGTCATATTTTAGCTTCCACATGTAAGTTATATGGTATTTGTCTGTCTCCTTCTGACTTACTTCACTTAGTATGATAATCTCTAGTTGCATCCATGTTGCTGCAAATGGCATTATTTCATTCTTTTTTATGGCTGAGTAGTATTTCATTGTATATATGTATCACATCTTCTTTATCCATTCATCTGTTGATGGACATTTAGGTTGTTTCCATGTCTTGCCTATTGTGAGTAGTGCTGCTATGAACATAGAGGTGCATGTATCTTTTTGAATTATAGTTTTGTCCAGATATATGCCCAGGAGTGGAATTGCTGGATCATATGATAATTCTATTTTTAGTTTTCTGAGGAACCTCCACACTGTTTTCCAAAGTGGCTGCACCAACTTACATTCCCACCAACAGTGTAGGAAGGTTCCCTTTTCTCTACACCTCCTCCAGCATTTATTATTTGTATACTTTTTAATGATGGCCATTCTGACCTGTGTGAGGTGATACCTCATTGTAGTTTTGATTTGCATTTCTCTGATAATTAGTGATGTTGATCCACTATTCATGTGCCTATTGGCCATCTGTATGTCTTCTTGGGAGAAATGTCTGTTTAGGTCTTCTGCCCATTTTTCAATTGGGTTGTTTGTTTTTTTGTTGTTGAGTTGTATGAGCTTTGTATATTTTGTAAATTAAGCCCTTGTCAGTCACATCATTTGCAAATATTTTCTCCCATTCTGCAGGTTGTCTTTTCGTTTTGTTTATGGTTTCCTTTGCTGTACAAAAGCTAAGTTTGATTAGGTCCCATTAGTTTATTTTTGTTTTTATTGAAACTTTGAAAATCTTAAAATGTGCCTTTTGAAATTTTTCAAATGATAGTTGGACACAGGGAGCAATTATTTATCTCAAATTTTGTTAGACTTTTTAAAAAGTTATTTTATAATGGGGGTCATCTAGCAAACATCCAAAATTGTTGAGAAACAACTGAAGTGGGTTTTACACCTTACTTTATTTTAGGCACATCTATCACTTCATTATGTACTTTTTGCTTGGGACCCAAGAATTATGCAATTAAAAAGATGTAACCATCATTTTCCAGGGTGGACGTGCTTCTGTGTCCAGGGAAATCAACCCTGTGCAGTGAAAAGAGCTTTGGAATCAGGGATCCACCTTGACTATATGATTTGGGCAACTTGTATAGTTTTCTGAGCTCATTTTCTTCTTATTCATAGTGGGGCTACAAATATCTACCCCCAAAGAATTGTTGTGAAGATTTAATGAAATAATATCTTTGTGAAATGCATACAGCAAGGTCTGCATATAACTGACACTTAATAAATGTCAATTTCTTTCCTTCCTCCTTTCAGTAACCTGATTTAAATGCTTCATTTGAGATTCATAGCTCTCCTACCTGAGTTAATTTTTAAAACACATTAATTTTCATGATACCTGAAGGAAAAAATGCCTAACAACTATATTCTAACTTTGGCTTTTCTACCACTTTTTCATATTTATCTGATAACTACTCAAATTTTTATTACCCTCAAATTACAGACAAGGAAACAGAGGTACAGAGAGGCTGAACTGTTTGCCTGAAGTCATGTAAAGGAGACAGAATGAATATTTGTTGAATGAATGGGTGATTGGAGATTGGGCCCCGGATCTGCACATGCTCAATACTTTGTTCTCATAACAATGTCTGCATCGAGACTAAAATTTGCATTTCTACTTCCTGGGAATTGTGGATAAAAATGAAATCAACTTGCTGTTTCCGGGAAGGGACACAGTGTCTTTCAAAATTGTTGAGAAATCTCTATGCATTGTTCACCTGAACTGCAGGAGAACGGGCCTGGGTGATATTTGGGCTAACAGGCTTTCTTATAAGGGTGATTTCATTCTCTTGAAGAGCACTGGGAGGTAAAAACCCATCAAGATAGTGTGTTCTCATGATGATTTCAATGAATTATCATGGAAATGAGTTTTAGAAGAGAGGCAATGCTTTGTGATAATAGCCCGATAATGCCATTAGCTCTGAACTGTAATTGTAATAGCATTAGTCAAATGAATATATCTGATATTAATTTGAGTGTCAAATATTTCTGTAAGGTTCTTCTTGTTAATTAAACATCAGCCATGGTATTATTAATTCAGTATCTAGCCAGTTCTTGCACATAGTAGGAACCTAATGTGTTTTTGTGGACTGAGTTAATAAACCAAGCTCTAAGTGGAGCTATTTCAAAGAGTGAAGTATTGAATTTAAATAACATCATCAATATAGCAGAAACTGATTTTTACCTCAAATCTGCTTGCTTGTACAGTCTGTCCTTTCATTTGCACCTGCGATTAGCTAATCGTGTAGATTTATTAATATCAAATTTGAGAAGAAATCTTTTCTCATTTTTTGCATATTTATAGGGAAGTAGCCTATAAGATTTACCCTGAATTATTTAAAATCAAGAATAGAGTTTGTACCTTTCTTCTTGTGTCTTATGGTCTTTAGACCATTTTAAAATCTACCAGTTTCATGCCTGCCTTGATCATCTGAATAACACTGGGCAAAATCATGCTTTAGGTGGTTTGAAATCACTCTTCATGATCACCAGTGTCAACTGGGTCCTCAACACTGCCACCTATCTTAACATTTCTCTTCCAAATCATCTTTTCTAACTCTTGAAATAACAAATTCCTATGCCCCTGTCTTTCCTACTCTTTATTCTCATCCTAAGCCACTTTTGCTTTCATGAATGGTTTGCTGCCTACTTTATAAAGAAAGTTGGGAGCCTTGAAAGGAAGGCTCCAGAATATTTCTAACACCAGATCTACACATCTGCACCTGCACCCACGCTCTCCTTTCTTCTGTTTCAGTGCAGGAAAAAAGTATCCAGCCTCTGAGAAGAAGTCAACCTCCCTTTGTCTCTTGCATTTTTAACTTCTCCATTTGTGCCAGATAATTTCATCAGTTAAACGTGATCAAGTATCTCTCAAAATTAAAAAAAAAATGTATCTCAAACCCACATCTCAGTTTCCCAGGTAAAACACAGGACTCACAGTTAATTTGAGTTTCAGAACAACCATGAATTATTTTTTAGAATAAGCATGTCCTGAATATCACACACATAATTTTGTAAAGTATAATTTATGCAAAGTACATCCATAATATTGCATCGGACATACTTATTCTAAAGAATTTTTTAGTTTACCTGAAATTCAAACATAATTGGATGTCATATTTTTAAGTGCTAAATCTAGTGAATCTACCCAGAGCTTCCTCCAAACCACCACTTTCTTTCTTAAATCTTCAGAGAAAGTTCTTCAGAAGAGTTATTTAGATGTGATGCCTTTATTTCCTCACTTACTAGATATATTTTTGTTTGTTTTTGTTTTCGGTTTTTTTTTTTTTTTTTTTTTTGTGGTACGCGGGCCTCTCACTGTTGTGGCCTCTCCCGTTGCGGAGCACAGGCTCTGGACGTGCAGGCTCAGCGGCCATGGCTCACGGGCCCAGCTGCTCCGCGGCATGTGGGATCCTCCCGGACCGGGACACGAACCCGTGTCCCCTGCATTGGCAGGCGGACTCTCAACCACTGCGCCACCAGGGAAGCCCTTACTAGATATTTTTGACCCTACTCCAATCTGATTTTCTTTCCCTCCTCATTGCTGAAATGACTCTTGCTAAAGTTACCAGTGAAGATCATGTTGCTAAATCTACGGATACTTTCCATTCCTCACTCTGCTTGATCTCACAGTAGCATTTAACACAATGTATCATCTCCTGTTTGAATCAGTCCTCTCTCTTATCTTCAGTATACACACACATACACACACACACACACGCACACACATGTATGTATGTATATATTTCCCTCCCCCCTCTGACTGGCCTTTTCCTTCTCCAGCTGGCCATTTCTCCTCCATTTAACCTCTACTATTGAGGCTTTTCAGGTCTAGTTCCTGGGGTCCTTCTTCTCCTCGTTCTTAATATTCACACTAGATAATTTTATTCACTTCCATGGGTTCAAATGCTATTTTTGTGCCAAAGATTCTCATATTTATGTATCTAACCCAAATCCTTTTTCTGAGATACAGCTATTTCCATTCAGATGTCTCACAGGTAGGTAAACTTAATGTGTGAAAAAATGAATGGCTGAAAAGTTTTTCAACCTCTTTGTCTTCTAGTGCTCTCCATTTAGTAAATAGAATCTTTGCCCACCCAGTTGCTTTTGGCAGAATCTGGGATGCTTCCTTGATACCACTCCTCTCTTCTGTATCCTACCACCTCCTGACTTTATCAAAACCATCACTAAGCACTATTGATTCTACCTCTGAAATCAAGCTTATATCTGTCCATTTCTCTCCATCTGCCTACTTCCTCACTAGCTCATCACCACTAGACTTGCCTGAGTTACTTCATTTGAATCCTTCCTGCTTCTCCCAAGCCATTCTTCTTTTCTTTTCAAATTACATTGCATCCACAGTGATCTTAAAACACAAATAGCTCATGTCACTTGCTTGATGTCTTTATAATTTCTTATTGCATACAGGTTTAAAAACAAAAATCCCTGTAAGCCACAGTTCCTGCATGATTTTACTTCTACTTTCTCAACCTGACTTCACGTGATACTCCCTGAATATTTTCAGGTTACTGATCTTCTCTGAGTTCCTCTGATGCACCAGGTGATTCCTTACTTCCAGGCTTTGGTATATGTTCTTTCTACCAGAAATTCTTCACTCTTATGCTCACCAAGCCAAATACCACTCATCTTTCTAGTGTCAACTTCAACACCATTTGCAGGCACTCTTAGCATGAACGTGGATGTGAATCTAACTCTATCTAGACATGTAAGTTTGCCATGCAAAGGGAGCACCACTAATGGCATGGGTCCATGAGGCCAAAAAGAATCTCAGAAAGTGGCTTTATTTCATCTCATCCCAATCTGGTCCTGGAATTGAAGCTGCTGGACACCTGAGCTCTGCATTTATGGGACACATTCTTTTCTGAAGAATTATAAAAATGCCAAACCAGAACATCATGCCCATGATAATCCTAGCTCACTTGGAAAATGTCGAGATCCCACTCAAATTACAATAACAATACAAATCATTATTTTTGTGCACCTTTACTGATCTGGTGCTTTATGTCTATTTCCTCTGGTCCTCATAGATATCTTGGAAATTGTTAGTGAAACCATTTTAGAGAAGGAGAAATTGAGACTCAGGCAGGTTAAGTAATGTGCAGTCAGGGGTGAAAAAAACTTTCTTCTGTCCTTCTAGGTTCTTCTGGCTGGTCTAAGAATGAAATTGACATGAGACAGATTGACAGGAGAAAATCAAATTTAATTTTGTACTTACGGGGAGCCCCACATACATGAGAGGTTCAAAGACAGAAAGCTAAAATGAGATATATATGCCATCCTGATGTAAGAAATGGAATAAGGGCCTGGAACTTCCAAAGAAAGAGGGGAATTCACAGGATAATAAGAAAAAGAGCAGATGTCATAATTAGATGTTTGCCCTGCCCTATAGATGGGACCACTTAGGTAAAGTTTACCTCTGGTGAAAACTCTTTTTCCGGGAAACATTCCCAGTTTAAATTTTTCTAGGAAGTTAAGGGAGGGGCAGTAAAGTCTCCACTGACTTTAGCTCAAAATAATCCAAACTTTAGCTCAAATAAATAATATGCCAAGCTGGCACTTCTTGGGGAGGGCTGTTCTGAACCCCTAGTGCTCAAGACCTCACAGTTTATCAAGGGCTGAGTTGAGTTTGAATTCAGGTTGGTCTGACTCCAAGTTCCTCCATTTCTACCTCTCACGAGCCAACAGCAGTGGATGCTCCTGTCCACATCCAAAAAGTATTTTGGGCTTTGCCCTGATACTGTTATGAACCCTAAGGCCTCCGAGCAGCTCTAAGGGTCTCTCTGGAGCCAAAGGTTGAGGGTGTAGAATAAGCTGCTTCTGGGATATTTAACCCCATTGGACAAGGAGGACTCTGCCCCTGATTCTGATGGAGGATCAATAGCAGCTTTGCCCGTGGAGCATTGGAGGCAATGCCATGTTAGCCACGGGAAGAGCGGCACAAAACCAGTGGACGGTCTAGTAGAATATGGCCTGGCTAAAGGTGAATCACGGGGTAGCAGCCCACTTCTTTTCCCTTCTGGGTCTAAAAATCTGTCATCTCGAAACCCATTTGCAGTTAGACCTGAGGCATTGATGTGAATTTGAAGAAACACATCTCTAAGAAAATAGGCACGGACCTGTGAAATCCAGTTGAATAGCCTTCCAGATGCATAAATACTTCTTTCAAGTTTACTGCAACTGCAAATTCCTGTTACCAGAACGACTCCTTGATTCACGCTGAGATGGCTGTCAGTGGTCTCAGTAATCATAGATACTTAAGTGAGAATTTTAAAAGATCACTATTCTAATTTAAAATGCTCTTGGTGGGAATTAAGCAGCTAAATTCTCTGCTTCTTTCCTGAACTCTGAAGAGGAAGGACTAACAGGGACAAGAAGCTGTATACCTTGACCTCTTGATTCTGCCCAATTATCCAGTTTCTCTGAGACATTTTGCTTTGGATCTTTCAATCACCTACACATCCATAACTAAGATGTCACTTTTCACTGAATTCTATTTCGTTATTTTTGTCAAAAGGTAAGCTCGCACTCATGTGTGTGAGAAAATTGATCTGGTTGCTAATGGCATAGAGTCGAAATAAGCAGTTTGACTGACTTCTTCACTCCCTTTTATTAGCATTGCTACTTTTAGATAAACTATTCCTGAAATGATTAGTGTAAGAGGATGGGTTTAGTCTTGTATCTTCTTTAAAGCACTCAGAGTTAGAGATCCCAGAAGGATCAGTTTTCTCACTTGTACTGCAAATGTCATTCTAACAGTTATCTGTCTGCACAGTCAAGTTTTGAGAAATCTTTTGAATTTACCGCATTCACACCATTCTCCATCATGGTGCTAAAAATGACTAATGCAGCTTGGAGACTGTGATAGCTGATCATCTTTTCCAATCATACGCTAACACTCACACACGCACTCACATACACACATGCTCTGCTGACATAAATCCTTAAAGGTTTAAAATATCCTATATGCTAAATGGAATGTGGAGGCTTGTGGGATGCTTAAGCACAGAGCTATAATGTTCTTTTCACTATGGTCGGTTCTGTCAAAGAAATTGGTCTGGTTGTTTGATTAAATAGACCCATCTTATTTCTAACCAAATGTGCCACTATGGCTTGATTTTATATTTAAAATAATCTCTGGCATTAAAATTTCAAATACATTACTTAATTTTATCCTCCCATCATCTCTGAGGAAACTGAAGTGCAGCATTCTCTTTTTTTATGTAAGAGGAAACAGAGTGATGATGACCTACCCAAAGTCATGCAAAAAGTCAAAGGATCACCCTCTCTTAGGGGCCCTAATTAGTCACCATACACCAGTTTAGGGTTACTAAAACCAAATCATCTAAATGAACTTCATTTCCTTTCTTGACGAATGCTAATCTGATGGTTAAAGGGACTGTCACAAACTCAGATATATCCTATTCCTAGAAAAACATGTGACAAAAGTCTCCTGTGATGTCATTCTGGGAATGATGGAGAAGTGTGTGGGCTGAACGATAGTAATTAGGTGAAGTGGGAGATGATTATATCCAAAAGGGGAGGATTAGTTGATTGTCATTAACTTGCGGTGAGATCTCTAGGAATTTCCCACAAGGCTTTGGTTTTGGTCCTGTCCAGTTCAACAATTTTATCAATTACCTAGAAGAAGTCTAGGAACTTGCTTACTAAATTTGCAGATGACACAAAGCTGGTAAAGAAGTAAAGATTAGTAATTCACTGGATGACAGAATCGAGTTTTTTAAATGTCTGTTATTTAGAATGATGGGTTGACAATTATTAAGGATAGAGATAAAGTCCCCCATTTAATTAGGAAAAGAAATTGTGATAAGATGACTGGAACTGAATTGAGAGAAACTGCCAAAAATTAAAAAAAAAGCCTCAGGGGGCTTCCCTGGTGGCGCAGTGGTTGAGAGTCCACCTGCCGATGCAGGGGACACGGGTTCGAGCCCTGGTCTGGGAAGATCCCACATGCCGCGGAGCGGTTAGGCCCGTGATCCATGGCCGCTGAGTCTGCGCGTCCGGAGCCTGTGCTCCGCAACGGGAGAGGCCACAACAGTGAGAGGCCCGCGTACGGCAAAAAAAAAAAAAAAAGCCTCAGGTTTTAATTTACCATAAGTGTGATGCAATTACTGAAAAAGTCACCACAGTCGCTGTTGGCATTAACAAAGAGAGAGAAAGAAAGAGAGAGAGAAGGTTGATAAAAGTAACATATCTATCTTCATGTACCCATTTTGAGTATTGTGACTGATTCTGGAAACCATATTTTAAGAAAGATACTGACAAGTTGTTGTTTGTTTAACGGATGGAGGTGTTTTGATAGTGAAAAATCAGGGAATCATGTAACATGAAAAAAACTAGAGTGGTTTGTCTATAAATAGAAGGGGATCATAACAGCTGTCTTTATTGAGCACTTATTGTGCATATTAATTACTTAATCCTCTCAGCAACATGATGAATTTTTTTTTTCTTTTTTCTGTACGCGGGCCTCTCACTGCTGTGGCCTCTTCCGTTGCGGAGCACAGGCTCCGGGCGCACAGGCTCAGCGGCCATGGCTCACGGGCCCAGCCGCTCCGCGGCATGTGGGATCTTCCCAGACCGGGGCACGAACCCGTGTCCCCTGCATCGGCAGGCGGACTCTCAACCACTGCGCCACCAGGGAAGCCCATGATGAATTATTTATTGTTGTTGTTTCTGGCATGAAAACTGAGGACACACAGCTAGACTACCAGGATTGGAATTCATATAGTTTGACTACAGGACCTACTCTTTTAAACATTGTACCACATTACTTCTCCAAATATTTATCAAATGTTTGAAGAGTTGCTATGTGGATAGAAAACTAAGCTTATCCTGTGGAATACAGTTATCAACAGATGGGTAGACTCAGGTTACTTCTCAAAGTAGATAATTTTTCTGGGCACTGGAAGATGATGGTACATCTTCTAGTTTTTGGTACGTTAGACTAGGTTACCTCTAAGGTGACATCCAACTGTGAGATTCTAATTTATTGGGATGTGATTTGATGTAACACAGTATTACTATGAACAGAAAAAAAGTTTTCAGGAGTAAATCAAATCAATCATCAGTAATTTAAATGGTGTTCTTTTGAACATAAGTTTAGAGAATCTCCCCTGCACACCCCATGTTGCTAAGATGTCCGCACCATGTGTTCTTAGTAAACTTCCTTTCATGGGCACCAAACTCTGCCAAAATTATATAAACTTTTAAAAATCTATCTTTTACTATGTCTAGAATATTATCAATAATATCCTATATGCAGACCTCCATCCAAGGAGATTGTGTTGCAGAAGTAAAAAGCCCTTACACTGTGTGAGTCTTAGTAGCTCTTTGATGTATTAAAATCAACATTGGCTGCAAATAAAGATCCTACATGCTGCAACAAAGATCCCATGTGCCACAACTGAGACCTGGCATAGCCAAAGTAAAATAAAATAAATAAATAAATATTGAAGAAAAACATTGGCATTGGTTGCAGAACGCTGGGAGGGTCAGAGCTCTGTCAGATACTAGTAGTGGTGACTGGAGCACTTCATTTTCTTCTTTCTGTATTAATTATTAAATTTCAAAAATGAGGATAATAATATCAACTTTATAAGATTGCCGTAATAAACCCAGCAATGTATATAACAGGTCCTACCACACTATGCAGATTCTCAATAAAAATTTAGGTTTTCAGTGAAATGTATTTGCAAGAATAGTTGTGCATGATAGAGAAATTGACTGGTCTTTCTTCCTGGCTCCTGGGAGATAAACTCTAAAACCATTGAATTTCCTAAGTGATTGAAGTATGTTTGTTATTCATGATTGGCCTCTTAAGCCCCACCTGATGGTTTATGTTAATGGCATGACTCAGAATGGGAGCTGGCCAGCCAGGAAGACCAACCATATGATTAGAGGGTTGGGGTTTTGAGCCACAGGATATCAGCCCCATCTCTTAAGAGAGAAAAGAGGCTGGAGATTGAGTTAAACTACATGGCCAATGTTTCAGTCAATCTGCCTACATATTAAAGCCTCAATAAAATGTCTGCACACCAAAGCTCAGGTAAGCTTCCCTGGGTGATAATACTCTGAGTATTGTCACACACTGATGTGCCAGTTGGGTACCACATCTCTAAGGGTGAAAGAAGCTTTGCTTTTGGGACCCTCCCAGACCTTGTTTTATGCCTCTCTCCCTTTATCACATTCCCATTTGTATTCTTTTGCTATAAGAAAGCTGTAATCCTAAGTATTGGGCTTGCTAGCAAATTATCAGTTCTGAGGGGGAGTCTGTGGGGAATCTCCATATTTATAGCCAGCTTATCAGAAGTGATGGCAGCCCTGGGGACCTCCAAACTTGTGGCTGATGACTAAAGTGAGAACTGCCTTGTGGAGAGCTTAACTTGAAGTTTGGCCAGACCCTGGGTCAGGTGCTTAAGCATGTATATGAAAAATTTAGACTTATATAAAAGGTAAACTTATAGTAATGTTTGGCTTTGCAGTCTTTCTAGAATATGTCAAATGTAATTTGATTATAGACCTTTTTTAAGCAAATTTTCAGAAACATCTTCATTGAGTAATTTTGAAGAAAATAAACATGTTCAACAACTAAGATGTTGAGGTAGAGATATAGGTTAGAATTTTCCAAGTTATCTTATAAAATCCTAATACCAGTGCTTTGTTCTTTGTTTGCATTTAAAGAATCTAATCATCAGAGATGTCAACAACTCCTGTAGTTCACACTTAATTGTGACAGTTTGGATTCGAGCCCTTTGAAAACTGGAACCATATCTCACATAATCCATGTAGCACAGGGCCTGGCACATGGTAAGTATTCAATATATACGTTGGCTTAACTTTCTCAGTCAACTAAGAAAAGAACAGGGTTTGATCTTAACAATCAAGGATTGTAGATTTGTTCCCTAGAACTCTACTATACCTATCATTTAATTCATCACTCAATTTTATTGCTTCCCTACACCCCTGGAAATTTTGTGATGGTTTGGAAATTTATTTTGCTTGCCATAGTGTTTCTCGTGCCCAATATGGTAATTGGAACAGAGTTTTTATGGATCCTCCATAAATTTTTTTTTTGTGGAGGCGTACGCGGGCCTCTCATTGCTGTGGCCTCTCCCATTGTGGAGCACAGGCTCCGGACACGCAGGCTCAGTGGCCATGGTTCACAGGCCCAGCCGCTCCACGGCATGTGGGATCCTCCCAGACCGGAGCACGAACCCGTGTCCCCTGCATCAGCAGGCAGACTCTCAACCACTGCACCACCAGGGAAGCCCCATAAATATTTTTTGAATGGATACCCTAGTGTTAAAAGGAATTTCTCATTCATAGAATTTATGTTTTCCATAGTGTGAACGTAGGCAAGTAAAATTTATTTGTAGAGAATACAAATGAATATTTCTTTACATTATTTTAAAGGTATAACAATAAGTGTTTTTGAAAGCAGAGAATAGGCGTGCAGTATTTCCCATAAAATAAGCACAAGCAAATTTAATAAATTTTAAGCTGTATTAACCTCTCAGAACAAATAAAGGAAAAAGTCTGTAGATTTAAAAAACATCCAAAGACATTTCACTGTGACAGCTAATCTTTAATGTTATCCTGTTTGATTTTTCTACCAGCCCATATAAGAGTAGTACTTTTTATGTTGCATGTGAATTTTTCAGATTGATTGTTTCTCCTTACCAAAATATCTATAGAGAAAATTTTCCAAGATCGGTTGTCATTCAACTCACAATTTCTCTTTGGTTGCACGGACACTATTTCTGGATAAAGGATCATCCAGATACCCTGTCCTCTTATATTTACACAGGACTTACCTTTTCTGAGGGTTACCTATGCCAGCTATGACACATTATGTAATACAGCCCTGTTGAAAGACCTAGTAAGAATATAATAACCAGTTTGTTTTAAAATACACGAAAGAAAGAGAGCAGACAGGGTCTCATGAGAAGTGACATTCTGTAATTACCTCCCCCTATCAAAAGAAAAACAATTCCTAGAAATTAATGAATACAGCAAGAGTCTATTTCCTATCTTAATTCTATCTTAATTGCAAAAGTGGATCAATTTAAAAAAAGACTACACTAGCAAAGCCCCTCTCTTAAGGTTTTGTCTCTCAATTCTCTAGTCATCAAATCGATATATATATAAGCATACCATGAAACTGTTTTTACCTTCTGAGATGAGGTAGACCAGCTCCACCATCAGTGCCCCCATGAAACAACCAAATCCATTGAACAGTGTCAAACAATTCATAAAGTTTCCTCTGATGGTACTTGGAACAAATCTGTATGATTTTACAGAGACTGAGAAGAAAAAAGTTCAGAATTTAGAACATTCTCTTTAAAATACTTTCATAGATATTCTTCAAATTAGTATTGATCATTACCTCAAAGAAAGTTTACCAAAACAGGCAAAATTTCTGTTGGACTTTGTTAAAGTTACTATAGTAAGCTATATTATGATATTACAGTTTACAGATGTCTACAAGGAATAAAAAATGGCAAAATATATTGCTGTAATGGTACAAGGAAAATTTGATTACTGGTGGTTGAGTGTCCCAATATATTCACCCAAATTTCACCTCTATTGGAATATTTCTTATGAATTTTGGATTGAGCTAAGGCTTGTACTGGATAATATCATGACAATCTATCAATAAGGTCTATGATTCTGTACTTCTATGTACATCATTAGGTTCCCTATAGAAATCTTGAATTTATCATAGAAAACTAGCATAGAGGTTAACAGCACGGGCTCTGGAGTTAGATAAGTTTATACTAAAATCCCGGGTCAACTGTTTACTACCTCTGTGATTTTAGGTATGTTACTTAAACTTCCCAAGCCTCAGTGTTCTTCTCTATAAAATGAGAGTAAGACCATTACTCACTTGCTGAGGTGCTGTGACTGTTACTTGCTATAATATATGTAAAGTGCTTATTACAATAAAATAGGTTAGCTATTTTTAACAGTATTAATTTTACCAAGTCAAATAGCCCCTAACTACTTGTGTAAGTCACTGTGCAAAACCCTTTATATGCATTTAAATTATCCCATTTAAGGAGAGACAATAGCTTAAGCATTGGGTCTCCAAAATGGTTATCTTTTTCCCCCCAAGTCATCTTTGGAGTATTAGTAATGATGGTGGTAAGTGGTTGAAAGAAAATCACGTAGCAAAGTTTTTTTTTTAATTTTCGCTTAAAAATATTTTTTTCAATATCAGAAATAAATGAAATAAGTATATATAATTTTGTACTTTCCATAGCAACATAACTATGTTAAAATATGCATGGCAATCTAAGGGATAAAGCTAAAATATTTATAGTATTTATTATGATATGATATCTGTGATTTGCTTCATAATTATAACACAAAGAGGAAGAAAGTATGTGAATGAAGGTACAAATGAGACAAGTTTGGCCATGCGTGGAAGATTATTGAAGCTGGAACATGAATACATGCGAGTTTATTGTACTCATCTCTCTCTTTTGTATATGAATGGCAAAATATTTTAAGTAAACACATTAAACAACATGAACAGTTTTAGCTTTGACTGGCTGAATTATTGGATTTTTACTCTTTTGAGCTTTGCAAATTTTTCTACAGTGAGAGCTAGTAGATAAACACTAAAGCTCTTTTAAAAAAGAAATGTGGTGATAGAAAACCGATATACCGTAAGCACTAAACTTTTAGTTTCCCTCTCTCTAAGAAGAATGAGATTTTATTACCTTCTCCCTTCTCTCCTCAAGAAGACTTCACCCCTGGTTTCTCTGTACTTTTACCCCAGTAAAACTCTGCATTTGTCCAGCACTTTTTATTTTTATTTTTTTTGCAGTATGTGGGCCTCTCACTGTTGTGGCCTCTCCCGTTGTGGAGCACAGGCTCCGGACCCGCAGGCTCAGCGGCCATGGCTCACGGGCCCAGCCGCTCCACGGCATGCAGGATCTGCCCGGACCGGGGCACGAACCCGTGTCCCCTGCATCGGCAGACGGACTCTCAACCACTGCGCCACCAGGGAAGCCCTGTCCAGCACTTTTAAATGAACTTACTAACACCTAATGTCAATGTATTCATGTTCCTTCCTGTTTTCATTTAACATTTCTGTTTTGTTTCTGTGTTCTCCACGTGTTTTTATTTATCATTTGATAAACATTTAAAGGAGTCTCTGTGCTCCAGATGTGCTGAGGTCTGGGGCCGAGGGTGGGAAAAAGCATCAGTACATCTTTCCTGGATTTTAAACTCTGGGAGGGCAGAAAGCAGAGATATGCACAATACTAAGGGCGGTGCTAACTGGGCACTTAATACCACACATAGTTACTGGAGATGAAGGTAATGATGGTGAGAAAGAAAATACTGTGAAGAAGGGCTTCAGATATCGGCACCAGGAGGCCGTGTGTACCAGAGCTCTCTTGTGCAGTGCAAACCGCCAGCAGGAGCCCGAGGCCAAGCTCGCAATGTTTGTTCAGGAAGATCCAAAGGAGAGTACGAGGAAAATGCTGAAGAGGCTTTGGGAAGAAACGATTCATGGTTATAAAAAGGATGTGGCTTATGAACTTTCCTCTTTATAAATATGAGGAGACAAACAATGGGCAGAAAGACGAAGTAGGCCTATTTCTTTCACTGAGAAAAAGCAGAAACTCTACAAGCCCATTATTACTTTGCTAGTTAATTATTAATCCTGTGCTTTTCTCTTGCTAGAACTTCTGGTGCGGTATATAATTCATGAACACACTTTGCCAGCTCTCTGCCTGCTGGTGAATCTCTCTTTGATGTCATTTTCATCGTTTTGAAAGCCTCCGATTCCCTTTTATAGGACTTAGCACTTCAAGTCTTCCGATCTCCAATTCCAGGCGTCTACTTGCATGTTCTGATCTTTTTTGACTTTGGTGATCACCAGCTTGAGTTTTTAGGCTCCATGATACTTCTTTTGGCACGTTGTAGTATAGATATGATCAACAAGCCTGCCACTATTCTAAAATTCTCATTTTACTGTGAAGACACTGTAGAAAATATTCAGTGTACAGGAAAGCTGGTCTTCTTGCCAAAGAGAGCTGAAATGTGTCTCTAGGTGGAGGGTGGTTAGTGTTTTGCAAAGATGCCCCATCACAGCATATGCGGAATCTACAAACTACAGGGCCAGAACTGCCTTCCTGAGGCACCTGGTACTAGGGACTCGTTGCTGGAAATTTCTTTTACTCCAGTTGTTCTTAAACAGTTAAAATGTGTTTATTGCATTTGGTGAGGGGTTATTTTGAACATGTGGAGAAGCACCACAGAACTAGAAAATGGAACTTTATACTATTTCCATTTTCAGGTCATTTTTCCTTCCTCATCCCTAAGAAGCTTCAGCTTTGAATCTCATGTTACCCAATTACATCACCTAATATTTCTCTTTTGTGCTGTCACCACTAATCTCTAAGACATTTTCCTCTATTTTTCAAAGTCATCAGCTCCCCTCTAATGGTCACACTCTCCAGTTCCACTTCTGCCTTAATCCTCGGCAATTTTAACACACACATACATATAGATCATCCTCCCAACCTTCCATCCTGCCATCTCTTGGTTTCCCAGTTCCTGACCTCCTTTCCAATGTCCTTGTCCTCCACTTGACATCAGTCACTCACACCCATGGTCACACCCTGAATCTTGCACCCCAGACCAGGGTTGTTGAACTACAGTCAGGTAAGGTCCAGCCTGCCACCTATTTATAAATAAAGTTTTTTTTGGAACACAGCCACACCCATTCACTCTATATTGTCTCTGATTGCTTATACACCACAATGACAGAGTTGAGTAGTTGTAACAGAGAGTAGAATGTAAAACCTAACCATTTACTATCTGACACTTTTAAGAAAAAGTTTGCCAACCCATTCCCTAGAGTAATAATTGTCAACACTCCATAATCTCAACTTTGTGCCTTCCCCTCTGATGACCACCTTCCATCTTCCCAGCTTACTCTTGACTACTCAACCACCAGAATGCTTGTCCTCCTTCAGGCCTCCACTCCTTTACTCCTTTTATTATTTTCACTTCTTTCATGCCCTTCATGTTCTCACTACTCTTTTTACTCAAGTTAAGTTCCACTGGATGAGTTAAGTTAACTGTCAGAGTCATATTCTTCTACATTCCCTCATTTCTTTGCCTGTCTTTTGCTTTCTGGAAATTGATTGGAAAAACAATTCTTTATCTGCTATCTCTGCTCCTATATCCATGCAGTCTCATGTGGATGGAGAAAACCTTATAACCCCGTTGACCAACCCATTTTAAATTCCTGCCCACAAACCTCAAATGGTCTCCTTATGCTCCGTGGTAACTTCTCTATTATCTCCCTGGTTCCTTCACCCCTCATTGTTCTAGACAACGACTACACACCTTTCCCCTCTCTTCCAACCCCCAAGATGTCCGCCTTCATCCTCAGCTCATGGCTTGGCATCCCACTTCACTAAAGATATCGAATCAGCTGGAAGAGAATTTCCGTAGAACCTCCACACCATATTTACATACCCATGAGTTTCTGCATCTACACACTCTGCCTTCCAAAATGTCCCCATTGATGAACTATGCTTGCTATTTTGTAAGCCAAATTCTCAGCTTGTATGTTCCTGACACCATCAACTTTCCCTCTCTGTTGAATCATTCCCACCAGAATAATCTGTGATGCCATCATTTTTCTTCCTTAAAAGCAATACAGGGCTGCTAGTTAATTATCTCTGGCTTTTGTGTGTTGAACCACAACTGCTTAGCTGGCTGGGCATTTCCTGACTGTATTCACTCATCACCTTCATACATTACCTTTCTTCACATCTAACCTATAAAATTCTGGCTGACTACTTCCAACAATTTTCTGGAAACATCAGGGAAGTCACAAATATTTGTGTGGTGGCATTCTTTTATACTTCTTTTGTATTCCTTGTAGTGTTAAAGAGTGATAACCACATTTTAGAATCTCATAAAACCTTTTATTTCATGTGGAATGAAATGATTTAAAATTATAAAAAAGAAGTCTAACATATGTATGACTGTAATGACACAATTTTATTTTGACTTTTTTCAAAGAACTGCTTCAGAATCATATATATGTATGTGTATGTGTGCATGTATATACATAAAATATATATTTCTTTAAGGAATTTAAGAATAACTGAAGATAATAAAATCATTGAAGATTTTAAACAAGTGAAATGGTAGAATTGTCATTTAGGATAATTACTCAAAAGGTTGTGAATTGAGTAGCTAGAATGGGAGAGATGTTAAAGGTAGGAAGAGTTAGGAAGTTATAAAAATAATCTTGGTAAAGTATAATTGGTGCTTGAGTTACAATCAGGATTCCCCATACAGGGAACTATAAGGCAGATAGAGATATAGGTTGCAATAGATCACACTGATAAACACACACACACACACACACACACACACACACACACATATTTCTGGGCAAGAAGTCACAGAAATATTTTGATGAATTTTAAAGTGACTAGTTTAATTAATATCAGCCATCTAGATATGCCAGAAAACGCTTGAGTTTTAATAAAGTTACTTTGAACCTGTCTTATGAAACACTAGTGATCCCACTTAATTTAGTGTAATTTAATTTAAAGACATTGAGTCGTCTGGAAAATTGACTCAAATTTTCATTGCTTTTGCATACTTATATACTTTCAAAGTACATTAGAAATGTCATTCTTGGAGGGAGTATATATGTGAGTTTATCTATGAATGAGAGGGAGCAGGGTGGGAAGAGGGAAGGGAGAAGAGGAGAGTTTGCATCTGCATATATCAGCGGCGTCTTCTAGATTTTAGCAAAGTTTTTTCCTCCTGTCATGTATCTGACCAAATGATCACTGCCTTTAACCAGATTAGTAAATCTTCCATTCCATTCTATCTATATTCAGGTAGAATTAATCATAGTCTGTATGTAGTAAAGGAAGGAAGAGTTAATTATACGTTTTTTAAAAATGAGGGTGATGCATAAGCTTGTTCTGAAGCATTGCGGGAAATCTCCAGGATGGGACTAGATCTCCAGCTGCTTGAGGTGATGTGTTCTGTGTGAAGGCTCAGTATGTTCTAACAGGTGGTGAAAAAATTGTTACTCACAGGCTGGGTTGACCAGAGTTTCAGCCACTCCAAGTAAAACGTATTGAAGAACCAGGTGGAAACAGGGCATGGAGGAAATGGTGACAACTTTGCCTGAAAGAGGCTGCTCGACTGGATGGAAGTTCTTTCTGTGTATTTCAAAGAAGCCAGCTACAATCACAGACAATGCAGCAGAAAGATTGCCAGCAACTGAAGAAAAAGTGAAAAAGAAAAAAAATTTTAAAGAGCCCCCAAATCAGTGTAATAGGCTATAGCATTTCTTACACATGGACAGTAGAGGATGTATCCTCAATATCTGTTGTTTTTGCTGTTGTTGCAGGGATATCTCAGTGCCAGCTAACTGTGTTGTGTGATTTTCCTGTGCTCAGGCTCTGGTCTGTCAGAAATGGCTACATTAGTTCCCTCTTTCCTGACTTACTGGTTACATGGCCTCAGTTATTTAACCTCATTATCTCTTTCCTCAGCTCTAAGATGGGGATAAAGACACTTACTTTGTAGGATGGCTATGAGACTTAAAGACAATGTACAGTTATTATTGTAACGGTTCCTGGTAGCAATTAGTAGCAATTATTATTGAAGCTAAAGCAATGGTTTTGAACTTTTATCCTCAGATAAGTTATATTATTCTGAAAACTTTTTTAGATATATCTGAATCAAAAATGATTTGGGAAAATTTTAAATAAAATGATCTCTTCATAAGATTTTAATTATTATTGAAAAACAGTTTTGAAATAACCTGTAAGCATTATCAGTCCTCAGTTTTCTGACATTTCTCTAATCTTTTCAGAAAAAGTAAAGCAGCTATTACAGAATTAAAGACTAGAAACTTTTGCTTAGGAAAAAAAATATTAAAGGTGAATTAACTAGGAAACAAATATAAATGGAAGCAATTATTCAGATAGTGGTTCAACTTTTCTCTTTTACTTTTAAGGAATTATCTAGGAAATTTTGTTTGAAAATGAGTAGAGATTTTGTTACAATTTTGGTACAGTTTATATCTACTGCAACCATTCCATTTCTCAATTTATCATTCATATTACTGGACTTAATTCCATTGTTAGAGCAGAGGCAAACTTTAGCTTGATGGAATTTACCTGAAATTTAGAGATAGTCACCTTTTGCTAATTTGCATGAAATTTCAGATAAGGCAAAGCTTTCAATTCAGAAAAATCAATCTAATGTTTAAATAGCTTAGTGTTTGTTTTGGTTGATAGAGAAACTGGTAAGTAGATTTTTTGATTGTATCTCAGCATTTAAATGTATCCATAAAATCTGGTCTTTACTGAGACCTCAAGAAATAGAAGGTGTAAAAAAGGAGGAAATCTGAATAACAGAATATTTGAGGAATTTAAAATTTTATTATTACTTTAAATTAGGTTCCATGGAGGCCCATTCATAATGAAGTAGAGATTTTGGTTCTGTTAACAGTTCATATTTAAAAAGGAATTTTAATATTATCTACCTTTAAGATAAAATTCATCACAGGATTTATCTAGATTACTTGACACATTAAGACTCACCAGAAAGAGACCTAAAATGTCAATTCAATTTAATATTTACTCTGCTACCGCTATATGTAAAGCAGTTTGCTAGGGCAGTAGGGGCCAGATTTGGCCCATGAGTGTAGTGGTTGGCCAAACCTTGGTTTAATCATCAGTTTTTATTGCTTACTGATGAATTTTAGCTCTGACTTGATGCAGAATTGTGGCATTTTTACCTGGGTCTCTGTTTCCTGTACATAGGCGTGAAATGTGAGAGAGAAGTCTCTTGGCCTCTTGCTCTATCCTTGAAACTCAAAGTATAGTCCCTGATCAACAGCTTAGGGATCACCTGGAAGCTTGCTAGACATACAGAATCTCAAGCTTCATCCTAGAAGGACTGAATCAGATCTGCATTCAACAAGATCCAAGAAGATTTCTACACATATTAAACTTCTCTAGCATAGAGCACTATGAGATCTGGTCTAGGAAAATCCAATGAAAGATAGTTCTCCAGACAATTTCAAGCAAAGCACAAATATTTAACTCATTTACCTAGGTATTTTAGGGCAAAGTGTATTTTACCTGAAGCATCTAGGTAACTACATTTGCTTTTTATTTGTTACTGCACTCTGGTGCAAGTGAAAAATGGTTTTTTAAAAATTCATAACAAAGTTGGATTCCAACCTAAATTTAATCTGCTCCATTTTTATTCCTAACTTCTATTAGATCATAACTCGTCCAAAGCAGAGTGCAGTTTATCAGAATGTACACATTTTACACCTCTAGCAGATCTGTATTTACAAGATAAAGCACATGGTTCCAAAGGAGATATTATATCCAGATAAATAATGTATGTTTTAATATTGGCTGTGTGATTGTAGACAGGTCTATAAAAGTCTTAAAGCTCTTATAGTTTATTCTATTATCCCACTATGTAATAATTTTCCAAACTAGACCACAATGAAATTTTTAAAAGTCAGAATTTATTCAAACATTTCGGTTGTATTTGCCATTTCCTATTGAAGCAGAATATAATACTACAATATAGATATGTTAAGATTCTTCCATTATTGGCTAAATTTACCTCACTGAGAAAACTATGGGTTTTTTCTGTGTAGTTTGATGTATGAGTCTCTGATATGTAACACAACAGTAAGTATGGAATTCTATTGAGTCCTTGAGAAATTGCCCTTGGATCCATGATTTTGGAAAATTCTGAGAATATGAAATTAGCTAATGTAAGAATATACCGGTGTCCATAAAACACTCTTATAGAGACAGCTGTGATTTTATCATCATACATATCTGCTGCCGTTGTGGAAGATCTTTCTCACCCACTATTAGAATGGCATATGTTTTTTGCTTTATTGTTTCTCCTACTAGTGGTATGTTCCTGTGTTTGAATTGAGCTATCCATATTCTGTCTTTTGTTTCTCTTTAGACCACTGGGAACTCATTTCAGGAGATTCAGCTTCAGTTTGTGTTTAAACTTCTGAATCTGGAACAAGTAACTCATTTATATGGAGATCAGTTATACAAACGTACCTGTAAGGCATAAATTATTGCTTCAGATGGCTTACTAGATGGTCTACTTCACCTCAAATTTAATTCCAGTGTTCATGTCAACTTTAAAAGTAAGAACCTGAGAACATTAACGTGCTTTTATTAAACAAGTGAACAACCGAATGAACGTGTTAGTCAGGCTAGATATTTGCATGTTACTTCTTTTAGTGTTTATACACTTCGTCTTCCCAGGTATTTTGCGATGGGTATACACTGTGATGTTTCTTGGAAAAATGTCACAATTCTAAAAACTATAATAGAGAAAAAGTAGTTTTGATGAAATAATCCTACTTTCAATGAAGGTGATTGGATCTCTGACTTGGTTTTTAATTTATCAAGCATTTTGATTCCAACCAAAAAGAAATTTTATATCACTGCCAATTATTAGAACTAGTAGAAGTTAATGGTTATACAAAAAGGAACCAACATCTTGGCTGTACCTATATCATAAAAGACTTTAAGTTAGAATTTGAATTTTCAAGTTTTATTTTAAAGAGGAAGGTCTGGCAGATATTTGAATATACTTCATCTGCATTTCAATATCAATGCTACTTAAAAGCCAAGATAATTGCTACCTACTGTGCTGTACACTTCTGCTTTGTATAAGGCTTAATAACAATCTTAATTAGGCTAATTTTAGTCAGATTAATACTTGTGGGTGTCAGCACTAGCTACTAAATGCCACATACTGCAGGGCTTTAATTAATGGTAAGGAAAGGAAATACTCATGGTGTAAACATTTTTGAACTGAAAAAGGCTAAAACACGGGATATCCAATGATGACAGAGGATAAATCACGATATCACTGATTCTAGATTTTTAGTGTACTAAGATTGACTTTTAAACAGACAAATCTGTCACATGTAACATTAGGAAAATACAGTCTTGATGAAACACTCTGAGCGTATCAAACCTTTGCCTTTCACAGTTCTGGAAGGTTTGGAGATTTTTTACTGTTGGTACTTTGGTACACTTGTTGATTTCTTTAGCTGATAAACTCAAGAATGTCCTATCTTGAATAAGAAACTCCTCTTAGGTTGCATTGTTTATGAGCTAGATGTAGGAAAGTGAGCTCATTTTGTTCCCTTTATTAAATTTCTAGTTTGACCAACTGAATGAGATTTCTCTATCCCTCACTCTTGGCCTGGGCTGTGATTATCCATGTCAAACACTAGGCATCGTCATTGTCTATACCATCTGCCTCCTTAAACATGATGGGGAACGACTGAATGTGAAAGGGAGTGGGGGACTCCAGAAGCAACTACTCATTGTGATGACAAAATTTTTCATTCACTTCATAGCCTTAATTGGAAATCACAGTTAGGATTCCAAATTAACACTGATAACTTCTATAATCTAAGAACTATGTATGGCTGGTAAGTGGAATAATGATAATAATGATGATGATGATGATGATGATGATGCAATGGGCTTAGAATTAGAAGGTCTGAATTCAAATAAGACATTATCTTTGAGACCCTTGACCTAGTAAATGATGAATTATCATGAAGCTAAGTGGGATATGTATATGAAGGTGCCTAGGTTCCAATTAGCAATTCATAAATATTTGTATGTTCATAATTTATATACTTATATACTTCACTCACATTTTCAAGGCACTTGGGTTCAAAGTGAAAGTAAATTTTAATGTTAGATTAATTCAGTTATTTAAATTACTATCAAAAAGTACCCTAGGTTTATGTTTATATGTCCTTATAAAACTTATTCATCTTCCATAATCACAAGCAGAATATGGAAAACTTAAGCAAACATTTAGTTAAAAAGATGCATACCTCTTTATATTCCCATAGCAAAATATTATGCAAATAAGTGAACAAGTATGTAAATGAACAAATGAATGGAGTCTGGCTTAGAAACCACTGAATTCAGTATTCTGTATACAGAAGAATATAGCTCAGTTTTTTTAGATGAATCTAGTTTTTTTATTTTTCCTGCCAATAGTCTGTTACCAATTTTCATAGGGAATATTTAGTTCATTAACATCAAACAATATGTTAGATAACTCTGTCTAACTTTCCTCTATCCAGAAAAGCACACACATTTCTTTAAGAATAGACATGATTTCAAATATGCAAGAGTGGAGAATTGTCCAAGAGACAGTTGCTCATATTTCAAGTGAATTTAAGATTTCTTATTCTCAGGATTTTTTCTTTTTTTTTTTTTCTGCACTGCATGGCTTTTGGGATCTTAGTTCTCTAACCAGGGATTGAACCGGAGCCCTCACCTGGTCAGCAGTGAAAATGTGGAGTCCTAACCACTGAACTGCCAGGGAATTCCCAGGAAGGATTTTTTTTTTTTTTGGCAGTACGCATTCCTCTCACTGTTGTGGCCTCTCCTGTTGCGGAGCACAGGCTCTGGATGCGCAGGTCTGTCAAAACCTATTAAGATTTATAGTTTGCCTAAACCTATGACAATAAAGAATGTCAGGGTTGCTGGCTTATGGAATAAATCAAAACAGAATATGCACTAAAGACCTCTACAGTTGAAGATAAAATAAACTAGGGAGAGTTTAGTCACTTTGAGTTCTTTCCAAAAACAAATCTACTTTGTGATGTGATCTGGAGTGATCTTGTTGGTGGCTTTGGTAAATAGGAAGCATGTACCCTAAAATGTAATTTATAAACAGAGAAACAGCAAAATATATAATAATGGGTTACTAGAAGACTGCTTGGTCTTCACAGATCTCTACAAAGGAGGAATTAGGAATAACAACTGGTTAACCAAGAGAAAAGAATCTTTCAGTTGCTTGACCTTGGCTATTTCAATGAAATTATTTCTCAAGTAGATGATAAGACATAAAGTTGCCATTGCATGCTATTTCTTTTTTTTTTCTTTTTTTCTTTTTCTTTTTTTTTTTGCAGTACATGGGCCTCTCACTGTTGTGGCCTCTCCCGTTGCGGAGCACAGGCTCCGGATGTGCAGGCTCAGCGGCCATGGCTCACGGGCCCAGCCGCTCCCGCGGCATGTGGGATCTTCCCAGACAGGGGCACGAACCTGTGTCCCCTGCATCGACAGGCGGACTCTCAACCACTGTGCCACCAGGGAAGCCTCATGCTATTTCTTAAGCGTTTCAAACTCCCTTTGTTTTGTGTTTATGCTCACCAAACAATGAGGCCTGCCCCTTGCAAATGATGACTTAATATTAGTTAACATTTACAGAGCTTTCATTCTGTGTCCCAACTGGGCTCCAGGTACTGATGTCACCCTGAATGATTTCAAAAGTCTTACAGAACAAAGGGACCCAAAATTTATCTTGGGCATGCCCCTCAATAAAAAAAAAAAAAAGTGAACTAGAAGACAAGAAAGGTTAAGTGGTTTTTCCAATTCACTCAGGAGCAGCTCAGTAGCAGAGCAGGGGCTGAGACCTCCATCTCTTGTCGTTAGATTGAGCCTGGTTTTCCTGTACCATTGTTTGTCATCTTGTTCCACAGTAGCACCTGAGGGACCACAGTGAGGCAGAGGAGAGTGTGACCAGAATGCTCCTCCTCTCCCATTTCATTGGCAGAAATTTTATTTTACAGTCTATTGATTGTGTTCTGAGTAAGAAGTCCTACACTTTTTTTCACTTTAAAAAATGGGAGTAGACCAAAAAATCCTCCTGTCAATGCAGGGGACACGGGTTTGATCCCTGGTCCAGGAAGATCCCACGTGCCGCGGAGCAACTAAGCCCATGTGCCACAACTACTGAGCCTGCGCTCTAAATCCCACGTGCCACAACTACTGAGGCTCCCGCTGCTAGAGCCCGTGCTCCACAACAAGAGAAGCCACCGCAATGAGAAGCCCGCACACCACAATGAAGAGTAGCCCCCGCTCGCTGCAACTAGAGAAAGCCCACGTGCAGCAATGAAGACCCAATGTAGCCAAAAATAAATAAAATAAAATAAATTAATTAAAAAAATAGGAGTAGACCATAACAACAGCAAGGCTGTAATTATGTGAGGTCAGGGATGTGTTAACTAACCTTATTGTGATAAATATTTTGCAATATAGACTTGCAGCAATTCGTGACACTGTGCACCTTAAACTTATACAGTATGTCAATTATATCTCAATAAAGCTGGAAAAAATGTTTGAAAATTACTGTTATACACTTTACTATTGGAAGAAGTACTATATTAAAGCTGTGAATACAACGAACTTTTAATAATTTTTTCTGCTGCTTCAGAAGTTAAAGCCTCCCAAGTATAGCCCAGCATTATTTTTTAGGTCCATTACTTGTCTTAATTTTTAAGAACATTCTCTGCATCGACTTAGGAGTAGAGACTTCTTTACTTGAAGAAGAAGAGGCCATTTGGTGGCACTGGAATTTGCACCAAGTCTTTATGTGTGTCTTCTGAGGAAGCATAAATGGATGAGAAGAAAATGGGGCACTGATGTCTATGTAGAGATTTGAGAAGCTGGGCATAATCACTCTCAAATTCACCTTCTTCCCAATTTGTCAAAATCAGACTCTACTCCAGAGCATATAGCTAGCTTAGATCCTAGTACAGTGTTTTTTTATTTTAAAAGTTGTAAACCATTCACTTGAAATGGTAAGTTGTACTTACTAATGCATGCCAACAGAAATGGTCCATCTCTCTTAGAGGGAAGTAGGCAGGTGTTGAAATACTCCATGAAAGGTGCTAAAATTAGTAGTGGTAGGATGCTGATGACATTCATTACTGCAACTGGCAGAAGAAATCCACCCAAATTCAGGTTGGAATTCATGGTCTGCAGATAATATCCTGAAGGAATCTGTATTTGAAAGGGGAAAGAGCCGTTTAGTAAGAGAGTGGTTAAAGTAACTTTGGAGGAACTGTCCTGTGGCAGATGCCTTATCCCTTGCCAGTACTCTGTGACAGATGAGCTGGATGTTCCCCGGGTCTTCAAGGTCATGATTATGAACTGACAAAGGAGAGTAGGAACTGTGTTTAGTCTATTGACAATTCTACTGATTCTTTATGGACGAATATTTTGTCATCTAATCTATCTTCTTAATTTTCCTTGGAAAAGTAAAAGTGACCCTAATTTTGTGCTTGGGATGACACATAAGAAATCAAGTAATAAATTTTGCATATAAGCAAATAAGCTTTTTATTTTTCCCAACAATAAAGCAAAAGCCAGTAGGAAGTATTAAGACTTTCATTTTCACCTGGATTAAAAAAATAGTTTGGGTTAGACTAGATCCTTTAAAGAGCATCGAGTTTGATGGCGAAATAAGTAAGAATGATTTTTCCCTAAGAAGAGGGGACCCAGTGAGGAAACACACTACTTGTTGTAGGCTGTCTTTATAGGCTCCCTGGATTGGCCTTGTTTTTAACATAAGCCAAGTAAAAAGAGAAAAGGGAGAGAAAACATACTTGTGTCTATACTCTCCTTTTAAACTAATTGTGTGGCACTAGAGGACCAAAAAGGGAACTCCATGAAAAAAGTTGCACAATAAAGTAGCAGAAATGAAAAATGAAAACAAAAACAAAACAAAACACCAACAACACCTCTACCTCACTGGAAACCCTCAAGGTAGTGTTAGAATTTCTTCATTTTTAAAAAAACCCTAATGCTCACTAAAACTCTAACATTAACTTGGAGTCTCTTCAAGTATTCCTAACCTCTCATTAGGTCACAACATCAGAACTGAAGCACAATGTCACAGGAAAAGGGGCATCTCCTCACTTTTCTAGTTCATGAGCTGTGTTGCAATAATCACATCTTTGTCATTATCATTAGTAGCACAGAGTATTTCTTTCATTCCCAGGGGCACACAAAGCTACTGAGTGGCTTGGCGAGAAAGTCAACCCAAGTCTTGTCCTTGAGGAATGGATTCTCCATTTTTTCTTACAATGCGTGAACTACATTAGGAGTCCTGCCTTACCTCCATCCTGGGAGAGCAACCTGGCTCAAACATCCAAATGATAACTTCTTGTTTGAAACCTTCACTAAATCCTTCTCTATTATCAATTGTGCAATTCGAGAAGGTATGAGAAGCAGAGTAATAAGTCAGTACAGCTGCTAACCAGCCCACCAGTTGTAAAATGAGCCTATTGCTATGTTAACTGCCTAAATCCAGGAATGGACCACATTTTCACTGAGATTCTTTCTATCTGTATAAAATATGTCCTGGTGATAATTTATCTTTCAATCTTTAATTTGACCCTTGGGATAGTAAACAGGATTGTTTTGGTTGGGTACAGGTGGCAAGAGGGAAGGGAGTATTAGTTGTTCTGGCCTAGTTCAATCAAAATATTAAGCATGTATCCCCAGTTAGAGGAAAATGAATGATGGTTTTTAAAATAGTGCTGGCAGCGGAACTACTCTAAGACTGAAAGGATCTCAGCACAACTTGAAAGTTTCTGTTACTGATTTCAAGCGAGAATTATTGTTAACAGGAATAAAGTTATTATCGGCATGAATCACAGACACAGAAACCTGTTAACTTAATAATGTGGCAAGTGTACTATTAATCTTTAGTGAAGCAATATTAATATATTGCATAATCTTAAAAAAGGCCCCGATATCTTGAAAGCTTGAAATCATTTCTGCTTCTGCCTCAAGTTCTGAAATCATCTCCTTTAAAAATTTTAAATACTTTTATTTCATACAAGCCTCTGAGAATTCAGGAATAACAGCTGTCAATAAAGATTCATTTTCACCTTTGAATGGCCAGTAATGTCAAATGGCAACATCATTGGCCTTAATATCAACATACTTTAAATGTATGTCTTGGAACTGAAGGTCAATAATGGCTACTAAATTTAAAATATGGAATTCGATGATGTTTTATTCTTGGTATTTTGATCGTCTTTATACTGGTGATTATTTCATCTGGAGGCAAAAATCTTATTCCAGCCTATGCCAATGGAAGTTTCCTCTGCCTCCCTTGAGAAGTACATTCTAACCATTTTCTTTGAAGTTTCTGGTATAACATTACTGTTTATGATTTTGAAACCTGTATGGTCTGTACCAGGGATTTTTAACCCAGCTGCAAGAGAGGCATAGTGGGTAACAGCAAAGTGTGGGCATTGATACCAGCCTGGGGTAGGGATAGCCACTCTGCCATATGCTAGTAGGGTAACCAAGAACCAATTGCAAGTCACTTAATGTTTCTGAGACTCAGATTTAGAAGAATAAAATCTGCCCTGTAGGCTTGCTTTGGGGGTTAAATTAGACACTGTGAAGTCATCTTTTAGAGGTTCTGACACATATAGGTGGTTAATAAGTATTAGTATTTGTTCTTTGCAATAAACTAAGCATCTAGATTTGGTGATATGTTTAAAATTAGCTTATCAAAATTTATTCTAATTTATGTTAAATTTAAAAATATGTAACAGTTTGCAGAGAAGACTCGAACTTAGTAAAAAAAAAATCAGGTGTCACTACATTATGAAGGTAAGAATCAGTAATTTGTGCTATTTGCACAGAAGGTTCAAGGCATCCCATGGAACCATTAGTAATTTTGTACTCATGATTAATTTCTCCATTCTAAGATGTTTTCATGATATTAAAAAAAATTAATACATTTATTTAACCCAATAAAGTAAAAATATTTTAGCATGATCAATATAAAAATTATTAATGAGATATTTACATTGTTTTTTTTCATATTGAGTCTTCAAAATCTGGTATTTTACACGTATAGTATGTTTCATTTTGGACAAGGCACATTCCAAATGCTCAAGAGCAACAAGTGGCTACCATATTGAACAGTACAGTTCTAGAACAATATGGGAGACAGTGATTAAAGTGTGTGGGATGCAAATGGTGATATGTTTTAAAAGTTCACCTGTAGATATGCACACCTTATCTGCTCACCTACACTACCCTAGAACTAAATAGGCATCATGCTTTTACTTGTGTGTCAAAGCTGTGGCTTAGAGTGTCTATCCAAGCTTACAAAACTACCATCTTTCTCCTCCCCTTCTGAGATTAAAAGAATACACTCACTACCAAAGCTTGAAGTCTAACCATCAACAGTTAGCAAAAGACCTTAGCTGGTTGAGAGCTCTTATCATTAAAAGTTAGGGAAGCCCATCACAACTCCAGCATTATGTAGAAGCTAATAAATAGCAGTTGTTACATTTACTTATGGCAGGAACAAGCACCCAAAGTTTAGTGTGGATTCTCTTAGTTCAGTTATGTTAAAATAATCCAAATAATTTCCAAGCAGTTACTCTATCATCTGATACTCCTGGCATATGTTAGAAACAGCTAACCTGGATTTACAAACTGTTTCTACCCTGTAGTGATAAATATGTTTAAATGAGTTTCTTGGAGTGGAAGGGGGATGTTAACATGAGAACAGAGTCACCAGATCAGACTTCAACCTCAGTGAAAGTATTTCCCAACACCAAGTCTCTCTGATACCATTGCTGAAAGTTTGTTTTGTTTGGCAACATGAAGTGAAATATTAACTCCTGTGAAGAAAGAGTTTTTGGAGTTGAGGTTTTAGAAAAAGCTGATTCATTTGGCGTGGCTTTACTTATATTTTCTGTGTGAATATAATGTAATATTTTCTGCGGCCTTTTTCTTTAAGAATCTGAAAACCCACTTAGTAGAAGAGGAAGGATGTTTGTCTCTAGCAAGGGTGACAAACCAATCTCCAGCACGTGAATCAGACTGCGTACTTGGAAGAAGTCAGAGGAGCACATCCCCAACTTCTTTCAGAATCTTGGATGTAGCCCCTCTAGATCTTTATTTTTTTATATACATCAGGTTCTTATTAGTCATCAGTTTTATACACATCAGTGTCTACATGTCAATCCCAATCTCCCAATTCATCACACACACCCCCACCGCCGCTTTCCCCCCTTGGTGTCCATACATTTGTTCTCTACATCTTTGTCTCTATTTCTACCTTGCAAACCGGTTCATCTGTACCATTTTTCTAGATTCCACACATATGCGTTAATATACAATATTTGTTTTTCTCTTTCTGACTTACTTCACTCTGTATGACAGTCTCTAGATCCATCCATGTCTCTACAAATGACCCAATTTCGTTCCTTTTTATGGCTGGGTAATATTCCATTGTATATATGTACCACATCTTCTTTATCCATTCGTCTGTTGATGGACACTTAGGTTGCTTCTATGACCTGGCTATTGTAAATAGTGCTGCAATGAACATTGGGGTGCATGTGTTTTTTTGAATTATGGTTTTCTCTGGGTATATGCCTAGTAGTGGGATTGCTGGGTCATGTGGTAATTCTATTTCTAGTTTTTTAAGGAACTTCCATACTGTTCTCCATAGTCTCTGTATCAATTTACATTCCCACCAACCATGCAAGAGGGTTCCTTTTCTCCACACCCTCTCCAGCATGTGTTGTTTGTAGATTTTTTAATGATGCCCATTCTAACTGGTGTGGGGTGATACCTCATTGTAGTTTTGATTTGCATTTCTCTAATAATAAGTGATGTTGAGCAGCTTTTCATGTGCCTCTTGGCTATTTGTATGTCTTCTTTGGAGAAATGTCTATTTAGGTCTTTCTGCCCAGTTTTTGATTGGGTTTTTTGTTTTAATATTGAGCTGCATGAGCTGTTTATATATTTGGAGATTAATCCTTTGTCCATTCATTCCTTTGCAAATATTTTCTCCTATATGAGGGTCGTCTTTTCATCTTGTATACAGTTGCCTTTGCTATGCAAAAACTTTTGTTTCATTAGGACCATTTTTTTATTTTTGTTTTTATTTCCATTACTCTAGGAGGTGGGTCAAAAAAGATCTTGCTGTGATTAATGTCAAAGAGTGTTCTTCCTATGTTTTCCTCTAAGAATTTTATAGTGTCCAGTCTTACATTTAGGTTTTTAATCCATTTTGAGTTTATTTTTGTGTATAGTGTTCTAATTTCATTCTTTTACATGTTGCTGTCCAGTTTTCCCAGCACCACTTACTGAAGAGGCTGACTTTTCTCCACTGTGTATCCTTGCCTCCTTTTTCATAGACTAGTTGACCATAGTTGCGTGGGTTTATCTCTGGGCTTTCTATCCTGTTCCATTGATTTATATTTCGGTTTCTGTGCCAGTACCATATTGTCTTGATTACTATAGCTTTATAGTATAGTCTGAAGTCAGGGAGTCTGATTCCTCCAGCTCCATTTTTTTCCCTAAAGATTGCTTTGGATATTTGGGGTCTTTTGTGTCTCCATACAAATTTTAAGATTGTTTGTTTTAGTTCTGTAAAAAATGTCACTGTTAATCTGCTAAGGATTGCACTGAATCTGTAGATTGCTTTGGGTAGTATAGTCATTTTCATGATATTGATTCTTCCAATCCAAGAACATGGTATATCTCTCCATCTGTTTGTGTCATCTTTGATTTCTTTCATCAGTGTCTTACAATTATTCTGAGTACAGGTATTTTACCTCCTTAGATATGTTTATTCCTAGGTATTTTATTCTTTTTGTTACAATGGTGAATGGGATTGTTTCCTTAATTTCTCTTTCTGATCTTTCATTGTTAGTGTATAGGAATGCAAGAGATTTCTGTGCATTAATTTTGTATCCTGCAACTTTACAAAATTCATTGATTACCTCTAGTAATTTCTGCTCACATCTTTAGGCTTATCTATGTATAGTATCATGTCATCTGCAAACAGTGACAGTTTTACTTCTTCTTTTCCAATTTGTATTCCTTTTATTTCCTTTTCTTCTCTGATTGCCATGGCTAGGTCTTCCAAAACTGAGTTGAATAGTAGTGGCAAGTGTGGACATCCTTGTCGTGTTCCTGATCTTAGAGGTAATGCTTTCAGTTTTTCACTATTGAGAATGATGTTTGCTGTGGGTTTGTCTTTTATGGTTTGTCATATATGTTTATTATGTTGAGTTAGGCTCCCTCTGTGCCCACTTTCTGGAGAGTTCTTATCATAAATAGGTGTTGAATTTTGTCTAAAGCTTTTTCTGCATCTATTGAGATGATCATATGGTTTTCATTCTTCAATTTGTTAATATGATGTGCCACATTGATTGATTTGCGTATATTGAAGAATCCTTGCATCCCTGGGATAAATCACACTTGATCATGGTGTGTGATCCTTTTAATGTGTTGTTGGATTCTGTTTGCTAGTATTTTGTTGAGGATTTTTGCATCTATATTCATCCGTGATATAGGTTTGTAATTTTCTTTTTTTTGTAGTATCTTTGTCTGATTTTGTTTTCAGGGTGGTGGCAGCCTCATAGAATGAGTTTGCGAGTGTTTCTTCCTCTGCAATTTTTTAGAAGAGTTTGAGAAGGATGGGTGCTAGCTCTTATCTAAATGTTTGATAGAATTCACCTGTGAAGCCATTGGGTCCTGGACTTTTGTTTGTTGGAAGAATTTTAATCACAGTTTCAACTTCATTACTTGTGAATGGTCTGTTATATTTTCTGTTTCTTCTTGGTTCAGTCTTGGAAGGTTATACCTTTGTAAGACTGTGTCCATTTCTTCCAGGTTGTCCATTTTATTAGCACAGAGTTGCTTGTAGTAGCCTCTCATGATGCTTTATATTTCTGTGGTGTCCATTGTAACTTCTTTTTCATCTCTAATTTTATTGATTTGAGTCCTCTTCCTCTTTTTCTTGATGAGCCTGGCTAAAGGTTTATCAATTTTGTTTATCTTCTCAAAGAACAAACTTTTAGTTTTATTGATCTTTGCTATTGTTTTCTTCATTTCTATTTCATTTATTTCTGCTCTGATCTTTATGATTTCTTACCTTCTACTGACTTTGGGTTTTCTTTGTCTTTCTTTCTCTAGTTCCTTTAGGTGTAAGGTGAGATTGTTTATTTGAGATTTTTCTTGTTTCTTGATGTAGGATTGTATTGCTGTAAACTTCCCTCTTAGAACTGCTTTTGCTGCATCCCATAGGTTTTGGATAATCATGTTTTCATTGTCATTTGTCTCTAGGTATTTTCTGATTTCTTCTTTGATTTCTTCAGTGATCTCTTAGTTATTTAGTAACACATTGTTTAGCCTCCATGTTTTTGTGTTTTTTACATTATTTCCCATGTAATTGATTTCTAATCTCATAGCATTGTGGTCAGAAAAGATGTCTGATATGATTTCAGTTTTCTTAAATTTACCAAGGCTTGATTTGTGACCCAAGATGTGATCTATCCTGGAGAATGTTCCACGGGTACTTGAGAAGAAAGTGTAATCTGCTGTTTTTGGATGGAATGTCCTATAAATATCAATTAAATCTATCTGGTCTATTGTGTCACTTAACGCTTGTGTTTCCTTATTCATTTTCTGTTTGGATGATCTGTCCATTGGTGTAAGTGAGGTGTTAAAGTCCCCCACTATTATTGTGTTACTGTTGATTTCCTCTTTTAGAGCTGTTAGTATTTGCCTTATGTATTGAGGTGCTCCTACGTTGGGTGCATATATATTTATAATTGGTATATCTTCTTCTTGGATTGATCCCTTGATTATTATGTAGTGTCCTTGCTTGCCTCTTGTAACATTATTTTAAAGTCTATTTTATCTGATATGAGTATTGCTACTCCAGCCTTCTTGTGATTTCCAGTTGCATGGAATATCTTTTTCCACCCCTTCACTTTCAGTCTGTACGTGTCCCTAGGTCTAAAGTGGGTCTCTTGTAGACAGCTTGTATATGGGTCTTTTTTTTTGTATCCATTCAAGGAGGCTGTGTCTTTTGGTTGGAGCACTTAATCCATTCACATTTAAGGTAATTATTGATATGTATGTTCTTATTACCATTTTCTTAACTGTTTTGTGTTTGTTTTTGTAGGTCCTTTTCTTCTCTTGCGTTTCCCATTTAGAGACATTCCTTTAGCATTTTTTGTAGAGGTGGTTTGGTGGTGCTGAATTTTCTTAGCTTTTGCTTGTCTGTAAAGCTTTTGATTTCTCAGTGGGATCTGAATGAGATCCTTGTGGGGTAGAGTAATCTTGGTTGCAGGTTCTTCCCTTTCATCACTTTAAGTATATTGTGCCACTGTCTTCTGGCTTGTAGCATTTCTGCTGAGAAATCAGCTCTTAACCTTATGGGAGTTCCCTTGTATTTGTCGTTTCTCCCTTGTTTCTTTTAATAATTTTTCTACGTCTTTAATTTTTGTCAATTTGATTACTATGTGTTTTGACATTTTTCTCCTTGGGTTTATCCTGCCTGGGACTCTCTGCACATCCTGGACTTGGGTGGCTATTTCCTTTCCCATGTTATGGAAATTTTTGACTATAATCTCTTCAAATATTTTCTTGGGTCCTTTCTGTCACCCTTCTCCTTCTGGGACCCCTATAATGCGAATGTTGTTACTTTTAATGGTGTCTTAGAGGTCTCTTAGACTGTCTTCATTTCTTTTCATTCTTTTTTCTTTATTCTGTTCTGCAGCAGTGAATTCTACCATTCTGTCTTCCAGGTCACTTATCCATTCTTCTGCCTCAGTTATTCTGCTATTGATTCCTTATAGTGCATTTTTCAATTCAGTTATTATATTGTTCATTTCTGTTTGTTTGTTCTTTAATTCTTCTAGATGTTTGTTCTTTAGTTCTTCTAGGTCTTTGTTAAACATTTCTTGCATCTTCTCGATCTTTGCCTCCATTCTTTTTCTGAAGTACTGGATCATCTTCACTATCATTATTCTGAATTATTTTTCTTAAAGTTTTCCTGTCTCCACTTCATTTAGTTGTTTTTCTGGGGTTTTATCATGTTCCTTCATCTTGTACATAGTCCTCTGCCTTTTCATTTTGTCTATCTTTCTGTAAATGTGGTTTTTGTTCCACAGGTTTCAGTATTGTAGTTTTCCTTGCTTCTGCTGTCTGCCCTCTGGTGGATGAGGCTATCTAAGAGGCTTGTGTAAGCTTCCTGATGGGAGGGAGTGGTGGTGGGTATAGCTGGCTGTTGGTCTGCTGGGCAGAGCTCAGTAAAACTTTAATCCACTTGTCTGCTGATGAGTGGGGCTGAGTTCCCTCCCTGTTGGTTGTTTGGCCTGAGGCAACACAGCACTCAGGCCTACAGTTTCTTTAGTGGGGCTAATGGTGGACTGTGGGAGGGGTCACGCCAAGGAGTACTTCCCAAAACTTCTGCTGCCAGTGTCCCTGTCCCCTCAGTTAGTCACAGCCAACCCCGCCTCTTCAGGAGACCCTCCAACACTAGCATGTAGGTCTGGTTCGGTCTCATATGGGGCCACTGCTCCTTCCCCCCTGGGTCCTGATGCACACACTATTTTGTGTGTGCCCTCTAAGAGTGGAACCTCTGTTTCCCCTAGTCCTGTGGAAGTCCTGCAATCAAATCCCACTAACCTTCAAAGTCTGATTCTCTGGGAATTTTTCCTGTTGCCAGATCCCCAGGGTGGGAAGCCTGATGTGGGGCTCAGAACCTTCACTTCAGCAGGTGGACTTCTGTGGTATAAGTGTTCTCTAGTTTGTGAGTCACCCACCCAGCAGTTATGGGATTTGATTTTATTGTGATTACACCCCTCCTACCATCTCATTGAGACCTCTCCTTTGTCTTTGGATGCAGGGTATCTTTTTTGGTGAGTCCCAGTGTCTTCCTGTTGATGATTATTCAGCAGTTAGTTGTGATTCTGGTGCTCTTGCAAGAGGGAGTGTGTTTTCATGCTATTAATGACATATATACAGGTAGTAATTTTGTGTTTTTGTTCCATCTACTATTGTGGAGTCAAGAGAGAGGTTGAATTTGCTAAATCAGCCTAGCTTTCATGCATTGTTTAGAACAAGGGTCAGCAAACTTTTGTGTAAAAGGCCAGATAGACAATATTTCCACATGTGGATTCTGTTGCAACTACTCAGCTCTGCTGTTTTCATGCATAAGCAGACATACTATGACAAAAAAAACAGGAGTGGTTGTGTTCCAGTAAAATTTTATTTATGGATACTGATTTTTTTTTCTTTTAAAGAAGAAGTTTTTATTCTGTTTGGTTAGAAGGACAGGATCCTTCTAACCAAACAGAAGTTCTATACTTATCCTTTTCTAACATTGTATTTTCTTCCTTTTTTTTTTGAATTTAATTTTATTTATTTTTGGCTGCACTGGGTCTTTGTTGCTGTGTGTGGGCTACTTTCTTTTTTTTAATTGAAGTATAGTTGATTTACATTGTTGTGTTAGTTTCAGGTGTGCCACAAAGTGATTCATATATTCATATATATATATATATATATATATATATATATATATATATATATATATATATATATATATATATATATATATATATATATATATATATATTCTTTTTCAGATTCTTTCCCTTAAAGCTATTACAAAATATTGAGTATAGTCCCTTGTGCTATACAGTAGGTCCTTGTTGGTTACCTATTTTATATATAGTAGTGTGTATATGTTAATCCCAAACTCCTAATTTATCCTCCCCACCCCCCCTTCCCCTTTGGTAATCATAAATTTGTTTTCTATGTCTGTGGATACAGACACTGAATTTTGAATTTCATATAATTGTCTTTTGCTACAAAACATTTTTCTTCTTTTGATTTTTTTAAACCATAGAAAAATGTAAAAACCTTCTTACCTTGCAGGACATATGAAAAAGGCAGTGGGCTGATTTGGCCTGCAGGTAATAATTTGCTGACCCTCATAGCATAGGGACTGATTCACCAAGGGAACTAAGAATTGGTAGGGAAAGAATCATTTGCTGATTAGTATTTACACTTAAGTGTACAGTGGGGGGTGGTACTCAAATCAGCCAGTTTAGCTACTTGTTAGTACCAGTTTTTAAAGGCTTGGTCAAGGAGGAAGGCAAAACCTTTGGAAGGGAGTAGTTGGGTAACTCTCCATAGATCTCATATTTTTGTGCATTACTCTTAGGCCTTATGACAAATTCTCTGAAGTATTGTCTGCACCTACTGACAGACATTCATAGTTCTATAGGAGAAACATTACACCCAGGTCCTCCTCAGGTATGCCTCTGTCTGACCCCACTTAGCTCTTAAAATTAAAGCCTGTAATGTATTTATATGATAACAGCCTAATGAAGTATATGGGAAGTGCTTGTTGGGGTGAAAAGAAATGTTTACTTGTTATGTTAACATGCAATCATTTGGTTGTTGCTAAGGGTAGTATTAATTACCTTTCCTCACCTGCATAATGCACATTCTGTAGAGGAGCTGAAAAATGAAGAGAGGGAGAAGGGTGAAGAAAAATTTTGTGTTTTCCACATGGAGCTCACTGTAGTGGCCACCATTTTTTTCCTTGGTATGGTCTAACCAGCTTGTCACACCTCTGCCAAGGTGGCAGTACTGCAGACAACATGTTTTTAGTGCATTAACAAACACCCCAAATGTTGTCAGGAGGGAGCAACCTGCAAGCCTGGAAATATTACATATTAGTAAAGGAACTGTTCTTCAAGTTTCCAAAATGTCAATCAGAAAGATGACAATTGTAAGGATGAAAGGCAGTAAAGTGATTGAGAAGATTTTAGCACCCAAGGGGTTGAATTCAAAGGAGTAAGCCTCTGACAAGGGTTCTGGCATCCTGGTGACCAGCCCAAGGTGGTGCCTGACAGATGACATAAAAAATGAAAAAGCTAAGATCAGTGGAAGCATATTAAAAAGGGAAGAAAGGTAACAAAATAAAGCACCAAAGTAAAACATTTCAGAATCTCTCAGAAGCCTCTAACTTGAACACATTAATGAATAAGACAACCTGAAGTTTCATTTACAGCCTTAACACAAAGAACTGGTACTATTTTTTTAATATAAATTGCCATATAAATAATCCTCACTTTCCTTGTTAGGTAGAAGGCGGTCTCTTATTTTGACATGAAGATGAAAGGAAATATTTTCTCTGCTTTGACTTTATCCTTGAATTTCAGACATAATGTTAAACTTTGAACTCTTCAAATGACTTTATGTATGTTGATAGTGTCACTAAAAGTTCAGATTAGATTAGTTGGCTTTTGACTTTTCCAGTAGTTTCCTCTGGGTTTATATGGCTATTGCTTTAGCATCAGAAGTATTTTATTGCTTTAGATGTTTGCAATCACTTACTGCTAGTGATTCGCAATCTCATTGTTGCTTCTTTTATGATCTTTCAGATTTCGCCTTTTCTTTGACTCCATTAGGACTTCCTGATACAATGACAGATAATAGATCCCGGTTTGGTTAGCAGTTCGGCTGTGCCATCATGATACAACTTTTCATAGCACTCCTTTTGACCAGATAAACCCTTTCACAAATTACCAAGACACCAAACCATGTTGCAGGATAAACGATAAAATAAATATTAAAATGTTTGAGTTTCTCCAAAGAAAGCTGCTGTAGAAACTCAGATAATAGTTTGATCATCATTTTAATTGTGTTCAAGTTTCCTATAGTAAAATGCTAGGTGAAATGCCTTCTAACCAAGTTCATTTAAAGCCACAGAGTATTGGTTTTTATATTTAAATAAAGGATATTTATTAATATTTCTTTTTATGGTTATAGAGTGATGATAGTGATTTGATCTGGTCTTTTCTTTAAGAGTTGTAATAGAACTATTATGTCAGTCTTTGATTAATTGAGGAAGCTGGGAGCCTGGTAATTGAATATGGAGCCTTTCACCTCTAAGTCACTGAATCCAATCCAGCCCAAATTGGTAGTGACCAAGAGTGATTACAGCAGAGGCCTCTGTGAAGTGTGTTGAGGTCAAGTGGAAATATGTCGGGATAATTGCTGGCAGGAGATAGGCTCATATCTACAGTCACTACTGCCTCTTAGTCACTGTGGCCAGACCAGAACTGAGAAGGCCAAGGGAACTGAAGCACCTGTGAGTGACCAGGGTCTGTGTCTCTTAATAAGGAAGTAATTAGGACATCTCTTTACTACTGGAGAAAGAACTTCTCTATTAGGAGACTATTCCCAGCTATTTCAATTAGTTTACTTAAGATTTTGGTAAGATGAAAACTGAGAATGTCTTGATGAACAGTCTAGAGACTGAATTTGAACAGGTCTGGGCTAGGAGGCTTAACTTCCTGACATTTCCTTCTCATCTTATCTCTGTTGCTCATCAACCTGTTCTCTGCTCAACTCTTGCAAAACAATACCATGTAGACAGGAGGGTCATTATTGGCATTGATCCAACTTATTCGGTGCTTTCAAATAGACTTTATTATTAAACAATAACTATTTGCAGGATGAAGGGTTATTTCAAGAGGTATTCTCCCCAATTTCCTTCCTATGTTTTAAATTCAGGACTTTATTGAATGTAATATGTTTTAAACTCACTAGTTCTTTTCTGTATAAACAAATCACTATTCGTCACAAGATAAATTTGGATCTGCTTTTATGCATGATAAATTGATACCTCCAGTCTTATTAAGTAGTTAAATACCACTATCATATTATTTCTAAAAAAGGTAGTTCGGATTAGCGCTTCTGAAACTAGCTGTGTTAAAAGATAAGTTTAAAAAAAAATTTCTCAACTATCATGGTCAATACATCTGTGAAATATGATAAAACGGAATACCTAAAAAATAAAATAAAAACAAAGATACAAAATATAAAACCTGATCTTTTGATTATTAGATTCAACAGACATATGATGTAACTTTCCATAATATTTCTACATGTTTTCTCTCAGTGTCTTTATTTTCTATGTTGCACACCAGTAACGAACAGTTTATGATCAGCACTACCCCATGGACCAAGTTTTGAGTAGCACTGCCTTGAATACACACTTTGAAAAATTAATTTATTTAAACAGGTAAAATTGTATCTGATATGGTGGTATGAAGCAACAAAAACAAAATGGTTAAGAACAAGAAATGATTAGGTATGAATGAGGTCTAAAATTTTAGCCCTCCAAATGTGCATAATTGATGCCAAACAAATGTGAATGCAATCATTCACTCAGTTAACATATTTATTTCATACCTACTATGTGTCGGGGACTTTTCTAGGCCTTAACAATATAGTAGTGAACAAGATCTAGAGATCCCTGAAGAGACACTAAACAAGCAGGGAAATATTAGGTGAGTTCAATGATGAAAATAAAATGAGGTGATAAGATAGACTGATTGTGGGTAGGGTGTAGAGGACACCTAAAGAGTTGAAATTTGAACTGAGGATTGAATAGACTGGAAATAGGCAAAAAGACCTGGAGGAAGCATATATCAGGCATGTCATGAAGTAGAAATGAGCAGGGAGAAACTCAGGAACAGGAAAGGCCAATGAGGCAGTATAGCTCAGGTAGAATGTTGGAAGAAGATGAGGTCTAAGATTTGGTCAAGGTCAGACTTTACAGGCCCAAAGTAAGGACCTTGGAGTTTATTCTCCATGTTATAGGAAACCATTAAGAAATTTGATGCAGAGTGGACATATGATGTATATTTTTAAAAAGTTACTCTGGAACTCTGGTAGTTGTGTGCATAATGGATTTTAAGGAACAAGAGAGGAAGCTGGAATACAGGTAAGAAGTCGTGATGACTTGGACATAAAACAGCAAGAAGAGAAGTGAACGGAATGGGATGTGTTGTTAGAGAATCAATAGGATCTTCCAATGTGGGGAGAGGTTGAAGAAATGAGAAGATTTGAGGATGCTACTTTCCTTCCCCTTAAACCACTGGGTTTTGGTGACTTACATGAAGATGGAGAAGATAAGAATGGAATCCGTTTGCAGTTGGGTGAATCAAGAGTTGAGTTTTGGTCGGGTTAAATTTGAGATGACCGCTAGATAACAAAATCAAGATGTTGAATAGGAAGTCGGATATATGAGTTTCGAGGTGAGGAGAGAGGTCAAATGAAACTAAGCGTTTGGTGTATAGTTGGCATTAAAAGCTGTGGGACTAGAGGTTACTTAAGGAAAGAGGGTGAGAAGAGTGGGGTCCCTAGAATAAATCGGAGGGCTCCCCATTAGGAGACTGTGAGAGGAGAAAAGGTACTCAAGAGCGGACAATGAACTACATGGGTTTTAAGTCAGAGAGAAGAGGAAGTAATAAACCTAAATTGATCAGCTGGACAGAGAGGGAGCCAGTAAGTGAGAGCGATCAAGAAAAGGAGCTATATAGTAATCTGTCTACCCAAAGGGAGAGCCCATTGTCCCATCCAAAGGTAGTCATCCCTAGTGTTAGAAGGGATGTCCCCGTGAAAACATCTACATCTAAACATCACACCACTTTCCTGGATTAATCTATTAGACTTAATAGAAAACTCATGCCTTCTGTACAAATAATTTTGTGTGTCTTGTAGACTCAGCCTTAAAAAGAAAAATCCATTGTCATTATAAATCCCAAATTGGTTTTCTGCACCAGGAGCAGAAACAGGAAGGTGAAAAAGAACCTGAAGTGAAAATACAACTGAAACTTCAAGCTCCTGTTTAAACATGCGTGGCAAACACACCAGGCGTGCACATTTTAAAATAAAACAGATGAGCTATTTTAAATGCTTTGCTGAAAAACTTAAAGATTGTAGCCATTACTATTAAAAAAAAAACTTTAGAAAGCAATTTTTCTATTCTTTGTACCTTTATTTCTTAGCTCTGATGTTCTGCTCCTCTGACCTTGATCTAATCATGAATATCTATACTACCTAATTATAATAAAAAAAGCCTACATTGCACTGTAGATGGTAGATGCACATTTTTTTCTTCTTTGGTCACCTGCCAGTTCTCAAAATTATAGCAGTGGGAAGAAATGCAAATGAAGGCCATGCTTGACAGCTAAACATAATGGAATGCATGGTCCACATTTGAAAAGTTACCTTAAAATAAAAGGTAGCATATAAAAAATCATTTCTTTAAGGTCACCTATGGCTTTGAATTACAGATTTGAGGAATTTCCAATTTAGTCATCAGAGAGGAAGAAGCCAAAAGAAGGATTATATACTTTTCTAGAGGCAAGACAAGAGTTTTACTTCATCATAATTGGGTGATCGTATAACTTGGAAATAGAAAACAAAACAAAGCAAAACAACTCCAAAATATTCATTTGATATAGTATTGTGTAAAGTAAACCACTGGTGAACATTTTATATTATAATTTTACTTGCAGCTAATACAGTTTCTTTCTTGTAAATGTCCAAAGGAAGGTTACCTTATCACATGTTAAAATATGTAACATGTGGACTAGAGTAGGCTTGCAGTAAACAGAGGTGATCAGATAGATTTGTATTACTCGAAGAATTGTAATTCTTTATTCAGATGAATATATTTTCAACTAGGAGATTAGGAAGCAAATGGTTGGATGCCAAATAGTTATTTAGAAAATTTGAATATGAAAATTATGTATACATAATTAGTCACAAAAATCCAGAATTATTTGATAATTACAAACTTTAGAATACGTCAAAGTGGTCTTTTGATAAAAGTTTATACTTCCTTTACATTTTCCTCTTTTTTGCCTTTTTGGGGCTGACAGAGAGGATCTCTCAGACCCTTTTTGCATAATGAAGCCATTCCGCAGACTACCAGTAGGCTGTGTACTGCCTAGCTGTGATCCACAGAACACAGAGCTCTGAGAAACAAGGCAGAGGCTTCTGGGGATGATGTTTTCCCTGTTTCACTGCTTCAGTATGTGTTGTAATAAAACGAGCTCTAGCCTGAGAAAAGGTAGGCCTGGGTTCTGGTTCCACTTCAGCCACTGCCTGTGACATCTTGGGCAAGTTCTGTATTCAGTTTAACAATAACAAACACTGAGCATTTACCATATTCCAAGTATGTACACAACACAGGAATTTCTAACTATATTCAGAAATAGATCATTTCAACACAACATGGTAGGTGAACTGGTAAAGATAGCTCAGGATGGTACAGGAGCAGGGGCATAGGATATGGAGTCTAGTCTGTAAAAGGAAATATGGGGCCCTTCTTGCCTACCTCGCTGGTATGTGGAGAAATGAAGTAACAACAGTGAATTTTTAAAAATATAACTTATTGCATTGCTTTTACTGGTAGTTGTATAGGTAAGTGGTAGAAACAGTGGTAGCAGTCAAAGTACTACTAAAAGTAAAATGTGTTATTTAGAAATTAAGGTCAGAGTTAAACAAGATAGATGAATATGAATACAGGTAGACTGACTAACCAAAGGAACAGAATAGAAACTCTAGAAATGCAAGTGGCAGTATACAAGGAAGGTGGCATCTGAAATTAGTGGGGAAAATACAAACTTTTTAATAAGTGAGGTTGGATAATGTGACAGTCATATGGGAAAAAGATAAAATTGAGTTCACTCATAAAACGTATTCTAATATAATTTCCAAATGGGTCACAGATGTAAAAATAAATATATATACCAAAAGAAAATATGAATGAATTCCTTTATAATGTGGGAATGAGGAAAACTTTTCCACCATGAATCAAAATCTAGAAGCAATAGGGGAGAAGACTGATAAATTTGATTACAAACAAAAACCACACAAAAGACAAAACAAATAAACAAAGTGTTGTGCATGGATAACAGCACAAGAAGCAAATTTTTTTTTTTTTTTTTTTTTTTTTTTTTTGCGGTACGTGGGCCTCTCACTGTTGTGTCCTCTCCTGTTGTGGAGCACAGGCTCCAGACACACAGGCTCAGCGGCCATGGCTCACAGGCTCAGCCGCTCCACGGCATGCGGGATCTTCCCAGACCGGGGAACGAACCCGTGTCCCCTGCATTGGCAGGCGGACTCTCTATCACTGTGCCACCAGGGAAGCCCTAGTTTTCCCTTTTTTTAAAAGCAGTTTTATGCCTTTAGATCTCTATTTAGGTCAATGATCAGCTTTGAATTAATATTTTAGTCAGGTGTCATGAGTAACTTTTTCTATTTGATATCCAGTTATTCTAGCACAATTTATTGAAAAGATGATCCTTTCCCCATTGAATTTTTTGGCACCTTTGTTGAAAATCAATTGACCTTATAAACGTGGTTCTTTTTTCTGAATTTCATTCTTTTCTACTAATCTATCCTTATGCCAAAACCATACTATCTTTATTACTGTTGCTTTTTCTCTTGTTTTTTAAAACAATTTTATTGAGATATAAGTGAGATACAATAAACTGCATGTGCTTAAAATGTACAATATAAGTTTTGAATATGTATGCACCCAATAAGTGATCACCCCTTTCAAAATCATGAACATCCACTCTCCATAACTGACCTAGAAAAGTAATCAAATGTCAAACATGGCTATGCTGAGCAAGCTGATTGACTGTAATCCACTGATAGCAATTTATTTATCACAGTGAAGGGGGGGTACAAAGTTAGAATTTTCTAGGACAATGGGGTAGAGTCCCTAGGCTCAGCCTCAGGTCATCCTTTCGTGCAGTTGCAAGCTGCACACTTGAACTGTGGCTGTAACAACCAAGAGAGGCTGGAACTGCAGAGCAATGTTACAGTCCTTTCCATCTTTAAGAAACTCTTTTTTCAAATGCTGAGTATTGCTGAGAAAAAATCCAAGAGGACACTGTGTGACTCTTCAGTACACCACAGGGGGATGTAAACGGAATTGCCTAAAGAGGGTCAAGGAAAATTGCAATTCTTCCAAGACTTACATCTTGTGAAATATAGTTATAAACCAAAGAATTATAGTGCTGAATATCTCTGTATAGGGAGAGATTTCACATAAAGTACTAAATGTGTTTTAACAAATGCCACCCAACCTATTTGATTGTGTAATTTCCTGAAAGAATTACCTAGTACAATCATATTTTATATAATCTTTGTTGATCCATGGACAGGACAAGCATAGATAACTAAGGGTGAAACTGTATATGTATCAACTGTAAAAAAATAAAAGAAATAAAAATCCACAGTCTTCAAACTCACCATTAAGACTCCTTTCATCTCATAGCTCACCAGCAAATTGAATATATAAAGCACCTCTCACACAGAAAGTCAGAGAGCAAAGCACTAAAGCAAAACAAATATGAGTGATTAAGGAAAATTGAAAGCAGCAGTAAAAATATGTTTCTTTAGTCTACTTTTAAATACAGACTGGGAACTGCAAATAATTGGGGGTATATATAAGTGGTAATTTTTTTTGTTTGTTTTTGGTCTTCATGATTCTATGGTGTTGAATACAAATAAGGGGGAAAAACCCCTATTGCTGCAAAATTCAGAAAACCTTTTGAGATTATTTATTTTAAACATTCACCCTAATTTATTTAGTAATAGTTTTTAAAGTCACTCAAATATTCTGCCACTTCTTAGACTGACCAATTTTGACATGCTTCAGACTTATTTTAAGTGATTTTAAGAGAAATAGTTTGAAATGGGCTTTCCAACCTACTTCAGAAGGTATTGAAGAGGGGAGAAAAACTTCTGGGTCTTCATAGCCTTAGTGGGCAATTTTAAGAGTTCAAACAGAATATTTTATTCTGCATTGAACAATATTGAGATAATTCACCAGGGGATTTGTGGTTCTTCAATGGGCTAAAATTGAACTGTTTAGAAGAGTCAGTGAAACACTGGGGCGCTGATTTCATGGTGGATGGCTGTTGTCAATCATTGCTTCTTTTAGCATAACCACGGGCCCACTGAAGTACTTCAAAAAATATTCTAGGGCTTCCCTGGTGGCGCAGTGGTTGAGAGTCCGCCTGCCGATGCAGGGGACACGGGTTCGTGCCCCTATCCCGGAAGATCCCACATGCCGCGGAGCGGCTGGGCCCGCGAGCCATGGCCGCGGAGCCTGTGTGTCCGGAGCCTGTGCTCCGCAACGGGAGAGGCCACAGCAGTGAGAGGCCCGCGTACAGCCAAAAAAAAAAAAAAAAAAAAAAAAAAATATTCTAGCTGACATGAATTTGGAGAAAGAAGGACCAGAAGGAAATTTTGCATTTCCTACTTTTAAAAAAAAATTTTATTGGAGTATAATCATTGCATCAGTTTCAGGTGTACAGCATAGTGATTCAGTTATACATGTGCATATACTCATTCTTTTTGAGAGTCTTTTCCCATATAGGTTATTACAGAGTATTGAGTAGAGTTCCCTGTGCTATACAGTAGGCCCTTGTTGATGATTTTATATATAGTAGTGTGTTATGTTAATCCCAAGCTCCTAATTTATCCCTCCTTCCACCTTTCCCCTTTGGCAACCATAAGTTTGTTTTCAAAATCTGTGAGTCTGTTTCCGTTTTGTAAATCAGTTCATTTATATCATTTTTTCCTACTTTTTATCTATAAATATTTTTCAACAATGCTATTAAAGAAAAGACGGCTTAACAAAGGAAGATAATTGATTTTGGTGAATCGACAGCACGATTAAAATAAAAGGTTTACTTTTAATTAAGAAATTGCGGGGGGGAATGCTTCACTCTCTTTCTCCTGCCCTCCCTGCCTTTCTCACTCTTTTAACTTGCTCTCATTCCCTTTCTGTCTTTGTTCCCCTGTCTTCTGCCAAATCCCAATTTTAACAGTTGTTTATGTTGTTGAAGAGAAAACCACAGGCCCCAAATCGTGTCACTTGTGCTAAAGCCCATGATACCAAACCTAGGCTTAGATACAGGACTTAATTGCAGTTTCGAGCTTCTCCAGAAATGTAATCTTAATCAACCAGTCTGGAATTTTCTGGTCAGCATCACTGAGGTCATCTGTCATGTGGACCCTCTCCATCCCCCAGAAGAAGAGGCAATCTACATGGTAAAACCCTTGCCATTCCCTCCCCACCCCACCTCCCCAAAAGGAAGATACCCTGGACTAAAATTAATGCTTCCTTTTCTTTTGTGAATAGCTCCCTTGCCCTACCCTTCTTCCTATAAAAACCTTCCATTTTGTACAACCCCTCAGAGCACCCTTGTAGTCGCTGGATGGGATGCTGTCCAATTCATGAATCACCTAATAAGGCCATTAGGTCTTCAGATTTCTGCCGTTGAATTTTGTTCTTTTTAACAATGTGTATCATTTTCTCATTTCCTGAGTTTAAGATCTTTGAACCACTGCGTGTTTATTGATAAAAATAAGTCCCTGCTGATGCACCTACCAAGCTTAAAAGCTACCAAGCAGGGCTTTAAAAAAAGCAGCAGGCTGCAGGATCAGTAAGAAATGTAAGAAACTTCTTTTTTTTTTTCTTTCCTCAATACTTTTTAGTTTACATGGTTATATGTTGGAGAGGTATTCTGAGTGTATTTTCTGAAAGTTTACAATTCTGGCCAAGATAATGAAGGAGGTGCTTGTTGTAATTGGGGTGAGTGTGTAACATTTGTTAAACTTGGCTAGAGCCCATGAAAATAGAATTTTGGAAGGTCTAGTGATTTTTTAGAAAGCTACTTACAAGCTATTCCTCAGTATGCAACTTAGAGGATGTTCTGAGTGCAAGCATACCTCAGAGATACTATGGGTCCAGTTCTAGACCACCGAGATATAACAGGTTGCACAAAGTTTTTGATTTCCCAGTATATATAAAAGTTATGTTTACACTCTATTGTAATGTACTAAATGTGCAATAGCATTATGTCTAAAAAGATAATGTGCATGTCTTAATTAAAGTAAAAATACTTTATCGCAAAAAATGCTAACCATCATCTGAGCCTTCAGCGCATGGTGGTAGTAACATCAAAGATCACTGATCACAGATCACCATGATAAATATAATAATAATGAAGTTTGCATAGTGAGAGAATTACCAAATGCTTCACAGAGACACGAAGTGAGCAAATGCTTTTGGAAAAATGACACTGATAGACTTGCTGGACACGGAGTTGCCACAAACTTTCTGTAAATTTTACAAAATTTAAAATTTATAAAAATTTATAAATTTATAATTAAAAAATTTTGTCACTGTGAAGCACAATAAAGCAAAGCAATAAAACGAGATATGCCTGTATTAATAAGTATTAATAAGACTATTCCATGAACTGTTTTGATTTTGTTAGCTGAAATTATGATTTTACTATTGCAGAATTATGTAAATTCATATTTTGTTTCTCTTCTCAAGGATTAGGTAGAATTTCTCAAACAGGTAGATTTCGAAGTGTGGTAAAAAAAATTGTGAGGAATCATCAAAAATTTCTGAAGCATCCTGGTACGAAATAGGTGCTTCCTTCAATGTTTAGCTCCGTATCTTTTCAAGAATATTTCTAGACCACATTTGGAATCCACTTTCCTTATGTCTCTGGAACTGTTTTCAGAATTCTGAAGCACTTGCTAAAAGTGCACGTTTGTTCCCCAGCTATGCTCCCAGGAAATTCTGATCTAGGAGGTTGGGGGTAGGGCATTGTAAACATTTTTTTTAACAAAGCTCTCAAGTGATTCTTAAAATCATGCAGTGCTGCTTGAGAGCAGTGGTTCTCAAACCTGACTACTTAGGCAGCTTAAAAAAAATCCTAGTCTCTGGTGCCCACCTCAAATCAACATAATCAGAACTTCTGGTGGTAGGGCCCAGACATCAGTATTTTTTAAGGGTCCTCAGGTGGCTTTCTTGGAAATCTAGGATTGAGAATCACTGCTCTCAAACAACACTCAAGTAAATATTAAAATAGCTTTGGAAAAAAGTCTGTGGGATAATAATTTTTTTTTTTACTTCTAGTGTTTTCCCAAGATAAAAGATATTAAATTTGAGCAAGTATTTTAAAATCAGAACACTTTAGTATGAGACAGATATTATGTAGAGTCAAACTGAGTACCAGATATTCAAAATTTCTGGGATGGAATATGTCAGTCTCTAGACTTTTTCAGGAAATTTATACCAATCTACTCTTTGAGCCTTTATATCATGTATAATTCACTCTGGTAACTGGTTAGTGACAGACTATGATATGCAGATGGGATGCAAATTATCAGGTGAAATAAGTAGAGACACGAGGAAGCAAGATTTAAGGTTAATTGTGGTAGGATTTAAAATTATGGTCATGAAAAGACTTAATTATTCACCATTCATTTTGTTTCCAGAAAAGATTCTGCACAGGTTTATTTACCTAGATGATCGCCAGTATGGTAACTCTTATTGTACATGTCAGATTTTGGAAAATGCTGAAAGAGCCAGGTTCCAATCTGGACGATGCACAAGGAGATTTTGGCAGATTATTATGCCTCTTGATTTCAGGGAGTTTAGCTTTATTCCTTCAGTTAGGTACATAGTTGAGGAAGATCCAGTACCAGATGGTGATGTTGGCTGGGAGGGGTTTTCTCACCTACATTTGGCAGCTCTACTCGGAAGTGGTGCTTTCAATGCTTTAGACTTCCAGTCTATACTATTTCACATGATCATTGGGAAGCTTTAGGTGGTAGAGATGCAATGACACATCTCATTAAGGGTCCCGTAACTATGAACATCTGACATCTGTGCTGAAAACAGAACTGGATGCAGCCTTCAAGTGGTTATAGGTTCAAGTGCTGTGTTGATTTTTAATTTTTTTTTCAGTTTATAAGTGATTTAATAAGCATACCACTGCTGTCATTAAACCAGAAAAATGTATTTAGTAGAGACTTGAATTAGAGTATATTACTAAAAACATGAATTCAAAAATTTGAAAAGTAATAACTCTTTCTGTAGGGAAAGATTAGTTGTCAAAAGTTAGCTGTGTTGCTTTTTTAAAGACACTGCTGAAATTCATTATAGTAACCAAGCTTGTAATTTCTAGAGGCATTTTTGACTTGGAGAAATAGATTATAAATCAATGGGCTGCTCATTTTAAAGATGGCCTTCCTCTTTCCCAGAAGTCGGACAATGATTTTAGCTGATGACTTATTTGTCATTTAATAATAGCAGTCGTAGTTACCCTGATTTGAATGCCTATAATGTGCTAGGATACTTTGTGTAAAAACTCCACAACAGCCCTCCAAGATATCCCCATTCTGTGCTTTGAGAGGTGAAGGAACTTGCCGAAAACCATAAGACTCCTAAGTGACAGAGCCAGGATTCTGCCAGCTATCTGGCTGCCCAGCAGGGGCTCTGTCCATCTTGTCACCAACCCCTGCGGTATGTACAAGAATAGAATGAACAGTCATTTCTATAAAGTGCAACAAGCAGCTGTTCATCAAAGTCTAGTATTTGAACTGAGAAAAAACCCCCACCATATTCAGCCTTTAAGGAGTTTATTATTTCTACAGTCTCTTATCACATTAAAGAATAACATCCTGGTTCTTTATGCACATTTCTCGGTGCTTAACTTTAAAAAAATATTGCATGATCCCTTTATCAGAGATTTTAATGAAATCAGGAAATAATAAGTAACCAAATTGAAATGTGTTCATCCTAAATTTGGCCTGGCTACAGAAATTCATTTTCACCCCATTCCTCATCCCCGCCTTTCCAATGTCCTAAAGCACGAACCCATTGGGTGTTCCCTCCGTTTCCCCAAGGAAATATTTCATTCATATAATGTCTCCTTTGTAATCAACACTGAGAAATGTCACTTTGATTAAACGCAACTCTGAATGACTAAGACCACAGTACAATAAATCCTCCAGAGCTATCTTTCAGAGCAACTGATTGCTCCTTAGTCTTAATCCTCCAGAGCCTTATTTAATCAAAATGATGTTGCTAATTAAGGATTAAAACCTCCGAATAGAATAAAAAAGAAGGATTTTTCTTTCTCCTTTGGGCAGGTCAAGGAGGCAGAATTTGCTGTAAGGAAGTAAAAAGTCCCTTCCACCTTTGGTAAAACTGCATTATTCTCTGACGTTTGGACTTAATCCAAAATAGGCCTGAGTGCTTTGTAATATTAATATAATCGGGGGATGGGGGAAGAAGGAAAGAAAGAAGGAAAAAAAGAAAGAAGAAAAGAAAGAAAGACGGAAAGAAAAAGGAACTGTCTTAGATAGCTATATGTACCTAGATAATATTTATTCTAAATTGTTTTCCTTTAATGCTTTTAATATGAATTTTCTTTAAACATTTTGTCTGATGCTGTCTGTGCATTGCTTTTATCCATTGCTAACATGGATGGAATGGCAGAATATTTTAGAAAAATGATGCTAACCCATTTCACAGAGAAGAGGAAGCAAAAGACAATATATCTCCAATATATTTGACATCAACTCGTGAATGCCAATAAGAAAAACAGAATTCTCTACTAAAGGCTGAAATACTCTATCTTAAGATCAAAATCTCAATTTTTCCTTGAATTTGCATTTGATAATAAAAATTGGTTCCTTGAAAACACATAAAACCATATAAGAACTCACTAAGAGAGACAAAGATGTATAGAAATGTAGTTTGATTTCCATGGAATACAAATTCTTTCAGGTGCTGGGGGTGAAGTGGATGTTAAATAGAGATGCTGGTTGATGTTTTAACGAATTGTAAAATACCTCTTCCATCCTTTTCATCTTCTCCCTGAATTTATAATCTCGGCCGTGTTCATCTATTACAATGTAGATGTAACTAATAATATCTACTGCTTATTGATTACCACTATGTGCCACATTCTCTGCCAGTAATACACATATTATTACCTCTAATAAAACCCAGAAAGAGGTATTATTATAACCCTTCAGAAATGGTTAAACTCATAAAGAAGAAATGACTTGACCAAGGTCAGGCAACTGTGTGAAGTAGAATCGAGGTTTCCACAAAGGCCTGTTTGGCTCCAAAGCCACATTCTATTCAATATGACATGCCATCTCACACTTGTTTACTTGGAGGATAAAGTCATCAGTGTGTTTCAAGGAGGTGCTGGTAAACTGTGTTGGTCTATAACTGACTCATAGGTTCCCAGACTACTGGCTGAATCATTGTCAGAGGTATTGTTCCATTGTCACCCAGCCCAATCAATGACAAAGGCTGAACAACGATCATCAAAATGGGACCAGAGAGCAAACAATGAGAAATGCCCAAAGGGGGAGGAAAGTCTATTCCTGAGAATGCCTGTTTTCTCTCCTAGCCAGTGCTATTAACCAGTTAAAAAAGGACATTTCTTTCTGGGATCCATACTCCTGAAGGCTGTAAGCACCCAGTGGACAGATGATGGCCCTTATTTCTCCTGTGCTGAGGCAGATGGCCACCAGTGCTACGTGAAACAGCCTGGTCTGTTCCTTTTTTGGTATGTTGTTAATCATATGGTGAGTGCCTATGTAGAAACCCTCCAAGGGAAAAGCAGCCACAGATAACAAAGCAGAGCCTATAGATAGAGGAAAAAAAAAAGGAATAAATATGTATAGACCACTGACTCACCAAACCACATCAGAAATAAGGTTTTTCCTCTGAATGTAGCCTCGTTATGCAATTGTCTTATTAAAATATTAAGCATGGCAATTCTGGAGGTAATACAATTTTCCTAAATGTAAATATTTCCCTCAATATATGTTTTTAATGAATCCAAAGTCCTAGTTTTTTTCCCCTCAGACTTGAACTATCTCTCAGAGAACATACAAGCAAATCGTGTCCATTTTAACAAAGTTAAAACAATTCAGAAATACCTGGTGTGAGACATTAAAGATATTTGTAGTCCCACCCCCAGAGAAAAAACACCGTTCACAAGGGTTATTTGTTCTTAATCAACAGAGTGAGAGAAACCGCAATGATCTCAGACATCTCGGAAGCCTGTTAAAGAAAACGTTTTAAGAAGAACATTATTGTAGTTAGGAGAGAACATAGCCTCTCTTTTCCTTTTCTACTTTGCTTTTTCCTTCTAAATTCCTTTTATTTCTCTCATTTCTCCTGCAGTGGCATGGAGCCTCCTTTGCCACACACATAGGTGAGAAGGCTGGGGACGGCTCTGAGGTGAGTAATGCAGTACAAGTGGGAAGGAGGGAGGAGAGAGTGACAAAGGAAGGTTGAAATCACTTTACTGTACACCTGAAACTAACACGACATTGTAAATCGACCAGACTTCAATCAAAACCAAAAACAAACCAACAAAAAGAAGGTTGAGCCACCTTCTCACTTCCGTCTTGCAGGGACCAAACTTGAAGACTTTCCTTGTCTAATAATTACCACTCAATTCCATACTTTTGCTAAGCTATTTATAGTTTGCAAAACATTTTTGCATACTACATTGTTTGACCTTGGAAAAACTTTGTGATGTCAGAGGATAGATTTTTTTTTTTTTAATTCTGATTTTTCAAAAAAAAAGAAAAAGAAAAAGAAACAGGTTTGTTGAGGCCAAGTGACTTACCCAATGTTATGGAGTAACCCAGTTGTGATCTCCCTCTTCTTGAAATTCCTGTTATCACATGATCAAATCATCCATTTTTTGGGGGGGGTCAATTTGATTGGGGAAAAATGGCTTCTCCATGTTCGTTTTCAACTCCATTTTATTAACTTGGCATTCACACTTTTTGGTATAAATGTTTATATAGTCATTTTATGTGGTTAGTTTTCTCAATTAGACTATAAGGGTATTAAAGGCAAAGATTGGGTCTAATGTTTCCATCTCCCATACAGTGGCATTTGCAATGTGAAGAATGCATGCCCTTAATAGTTGTTTGGTAACAGATTGATTTACCATGAGGGTGGGCCCTCTACTGAGTTTGAAATGTTTCCTGTTAAGGTGAGCCAGATGTGCAGCTAACTTCTCTCTAAGTCAAAACTTTATTTCTATCTGCTGTAAAATTGATGTAATAAAAATACAAGTCATTGACATATAAGATAAAAAGATTCCTTGTTGATGTGTGCTATTGTGCAGTGCACAGTCCACACACCTGTACTTGGTAACTCTGTATAAAGCACCATGATGTGTCATATCCCTTGCTAGGTGGTGGGGGTCTGCTGGTTCCTCCCATCAGGAGCTAATGCATCCATCAGAGAAGGCACACATGCAGGTGGACAATTATAATGGGGCAAATGCAATCACTTGTGTATGATCAGAGTGTGGCTGAGCACGGAGGAGCTAGCAATGAACACTACATGAATCTTGAAGGAAAGGCCAGGAATTTTCATGTCTCGGTCATGGAATGGAAAGATAAAGGAAAATGACAATTTCAGGCAGAGAAAAGAGCAGATGTAACATTAGAAAAGTAGGGAAGCCTGCGAGGAGAAGTTCTGCCTGATTGAGTTCATGTACTGAGACAGAAGTCTGGAGAGGTAAATTTGGGACAGGTTCTAAATGTTCTTATAAACTAAATTGGCTTTTACATTTTAGGTAATAGGGCCAATGTATAGATTTATTCTTTTAGGAACTCAGTGTTTTTTGGTAGAACAGCATTGGGGTCACACTGATGACTGACAGCTGGTAAGCAGGCAATTGTAATGGTCAAGAAGATGAAGGCTGCATTTTTGAGCTAAGGTAGCAATACAGACAGAAGACACATTTTTGATAGAACCTCTGATACTTAGTGACTGGTTGGAATTTTATGACAGCCATGAGTGGGGGACACTAGGAAACAACTTTAAGTAGGAAACTGAATGGTTGTGGAATTGACTTGCCTTTTGTTTGCCAAATTCTAAGTTGACACTTCAGTCCTAGTCTGATGACTTACACAGGAATTTAGACTGATGGGAATCACCATGTTAAACAAGAAGTTACCTAATGCTACTGACATGGCCTGTTACCAAGTGAAGAAGAGTAAATCATGCTTAAATGTCTCTTCATCAGAAAACATTCCCTGACACTGAAGAGCCACCTGTCACTCTCTAGTCCATCCTGTCCCCTTCCCCAGCTTTTTTTTTCATCATCACGCATTACCACCCAGCATAATATCTATTTATTACTTGGTTTTCTCTATTACTTGATTTTCTCTCTCCCCACATCAGAAAGCCAACTTCATAAGAAAAGAGACTGCTTTCTTCTCTGTTGGGCTCCAGATCCTGGAACAACATCTAGCACAGAGTAGTCAATGAGAAACACTTATGGAATGGTGAACAAATATTTGCCATGCAGTGACTTAGTTTTTATTTCATGGAACTGAAACAACGAAGAAGCTTACAAGTTTGAATCACGCTCTGATCGATTCAGTGAATGGTACTTTACCATCTGATTGGAATTGTGTGTAGGTTGAGTACCTGATACCCATCACTTCCTCATTCACCTCCCCTGTCCCCCAAAACTGCATTTCTGCTGCACTGGTCAGTTTTGATGCACTGCCTACCTAAGTTCCTCAGCTCAGAACTTGGATTTAATTTCTGTCCTTCCATCATATTTGTGACCTTACATAGTTGATGAGTTTTTATGGTTTTACATTCTTTCCTTGATTGACACTTCTCCATCACCTAGATCAACATCCTGAGATTTTCTGTTCTCTCTCTAACCTCTCACTGTGATTGTCAGTCCTGTTTATTGAAGCATTTCACAAATGTGTTCATAATATCTTCAGTAACTCCTTCTTGTCTAGAAGAGCAACCTGAACTTTCCAGCCTAAATTTCTAGACTGTTCATCAACTTGATCTCTATTCCATATCAAACAAATTTGATATTTCCCCAACATTGCTTGCAATCACATCACTCCCAAACTTTTGTAGATCTATTTCTTTTTTGTTATGTAAAGAAGCACAGTGTAGCATTAAATTCATTCATTTTTTAGCATGTAGCCGTACTTCATAATATGGAAATCATGTCTTCAAGTGCAATCTTAATTATTATATGACTAATTAAAAGACCACCTTTTGATGAAAGCATTTCTCAATTATTCTACATGAACTTCAAAATAACTTTTTAGCACACTTCACTTTAGTTGTGAAGCAAATGAACTTCATATTTCACATAGAATTTGTCACAACTTTTGGCTTGTGGTAGGAAGGGGGGAAAGGAGGGCATTCTGAAGAGTACAGAAGGCAGACATTTAAAGAGATAATTATTATAAAGTATAATCAGTGCAATGATAAAAGTACCAAAGCATCCTCTAACACACACACACACACACACACACACACACACTTAGTAGTATCCCTCAAATAATACAGAGAATAAACTAAATTGAAACAATATTCTTAGCTCATTTATTATATCTTATGCTAAAAAAAAGTGGGTATAGCATAAATCAAACGTTCTAATAAAAATCCACTAAAATAAGTTGTAAAACAATCCAGTCAGAAGTGGACACTCACCTAGAAAATGCAGAAATAAGCAAACCTGTACCAGTTTGTTTCTTCCTAGACATACATCAGCAAGCCATCCTGCAAACACTGGGGTAAGGATCGATGTTCCAATAAAACACAAGTTCAAAATGGTGGCCTGGTAATTGTGATAGCCAAGCTTGACGGTGCAAAAGGGGATCATATGGCAGACGACTTCAAAGAAAGTGAACCTCTCACACAGCTCCACCAGAATCAAACAGATTCCAACTTGAATTTTTTTCACAGAGTATGATGAAGACAAGTAACCAATATGTCTTATGGTTTTCTCCTTCTCAATGCTGTGATTTAAGCGTACTTTCTCATTGGTGTTTTTAAAGCCTGTAACAGACATGACTACCCTCCTTGAAGACTACTTATGCTAGTGGTTTGAACTTGGTGATTTTTTTCCCCCACTCCTCTAATGAAAAAAATTAAATAAGATCTTTGCCTTGAATTTCACAACTCCATGCTAATTTTCATACGGCTTTTTTGCACATTAGTGTTGTTCATTTTGATGATCCAAGAGCACAAAAGAAGAGACGTGAGTATTTAAACCATGGTAACTCAGTATAGCCAAATCTGATTTGTTCGTCTAATTACTTAGAGGCTAAATTAGGCTCTTCCTCCAAAATTATATTGAATTACATGAATCCAGTTGCATACGTGTGGAAACTCATCTGCCTCACACTGATAAAGTTTAAATACGGAGGCAGAAGAAGCAGTTTTTCAGGAGAATTTGAGCACTAGATCAAGAAATAATTTGAGTCTAATAATTTCTGATACTTTAATTAAACAAGCCAGAACAGTACCAAGAGATAAAGCGCAAAAGGAAATCTGTTTTGAGGGGGCAGGATATCTTATCATTATTACATTTCTTGTTATGTTTGGTTGGAATTCTGATAAGAAAGCTAATTAGGTAACAAAAGTGCTAGTACATTTAGGTAACAAGCAGAGTTTTCAAGAAAGTAATTTAAGTGCACTAATGAAAAGAGAAAATATTAAACAAAAACCGTCTCCCTTTAAGTTGACCCCAGGCTTGTAGAACAGCCTCTCGGAGGAAATCAGAATGAAAGGCACCATTTGACTCATTATTAGTCAGCAACAGGGGTACAGCAACTATCCTACACATGCTTTGGGGAATATCCAATCTGGTATCACCCTGACCCTTCAGCTGGGTGAATGGATGTTAACATTCTGTTTCGGAAAGCAGAAGAGCACAAATTAAGCTAAAAAAGCAGCCGTAAAAGGGAACATTTTAACAGTTAGGGGTTTAGCAGCAAGGACATAGGAAGACAAGGGAATGGAATTATTGGGTCAAAGTCATAATAATTCAAAACATAGGGGGTGAGTACAGGAATGTTATTTTCATGTTGGAGTCAAAAGCAAAAGACTGATAAAAGCTTTTGACTCTGATTCTTACCTTTAACCTGAGAGATTGGGTGCAAAACACTTTGTGTTGACCTCTTCTAAGAGTCTCTTTGTAATGGTGGCTATTTTCATCCACTCAGCAACACTTCTCCCCACTTTGGTAACAATGCCCTGTTTTTCCTTTGTATAGAGTGATCATGCAATTTATTATCCAAACTTGGACACGTTTGTGAGTGAAAGTGATGCGACTTATAGTTATTCCTAAAAAACAGATACACACTGGGATTGTCTAGGGCAAACCCCAACCTGTAGTCATCCTACCTTTAGGGAATGACATCCATCTATACTTGAGATCCTGATGGGGCTTTTTTCTGGCCAAGGGGATCAGCACATGGTCTAAGATAGTATTTTTTCTGTTTTTCCACAGGAATTTTAATCATAAGTGGAATGACAAGATTAGAGATGGTAGAAGGTGAGTCAGATGGCCTTACCAAAAAGGGATTGCCCACGTGGCTCTGATGGAGGACTCAGTGCCACCATGGTCCTTATCCTTTAAGGAGACATGATTAGTTTTTCCTTCTATAAAGGACTCAATTTCCAATCAAGTTTGGTTTAACTTAGCCTCATTAGGTTTCTGTGACTTACAAAGAGCCCTCAGTGATACTTTGTTTTTATTTGCTGCAAATGGAAGGGAAAGTTGGTCCCCAGCCACTGGCTGATATATTTAGCCAGTATCTGACAAAGGTCTCCTGCAGTGTGATTTCGCAAGCAGGGTAGCACCGCCTCTTCCTGGGGCCTGATGATGACTGAGTTTGACTTCTGTGCATCCTTACCCAAGAACATGACACACGTGGTGGGGACCTGTCGTGTGAGGGTGGTTATTCAGGGACAGCAACAGTACTTGCTGAGTAGTGTTGAAACAATAGCAAAGCATCTCTTTCTTATTGGTATTTCTCAATACCAAGCTCAGAATGAGCTTAAAGGACAAGTTCCAACTTCACTTGAGAATAACACTTGGCACGATATATTGCATACCATCTTTATCAACACACTTGATCCCTTAAGTGGAAACTTAGGCATACTTTAGCTTTATGCAACCCTATCCTACCCCCAACACCCTCAGGTTTGTTCTCTGCCCCTCCCCCTCCGTGCCACCCTTAATAAAGTGACATTTTTCCTCCATTATAGAAACAGGTATGCACATTAGATACAATTTGGAAAATGTCTCAAAATAGAAGAAAAAAACAAAGAGTGAATGTTTTTGAAGCATTTCTTTTGATGTTGTCCCCTCATGGCTAGTTTTTATTAGTAGGTTTTAAATATTTAAGTAGTATAATTGTATAAAATTACTCTATAATATGTTTTCTACCCCTTTTGTAAGTAATGTTACAAGCACTTTAACATGCCATTGTGAATTTTTTTTTCTTTTTTTTGCTGTACGCGGGCCTCTCACTGTTGTGGCCTCTCCCACTGTGGAGCACAGGCTCCAGACGCGCAGGCTCAGCAGCCATAGCTCACGGGCCCAGCCGCTCCGCGGCATGTGGGATCCTCCCGGACCGGGGCACGAACCCGTGTCCCCTGCATCGGCAGGCGGACTCTCAACCACTGTGCCACCAGGGGAGCCCTAAGGAGGCTATTTTTAACAATGCAGGATTAAAAAGCATTTCTATAAAATATCTCCAAGTTGATTATGAATTCTGAGAAAACTGTAGTGTCTTCCAAAATGATTTTACAGCGTGTTGCTGTAATACTTTCAAATCTTATGTGTACTTACAGGATAACTTTTCATAGGTCCTCTAAACACTTAATAAATTTTTTTTCTTTAGACAACGTTTTTCACATAAATTTATTTATTTATTTATTTAGGCTGCATTGGGTCTTCGTTGCTGTGCATGGGCTTTCCCTCTAGTTGCGGAGAGCGGTGGTTACTCTTCGTTACGGTGCGCAGGCTTCTCACTGCTGTGGCTTCTCTTGTGGCGGAGCACGGGCTCTAGGGACACGGGCTTCAGTAGTTGTGGCTCGTGGGCTCTAGAGCACAGGCTCATTAGTTGTGGCGCACGGGCTTAGTTGCTCCGCGGCATGTGGGATCCTGGACAAGGACTCAAACCTGTGTCCCTGCATTGGCAGGCGGATTCTTAACCACTGCGCCACCAGGGAAGTCCCTTAATAAGTGTTTTTAAGGGAAGATTTTTCTAGCTCAATAATTCTCCATACATGGTATGCACAAAGGTCAGTGGAAGATATTTATTCTTTTAGGCCTATCGATTCCATTTAATTCCATTGACTATGAGGTTTCGTAGCTGATTTGAAAACAATGTCAAGAACATGGGGATTAGTCTTACTATAATTTAACTATTAAAAACTGTGCATCGAAGACTTGTTGGAGGACAATTTGTGCTTCATCGTCCGGTTGTAAAGTGGAACTGGAAATGTACACATTGCGCTATGGATTCGTTTTGGGAAAAAGACATTCTCTGTGTTAACCTCTACTCCTCTTTTATAAAGAGGCTCCGGCAGTTATATAATATCTATACCTCGATCCTTCTGTCAAGTGTGGAGGAGATTTACTTCTGCCCCCCACAGATCATAGCTCACATAGTCCCAAGAACATAGAAAATGTATCATCATTCTCCTTTCTCTGAGGATAACTAAGAATGAAGGCCATTGCACTCCTAAGGGCTTTTTCCTCTGCTGTGCAATGATTATTATGAATCTTGCTGTTGCACTGAAGTCTACATAGAAGGTGTATTTATATAAAGTAAGTAAGGTGGGAATGAGTTATAGCATGTACATTGTAATAGTTAATCTTCTGGGTCAACTTGGCTGAGCCACTATACCTAGATATTTGGTCAAACATTATTCTGGATGTTTGTGTGATGGTGTTTTTGGATGTGATTTATTAATACATTTAAATCAGTAACTTTGAGTAAAGCAGCTTGCTTCATCCAATCAACTGAAGACCTGAGTAGAGCAAAAGGCTAATTCCCCCAGAGGAAGAAGAATTCTCTAGCAGATTGCCTTTGAACTTCACCTGCAGTATCGGCTCTTCCAGATTTTCCAGCAGACTACCTATGGATTCAAACTCTAAATCTTTTCTTAGTCTCCAGCCCACCAGCCCCCTCGATCAGATTTTAGACTCAACAAATCTCCATAATCATGTGAGCCAATTCCTTAAAATGAGACTCTTACTATATATTTGCACTTCCTATTGGTTCTCTTTCTCTGGAGAATCCTGACTTCTACTTCTACTACTTCTAATAGTGCCCCTATTTTTCTTCCTGCTTTGATCAAGAATGAAAAAGAAAGACAAACTTAAGAATAGGGAATTGATAGCTCTCAGTTCTGTATGTTTAACTGAAACATCTCTCCTGGGTTCCTGGTAAATGGGTGGACCTCTCCATCTAGAGTTCTACTGAAAAGGCAAACTCATCACATTTTAAGCTTAACTCATTATCTTCTTTCCAGATCCTTCGTCTCTTGCTCTACTTTCTAGTTCATGACTCAAATATTCAAACTAGACTATGTCTTTGACTCTTCATTTCTTCCTTATCTATTATATCTACCTTTTTCCAGAAAGTTTTTATTGAGTACCTACCATGTGCCAGGAACTATCCTCGACTTTGGGGGCAGGCAGTGCTATCAATCCAACCTGTTAAATATTTCACAAATCCATCTTTTTCCTTCACCATTTCTGCTTTATCTTAGCTTGAGCTCTTAACCTTTCTCCTTGCACCACTGCTCCAACATTGCCTCCTTCTACGTCAAACCTCAGTCATTTGTACATCACTGTCATCAGTTTGTGTACTCTCTTGCCCCTCTGACTGTCCTGAGTTTTGCCATATTGATACTAATTACTTAATAGTCATTTAAAATGATTTACTTTCAAAAATAAAGTAAGCCTATTTAACAAGGAAATTTAAAATGATTACCATAAATGGAATCACTTGCCATAAATAGAAGGTAAAAATAAATATTATAATGTTAATTAAAAATAACAGTTAATATTTATTAAGTGCTTTCTGGCTCATGCTCTGTTCTAAGCATTCATTCACTTATCTTTGAAACCATCTTAGGCAGTAAATACTATTTTTATGAAGCCTCTATTATAGTAATGGAAACTAAGGCACAGAATGTAAATAACTTATTCAAGATAGTTAATATATAGGAGAGCAGGGACTTGAACCTATGTGACCTGACTCCAGAGCCTACAGTCATAAGATGCTTTTTCTTTTATGTGATAAAAAAGATTGGAAGATAATGCATAAGCAGCCACTTTTCATAGGATCCCATGTTATTTAATGCTCAATCCACATATCACCTAAAATCATTTCCAATTCCAAGATATTGGAAAACATTCCTGTATTTAAATCTCCATAAAGGCCCTGGAGATTTTTTTTTAATCTGAATTTGATCAATTTGATCTTCTGCTTAAGGTTTGAGAACAATTTCTTTAGACTATGGAATCCCATTACAAATTCTTTGCTGGCACATAGAGCCCTTTATGATCAAGTTCCTCACTTGTAACAAGAATCTCCCTTTGCAGTTCTGCCACGGAGCTGGATCACATACTCACATTTGCACAACTATGGTGTACTCTTTTATCTCTTCATGCTTTTTCACATGCTATTTCTTTTGCCTGGAATACTTTCATTTTCCATTCACTCAGGGAACCTCTTCATTTCTTAAACCCCAGCATAAGTATCACACTCTCAGTAAAAGTTCTTTTGATTCTCTGACCATCAGTAAAATGTCTACAGATAACAAATGCTGGAGAGGGTGTGGAGAAAAGGGAGCCCTCCTACACTGCTGGTGGGAATGTAAATTAGTGCAGCCACTGTGGAGAACAGTATGGAGGTTTTATAAAAAACTAAAAATAGAACTACCATATGATCCAGCAATCCCACTCCTGGGCAGACAAAATACATATCCAGACAAAATCCTAATATGAAAAGATACATGCACCCCAATGTTCATAGCAGCACTGTTTACAGTAGCCAAGATATGGAAGTAAACTAAATGTCCATTGACAGACAAATGAATAAAGATGTGGCATATATATATACAATGGAATACTACTCAGCCATAAAAAAGAATGTAATAATGCCATTTGCAGCAACATGGATGGACCTAGAGATTATCACACTAAGTGAAGTTAAGTCAGAAGGAGAAAGACAAATACCATATGATATCACTCATATGTGGAATCTAAAATATGATAGAAATGAATTTATTTACAAAATAGAAACAGACTCATAGACATAGAAAACAAATTTATGGTTACCAAAGGGAAAAGGGAGAGGGCTAAATTAGGAGTTTGGGATTAACAGACACAAACTACTATATATAAAATAGATAAACAACAAAGTCCTACTGTATAGCACAGAGAACTATATTTAATGTCCTGTAATAAACCATAATGGAAAAGAATATGAAAAAGAATATTTGTATGTATAACTGAATCAGTTTACTGTATACCAGAAATGGACACAACATTGTGAATCAACTATACTTCAATAAAAACAAATATTTCAAAGTTCTTTTGCTTCTCAAAGACAGTCTTCTCTGTGTTCTTAAGACATTGTGTACATCTCTCTTAATACGTAATTTTCAATTAGTTTGCATTTTCTTCACTGACCATGTGTTGAGAGTAGGGGCGGTTTCACTCTTATCTTTATACCCCACTGCCTAGAACAGTGCCTGGAATATTACTTCAGTTTGTGTCTAGTGTCTGAGAGTGGTTGTGATATACCCAGACACAAATAACATTCACTCGCACAGAGCTCTACAAGAAGTGTTGCTCATTTAGTTTTTTTTTTTTTTTAATTCTGCTACCAGGATCTTGACTCTAATACTTGGATAGAAGCCACTTGATGCCTATACATGAAAACATTTTGAATGACTATTTGACTTCTTGAGTGAATAAATGAAAGATTAGTTTAGGATTAGATGTTCTCAGGATATTGTGAAGGAAACAACAGCATTGTTATGCACCAAGTGGACCCTATCTGGCTACTAACGGTATTTATTGAGCACCTAGTAGCAGCCAGGCCCTGGGGAGCCCATGATGACAAAACAGCAAACTTGGCTGAATGGGGCTTACCACATAGTGAGAAATAGCAAAAATTAAGCAACAATTAAGCAAGAACTACAGTACAGGAGTTACATGCTATGGTGGAGGAAGAAGAAAATGCAGCAGAGCTTATAGCAGTGCCTGTTTCCCAACCTCAGAAGTCTACAGAAAGATTTCCATGGAAGCAATACCCATGCTTGGATCCCTTAGAGGGACAGAATTCAGCCCTGAGAAAATGTATAAGGTGAGGCTTCTTCCTAACAGAGAGCATGCTCTCCATAATACAGAGCACTTTACTCTTTAAGGACCAAAAGAAGTTGTTTTTAATGGTTCAAGGCAGAAGCAGATTCAAAAGGCCTGGGTTGGGGAGCTCCAGGGGTGTGAGAGAAAAGAATGAGGAAGCTAAAGAGATAAGAAAAAACCTAGATCATAAATGACTTTATAAGATGGAAAATTTAACTGAGTCCTGAAGTCATTCCTCTTTTATATGTTGGACCTGTCAAACAGAACGAATTTCTACAATAAAGCAGGGTATAAAGGACTAAAGTCTTTCATACCAAATCATTTTTTTCCACTCATGATCAGAAGTATGGGCACAAGTTAAGAGGTATTGACAAGACTCAGTAATTCCTAGCTACTTCTTTTACTACCACCACTACCCAAAACACTAGTGTAGTAATCTAGGAAAGAATGAATGGAAAAAAGAAGTGCTAGGATTTGCTAGAAAATTGGAGGCAGAGTCTTTAGGATGAATTGGATGTGTGGTATGAAGAAGTAAGAGTATCAAGGATGATGAGTAGGACCTAGAATAGACATTGCAGTGGATAGAGGTGCTACTCAACACTAAGGAACAGAACTGGGGTCAAGTCATCTTTACCATTTGACATATAGAATTTGAGGCACCTGTGGACTATCCAATCGGTGATGAAAGAGGTGAATCAAAAACCCTTTGAGTGTACGTGGCAAGAGTTACTTCCTGCTTTGAGTGGAAGTGAAACATAACCCCAATGACACTTTCCGTAACGATGTTAAACATTCCAAGGCAAAAGTATCTTAGAACGTTACTATTTAATCGTCTCCACTGAATACCATGTGGATTTCATGAGAATTTATGGGGCGCTATGTAATACCTTTGAAAAGCACCTAGAGAAGACTATAGGAGACCATAGTCTCTGCTAAACATACCCCAGAACAATAACCTTCAGAAAAGCTTAAACTTTTTATTAAGGTAACAGAATGGATTTGTTTTAGTTGTTTTGAAATTAATCACAAAACAGTAATCTATTTTGATTTTTTTTGTGTGTGTGTGGTACGTGGGCCTCTCACTGTTGTGGCCTCTCCCGTTGCAGAGCACAGGCTCCGGACGTGCAGGCTCAGCGGCCATGGCTCACGGGTCGAGCCGCTCCACGGCATGTGGGATCTTCCCAGACCGTGGCACAAACCCATGTCCCCTGCATCTGCAGGCGGACTCTCAACCACTGCGCCACCAGGGAAGTCCTATTTTGATTTTTTTAAATAGCTGAATGGCCTTTATGTTATTTTATTTTGTATTTGTTCCACTCGCTCCATATTCTTTTATTTTATTTTATTAAAAAAAATTATTGGAGTATAGTTATTTTACAATGTTGTGTTAGTTTCTACTGCACAGAAATGTGAATCAACTATACGTATACATATATCTCCTCTTTTTTGGATTTCCTTCCCATTTAGGTCACCACAGAGCATTAGAGTTCCTGTGCTTTACAGTAAGTTCTCATTAGTTATCTATTTTATACATAGTATCAATAGTGTATATATGTCAATCCCCATGTCCCAATTTATCCCACCCCCCCTGCTTTCCTCCTTGGTATCCATACATTTGTTCTCTACATCTGTGTCTCTATTCCTGCTTTGCAAATAAGATCATCTATACCATTCTTTTAGATTCCACATATATGCGTTAACATACGATATTTGTTTTTCTCTTTCTGACTTACTTCACTCTGTGTGACAGTCTCTAGGTCCATCCATGTATTTTTATTTTAATTTTAATGTTTTGAATCACTTCTTCTTTTATTTCGTGGAGTAAACTAAACAATTTGGCTGTTATTTTTAACACTAGATTATATCTTCACTAAAAGAAAAAAGTAAGCTGATGAATCACATACTATGTTAATCAGTGTGAAGGTAAAACTAATTTCTTGTCATTCACCTCAGTTTGGGGTTTTGCCTGCACCAATTTTAGGGAAGATACATAGAAGGAAATCATTACCCTCTATAGTACTGACCTTGAAAACTTAAAATGTTGATGAATGTTAAAGCATCCACTTTTAAACCAATCATTCCCTTAGAATATGAGCTTGGTCATAAACTAACAGATGTGTTTTGAAAGAATGATGTCTTGCTTAAGGAAGGCATTTTACCGTAGGGTGAGGGAGGATTGGAGATGTGGGTACAGGGGTAGGACTGGTGGCCTCTAATTTTTAAAATTCCTCATTTTAGATTAACTAACACCTAATGTCGAAATTATACAATTTTAAATCCGGAAGAGGGCATTTTGGCCAAGCTCCTTGTTTGGTAGTGTTTTACAACTGAAGGTCTGGGAGGTGAAGTGATTTGCCTAAGCTAACTTAACTAATTAACAGCCTGTCCTGCTATAAAATTCATGCCCCTTTGTTGCCAGTCCAATTTTATTTCTATAGCATTGTAGTTGGGTAAAAAATCTGTCTTAGAGCTCTGAAGGTTGAGTATCTTGAAAATTAGAAATTGACCTGGACCTGTAAAGTTTATGCTCAATCAGGTCCATAATATTGTAGAAATGCTTTTAGACCCAGTTCTCCTACTAACTACACACATTTGAACAATAAACATAACTTCTCAGGACCTCAGTTTCCTTATATGGTGACCAACGGCTTTGGATTACATGATATTTAGGGCGCTTTCTAGTTTTCTGATTCTAATTTCCCTTGCTAAAAACCCTGGAAATTTACAAGAAATATATCCTTTTCACAGTAGTAATAGAATTGCCTTTCTATAAATTTTACTTTTCATATATGTAAACTCTGCACAGGGCATAAGTAAGATTTAACTACTTTAAAAGATGCAATTACCATGGTTATGGCTAGATTTCTATCTTGGTAGTACTGTCCCTGTGGATCCAATTTGAGAGGTGGGAAGGTAAAAAGCAAAGGAAGAGTTACTTATATCTCTCTCACTCCCTGGACCCAAGAGTTAAAAAATTATCCCTGTCCTTTCAAAATTTATGCAGGAGAAAAAACAGAAAATTTAAAAATATATAATTATAAATGGCACTTTGATTCTGATTTCATTGTTTCTTCAAACTCTGCAAATTTTATTCTGGGGACTTTATTCAAACACATGTAATTACCTAAGCTAAGCAGTTTTTCATACTTTCAGAGCTCTTGCATTATTGCACCTGTATGACGGCTTTATAATTCAGTAGTAATTGAACAGCAATTATTTTTCATGATGCATGTACATTTTTATATCAGATTGTTGGCAGATATTCTTTATGATGATGTCGTTTTCACTAATGAGGAAATTAGAGCGAGTTATCTCATAGAGTGAGATGTCTTTTTCTGACTCTTTTCCTAGCTCTTGATATTGGATTTTAGAAAGTTTTTGAATTGCAAAGCAGTATATACAAATGGGAACAATGTTATCTCTGAATCCATGGAGCACAGGGGCTGTGGTGAAATACTTTATAGGGCTAGTAAGATCCTGTCTATCTTGTCCATGTGATGGACTCTGATATTAAGCTTATATATGCATCTATGTATGTATTTACATTGTAAATATCTCAAGAGAACAAAGACCAAACCTTTTAAGTTTTTCACGGTGCTTTGCCCAATATACGTCCTCAAATGACAGACTGACAACTAAGTGACTCAGTAGTGTGCATAGGAAAATAGAGCAGAGGGTTGGCGTGACTTTCCAATGAACTGAGGCACGAAAATCAATCCATCGAGGCCATTTAGGACCAATGAAAATTCAACACTTATGAGGCACATGTTGTGTCAGGCACTCTGCTCGGATGCTAGGGATGCTAGTGAATAAAGTCATCTTTAATTTTCAATTTCCTCCAGTAAGTATATTATATATTTTAGATATGCTTTATACATATACATATAACTATGATAAGATTACTTCCTTCATTCAAAAAATATTTATTTTATATCTGTTGTGTGTTATAAAGCTGTAATAAGTAAGGGGGCCCAGAGAAAAAGACAGCGATTTGGCCTTCAAGGAATTCATAGTCTGATGGTAGAGACCAAATAAAAATACAATTAAGAAACAGTGACAGTTATTTTTGTAGAAATATGCACAGGGCATCATGGGATAACAGGTGAAGTGCACCTGAAGGAGGCTGTACAGAAGAGACTTTCTGGAAGAGGTAATGCCTCAGTGAAATCTCGAGGGGCAAAGGGTGATCCAGGTCAAGAAGGAAGGGAAGTACATTCTGGGAAGAGGGCGGAGTGGACCACAGCAGTCCAGTGTGAAACCAAATGTAGAGTCTGAGAACTGCAGATATTTTGATAGTACGAGGGCACAGTGTGAAGAGAAAGAGGGGTGAGAGATGAGTGAGATGGGGCAAAATTGTGGAGGGTCTTGTGTCATGATATAGAGCTTAGATTTTATGCTGAACTCAGGAGAAAGCCATCAGAATTTCCAGCTGTGGGTGGATGGAGTCAGAACTATATTCTAAAGAGCCACAAGGGGCATCTTTCCAGCAGCAATGGGAAGAATGAATAGGAGGCCATAGAAACCGGCTAGTAAAGGCGTGATCCGGGTGAAAAATGATGACAGCCTATTTATGGGTGTTTTAATGAGGGTAGAAGGCAGGGTACAGATGAGTGAGTCATGAAGGAGGAAAACATTACAAACATTTCTGATGGATTTAAATATCTGTGCGAGGGGAGGGAAAATCAATCTTGACTCTCAGGTTTCTGGCTGGAGAAATTTCACAGTGCTCTTTGCTGAGACACAGATGAGTGGAAGGGTTTTGTAATGGGAGAGTATGTGGGTATGAAGAAGATAATGGACTAAGTTTTGATATATTGCTTTTGAGAAGCCCAAGGGACATACTGAAATAGACGTCCAGAATATTCATATGTGAAGCTGAGGGGACAAACCTGAACCAGAGATATAGATTAAGAGTCATGTATTTACTGAGGCTAAAAGAAACCGTAAGAGTGGTTGAAGCCATTCAAGGAGGGTGGGGAGAGTAAAACAAAGACAGAACAAGGCAGGTAGAAGGATTTCAATATTTAAGTCAGAAAAAGTGTGGCTTATGTGGGAATGTAGGAAGGAAATGGGAATGGCACCCGGGGTGGGATCGTCCAGGAGATTTTGGAAGAACTGAAGAGTCAAATGACAAGTTAGATAAGAAATAAACTGTACCTTTGTAATTTAATAATAAACAAGGTATTGGTATCTTTGATGAGGGACCAGTTTCACTGGCACATTAAGTGCTGTACTGAACGTGTTTTCAAAGGGCTCAGAGCATGTTCCTTAATGCCTATATAAGACACCTGTATAAGAGGAGAGATTTATTCCCCTGAGGTGAGGGGACAATCAGATGATATTTGAGTTGGCTGTGAAGAAAGTGGGAATTTGCCTTGTGGAAAAGGTGGAAAAGTGAACTCTACATAGAGAAACAGTGTGAGCAAAACCCCGCAGCCTGGTAAACATAGAGTATTTGGGTCCCTGTGTGGCTGGGTATTCCTGGACTGTCACCCTTCTCAGGCCTCCAATTTTCCACAAGTGCACAACCCCCATCCCCCAACTGATCAAACTGAAGTAGAATCCAATTGGTAAGGGAGCTTCAGAAACAGAGTTTTCAGAGGTCAATCTCCAGTGATACAGAGCAAAGTAGGCAAAAGGCCCGAATGAACCTGAGAAAAAGTAATACTGGAAATGGATAGGAAGAGATAAATGAATAGACATGTCCTAGATATTGATGCCTAAGTGTGCTGATTGGATGGAATGGGCCAGGGATACTGGCCCCAGAGGGATGTATGGAAGGTGACTTCATCTCCTCCCTCCCCGGGTCCCCACACACACTTGGATGAATGACATTTAACTGGGATGGAAAATATGGAAGAAAAAGTACATTTAACTTGAATTTGGGCATATGGTTGAAGTTACCAAGAAACATTCAGATATTTGGATACAGAAATATGGACCTGAGACATGAGAATATGTGCCATAATGATGGTGACCTGGGAATCATCAATGTGTGGATAATCATTGGAGCCAACAGAATAGATGAGGTCATCCAGAAAAGGTGTGTATAGTAGGAAGAGAAGACCACCAAAGACTCAACCCTGTGGGGACTTGACAATTCTGGATTAGATATTGATAATACCTGTTTTCCTCAATCTAAATTCTAATGTCATTTTCTCCAAGGGTATCTATGTTAGGTAGGCAAGTGAAGTGGAAAACTGAGCTTATTCTGAATATTGGTAAGTATTCTAATATTTCTTTTTAAAAAGAACTTCTACTACTCAGAGAAAAAAGAGTTTGGATGGTTTAATTCTTTGTTTCCTTTTGCATTTTTATTCTGTTTAACCACAACAAAAACCACACTGATGATTTGGGTTGACTCACTTTATTTCATCATCTAATTTCCAAATTCCTCCTTTTGGGAGTTTTGCTTATAGTCATAACCAGTTAATCTTTTTTTTTTTTTAATCTACTTTGTACCTTACTTTGGCCACCTCTACTGAGAGAAATCAGTGACTATTTCCTGAATCTCTTTGTGCTGTGCCGACAATCCTCATTTAACACCCAGATAGCACAGAACATTTAGTTGTTGCCTTCCCTTACATTTGCAATTCATTCTCTGTGTCAATTCATGTGGTGGATATTATAAAAATCATTTTAAACCTAGTTTAACTTTTCTTTTTTAACGTTTGGCTTATTCATAATTTTATGAGCTATAAATTTTATTGCATTGTGAATTGCCTTTCCCATCTGCAGATAACTCTGAGGAAGTCCTTGGAGAAATTGCTTAGGATGTAGTAAAAAAAGAAAAGAAAGGGACTTCTGCTGTGATGTGGTACATGTTAGGCCAAACTGTATCCTTGAGTAGAAAATGACCAGGGGGGAAAGACTTGGGATCTGTAAATCCAGTTTTATTTGAAGTGTCCACTATAGCTGAACAGGTAAACTCTGCCCATGACATGCAAAATGAATATGAAACTTAATGCAATTGCATGGTTTTCTGAAACAGGAGCTCTAATGAATCCATATAAAGTCCTTCTCAGCTAAAGATGTTCTTCAGTGTGAATTATCCAGATACGCTGTCAACAAGAACTAAAATAACGTGAACGTGCAAGTTCCTGTTTTTCTTGTGAAATACTGACTTAGTCTTGGTATGGAGAAAGGCTGGGGTTATTATGGTTGTACCAAATACTTATGGAATGTTTTAGGATTCCCACACTCATATTTTATTATTAAGGCAAAGGCAGAAATATGCAGAAGAAAAATTATATTGATTGGTTTCATGTTGCACTTATTTATATTGACAAAGTCTAAATGACTCAAAAGATATTAAAGAATGGCTACAATGAATCAGGGGTTCAATTTCTTCTGGTTTGTTGATTCAGCACAAATATAATGTTATCCATTTTCTAGCTATTTAAACTTATTGTTTTTATATTTCCAACAATGTGAAAGTATTCCCCTTGAGAGTTTGGAGAGGTCAATATCAGAGTTAAGAAGTAGAAGATACTGCATTTGAGGACTGCTCGTTGGATTAAAACTTCACTCTTTTAACTTTGCTGTCTGGGGTACATATTTTCACTATGTCCATACACACCAAACGTGTCCCCATCGTAGGGCCTTTTCCTCAGCCCTTTCCTCTGTCTAGAATGCTTTTCCCCCAGATAACCATGGATCCACTTTCCTCACCTCCATCAAGGCTTTGCTCCGATACCATCTTCTCAATTAAGCCTACGGTGAGCTTCCTCTTTAAAATTGCTTACTGGTCCCCGCTCTGCACTCTGGGGACCAACTTGTCCTGGTTTGCCTGGGGCTTTCCTGGTTTTAACATTGCAAGTCCCACATCCCAGGAACCCCTTCATCTAATATGCCTTACTCTGCTCAAGTTTTTAATTTATCTATCTATCTATCCATCTATCCACTCCTCTTCATATACACCACACACACACACACACACACACACACACACATTTAATTGAACGTTTCCCTATAGTAGAATTGAATTTTATAACAGCAGGGTTTTTGCTCTTCCCCTCCCCCCCACAGAAACATTCAAGGGCCTCAAAATAGTGCTCAATAAATACTTATTAAATGAATGAAAAAAATTATATGTCAGGGCAGATTAGTAAAAATTAGAATAGAAAGGCCACGTTAGAGTCTCATCTGTCCAAACAGCTACCAAAATGATGTTTTGATTTTTATCATTTTTCTCACTCATACAGGTAAGCGCTGAATGAGTCAGAGATTCCAAATTGCAGGAAACGTAATGCCTTATGTACAGGTCATTTGAACGGAAAATTGAGATTTATATAATGAAAATGCTGATTCATATCAGAATTGTGCTGCAGGATGATCAGATTGGATGGTAACTTTCAGTCATGCTTCAGTCTGTTAGAGACACTAATAGAAAAATAAAGAAAAGAGGAAGAAACGATGGGCCCAACAGAGCATTCTAAACCTAGCTTGACATCTTATTTGAAAGATGGCAAGGCACAGTGGGTACTAGAATATTTAGATTCAAATTCAATCAACCAAAATGTGTGTAGGCACTTCTATGTGTAGCATACAGATATATGTTATCTAGTAAAAAAAAAAAAAAAGGAAAACCAAATATAATAGATCTGGATGTGTTATTAAATGACACCAAACCAAGTACTACAAGTAGAAATAAGGATGTTAGCCCAGGAAGGTGGCGTGGCTTACTAGGATTACTTAGGAACCCAGGATGACTCCCTACAGGTCTTTATGATGGTTTCTTTCAGCCTCTGTCCTGGCTAAGACTCTTGTTACCTTTCATTATCCTCCCTTCCCCTTTCTCATTTAAGCTTCTGCGGCTTCTTTCACTAGCCTTCACATCCAGTCAATGGCTGGACCCACTTTGCTTTCAGATATTTTTCAGATTGTCTCCTCTTTTCTACCCTTAGTGTTCCTTATTCAGTGTTCCCTTGCGATGCCTTGCTGTAATTACTGTAAGAGACTTCCCACTGATCATCCTGTCTCCACTTTAGTGACGTTATAATCCCCTGTCTATTCAGCTGCCATAATCCTCCTGTTTACTGTGTCACTTCCCAGAATGAAGCCCTTGCTCCTTGAGAAGACACAGTGCTCACCGTAATCTGACCTCTCTCTGTTTCTCATCCTTCAGCAATTCTCTCTGCTTCATCAACACCAAACTACTTACAGTTCCCACCACAACTCTGGCCTTAGTTTCTTTCCTCTGGCCCATGCTGTCTCCTATTTCATGAATACTATCTTCTCCAGTTGGCTAAGTTTTATTCATATTTCAAGATTATGTCAGGTTTCCTGACCTCTAGGAAGATGTCCCTACACTTCAGTCCATGGAAAGTGACATGTTCTTTCTCTGTGCTTCTGTAACACTGTGCTTCAAGACATCACTTATCATTTCTATTTATACCTCTTTTCCCCACTTTGTCCTTCTATCTTGCAGACATGGATGGAGTATTATTCTTTTTCAAACTGATAGCATCTGGCAAAGTACTTGGTGATAAAACTATTTTTTGAATGATTGAATAAATGAATGAACAAATGCTTATATGACCTCACTGTTACCAGCATTGCATCAATGGACACACTCAAGTCATTTACTGATCAGCAAACAACTTCCTTTAACTCCCTTTTCAAGGTATCTCTTTTGTTTCTCTTATGGAGAATCCTCTTTTACTTCAACACCTGACAAATGAGTCACACCTCAGCTGTAATGAAATTTTCCTTCCACTGCCAATCCTCTGTTCCTGATGGAAGGATCCATGTTAAAACTTTTTATTTTATTCCCTTTGGACTATTGTAATGGTCTTTTGGCTGGTGTCCCGGTGCACGTAATTAACAGACTTCAGTTGATATGAAATGTTGCTGCTAGAATCCAACCCAACACTGGATCAAATAAGCACATAACTGTGGTTTTCGTGTCATCAAAATTAGAGATGGAAAATTATTATTAGTTCCACATAGACCCTGTTCCTCTGGGGAGTTGAGGCAAAATTGCTCCCCTCTGGTGTTTTGTCCACTGAGTTTAAGTGATTCAAGCAACAGGTTGTCTACTATTTCCCTTGGGAGATTCTTTCACTGTCAAATAGAAGTGATTAAAAAAAGAAGAAAAAAAGAGAAGAAAAAAACCTCTTCAACCTATATTAGGTTTTCTTGACTGTTTTCTTTCTAGCCTCTGCTCAGTGGAATTCTGAAGCATCTATACATGATGGGGTGTATTCTTTGGCCACAAGGTTTATTTTCCTCTGTGATGCTCGTTGAAGGCATTGCCTTTATAATGACCCATTTAATCCCAGTCACTTGGAAATGAGTTAAATATTACCTCCTTCACACAATCTAAATTGGTTTAACATCTTGCAATGCAAGTTATTTGTGTAATTCCCTGCACGTGCTAATGTATACACCTCAATCTGATGACATAGACATCAGGTCCAAACAAATGATTTCAGGGGCCCAGGAGCGAATTACTGTATTGATCTATTAAACAGACTTAAAATGCTTGTTTGGATTTGGAAGTCACTTGCAATCAGCAGCATTTTAGTGAAAGGCATAGGCTGTGAATGACTTAGTAGGAGGAGGCAAAGCCATGTTGCCTGACTAACCCTAGGGATTGGTATTCCAAGAAGTTTTCCAAAAGGTGTTCACTACTGACAGGCTTTACTGAGGCTTGATGTCAGTTTCTCCCTTGAGATCATCCTTGATATTAGATTATGGTGTCAGGGAGGAAGAAATTTTACTCCACCTCTCTAGGTTCTTCTGATTGGTCTAAAGATTAAATTGATATGAGACAGATTAACACGAGAAAATCAAAAGTTTAATAACATGTATACCTGAGAGAGACCCAAGAAAACTGACTCACCAAAGTGGCAGAAGACTTCACCTTGAATACCATCTTCAGCTAAAGACAGAAGAGGATGTTGGGGGCAGTGGTTTGGGACCTTAAAGGGGAGGAAGGCAATTTACATGGAGATGGAAAAGCAACTGTTTTCAAATGTTCCATGGGCCATGCAGAGATCATGGGACACAGAGAGGAATTTTAACAAGCAGGCTTTGCTAGGTTCCTCCCTGTCTATGCATCTAGTTCATACTATAGTTATCCACGGTGACATCTCCCTTCCTGTAACAGGTCCTCTGTTTGCATTCTGTTAGGCAGTAGAGGGAAGGTCAACATTTCTTCCTGAGTCTTTTGGGCCTTAAAAATAATCGGCCTAAATTAATCCTCATGCCAAAGAAACACAATTTGGGGTGCCAAAGTTTCCTCCCCTACAGTGGGGAGAGGGGAAAATTTTCCTATTCTACCACTTCACAGTTACATACTACATTGATTAGGGAGGATTTAACACAAGGGAAAGAAAACTTGCTGGGATTTGAAGCCAGATGGACTTCCATTCAAATACCGATTCTTCTACCTTCTAGCTGTGAAACATTTAAAAAGTTATTTGCCTTTCTAAATCCCTGATTTCTCATTTATAAATTGGGAATAATAATATGATACTCATATGACTGCTGTGGGGATTAAGTGAAATAATGTATGTAGTATGTGTTGGCATATGGTAGACACTCAATACAATTTTGGTTTATGTCTCCCCTTCTCTTTTGTGAAGAAGACTATTCTTCTACACAAATCAATGAGGGTGTGTTGGAAAATGTAGGTGAACATCTGGTATGACTTTAACATGCATTTTATGGAGATAGGAAATCAAGGTATACTGTATGCTTAATTATTAATAAAATACCATAAATGACAATAAATAAAAAGTTCTATATAAGTTCAAGATACTACTGCCACTAATATTTTTATCCACTTAGTGATTGGTCACATCCCTTAACAGCTCTCCCTTGACCTATAAAATGCTTTAAACTTTTTTTCCAAAGTGTCTTTCTATATCCTCAAATATTATTTGGGGCACCTCAATGTTGCCTGTTGGTGTCAATAGTATACAAATGTATCATACTAAAAAGTTATTTCATATATTCTGGAAGCCTTTTTTCTCCCTCTTGTCTACAATCAATTGGTCAATAATATTAATGAAGTTCTTAGAGCAAGCAAAGTGTGATGTGTGTGTGTGTGTGTGTGTGTGTGTGTGTGTGTTAAGTGTGGGCAGAAGTATTGAGTGAAAAGTGAAAGAAGCTTTATGCCATTTGAATGGATCCAGTCTCCCAAGCTTCCATCATTTTCCAGGCTAACTTTTGAGGTCCCAAAGCTTTATCATTTGTCTTGTATTACTGTACATCTTACTTTGTTGCCTAAGTAACAAAGGCAGTGGAGTCTTTGGATTCAGGATGTAGATGTGATATGAAGGTTGAACAGGAGGGTGCCAGCCTCACAGATGGATTTCTTGCTAGTCCTGGCTAAACCTTCAGGAAGCCATCTTGATCGAGTTCCTGTAGGAACCCAGGAGAAGATGAGGTGCTACAAGAATTGCAGTCTTGAACAGATTAGCTGTAAAAAAGTTGGTGTTGACAAGGATTTCTAGATTGTGTTTCAAGCTATGTTATGATTCAGTAAAAATAATCCCATCTTTTTTTACTCTCTGATTTGTTTTTCCAAAAAAAATGTTCTTTGTTGCCTTAGCATTTGAGCTATGTATTATGTTTTGAGAGATTTTCTAATTTTTAAAAATAACTCTTATGAGACAGATCAAAATCAAACGTGGTTAAAAAAAATAGTTCCTAAAGGCAGATGTTTAACTTATTTCTATCTAGAACTAGGCTCTACTCCCATTAAAAGAAGTGCCAGAGCAGTATTAATTTGGTTATTTTTACATAAATCTGCATTAATATCCAAGAGACCCTACTCCAGGTATGCAAAATTAAGTAGCATTAATTAATTAGTGCTACCTTTGTCAACTATGTTCAAGCCCAAGATTCAAAGCAGGAAGTGGCTGGAAAACACAACAGGTATTTAAACCAATCAGCACTGATTCACGCTTGGAGGAGATAAAAAAAAAATCTCCCAGATCTGCTCTTCTGTTTTTTTTTTAAAGAGATCTTTGTTGGAGTATAATTGCTTCACAATACTGTGTTAGTTTCTGTTGCACAACAAAGCGAACCAGCCATATGCACACACATGTCCCCATATGCCCTCCCTCCCACCCTCCCTATCCCACCCCTCTAGGTCATCATAAAGCACAGAGCCAATCTCCCTGTGCTGTGTTGCTGCTTCCCACCAGCCAACTATTTTACATTCCGTAGTGTATATATGTCGATGCTACTCTCACTTCGTCCCAGCTTCACCCTCCCACACCATGTCCTCAAGCCCATTTTCTATGTCTGCCTCTTTATTCCTGCCCTGCAACTAGGTTCATCAGTACCATTTAAAATTTTTTTTTAGATTCCATATATATGCGTTAGCATATGGTATTTGTTTTTCTCTTTCTGACTTACTTCACTTTGTAAGACAGACTCTAGGTCATCCACCTCACTACTAATAACTCAATTTCATTTCTTTTTATGGCTGAGTAACATTCCATTGTATATATGTGACACATATACTTTATCCATTCATCTGTCGATGGATATTTAGTTAGGTTCCATGTCCTGGCTATTGTAAATAGTGCTGCAATGAACACTGTGGTACGTCGCTTTTTGAATTATTGTTTTCTCAGGGTATATGCCCAGTAGTGGGATTGCTGGGTCATATGGTAGTTCTATTTTTAGTTTTTTAAGGGACCTCCATACTGTTTTCCATAGTGGTTGTATCAATTTACAGTCCCACCAACAGTGCAGGAGGGTTCCCTTTTCACCACACCCTTTCCAGCATTTATTGTTTCTAGATTTTTTGATAATGACCATTCTGACCACTGTGAGGTGATACCTCATTGTAGTTTTGATTTTCATTTCTCTAATAATTAGTGATGTTGAGCATCTTTTCATGTGCCTCTAGGCCATCTGTATATCTGCCTTGGTGAAATGTCTATTTAGGTCTTCTGCTCATTTTTTAACTAGATTGTTTGTTATTTTGATATTGAGCTCCATGGGCTGTTTGTATATTTTAGAGATTAATCCTTTGTCTGTTGTTTCATTTGCAAATATTTTCTCCCATTCTGAGGGTTGTCTTTTCATCTTGTTTATGGTTTCCTTTTCCGTGCAAAAGCTTTTAAGTTTCATTAGGTCCCATTTTTTTTATTTTTGTTTTTATTTCCATTTCTCTAGGAGGTGAGTCAAAAAGGATCTTGTTGTGATTTATGTCATAGAGTGTTCTGCCTATGTTTTCCTCTAAGAGTTTTATAGTGTCCAGTCTTACATTTATATCTTTAATCCATTTTGATTTTATTTTTGTGTATGGTGTTAGGGAGTGTTCTAATTTCATTCTTTTACATGTAGCTGTCCAGTTTTCCCAGCACCACTTATTGAAGAGGCTGTCTTTTCTCCACTGTATATCCTTGCCTCCTTTGTCATAGATTAGTTGACCATATGTGCGTGGGTTTATCTCTGGGCTTTTGATCCTGTTCCATTGATTTTTATTTCGGTTTTTGTGCCGGTACCATATTGTCTTGATTACTGTAGCTTTGTAGTATAGTCTGAAGTCAGGGAGTCTGATTCCTCCAGCTCCATTTTTTTCCCTCAAGATTGTTTTGGCTATTCGGGGTCTTTTGTGTCTCCATACAAATTTTACAGTTGTTCTAGTTCTATAAAAAATGTCACTGGTAATTTGCTAGGAATTGCACTGAATCTGTAGATTGCTTTGGGTAGTAGAGTCATTTTCACAATATTGGTTCTTCCAATCCAAGAACATGGTATATCTCTCCATTTGTTGGTATCATCTTTGATTTCTTTCATTAGTGTCTTACAGTTTTTCTGAGTACAGGTATTTTACCTCCTAAGGTATGTTTATTCCTAGGTATTTTATTCTTTTTGTTGTAATGGTGAATGGGAATGTTTCCTTAATTTCTCTTTCTGATCTTTCATTGTTAGTGTACCGGAATGCAAAATATTTCTGTGCATTAAATTTGTATCCTGCAACCTTACCAAATTCATTGGTTAGTTCTGTAGCTTTCTGTTGGCATCTTTAGGATTTTCCATGTATAGTATCATGTCATTGGCAAACAGTGTCAGCTTTACTTCTTCTTTTCCAAGTTGTATTCCTTTTATTTCTTTTTCTTCTCTGATTGCTATGGCTAGGACTTCCAAAACTATGTTGAATAAGAGGGGTGAGAGTGGACATCCTTGTGTTGTTTCTGATCTTAGTGGAAATGCTTTCAGTTTTTCACCATCGAGAATGATGGCTGCAGGTTTGTCATATATGACCTTTATTATGTTGAGGTAGGTTCCTTCTATGCCTATTTTCTGGGAGTTTCTTTCATGAATGGGTGTTGAATTTTGTCAAGAGTTTTCTCTGCATCTATTGAGATGATCATATGGTTTTTATTCTTCAATTTGTTAATATGATGTATCACATTGATTGATTTGCATAATTGAAGAATCCTTGCCTCCCTGGGATAAATCCCACTTGATCATGGTGTACAATCCTTTTAATGTGCTGTTGGATTCTGTTTGCTAGCATTATTTTCAAGATTTTTGCATCTATGTTCATCAGTTATATTGGTCTATAATTTTCTTTTTTGTGATATCTTTTCTGGTTTCAGTATCAGGGTGATGGTGGCTTTGTAGAATGAAGACTAGGAGTGTTTCTTCCTCTGCAATTTTTTGGAAGAGTTTGAGAAGGATAGGTGTTAGCTCTTCTCTAAATGCTTGATAGAATTCGCCTGTGAAGCCGTCTGGTCCTGGACTTTTGTTTGTTGGAAGATTTTTAATTACGGTTTCAATTTCATTAATTGTGATAGGTCTGTTTATATTTTCTAATTCTTCCTGGTTCACAGTCTTGGAAAATTGTACCTTTCCAAGAATTTGTCCATTTCTTCATGGTTGTACATTTTATTGGCATATATTTGTTTGTAGTAGTCTCTTATAATCCTTTGTATTTCTGCAGTGTCAGTTGTGATTTCTCCTTTTTCACTTCTAATTTTATTGATTTGTATCTTCTCCCTGAGTATGGCTAAGGGTTTATCAATTTCGTTTATCTTCTCAAAGAAGCAGCTTTTAGTTTTATTGATCTTTGCTATTGTTTTCTTCATTTCTATTTCATTTATTTCTGCTCTGGTCTTTATGATTTCTTTCCTTCTACTGACTTTGGGTTTTCTTTGTTCTTCTTTCTTTAGTTGTTTTAACTGTAGGGTTATATTGTTTATTTGATATTTTTCTTGTTTCTTGAGGTGAGATTGTATTGCTATAAACTTCCCTCTTAGAACTTCTTTTGCTGTATTCCATAGGTTTTGGGTCGTCATGTTTTTGCTGTCATTTGTTTCTACGTAGTTTTAAATTTCTTCTTTGATTTCTGCCATGATCACTTGGTTATTTAGTAATGTACTGTTTAGCCTCCATATATTTGTGCTTTTTACAGGTTTTTTTCCTGTATTTTATTTCCAATCTCACAGCGCTGTGGTCAGAAAAGATGCTTGATATGATTTCAATTTTTAAGAATTTTCTGATTCGTGATTCGTGACCCAAGATGTGATCTATCCTGGAGAATGGTCCATATGCAATTGAGAAGAAAGTGTATTCTGCCACTTTTGGGTGGAATGTTCTATAAATATCAATTAGGTCTATCTGGTCTATTGTGTCATTTAAAGCTTGTGTTTCCTTATTTATTTTCTGTTTGGATGATCTGCCAATTGGTGTAAGTGGGGTGTGAAAGTCTCCTACTATATTGTGTTACTGTTGATTTCTCCTTTCATGGTTGTTAGCCTTTGCTTTATGTGTTGAGGTACTCTGTGTTGGGTGCATAAACATTTATAATCATTTTATCTTCTTCTTGGATTGATCCTTCGATCATTATGTAGTGTCCCTCCTTATCTCTTGTAAGAGTCTTTGTTTTAAAGTCTATTTTATCTGATACAAGTATTGCTACTCCAGCTTTCTTTTGATTTCCATTAGAATGGAATATCTTTTTCCATCCCTTCACTTTCACTGTGTATGTGTCCCTAGGTCTGAAGTGGGTCTCTTTTAGACAGCTTGTGTATGGGTCTTGCTTTTGTATCCATTCAACCAGTTTGTGTCCTTTGGTTAGGGCATTTAATCCATTTACATTCAAGGTTATTATCCACATGTATGTTCCTATTACCATTTTGTTAATTGTTTTGGGTTTACTTTTGTGGGTCCTTTTCTTCTTTTGTGTTTCCCACTTAGAGAAGTTTCTTTAACATTTGTTGTAAAGCTGGTTGGGTGGTACTGAATTCTCTTAACTTTTGCTTGTCTGAAAAGCTTTTGACTTCTCCATCGAATCTGAATGAGATCCTTGCTGGGTAGAGTAATCTTGGTTGTAGGTTTTTCTCTTTCATGACTTTAAGTACATCTTGCCACTCCCTCTGACCTGCATAGTTTCTGCTGAAAAATCAGCTGATAACCTTATGGGGATCCTTATATGTTATTTTTTGTTTTTCCCTTGCTTTTTTTTTTTTTTTGCTTTATAACAAATTTAATCAGTTATACATATACACATGTTCCCATATCCCCTCCCTTTTGTGTCTCCCTCCCACCCTCCCTATTCCACCCCTCCAGGCGGTCACAAAGCACTGAGCTGATCTCCCTGTGTTATGCAGCTGCTTCCCACTAGCTATCTACCTTAGGTTTGGTAGTGTATATATGTCCATGCCGCTCTTTTGCTTTGTCACAGCTTACCCTTCCCCCTCCCTATATCCTCAAGTCCATTCTCTAGTAGATCTGTGTCTTTATTCCTGTCTTACCCCTATGTTCTTCATGACATTTTTTTTTCTTAAATTCCATATATATGTGTCAGCATACAGTATTTGTCTTTCTCTTTCTGACTTACTTCACTTTGTATGACAGACTCTAGGTCCATCCACCTTGCTGCTTTTAATACTTTTTCTTGGAATTAAATTTTTGTTAGGTTGATTAATATGTATCTTTGTGTGTTTTCCCTAGGGTTTATCCTGTATGGGACTCTCTGTGCTTCCTGGACTTGGGTGACTATTTACTTTCTCATGTTAGGTAAGTTTTCCATTATAATCTCTTCAAATATTTTCTCAGACCCTTTCTTTTTCTGTTCTTCTTCTGGGACCCCTGTAATTTGAATGTTGATGCATTTAGTGTCCCAGAAGTCTCTGAGATTGTCTTCAATTCTTTTCATTCTTTTTTCTTTATTCTGCTCCTTGGCAGTTATTTCCACCATTTTGTCTTCCAGCTCGTGTGTTCATTCTTCTGCATCTGTTATTCTGTTATTGATTCATTCTAGTGTAATTTTCATTTCAGTTATTGTGCTGTTCATATGTGTGTTTGTTCTTTTGTTCTTCTATATCTTTGTTAAACTTTTCTTGTATTTTCTCAATCTGTGCCTCCATTCTATTTCTGAGATTCTGGATCATCTTTACTATCATTACTCTGAATTCTTTTTCAGGTAGATTACCTATTTCCTCTTCATTTATTTGGTCTTGTAGGTTTACCTTGCTCCTTCATCTGTGACATATTTTTTTGCTGTCTCATTTTTTTTTTAAATGAGTGGGATTGTGTTCCTATCTTACTGGTTGTTTGTCCTGAAGCCTCTAACACTGAGGTTTGTAGGCTATTGGGTAGAGCTGGGTCTTGGTGCTGAGATGAGGAACTCTGTGGGACCTCACTCTGATGAATATTCCCTGGGATCTGAGGTTCTCTGTTAGTCTAGTGGTCCAGACTGGCAGCTCCCACCACAGGACCTTCGACCTGACCCAGGGCTCATGAACCAAGATCCTGCAAGCCACCTGGGGGTGGCAAAAAAAAAAAACCCAAAACAAAAACACATTAATAACAAAGTAAAAAATAAAATTAGATTGGAAACTAACAGATATGTTAGGAAGAATATAAAAATAAAAATATAGATGAATCAACAAATGGAAGGTACATCAGTACCACAAGAGTAGAAAAGAGGAGGGGGGAAAAGAAAAAAATTGGCGGGGAGGCCTTGGCTGTGGAGGGTGAAGCCTAAGCAAGGGCAAGGTTTGGGTGGTGAGTTGGGCCAATGTTCAGGACCCACAGGGCTGGAAAAGGCCCTGGGGGCTGTGGGGTTGACCCTTAGGCTCAAGGAACAGAAGGGGCCAGGCGTGCCCCCCACCCCTGGTCTCAGAGGGCATCAGACCTCACCTGGGAGCCCATTAGGTTTCCTGGACTCTAGTGGGTGGGGCAAATGCTCCTCCCGTCTGGGAGGGCCTCTCCCGCCTGCCTCTCCTGATCTCCATGGCCTCCTTCCTATGCCCCCAAGGACCTATGTGGCCTACAGGGGGCTTTGGAGGGCAGGGGACCAGCCTGAGAGCTCAGCAGACTCCCCATGCCCGAGTGGGTGGGCAATCGCCCTCTCTGCTTCTCTCCCTCTCCTGATCTCCCTGGCCTCCCTCCTATGCCCCCAGGACCCACGTGGTCAGGATGGACCTTTGTGGTGGGAGTACTGGCCTGGGAGCTCAGCAGCCTTCCCGGCCTGAGTGGGCCAGACAATTGCCCTCTGCTCCTCTCCTGCTCTTCCCGGAGAGTCCCTCCCACCTGCCTCTCCTGATCTCCCTGGCCTCAGGGGCGCCAATCCTGTCTGGTTTCCACTTCTCCTCCCCCCTCAGTCCCTCTATGTCCTACCAGTTCACTTTGGGGTTCCTCCCTTCTCCTTGGGCATCAGAGTTCCCCACAAATGGCTGGAAGGAGCCCTAGTTGTGGGGAGATGCTAACTCTGTGTCTTCCCACATGGCCATCTTGACTCCCCTGTCTTCTTAATTTTCATAGTACAGACACAACACATAGCTCAGGACATGGGTATCTCCAACCTGGACTCTCACTAACACCTTTCTCTGAGCTTTGGACTTTGGAGAAAAATTGAAAGCAACCTAATTTTCACCAACAGGAGAATTAATAAGTAGCTTGGATTACATTCACATATGATCACTATACAGTGGGCAAACTGGGTGAACTAGAGCTACACATATTAACAAGGAAAAATCTCAGAAATACAAGGACGTATGAGAAAAACATGCAAAATGATACATCCAGGATGATACCATGCCTCTAAGTGTTAAAAACTAAAAAATCAATAATTGTTGTGGGTACACACATACGAATGGGGATGATAAACAGCAAATTCAGGATAGAAGTTATCTCCAGGGAGAGATTGAAGGGAATGAAATTGGGTAGATACTGATACAGGGGGCTACACCTCTACCTACAATATCATATTACTCCTTTTCTTTTCTATAGGAAGAGAACTTTCACCTGAGTTCAAAAGGGCACATGGATGCCTAGCTAGAGATTATGTTTTCCAGTCTCCCTTGCAGCTGTTGTATAGTCATGTGACTAAATTCTTGCCAAGGTAGTATGATTAGAAGTGATGGGTGAGACTCCTTTGTCACTTCCTTAGAGGAAATTGCTTGTCTTTTCATCTTCTCCTTCCCCTTTCCCACGTGCTAGAATCTGGTTGTAATACTGTTAATCCAGTCTTAACCTGGAGGACATGCATGGTACTCTGGGGCATGTGTCATGCTCTTTGGGCCAGTAGCCTCGTGTGATGCATGTAATAGTAATTCATAACTTTCACTCCTATGTCTTATTTTATTGCGTGAATACAGGATGGTTTATCCATGGTCTTATGGATGGACATTAAGGTCACTTCCTGATTGGGGCTATTAAGAATATTCTTATACAATTCTCCTTGCCTCATAGATTAGACTTTCCCTATGGTATTTTCTGTCTTAGTCTGTTTGGGCCACTGTAACAAAAAATACAATAAACTGACTGGCTTATGAACAAACATTTATTTCTCACTGTTCTGAAGCCTGAGATCAAGCAGCAGCTTATACCTGATGAGGTATCTAATGAGGACTCACCTCCCAGATGGCCACTTTTTCTCCATGTCCTCACATGGCAGAAGGAATAAAGGGAGCTTTTTCAGGCTGCTTTTATAAAGGCACTAATCCCTGAGGGCTCCACCCTCATGACCTAATCATCTCCCAAAGACCCCCACCACCACCTTTTAATATCATCACCTTGGGGGTTAGGTTTCAACGTATGAATTTGGGGGTGGACACAAACATTCGGCCTGTAACATAGGAATGGAATTGCTGAGTCATAGGATATGTCTATGTTCAATTTTCCTTACTACTGTCTGGATAAACTTTTTTCCAGGTGGCTGTTATGCTTGAAATCATCACTAGCTATATGTTAGAGTTTCATCTTGTTTTGATTGAATTTTAATTTTTAAATGTATCATCATTTTAATTTTTCACAAAATTAATTACAGTAAATCACCTACATACAAACCTTCAAGTTGCAAACTTTCAAAGATGCCAATGTGCCCCTGTATGCCAGCTGTTGTACTGTACTAGTGTACTTTTCAAGGTACTGTACTGTAAGATTAAAAATGCTTTCTTTAATTTTTTGTGTCTGTTTTTTATGTATTATTTGTGTGAAAAGTATTATAAACCTATTACAGTATAGTACTGTATAGCCAATTGTGTTAGTTGGGTACCTAGGCTAACTTTTTTGGACTTATGAACAAATTGGACTTATGAACTCCCTCTCAGAACAGAACTCGTTCATATGTAGGGAACTTACTGTAATCATTTCTCACTGTGGCTTTAATTTGTATTTTTCTGATTGCCAGTAAGGATAGGCATCTTTTAATATGCTTAGGGCTATTTGTGTTGCCTTTGCTGTGAAATGCCCATTTACATTTTTGCTCATTTTTCTATTGGGTTATCTTTTTCTTATCGATTCTACATCAATGATTTGTGATTTTTTAAAACTTTTTTTAACTTCTTATACCTTTTGATGAATGAAAGTTTTTAGTTTCAATGTAATGATATATCTACCTTTTACTTTATGGTTTGCCAGTTTTATTACTGCTTAAGAAATCCTCTGTAGTCTGACTTTATAAAGATATTCTAAATTTTATTCTATAATATCTATAGTTTTTACCTTTCACATTTATTTTAAATCTATAACTGATAACTGATTTTTGGATATGACCTGGGTTAAAAAGCAAACATTCAAATTTCTGGTAGATTGTCTCAGACCCATTAATTGAATAATCATTACTCTCCACACTGATCTCAAATTTCTGCTTCATATTATTTGTGTGGGATTATTTTAGACCTCTCTATTCTTTTCATTATTCTGCCTACCTAACACAATTCACATGCCACATTGTCTTATTAGAGCTTTAATAAAAATGATGGTGGCAGGTAGGACACAAATCTCCCACTCCTCCTCGCTCTTTTTTTTTTAAATTTATTTATTTATTTATTTATTTATTTATTTATTTATTTATTTATGGCTGTGTTGGGTCTTAGTTTCTGTGTGAGGGCTTTCCCTAGTTGCGGCATGTGGGGGCCACTCTTCATTGTGGTGCCCGGGCTTCTCACTATTGCAGCCTTTCTTGTTACGGAGCACAGGCTCCAGATGTGCAGGCTCAGTAGTAGTGGCTCACGGGCCTAGTTGCTCCACGGCATGTGGGATCTTCCCAGACCAGGGCTCAAACCCATGTCCCCTGCATTGACAGGCAGACTCTCAACCACTGCATCACCAGGGAAGCCCCTCCTCGCTCTTTTTAACCAAGATTAGCTTGGAGAGTCCTGTTTCTTTGCTAACATGTCTTAACTTCAGAATCAGGTTGTCATGTTGTTCCACTGTGTTTGTGTATTCCATTGTTTTTATAGATTAATCTGGGAGAAATTTTTGGCTTTATTTGTTTTTAAGTTGACTTAAACATTTCTCTTTTTTTTTCTTTTTTCTTTTTCTTTTTCTTTTTTTTTTTTGCGGTACGTGGGCCTCTCACTGTTGTGGCCTCTCCCATTGTGGAGCACAGGCTCCAGACGCGCAGGCTCAGTGGCCATGGCTCACGGGCCCAGCCACTCTGCGGCATGTGGGATCTTCCCGGACCGGGGCACGAACCCGTGTCCCCTGCATCGGCAGGCGGACTCTCAACCACTGCGGCACCAGGGAAGCCCCTAAACATTTCTTTTATGTAGTTTCTCATAAGCATGACTTTTAAACTTGTTTTTTATGAGTTGAAGTTCTGGTTCAAAATTAAACAGATACGGTAAAGATCCTAGTTAAAGAACTGTTTAAAAAAAGAAGAGAGTTTTTGTTGTGGCTTGAAGGAAAAATTAATACATTCAGAAAAATGAATACCTTAGGTGGAAACAATGAAAGTGGAAGTCATAAAAGATAAAGATAGGAAGCAAAGCTTGTACCTGAACTTGAAGAGTGAAGTGGGTAAATGGAGGCCAGGCTGGCTACCAGCTGGCCAACGTTGGCTTGGGATGGCTCAGCTGCTTTCTGGAGTGTTCCCCGAGGGAAAGAGCAGAGGATCCAGAGGTAAATATTGAGGGTGGGAAAGAATGAGTTCATTATGTAAATAATAGTTGCAAGCCAGATGTTCAGAGCTTGGGTATACCTTCCTTGCCTGAGGTGGTTGTACAATGCATTTTGAGCGAGTTTTCATATCCTCAGGGACTTTGCTATCAAATTCCAAAATTACTCCCTCTCCCCAGACAGCTTCCCTCACAACTGCTGAAAAAAGAAACTGTTAGGAAGACCTCATATTGAGAAAATTTTGGTAAAATGTGTTACATGCACACAGGAAGGGAGCAGGAATTAAACAATTCAGATAATTATTGTCCTGAATGCAGGACTGTACAAAAAAGAAAAGTTTCTGCTTTTCAGTGTTTATACTGAAGTACAGAAAATGAAAAAAAGAATGCCATGGAGCTAATTTAAAAAAACAAAATGAAGCAGGCTTTTAGCTGCTCAGATCCTATAAAAATCAAAAGGACAGATATGACTTAAACTTGCTTTACTGAAGCAAATTTCCACAACCTGACATTTAAATTGAGCTGGGGGTCACTCAAATAATCCCACAAGTATGTAAAATCGGATACTATATCTGCAACCAAGTATTCTGCTCTGGGATATGGAGTCCCAATTGGCAACCTGGGAAAACCATGTTACTTACACTTGCTCAAATAGTCTCTAATTAGTTCTTCTGACCCTCTTGTATACTAATAAATAGCCCATTATGAAACATTAAAATGGAATTCTTTCCATTAAAAATTATTTCCTTGCTAGTGAACATGAACTAGGTTTAATGGACAATGTTGGTTAACATTAGGTTGTCCTAATGTACAGTGGATGCTTTCCAGTGTGAAAGGATGCGAGCAGGTTAGGCTTTCTGGTTCAGTCAGTGAGCTGAGAGGGGAGTGAGTCTTCCTACAGTGGTCGAAATATTGCTTATGTTCTTAGCTTGTTTTGGGTGGGTCTATTACTTTTTGGTCTAAAGAGCTGAAAACTCTAATGTGAAATTGGATAATGAGCCTTAGAAAATTATGAGCCTAAAGAGACTTTAAGATCACCTCTTCAGGTCAATTTCCAAGTTTATTTTGTTAGTGGGATAAATAGGCTGACATGGTGGGAACTTCTGGGATTCTGGCACTCTCCTCATGCTATCCAAGGCTCCCTTGGCACCCAGTATGGTGTCACACATTGTAGGTGTCCAAGGACTATCTGTTAGATTAATATTGTAAAATGCTTCTGAGGGACCGAGAATTCAAATTTCTGAAATGCATATTTAACAGATCAATAAACACTTATTTATTGATTACCTAAATGTGCCCAGGACTGTGTCTGACCAGCCCTAAGGAAAATTTAAAAGAGGCATTAAATGTGCTTCTAGGAGACAATATTATAAGGGAAATATTAAATACGTCTCTGAAATTCTTGTTTTTATCCGCATCCACACCAGGAGGAAGCATCTTTGCTGCTTAGTTGGTTTTGGAGAGGAATATTGGATAAGCCAAGAGTGGCTGAATTAAAGAAGAGGGAAAGCCTCTGTAGGAAAACTTTCTAAACAAGGGGTAGGAGGCTAGGAAAAATGGTCAGAGAATGGAATGAGAAAATCCAAAATGACTGAGTCTCATATGAGAGGGTTGTGGGTGTGGTAAAAAAGAGAGAAGTTGCTCTAAGGGGTTGATCTTTGGGGTGGAAAAGAAACAAGAAATGTTTCAGAAATTCGTGCTCTGTAATGTGTAAGGTAACAAATCTCCTTGTTTTGCCAACAAACCTTCAGTAAAAATATCTCTCTTCAAAGCTTTTAGAGTCAAATTTGTTGGGAGGTTTGCAAACGGGGCTTAGACTTGTCTTAAGAGCTAGAACTAGCTGCATTCACATTTCAAGAATGTTGAAAGAAGCATAACACTCGGTATCTAAGTGCTTATTTATCTAGAATAAATTATAAATACAATAGTTGTTTTTGACACGAAAGTAAGGCACATGGTTTGAAAAATATAACGTACTTATTTGGTTGATTGGTAATTAAAATTCCTGAAATGTTTATCTAATCAATAAATAAACATATTATTGGGCACCTATATGTGACCAGAATTGCATTTGATAAGCCCTAAGGAAAATTGAAAAAATGCATTAAATATGGCTCTATGAAATGATATCATAGGGATTAAATTTTTTCAGAAAATTATAAACTATTTTGGTTTGAGAATAGCCCAGAAAACCCAGGCCATAAGGCTCACAAACTATTGGCATGCTATTCAGAATGTTGAGTAGTAGGTCATGGAAGGTTTTAATATAGCCACCAATTTTTTTTTCCCTAAGTTGATATGGTGGGAAATTTACTCACTGAACTATATGGAGCATCTGGTATGTGCCAGCTGCCCTGCTAGGCCCTAGGTACATACATAATGCATTACAATTGCCCTTCAGATGAGCATGATGAAATGGGAAAGTGAGAGACATGCAAACAGATATGATGATAGAATGGAATAAGCATCATGATAGCTGTTACTGCAAGTTCAGACAGATGGACCCTATCTTCCTGCTGAGCTGGGCTTTGCCTAACCAGGTGAAGAGGCAAGAATACTTATGACTGGACAGGGATAGAAGGTGAGGTCAAAGGAATTGGTGAAGGATGTTGACTAAATAAGAATGTACAGGGGATAGAAAGTAGGTGCAGGAAAGGGGAGATATTTGTTGAATGGCATGAACTCTGGTGGAGCTTTGGCTTAGTTGGTACCCAGTACTGCAAGAGCTTCACAACTGCTCTTCCTATTTTCAGCTTAAGCTGAAATTATCAAGCAAATCTTCTTTAAAATAGTGCACATTTGTGCTCTCTTCTCAAAGGTCTCCCAATTTTTTGAGAAAATAAACTCAGACTCATTATTTTGACATTTGAGATCTTCTATAGCTTGGCCCCAACATAAAATTTTGACTTATAAAAATAGCATTTTATATGTTTCAACCACATAACTTCACCTCTCCCTACTCCACAAATATACTCAACTTAATCAAGCTTGACTTCTTTATTGTTTCTGTATCTTTTCTAAAACTACTGCTCATTGCTAAAAGCCCTTTCCGAATGCTGCTCCTCTATGAAGGTGTTCCCTGTCTTCCTTCACTCTCATCCACAGTAGGATTTTTTCCTCATCTGAATACACACCATAATTTATTTCTCTCTATGGTGTCTTCTGTCTTATAATTATTTATGTACATATATGTTTTCAATCTTTTTGGTTATAAGAGATTCAAGAAATTCTTATTGTATTCAACTTTTGGTCTTTCCTCTTACCCCTCTTACAGCAACTAGCATAATCTAAGACCATAAATAATGATTACAAAGAACAAAACTGAGTGCTTTGTGGAGTTGATTGTGAGAGACTTGAAAATCCAAGGGGAAAGTGAAGTGTAGAGAGATGTTGAGTTGTGATCCCTTGGAGAACTGTTGGAAGAATCTCTCTCTCTTATTCTCTCTGTCCTGTGTGTGTGTGTGTGTGTGCGCATGTGTGTGTGCACGTGTGCATGTGCACATTTGAGGGTCTTCTAAATATTTAAATCAAGATTAGGAAATCTCTGCCAAAAGCATTAGTAGCTGCGACTATGCAAAACCATTATAACCTCCTTATTTATTGTGTGATGAGATCGACAGCCTCATTTAAACATTGTGAATAATGCAAAATGCCTTTGTTGGGGATTCCAATGTACAATTTTTCCAACAGTTTCAATGAATGAATACAAAGTATTTTCAATGCCAGCGATTTCTGAGAACAAATTTGATTCTCAAGATTTTTGTCTCCTACTTCCATAATAAAAATTTTACAAAGAAATACTATTTGTTTTTTAAAAAAGAAAATTATTTAGGAGTAGAGAAGAATATCTGTGGATACAGGTAGAAAGTTTGAATTCAGTACTTGTATAGTGAAAAATAAGTATGAAAAAAATAGAAAGATGAGCATGAAAGAAACAGCACATGCATTTGAATAAATGGTGCTAATCTACATTTGCTGACATATTTCCAGCAACAGTTTCCCTCCCAAGGTGCCTTCTCATATCTGTGGGGGGATAAGCATTTTTTCAGACGTGGAAACTGAGATGCAGAGAGACCATGTGATGTGCTCTAATTTTCTTACTTTGTTGCTCTAGATTTTGCATTCTCTCCCCTCACTATTTAAAGAAACACTCCTTATGAATGAGGAACTCATTACTCTGAACTCTTCATGTATCTCATACTCTTGCTCTATTTTTTGCTGATTAATCTTTTAACCCCACATCCTACACTAAAATGGTGAGTTGTCCAGATGCAGACACTCTTTTCTAATAATTAAGCAAAATTCCTTTTGTTTTGCTCCCTTCTCTTTCTCTGCTATTCCATCTAGCAGCTTTTATTTATTTATTTTAATTAATTAAGCTTATTTACTTTTGGCTGTGTTGGGTCTTCGTTGCAGTACGTGGGCTTCTCATTGCAGTGGATTCCCTTGTTATGGAGCATGGGCTGTAGGCACGAGGGCTTCAGTAGTGGTGGCTTATGGATTGCAGTGGATTCCCTTGTTATGGAGCATGGGCTGTAGGAACGATGGCTTCAGTAGTGGTGGCTTATGGGCTGAGTTGCTCGGCAGCATGTGGGATCTTCCTGGACCAGGGCTCGAACCCATGTCCCCTGCATTGGCAGGTGGATTCTTAACCACTGCGCCACCAGGGAAGCCCCTAGCAGCTTTTAAATATTGCCATTGGTCTTCATTTAATCTAGGTCTCTTATCTGTATCGTTATTCCTATTTTTTTAATAAAAAGAATAAGACCCAGAAAATGTGTGAGACTTCCCTAAAGTCCCTGGGATTCTGTTACAGGTTGAACTGTGTCCCCCCAAAGTCGTATGCTGCAGTCCCCACTCTCAGGAACTCAGAATATGACCCTCTGGAAAGAGGATTATGTCAGATGTAATTAGTTAAGATGAGGTCATACTGGAGTAGGATGGGCCCTTAATCTAGCATGATAAGTTTCCTTACAAAAAGGAAATTTGGAGACAGGCACACACATAGGGAAAATGCCATGTGGAGAAGGCAGAGATTAAGGTGATGCTTCTACAAGCCAAGGAACTCCCAAGATTGCCAGCAAACCACCAGAATTGAGGTGAGGGCGTGGCACAGAGCCTTTCTCATGGGAACCAGCCCTATGGACACCTTGAGTTTGTACTTCTAGCTTCCAGAACTATGAGGCAACAAATTTCTGTTGTTTAAGCCACCCAGTTGAGGGCAAACCAATACAGATTCCAACCCAGACCACCCAGGTCCTGTGCCCTTTCTACTAAGTCACAGCTATCTTTTTCTGAATAGATGTCACTTGACTTGGATCTTAAGGTCTAGGCTAAGTTACTAAGAAACACAGAATAGGAAATGATGTCTTCTGCCTGGGTGTGCTAGAAGGTTTTATTGGGAAGCTATCATTTGTAAGGGGCCTTGATCAAAGAGTTGGAATCCATCAGATACAGGCAGGTTGGTGAGGGGGAGGAATTCCAGGTGGAAGGAACAACACCTTGCACTCAAAAATTAGACTACAAAAAAGATTGGGGAAAATCGATAGATGAGGAAAAAGTCTTGAGCAGGCTGCAAGGCATAAAGAAGTTTTAATATTTTAGAAAAACTTGTGGGTGATTGTTATGTTTGAGAAAAAATAACTCTGAGCACAAAGATAGACTTGAGAAGAGGTTATAGGAGGCTGTTGAAATGGCTATTGTACTAGATCCTGGCCCTTAGCAGCCCCGCTGATGCTGCTATCAGACTTATGACCCTCTGCCATAGCCCCAGTCATCTCATTTCCTAACATCACCAATTGGCTCAGCCTCCCCTGGAGCAAGGACTTGTTTTTTTTTGGCTTAACCTGCATCGCACCTACTGCAATGGGAACCAACTACACCGGGAGATTTGACTTGCAGCTGCCCAGTGGGGGGCAGGTAACACAACCCAGAAGGATAGGGAGTTAACACATAGGGTTTTATCCAGTTAAAGACATTAGACAGGGAGGAGTTAGCAGATACACTGCTTCCTCTTTTTGACAGGTTCTGAGCAGAGGTGTTATTCAGTCTTGCAAGTTTGTTGCAGGTTTTTTGTGACTTTCTGTTGTTGGTGATAGATACTGTAAACAGCTCCCCTTATATTTGCTTTGTTTCATCTCTTGCTTCACTTTCTTATGACTATCCTGCCTTGTCTTCCCAAAACCAAAATGAAACACCAGCATGCCTATTTTTTTCTTAATCTCTGGGATAGGTTAAGACAACTCAATGAGGAGTGATACCAGAAAGCAGACTTTTGCTAACCTTCTTTAAGCTCTTTTAGGAGATGGCAACAAGCACAATCTTAGATGACTGGATTTGTACCTCCCTCTGGGGAAGAAGTGGGGACATCTTCTATACATCTAAGACCTGTACTTTATTAGAGGTTATTAGAGGTTGTAAGCAGAACTGAGTATCACCGAGTAAACTTTAACAGATTCAGTTTGTGTAATCCCAGACTTGCCTCTCCACGTCAGTCTCAGTGATTTGCCTTCTTTTCTGTCCAGATTGGTGCTAGCAACTGCTCACACCATTTCGTGCTACATTCTGAGTAACCTTATGGTCCCAAACCTCCAATCGTTTACACCTTCCCCAGGAAGTGAGGGCTGGGCTTGGGCACAACCTCCATGCTACACGCTGCAATTGGGGAGCCAGAGTAGCTCTGGTGCTTAGTTCCTACTTGAGTGGGTACTTGGAGATTCCAACTTCTTCAGTAGTTGTCCAGAGGGACCCAGAAACCAAGATGGAAGTGTAAGAAAGTTAAAGCCCAGAGGAGGAGACTTTGACTAATAAGAGATGGAAGACATGATCTGAAGAAAATCTGTTTATGCTTCCTCTTCCATAGATTCTTCTTAGCAGTGTTTTCATTCTATCTTGTGGAACTGAGGAAGCACCTGGATTTCCTTGAGAAACTGTGCCAGTTTGGAAACAGATCACCTTGTGCTTCCTTTTCCTTCTTCTCCACCTCACTTTTTCTTTCCCCTAACTCTTCCCCTCAGTATTAAGTGTTAGCACTTTGGCTCTGTCCCCAATTCTGATTTTCAGAAAACTGGTCTGAGATATTACACTTGAGGCATGTTGAAGACTTGAATTACATGAGTCACAGTGCAGATGGTAAAGAGGTGTAAATGTGCGAGATAATTTGAGAGAAGAAATGTCTGTATATGCTATTGCTTTGGATTGGAATTGGAGAGCTGAGGGAGAGTAAGGGAGTCAGTTATGAAACCTTTGAAGTTGATGGTATTGGCAACTGCTGAAATGATGTGTTAACTAAGATTTCAAATATTAAATGTTTGGAGAGAAGGTAACAAGCTGAATTTTGAATAAATCCTGCTTGAGGTGCTGGGGGACATCCAGGTGTTGAAGTCTAAGAGAAAGTTGGAAATGTGTTCTCGCAGCTAAGGTGGTGGCTTTAGTAAATGAAAGGTGGAGGTCAGCTCGCTAGTGTCAATTTTTTATACACATAGATTTTTTATGGCCACATTTCTGGCAGACATGGAGGTGTGTTTCAGCAGTGAATATAACACCTTTTGGAAAATAAATCATCCAGTAGCATTTATTTGAATGTCCCCTGCCCTAAAACATTTTAACACTCCTGTCCTTTATTTCTTCCAAATCATCTATCATTTATCCTTTCCTTGCTAAGCCCACATTTATCCACAGGGCTGGCTATGGTGTGCTATCAGAGGTCCCAGTAAGGCTGCTCTGTTTCAGGAAGTATCTCTTCTACTGCCTTGCTCAAGCTTGATTTTCACAATTAGTGGTTCTACTATTGAAATGAAGGATGTAATTTATCAAAACTCGGGAGGTCATTAGTGGATTTGGAGAGAGTGAAAGTAATAGATTCTCTCTGAGGGAAGAGAGAGAGAGAGAGAGAGAGAGACAGAGAGAGAGAGAGACAGAGTGTGTGTGTGACAGAAAAAGAGTGAGACAGAGAGTTAGGTGATGTCATCAAGGTTGTAAAATAGTGGTTCAATTAAGATTCTTGTGTCAGTCACTTGGGTTGAATCCTAGCTGTTTTGTGTCTGGCTCAATCATCTTGGAAAATTTACTTCACTGAGATGCAATTTTACCACATCTATAAAATTGGACATAATCATAGTAAATGCCTAAAGGGCTGTTATGTGAATTAAATGGAAAAATGAATGAAAGGCATTTCATTTATACTAAGCTCTCAAAAATTATTAACAATATTTTTAAAAGTATGAATTGTAAAGCTAAAGACAAACATTACCTACTTTATAATTCTGTCCAGAAAAGGGCTTTTGGATCATGTGTAATCATTTGTTAGTAAATTTAGATTTGGAATACATTTTTTGTCTTAATTTGTATTCTTTATAATTTAATTAAACAGAAAGATTCCAAATGACCCCTGCCCGCCCCCCTCCCCCACCCCGTGGAGGTGCCATTGACCTGCCTCGCTTCTTGGCTTCCTGAGAAAGTGGTTTCTCAGTGTTAAGGTCTCACCCATTTACTTAGCAGGTGGATGGTCTGCTTTACCTCCAAAATACACCGTAAATTGTCCATCTCTCACCATCTACATGGCCTTGACCATGGCAGTGACCTCCCGATGGGACTCCATTTTGCATTTTTCCCCCTACAATCTGTTCTACCCTCAACACAGAGATCGTAAATCAACTCCACTCTAATTTTTTAAAAAAAGAACCGTTCAAATTGATTTTTGTTTTGATTAGAGTAAAATCCAAACTCCTAACCGTGGCTTCCAACGTCTCCCATTAGTAGATTTCTGTCACGTCTCCCATATCATTAACAGCCACAGGATCTTATTCTACTTCTCAAAATATCAAGATTTTTTTGCTTCTTTCTTGGTTGTTTTCTTTTTTGGGCCTTTTCACTGGTCTCATTAGCCTGAAATGCTCTCTCCCTGATCATGATGAGTCACAAATTTGTGTTCACAAATAATCACCCCTTTCATTTTCTTTATAGCCTTTGTATCACAATTTTCTTGTTTCTTTTTAATTTCATTTGTATAAGCCTCTCTTTTCTATAAGAGCTTCATGAGGTCAGATGGCTTATTCCTATCTTGTTTATTGTTGTATCTCCAAAATTAAATGAGCCTGGCATAGAGCAAGGACTCAATAAATATTTTTTAGTGAGCAAATGACTGAATGAATGAACGCGAGGAAGTATTATTGACCATCCATGTCTCCATGACTAACAGAGTCAGAAAATGAGGTGACAATGAAGACATGATGATAATATACTAGATACCTCTGTGCCTACGGGTAGTGGAAAAGAAGTACATATGAAGGTTTTAACAGTTGAGAAAGTAGTGCATAATAATGGCAAACACATTGTTTTTGTTTGTGTCTTTTGTTTGCCAATGATTGTTCTAAGAAATGTAAGCACATTAATTCATTTAACTCTCACTATAACCCCACCAAATGGAAGCTGTTATTAAAATTCCTATTTTATAGATGAGGAAACAGTCACAAAGGAGTTCAGTAAATTGATGCTCAAGATCACACAGTTAGCAAATGTTAGGGCAGGATGTGAATGCAAAAACCTAGTGCACATGGCTACTCTATGATTCTCTAAAGTAGTGTAACAGACTCATCAATGTGACACTGATACTGAATGATGAAAGCCAGGACCATATCTCACAAATGTTCATATCCACTTAGCAGTTAATTCACTGCCTTGCATGTGATGGTTGTTTATCAGACTGAATCAGAATATCAGCAGGGTAGGTGAAGAAAGAAAGGTCTTAAGCTAGACCTTAAAAATCAACAAGTTAGTTGGGAGAATATTCTAGAGATAGGCAGGAAAAAATGATGATTAAACAAAAATGGGGAACATGGTGATAATAAATACAAATGATAAGATTTTTATAGCATCCAGAAAAAAAAGTAGGATAAATGAATGTGTTTCAAGGGAAAGAATGACATTCAAAAGAAAGAGGGTAACTTGACTAGAGAACACAAATATATGAGAAAATTGGCAAAAAGGACCCTTCAGTGGAGAGGAATGACTCATGAGTCTTCATAGCTTGGTGAAAATATCATCTCTTAGGAATACACAATTTCCATTTCTCTGATTCCAAGCAGTCATTCCTTGGTATCCACGAGAGACTGGTTCCAGGACAGCCTCCACGCCCGGTAATACCAAAAACTCCCACATGTTCAAGGCCCTTATATAAAATGGTGAAATATTAACACATAATATGCACATCCTCCTGTATACATTAAATCATCTCTAGATTACTTATAAAACCTAATACAATGTAAATGCTACGTAAATAGTAGTCAATACAATGTAAATGCCATGTGAATAGTTGCCAGCATGCAGCAAATTCAAATTTTGCTTTTTAAAACTTTCTGGAGTTTTTTCCAATTATTTTCAACCTGCAGTTAGTTGAATCTGTGGATGTGGAGCCTGTGGGTACGGAGGGCCAACGGTATTTACCAAGCAACCTTTGAATTTAAATTCAATTCCTCAATGTATTCTGACCTGGATAAGAAAGGTCTAAGGTCACAGACATAGAGAACAGACTTGTGGCTGTCAAAGGTGGGGGGAGTGGGGGAGGGATAGACTGGAAGTTTGGGATTAGCAGATTCAAACTATTATACATAGAATAGATAAACAATGAGGCCTTACTGAACAGCACAGGGAACTCTATTCAATATCCTGTAATAAACCATAATGGAAAAGACCATGAAAATTTATATATAACTGAATCACTTTGTGTACAGCAGAAACTAATGCAGCATTATAAATCAACTACACTTCAATAAAATAAACTTTTTAAAAAAGGTCTAAGAAACTAAAAACACAGACAACTTGTCTGCTTTAAAGCAAAATTTTTCACAGAAAATTATTCAATTTTCTCTTGATTATCATTTCAAGCAATGCTGCTTAAGCACTTCATTTATGCAAGGAACTCTTCCAGGCTGTGAGTGTGGTCTAAACATGGCTAGAACATCCTCCCTGTTCTCAGCTAACTTACAAACTTGTGAGGGTGTTTGTTTGTGGCATAAATGTGAGTCTTATCGTGTAGAGGAGCTGACCATTAAATTCCTTGATGTGCAGTCGTGGAGGATCAAATTCTGGCTCCACGCTGCCTCGGGGTAATATGTGTCCACCTTAAATGCCCCTATTTCAAGGGAGGGCATAAACTTTTGCTAACAGAGAGTTTGCTCACTTGGCCTTGTTCAACCTTAATTCCTCCTGTTCCTCTACCCTGGGAACCCGTACTGACCTGGTGAACCAGCAATGAACATTCCTCAACTAAAGACCAAGATGATGCCTGGGCTTCCATGATAGTGACATCACCATATTGTTGCCATGATCCCCGTTTTTGTTGTGGTCGGAGCGGGGGAATACTTGGGAGACAAAAGTTGTGTGATCTTGGCAATAGCTTGAAAGAGTTTTATAATTTACTTGCATCAGAAAGCTATAGATGAATAAAGCATTCAAGCCGGTTTTAAAGAGTGTTCGTTTTCAATCAAGAATTATGTAGCCTGATCTCTCTCTCTCTCTCTCTCTCTCGTACAGACACACACAAACATGCATGTGTGTGCACACACACACTGCCTTCTCCCAGCATACAATTATATAATATTCTAATGTTATCATTCCCCTGACACAGACTCGAACCACATGCATCATTCAGGGTGAGTACTGAGGAAGGAAGCGTGGGGGTAACAGTATTGAAAGACTTGAATGAATTTGTTTCCTCTTATTCATGAATAAGGGGAATTTATCCTACTTGTCAGCTTCCAACATTGTATGATTTTCTGCATTATCCCAAGAGCTTTGGTGCATGGGTCCCTCCCAAGCTAATGTTAACAAGTTGACATAAAAATACTCATAATTACATAGATGTTAAATAAAAACTAGGATACAGATAAAACACATTCTAAGACAAAGGGAGTGGAGCTCATCACAGAATGGCTCTGTTTACTGGATACGAAACACAGGCTGGGTGTCTGTAACATTACTTGGTCCTCTTGCAGCTGTGACCTTGACTCCCATGCATATGTGGCAAGGCCTCAAATCCTTCTGCAGTGTTGACTGAAATCAGTCTAAACGAAATACGAGGCTTTTTCTTCCCTCCCCCTTTTCTCCTTCATTCCATTACTTTTTCATAGTTAATGTCTATGTGGAACTAACTGGCTGCACTGTTTTTCAATTCGTACTCCCCAAAGCCTCCTCTGGAGCCATAAAACCATGAATAAGAGGAATTAGCAAACAGAAAGCCTATGATTTTAGAGTATCTGGGGTAAATGGAAATATAATTAGTCTGGTGCTGGTTTACAATTAGGAGAGGGATTATATCTGCCTTTGCTTGCTATCTATGAAGGTAACCTGGAGAAATATGACTAATTTGGAGGAGAATTATCACTTTAGCCCAGAGCTCTAGTTCAGCGTCTCTCTCCGCTAGCTGTGGTAACCCTACCAGCCCCTTCTTACAGAGAAAGGCCCAGCTGCCACCCCTGCTGCTTTATAAATGCTCTCTTCAACCCGAAGGGATTGTGCTCACAGCACAGTGCAATTTTCATTTAGAAATGGGCTTCCAGTCGTGTTGACACACCTCATTAGCTAAGCCCTACCTCTTAAGTCAGGAACTTTCATACAGGTGTTAAGTACTGGGAGGAAAAAAAACCTAACAAGTAAATGAAGAAAAGCTTTATTGTTCACCCAAATGAATAAGGGAAGACAGGGTTCCTTATTCCAAGTCCCTTGTACCATGTAATTTTAAGCTTTATTATTGTTGTTGTTGCTATTGTTTTACTTTATTTCATGTTTCTTCACTCTAGAGTGGAAAGTTACATTATTTGCAGATGACGAGGGTGCAGTTAGATATGGGTTCAGCTTTCTAGAATTACAGAAAAATGGCTCAATATTGTTTTTCTCTCCATGGCTTTCACCACTGTGCATTCTCCTCATTGTCGGATGTGCCATTTGGAAGTATTCAGTTAAATTTATTTAAATGTTTTATTTTAACAGCCTCTGCTGAGGGTACATTTTGCACTTTATTTTACTTACTGGTTTATCCAATGAGCTGTTTCTCAGTTGTCTAAGGGAGTTTGTGTACTGTTAACTGTGGCAGGTGTTTAAGCGTTTGGCAGGGTTTGTCACTTGGAAGAGAACCAACCCAGATTGGGCCATGTCCTGTGCTAGTAAATTTCAGCACCACTGTAGGTTTCTCCTGCTCATCGATGATTTAAATGTCAGGAAGAGCATCTAGGAGGTTCTACTGAGTTAGATGACTCTGCTGTCCTCAGAAATATTTAATGAATCAGTTCTCATTATAAGAGAAGACTGGAGACAACCGCTCATCTATTTTGCTCTTTTTCTTCCTGTTTCTTTCTAAGCCTTTCCCTGAGAAAGAGAATTGCATCCTAATCCTGCCGTGTGCAATTAATATGTGATTCTTACCTTTTCTCTGGACATCTTTTTATGTTTCACGATGAGCTTTTGCTAACAGCAGAAATGGGAGACAGGATGTCAGGAGGGAGAAGCTACTGGAAAGGCTTTATGTGACAAACCACACTGTCAAACATTACCAGAAAAAACATAGCTACAGAACGGTGACAAACACGGGGTTGGGGAGGGAAACACTAATGGCCACCACAGATAAACACATGCATTTAAGTTCCCTTAAGTTCTTTATTCACAGGTGAATGCGGAGCAGAGTTTGGAATGCTACTGGGGTAAATTGATGGTTTTTAGAACCAGGATGTTTTTCTTAGTAAACTCAGGGTCCCCCCTCTAGTTTTCATGGAATTGGTTTTGTTTTAGCTCTTCTTCTATGTCCTTTTCACTTGACCTATTTGTAAACTGTAATTTTTTGGGGGATTTTTTAAATAAGAAATGTGTGTTCTGAGACCAGAGCACACACTCCCCACTCTCAGCACTAACCACTTGGGAGAAGCTAAACTGTAATCTTGCTTCATTCTAATTATTGGTTATCTCTAATGATGTTTCCAGAGATGACAAAGAATGACTGTACTTTTGGATTGCACCACCTTACCTAAAACAAGCAGCGACTAGCCTGCTACTGAAACACATATCCTGTTCTGTTCAAAAACATTTTCTATGATTCAGAAATGGTGTTAAAGGCTTTATGTGCTCACTTAAGACATGCAGATATCACCATAATTCTAGTCAGTCTCAAATCGTATTCTGGAAAAAATGCTCTAGTGCAGTGTTACCAAAGCTTGAATAACCATAAGAATCACCTTGAAAATGTAGATTCTAGCCCAACACTAGGTTGATTTGGATCAGAATCTCTAAAGGGAAGAGCCCAGGAATCTATAACTTTGACAAAAGCTTACTTTTACTATCAGACAAGCTTGAGAACCATCTCTCTGTGTCTATAAGCTACGGGTATGGGGGGAAGAAAATGGTCTATGAAGACAGAGAGACATGGACTTGAGTCTCTGCTTTCTCATTTCCTTATTGTGTGGCCTTGGCAAGTAAATTTCTCTGAGCCTCATTTTTCTAATTTGTAGATTAAGGACAATACATACAGGGACTGATATTAAAAATATTTGGCAACCAGGATGGCATGGCAGCCACCAGTGAGAGTCAACACTGACCAGAGCACTGTGCCAGGCATCGACTTTTTAATTCCCATTCATGGAGAGGGCAGTTGATGGCAAGAGAAAGTGGGAGCTGGAGAGTCTGGTGGGGGGGGGGGTGCTTGGAAGACTGAGGCCATGGCTATTTACTAACCCATGAGAAAGTATTACAGTATTTCCGTAATTGGGAAAGAGATGTTCTTATGACTATCACCAGGCTAGCAGCTCTGTATAAATTAAAATATGGTTGTGAATATTAAAATAATACTTAACATCACAGTGCTAAGTACCTTGTAAGTAATTCAACAAATAGAAGTTACTATTAGCATTCATGCTTTTTATTACTTATTACATGTATTATACTTGTGGAACTGAACCAGACCAGAGGAGGTCAGGTCCAAGTGTCCACAGACACTCCCAGATCTTCTATAGGCTTATAACCAAATTATTGATCTAGTTTTGGGAGGACAACGATGTGAATATAGAAAGGGAATCTGAAATTGGGAGATGACTCCAAATGGGAAAAACAGCTTCGATATGAACCAAGGTTAGAGGGAACCTCATGTGTCACCTTAAGCAGAGACAGAGCAGGTAGTTATAGAGTCTACAGAGACCCCATCCCTGTAGAGAGAGCTGGCAACAATCTAAAGAGACAGGTGTTCAGATATTCAGTAGTGAATGTCAAGAACCAAGGTGCAGGGATGGGCCACAAATTAGGTGAAGAACTAGTGATAAAGATGGCTCAGGGACCGAACCCAGCCTTGGGGAGACTTGGCTGCACTAGTCACAGGGTCATGATAGCAAACAAATTGATTTAACACCAAGATAAAACTTAAATATGAATGCTTAAAATCCCTCTGCCTAAGGACTGGGCTGATTTCAGTGTAGGAGGCAAGTCTTCGCCTACAGATGAAGGTTAAGTGGACAATTTTCCAAGCAATAACTCTGATCTATGTGACAAGAGATAAGCACAGTATTGCAGACTCCAGAGAGATTCTGAGAAAGGAGTGGGTGAGAGACAGTGGCGATGATTTGCCGTGGGAGGTGGGGGGCGAGAAGAGGAGAACTCAGCAGGCAAGATGTCCTTCAGAGACCTGTCAGTCTTTTTCCTCCCATGCTCACCAGCTCTCTCTGCCTTTAGCCCATTTTTCTCTCATCCATTGACATTTGCTCCCCAAATAATGTAATTGTGGAAACCAATCGTTATTGCCCCAGGAAAGTATTATATACATTTATTAAATGGAAACAGAACTATTTGTAGAAAGCTTAACTTTAAAAAAAAAATTGAAAATCCTACTCTTCAGGTAGTGCCAGCATTGTAGCCTGCAACCTTGTCATTGAACCACTGCTGGAAGGAAGAATCCAGCTGTGGGCACTTCTGTGGGGCTGGGAGAGCCATTGAAGCCAAAATTGAGAAAACTTCACGTTTTGTAACCCACAGCAGTATTGATTCTTCTCTGCTGCCTTCTGTGGGAACCAGAAATGATTGTAGCAAGAAGGCTGACCAGGGGAAAATAGCAAAAGGGGTTTCCAAGTAGTTCAGGGAGCACCAGGGAGGGAGCATCTACCAAATGGGACCTCTGGGTCCCCTACTGCCTTTTGCAACTGCCTCTTCCTCTATTTACCTCTGGCCAGTGTTGCTGTGGAGCAATTGGGAACATATTTTTTATTCTACTATTAGCAAACTCCAAAGGGAAGACTTATCAAACTGCCTCTCATTTCTAAATTTTGAGCTGGTGACTAGAGTGACTTACAAGGTGGGTACCTTGTCCTCAATGACTAAATAATTCATATTATTTATATCTTTAAATAAGTTTCTTTAGACACCTGCTGTTCTAGAATTGTCACAGTTAAGCTGAAGGGGGTGAGCTTGGGCTGGAAAGACAGTTTCTTTTTCTCGAGTTTAAATTAAATCCTTGACATTATAAAACATTACAGATACATTACCATTGTCGACTGTGTACTGTTCCTATGTTTTTCCTATTGCATTATTCAGAATTAAGTTAAAAATTCTTTCTATTGTGTCTTAATGTTTCTGGGATGTGGAGAGATCAATATTTCCAGCCTGTGCACACACTCTACCTAAGGGCTGTGAGTCATATTTGCTTTGAAAGAAATAGCACTTAAGGACTGTCAGTCAAGTCAGTTGTAAGAAACATAGAACTCTTTAAGAATTACTCTGCCTCTTCCTCATGTCTAAATGTAGCCAACCGGTTGGAGTGTCTAAGGCAGATAGCTAAGCTGTATTTTAAAAATGGTGCAATTGCAATTAATCTACGCAAATAAAAAGCTCTGTGTCTTAGCACGTATACATAACAAATATATAATCTTTATTAAACTAAAAATTATATAACAATATGAGTAAGGAATATGTGTAAGAAAAAGACCCAGTTTCTTAAAGTCATTTGGATGTCAATATTATAGTATTTCGCTATACTAGGTCTCTATGCCCAGGTTGGGAAAGCCCTGGGTAGGGTGTGTAAAATGGGATTTCTAGTCTGTTTGGCCACTGCTTAACTGCATGGCCTTTAAAAACTACTGCCTTCATCTCTTGGTTCCCAAGGTCCGAGTCTCCTTTCAGACTGCAGGTTAAGGACTACATGTTAAGAATTAACTGTATATTTTCAGATTTACTCACTGTGTCTGTGAGAAGTTGGAGTTCATATCAATTCAGCTTGATATAGAAGAAATTCACCTTTAACATTAAAACTGGCTTGCCTCATTAGGATCTGTTTACTGTTCCTGAAAGTAAATAAAAGCAAAATTGTTCCTCTGGTATCTAATATACTAATAATGTATATTAGTACTATTATTTATCCAGTGACTTCTTACCTTAGGCTCATCGTGGTGTTAGGTGTGTAGATATTTAATCTTCTCCCTGTATGAACTTCCATTTACCTACCACATAATTTATATATGCAAAGTGATATTTGGATTCTTCTGACACATTATTGCCAAGAGTGCCAATAAAGGAATCATACTGTGCCCTAATATCCCTGATTATATTTGTATCATTGTCGTAGAGGTTGTATCAGCAGACGGAACAACGGACTGTACCGTTAAATTAGCACAATTTTGCAGCACCGCCTGGCAGAAGCTCTCAGTTAATCCAAGAGGTTATTCAACCCTATCCAATATGATTACTCTATAAATATTTGCCCAAGCTCAGCACCAGCCGTTATATCACTAATCACACAGAGGTTTGTTATAGCGAAGACCGCCAGTGTCAGCAATTTGAAAAACAAAGCTAATTAGTTTTGATTTAGGGATGGGAAGACTTATTAAGTTGAAAGTGGAGAGTTCGCATAGCATAGCAGCTATTTAGAGCACATAGGAATATAAAGAAGATTTACTATTTTTTTGTACAGGATTTTGAGAAGGAATGGGAGGACTGCCAGGCTAAGAATACAGGTGTGTGTGACAATGAGTGGCAACAACCAGTGATGGCTGGGGTGGGGGTGGAGCAATAGAAACCCCCCTTAATATACGACCCCAAATAAACACACATTAAGTAAACAGTGTGCTTTCTACGTAACCAACTTTAGGTCAAGTTCCTGGCTTCCCTTTCCAAACAGATTACTGTTCTTAGACTCCTCAATAGAGAATTCTGGTACTAACAACGGTGTTGACCCATGTGGGTTGATTTGGAGGGAAGGTAGCAAAGGAGCCCCTTACTCCTACATCCCTGAGCTACGAGTCTACTGTGGTAGATAGGTTTATTATTATTATTATAGTATTTGCATCCTTTAAAAATATTTTGAATTGGAAAATTTTTACTTAGTGACATTTATCTTAGCAACAAATAATACAGCGCTATTTATTCCAGTTTTTGAAAAGCACTATTGTTTTCCATAGAAATACCTCTACCCAGACGCTAAAGGAGGAGAACTAACATTAATCAAGCCTTTAAATTGGACCAAGCACTGTACTACCCTCTTTAAATATGTTCTCATTTAATTTAACACTCATAACAGTTTTCTTTGGTAGGGTTCATGATTTCCCCTTTAAAGACAAGGAAACTGAGATCCAGTGGGGTTAAGTAATTTAGCTCTGGGCATCTCACACTGTCTCCCATGGACAATCAGGTTTTTCTACTCACAGTTGAGATCTTGGGTAAGTTGTTCCATTCTCTGGGGTCACTTTCCTCCTCTGTGAAGTAAGAGGAATAGGTCAGATCACTGATCTCTCAACTTTTTTGATTATACTATTCTATTAGTTAAAAAAAAATCTTGGAGCATTTACAGCCTAATACATATTTATGGTAAGTCGTATATATACTATTGTGAATCCATTCATTAAATAATGAGCTTATTTTTTTCTTAAATTTTACACTAAAAATATAAATCCAAATACTTTCCCCTCAGGATTGAATCAAGATATTAAGGTTCCTGTGCACCCTACTTTGTAAACTATGGGACTAGGTGATCTCCATGAGTTCTAAAAATCTGTGATTCTAGGCTGTCTGTTCAGCTTTGTAAATTATAGAAAGAGTGCATTGATGAATGTCTTCTTGGCATGAGTAAATTCTGATAGAAGGGCCAGAAGAAGCCTGAAAAAACTAGGCCAGGAAAGTTCAGTTGAGAGCCCTGGACAATATAAAATGGAAAAACTGGAAACCCAGTAAATGGGGAGGAAGAAGTAGGGATCAAATAAGGTGATGATGATGATGAAGAAGATAATAATAATATTTAGTAACATGATAGAATAATTTCTATGTCCTTGGCCCTGTTTAAATCATTTAACATGTATTTCTTTATTTTTTTTATCACCACAACAATGCTGTGAGGTAGGCACTATTATCTTTAAATGAGGAACAGAGAAGGAGAAAATAAGGAACAGAGGGGTCAGGTAACTTACTGGTTGTATAGCTAACAAAAAGCTGAACTGAGATTCAAAGCCAGTCACTTGGTCTCAGAAATGTGACCAAAGGTCATAGAAAATTGCTAAGTCTCAGTGGATATTTGTTCATTGTCTTATAAGGAGCCACTCAGTGATTGTACTAGCCAGAGTTCTCTAGAGACACAGTAGGATAGATAGACAGATGACAAATAGGTAGATAGATAGATAGATAGGTAGATGATAGATGATGTAGATAGATGATAGATGATGCAGATGATAGATAGATAGATGATAGATAGATGGATAGACAGATAGATGATAGATAGATAGAGTTATTATAAGTACCTGGCTCATGTGATGATGGAGGTTGGGAAACCCAAAATCTTTGGTGTGGGCTGGCAGCTTGGAGACCCAGGAGACCAATGGTGCAGATGAAGACCAAAGGCAGTCAACTGAAGGAGTCTTTCTTGCTCTGGGAGGCCAATTTTTTTGTTCTCTTCAGTTCTTCAACTGATTGGATGAGGCCCACCTACATTATGAAGGACAATCTGCTTATTCAAGGTTCACCAATTTAAATATTAATCACATTCAAAAACATCTTCCAAGTTGCAATAACCAGTGTAAGCCATTCAGTGTATTTCATCTATACAATTTCCGAGATGGATATTTGACTCTATTAAAACCAATTAGGGACAAGAATGTTTACCTTGTGACTTAATGTGTTTCCAGAGACAGGACTATCTTGAAAGCATGAGGGGAAATGTTGCCTGGAATTCAGCCAACAGCAAGGAAGCAGAGCAGAGTGAAAGAGAGACATCCTAATTTTATTTTATGAAACTTGATCCAAGTTTCCTTATGGAAACTAGATATACCTGTGGACTACCCAATTATGTGAGTTAATAAATCCCTTTTTTTTTTCGGTATAATAAATCCCTTTTAATTGGATTTGAGTTAGGCATTCTGATACTTGTATCATAAAATGTTCTAACAAATATATACAGAGAAGTTAGGCAGGGAAGGAGCCCAAACTTTTTGAGATCAACCTCAGGTTGTAGGCAGCTACCATGATTTATCACAAAAGGACTGTGGCCACTGACTATTAGATCCAGGAAAGCAATGCAGACATTTTCATGTATTTCTAGGTTCAAAGAAAAGTCTGTTTGACCTTTTCTGCCAGATGAACTATTGCCTACTTCATGGTTTCACTTAAGACCACTTAATGATAACAAATAAAGGGGAGGATGTGGCCATACATCTAAACCAGAATTTTTCGAAGGATTGGTGACTAAAATTATTTTAATGTACTCTATAAAAGAATTCATCTTAATCTCCAGCAAAAATAACCTTTCACAAATCCCCTCTACAACATTTTTCTTTTTTTCTCAATCCTGGTCAATCTTGCTGTATTTCAGACTGTTCATTTGCTCACATTGTCCCCCGCCTAACTGTATATCCAATGGTACCAAAAAGTGCTGTCTTCTTCAAAAGCATTTTCCTGTTTTAACCCAGATTGAACTTTCCTTTTCTAAACCAGCGAAGCTGGTATTGCCTGTTCTACTCATTTGAGCACTTAGTCATTTGTTGTCTTATGTCATTACCCTGTAGACTCGTGTCCCTGAAAGAAAAAGAGAGAGAGAGAGATGTACTACTCCAATTTGTAAGACCAAGATAGAATGTACTCAAGGATTTGACGTATGGGTTGGGCAAGAAAGAGAAAACAGAATGGAGGAAGATCTAGATGTATTGCTCAGCCTGGAATGATGAATTTAGAGATAGGCATGTGGAGACCGGAGTGCTTTCAACTGTAAAAATCAGGCCAAATGTGGAATAGACAGAAAAGATGTCAATACTTTTAGGTTCAAACACATCATCAGTCCGTCAAAGGAGGAGCAATGTAGTGATGAACACATGGTCCGATAACAGACCAGGCATTGAGAACAAGCCCTGGGAAGTCAGCAAATAGCCATTTGGTGAGAGAAATTCTTGACAGGGAAAGCTTCCCTGGGGTCTGAAATGAAAGCAGGACTTTAGACATTGAGACTACAGTGTAAGCAGAGGGTAAGGACTCGCTTGGATGTACGTCACAATCTGGTTAGGTCAGATAAATGTAATGCTCTAAAATAATCCCAAACAAGATTCAGGACCATATGATAGAAGAGCCAGAACCTTAGACTTTTAGAAAATGTAGGTTCTAGTTACTACCTGATTGATCTTGGACAGGAATTATAACCTCTCTGTGCCTCAATTTCCTCTCTGGTAAAATGAGAGGGTTGGACTAGATGAACCCTAAGGTTCCAAGGGGTGATTCAGGGATTTTCTAACCAAGTAAGTGCATATTTGCTCCAATTACTAAAGACTTCAGACCATTTGAGAAACCTGCACCTTGTTGTCAATTATTTTAGATATTGAGGTTCTATGTAAGATTTCTTTTGAAAATAGAATTCTACTGAAAAGAACAGTTTGAAAACCACTTGAGCAGATGCTACTAGAGTCTGTTTTCATGATATGATATAGGATATAGGATTCTTCATCTTTCTGGCAAATAACCCTAGATGATAAAATTTGGGTTTTATTGATATCACTTGAGAACGTCTTGTGCAATAAAGGGCCTAAAGTATCTTTGGCCAAAGGAACTAATCAAATATTTGGATTTCTGATCAAATATATTTATTATTGTATTGTATTATTGTATTTTACATTAAAAAGTAATACATGTTATGATGGACACTTTCAACAATAAAGAGAAGTATAAGGAAGAAAATGGCAATCATATGGATGACTTTAAGCGAGGGAAAATAACTATCACCATTTAGTTTATTTTCTTCTGGTCTTTTTGTGTTTGTGTGTGTGTGCGTGCGCACAGGCACAATGTTTTTCAACAAACTTAGGGCTCTGTACATTTATATACCGTACATTTAAAGGTGAGTAAGAGTAGACTAGTAGGAGTGTTAAAATACAAAAGTAATTAAATTACAAGATAATGTAAACATACTATAAAGGAGGTAAATATAATCTGCTGCAAGAGTTCAGCAGAAATGAAATCACTTTTACCTAGGTAAAAGCTTCAAAAAAAGAGGCTCTATGGATTTCAGATAGACTGATGTGAGAGAGAAGATATTCTCAGATAAGTCAACAGAGGACAGGATATTGCAATGGAAATGGGGGGAACCAGTGTCAATTGACAAACCCCAGAGTAGACAATCCATTTAGACTCTCCCCCTAGTCTCTGCTTTCTCTGCCTGGCTTGGGATTTCATACACAGGCAGATCTCATTTTATTGCACTTCACAGACACTGCGCTTTTTACAAGTTGAAGGTTTGCAGCAACCCTGCAACAAGAAAGTCTATCAGTGCCATTTTTCCACCAGCATTTGCTCACTTCGTGTCTCTGTGTCACATTTTGATAATTCTCACAATATTTTAAAGACTCCACCAGCAAAAATATTACAACTCACTAAAAACTTTTATGATGGTTAGCATTTTTTAGCAATAAAGTATTTTTTAAAGGTACATACATTATTTTTTTTAGACATAATGCTTTGCACATTGAAGAGACTACGTATAGTGCAAATATAACTTTTACTTGCCATGGGAAACCAAAAAATTTCTATGACTTTCTTTACTGTGATATTCACTTTATTGTGGTGGTCTGGAACTGAACCTGGAATATCTGGAAAGTATGTCTGTACAGTTAAGATAGCAGCATTATTTACAATTGCCAACGTATGGAAGCAACCTAAGTGTCCATCAACAGATGAATGGATAAAGAATAAGTGACATATATATATATATACACAATGGAATACTACTTGGCCATAAAAAAGAATGAAATTTTGCCATTTGCAGCTACATGGATGGAGAACTTGGAGGGTATTATGCTAAGTGAAATAAGTCGAAAGACAAATACTGTATGATATCACTTATATGTGGAATTGAAAAAACAAAACAAACTGGTAAATATAACAAAAAAGAAACAGACTCACAGATACAGAGAACTAACCAGTGGTTACCGGTGGAGAGGGAAGAGGGGAGGGGCAACATAGGGGTAGGGGATTAAGAGGTACAAACTACTATGTATAAAATAAATAAGCTACAGGGTTATATAGTACAATACAGGGAATATAGCTAATATTTTATAATAACTATAACAGTACCCAAAAGAGTACTTATGTATAACTCAAGTTTCTCTCTGTGAAAAGAGTATGAAAATCACTAAACAGACATTTTGAAAAAAAACAGTACGTCTTAGTTCAAGAATAAAAATTGTGAAATTCGTATTAGGGAAAGTTTTCTATTTTATGATTTCCAGACACTCTCAAAAAAAGTTGGCAAAAAAGAGAGAGGGTTTAAATAGTTCTATGTGAGATGGAAGAGACATAAAAAGAAGAGAGGTTTACTAGAGCAGAAACCTTACAAACCAGGGCCAGTAGTTCAGTGAGAACAGTTAATTATTTTATAATAACTATTTTAAAATTGTGAATCATTACATTGTACATCTGAAATATATATAATATTGTACATCAACTATACCTCAAAGTGTTTGTATACTGGCCCCATAAGCTATTAAAATAGTTTGGCATTCCTAAACCACTGCTGACAGAGATTATGGGGGATGGAAACTTCATAGAGTTGACATAAAGTGTCCTGTCACTGCCAACGTAGAGCAATCTATTTTCAGGTCTCATGTGAAGCAGGACGCAACACTTTCATCTTGATAGGGGTTTAAACCCCACCCCTATCTTTCCTATGCTATGTGAGTAGCAGAATAGAAGGTCATTGATCTTACAAAGAGATGGCAGACATGGAGACCGTCATTGTCTGCAGCCAGTCGGCACTTTCCATAGACGTCATATACAGACTTCCATATATATAGACTGCACTATGAGCAAGTGTCCAAGTAAAGACTGAGACTTCACAATAAGGTTTCCAAAACAAGATGCAGCATAGGTTTTACTGGACAAAAACAGAGTAGAACATGTAGGGGAAAAGTCTATTCTGAATCAAGTTATTGCCAGTTATTGAGCTATTGAATCCAATGATTGCCAGTTTCTTCCCAAGGGGGAACTGGCACTGTGATCAGAGCCTGCTGTGTGTTCATTGTATATTAGTTGTTTGACCAAGACATGGCTGTGCTCAGGAGGCTTCTACATTCTCAACTTGTTGGTTGGAGCCCAGCTTAGCACCTCTCATGAGTTCCTGAAGAAAAACCAATTCCTTAAGTCTTTAGAGGGTTGGATACTTCACTGAAGACTGATGGGAAAAGAAGAGGAGGGTTACATTACATACTATGCTTAGAATCCTCATTTGAAAATCCTCATTAGTTATGTCTCTTCTCCCTCTGAAGTTCCTCTTTTTCACTAGCCACTTCCTCTCTTTCTCCATCCTTCTCCTAACTGTTCCTGCTGACCTTCTGGCCCCGGTTTGTAAGGTTTCTGCTCTAGTAAGCCTGACTGCTTTTTATGTCTCTTCTATCTCACATAGAACTATTTAAACCCTCTCTCTTTTTTTATTTGCCAACTTCTTCTGAGGGTGTCTGGAAATCGTAAAATTGCAAACTTTCCCTAATACGAAGTTCACAATTTTTATTTGTGTACTAAGATGTATTGTTTATTCTCAAAATGTCTGTTTAGTGATTTACATACTCTTTTCACAGAGAGAAACTTGAGTTACACGTACTTACTCTTTGGGGTACTGTTATAAGTGGGTGCACGTACAGTTGACCTCACTGTCACTGTCAAGATTTTGATGCCATAGAAGTTGACCAAACCAGGTAAGAAGACTCATCCCATTTTCTAAGTACTTTAACTGTCCTCCAATCTGATGCATCTTACAGATGAGATTGGAAAGACAGATCAGTTGAAATCATTGTTTCTTTTATTTTCCCTTGTTTATTTATTGATTGATTGATTTTTTTAACGTCTTTATTGGAGTATAATTGCTTTACAATGTTGTGTTAGTTTCTATTGTACAACAAAGTGAATCAACTATATGTACATATATCCCCATATCCCCTCCCTCTTGAACGTCCCTCCCACCCTCCTTATCCCACCCTTCTAAGTCGTCGCAAAGCACCGAGCTGACCTCCCCGTGCTATGCAGCTGCTTCCCGCTAGCTATCTATTTTACATTTGGTAGTGTATATATATCCATGCCACTCTCTCACTTCGTCCCAGCTTACCCTTCCCCACCCCCCGTGTGCTCAAGTCCATTCTCTATGTCTGCATCTTTATTCCTGTCCTGCCACTAGTTTCATCAGTACCTTATTTTTTAGATTCCATATATATGCGTCAGCATATGGCATTTGTTTTTCTCTTTCTGACTTACTTCAGTCTGTATGACAGACTCTAGGTCAATCCACCTCACTACAAATAGCTCAATTTCATTTCTTTCTATGGCTGAGTAACATTCCATTGTATATATGTGCCATATCTTCTATACCCACTCATCTGTCGATGGACATTTAGGTTGCTTCCATGTTCTGGCTATTGTAAATAGTGTTGCAGTGAACATTGTGGTACATGTCTCTTTTCTGAATTATGGTTTTCTTAAATGCTCCAACCAAAAGATACAGACTGGCTGAATGGATACAAAAACAAGACCCATATATATGCTGTCTACAAGAGACCCACTTCAGACCTAGGGACACATACAGACTGAAAGTGAAAGGATGGAAAAAGATATTCCACGCAAATGGAAATCAAAAGAAAGCTGGAGTAGCAATACTAGTATCAGATAAAAAAGATATTAAAATAAAGAATGTTACAAGAGATAAGGAAGGGCACTGTTGGTGGAAATCATTGTTTCTTAAGCTCTACTACAAGTTTCTAGGAGAAGAGTGGATTGATCACAGCTGTGCGTCAACAGGCCGTGCTGGGTAGTCTATAATAGTAGGGAAAGGCTAAAATTGGAGAATCCAGTTTAAAAATTCTGGTGTTATTTCTGTGGTTACTGGAAAGGTATCCTCTGAAGGGAACAGGAGATAATTCTCCAATTCTACTATAGCCTGGATGAGGTATTCCTTTGTTCTGGACAATTTATGATTTCCCATTTGGTTTTCCACCTAGGAAGGGAGAACTTTGTAAAGAAGATATGACTATCTGATCAGTGGAATGGAACAACTCTCCTTTTTTACCTAATAAATTGAATTCTGATTTATAAATCAGCAATAATAAATCTAGTAGTATGAATTAATTTTGGAGAGACTGAACACTTGTCTGGGCCAATAAAAAGGAAATATTTCAAATATTTTAATATTAAGTTAAATACTTAAATGTAAAATAAAGACAGAGGCATCTGCATGGCATCTTAGCCATGTTCCCACCCTCCCCTTTATTTTTTTAAATTTATTGATTTATTAATTTTTTAATAAATTTATTTATTCGTTCATTTATTTATTTATTTATTTATTTTGGCTGCGTTGGGTCTTTGTTGCTGTGCGTGGGCTTTCTCTAGTTGCGACGAGCGGGGGCTTCTCTTCGTTGCGGTGCACGGGCTTCTCACTGCGGTGGTTTCTCTTATTGTGGAGCACGGGCTCTAGGCACACAGGCTTCAGTAGTTGTGGCTCACCGGCTCTAGAGCGCAGGCTCAGTAGTTGTGGTACACGGGCTTAGTTGCTCCGCGGCATGTGAGATCTTCCCAGACGAGGGCTTGAACCCATGTCCCCTGCATTGGCAGGCGGATTCTTAAGCACTGCACCACCAAGGAAGTCCCTCCCCTTTATGTTTTAATTGCCATATGCCATTTCAAGGTCATTAATCTCTGTTCTTCGGTTTCCTAATCTATGCAAGGAAGCTAATACTTGTTCTAAAGTGTTCTTTTAAGAAGCAAATTATCAGTAGAAGAAAAGACAGAGAGAAAAAAACTGAGGTGTTAGAAAAATTTAAAGGGATTGAAAGTTAACTTTATAAACGGAAATTGTTTGGCCCTATGTTCCTGATAGACAATACCTGCCTGTACTGAAAAGGTATAAGACATTTAATTTATATAAAATGTATGCCCCTGTCTATGAATGTTTACTGTCACATGCTCCATTCTTGGGCTTTGTACAATGTTGAGAAATATTTGAATTAGATTTATATTATTTCTAGGATAAAAAAATTTAGTGGGTATAAATTGATAACTACATAAAAGTTTTCTGGAATAATTGGAAAGATGTGCACCCAAGATGAACCAAATCAGATGTTCTCAGTTCGGGGTAAATTGTTCTCTGCTCACCCTAAAACCAGTCCTTCTTAAAAACATTTAATTATCTCAGTGCCTGGAGTCTCCCTTTCCTACCACTCGTGCCATACCTCAGCCCTGCTTGAAAATTTATACTGTTGCTACCACTGATATATCTGTTCTAGAAAGAAACAGGCTTTCGTTTCCAGGACTGTCAAATCAGGAGCTTTCACGAGAACACAAAGATTCACTCTATTATTGCACATCATAGAACTCATGCCTGTAGCTTGAAAATAGAAGTCTTTGGTGTAGGCATTTGCTTGTTTGACAGTTCTGTTCTAAATTTTGAAACTAGTGGTACTGTAAAGTGCCTGTCTGACGATGGTGTACCAGCGCTTAGTCATGCAAAATAATTATTGTTCACGGTTCCTTAGCTGAAGTCAATAGCTCCGTGCAAAACACAACATAATGCAGAGATCTAAAGTTACTAAATCAAAACTGAGAAAAAGAAGAATTTTAAGCAGGCTTGGCAGAAAAAAATAGGCTCTACGAGATTTGCCAAGTGATTTCTCTCAGCATACAGAAGGCTCTAATATTTTTAAAAGGACCCCCGTGATAGAAACCATGGTAACTTTTATTAGTATGTCCTGGTAATTGTTGTCAGTTAACTTACATGACGTCAGTTTTTGACATGACGTCAAAAACACGAAAGCAATTATAGAGATAGCAAATGGTGCCTACTGCTTGATTTCTAAACTTGAAATAATATTTTCAGGTTTGCTTCTGTCAATTAAGTGTTTTACTATCTACATCCAATATATCATCTACACTGAAGGGCTTGATTAAATTAACCTAAGTGTGTATAAGACTGAATTTTTGTGACTGGAGTGTTGGGATGCCTACCCTGGACCCACAGTAGGGCCTATGAATCAGTATAGTGGTGCATGCAGGAAAAGTGAACATCAGTCCTACAAATGAAGCGTTATCTCTCCATGTTGCCTGAAACATGTGCCAGAGAATCTTGGCAAGATTAGGTATTGCTGCTTGAATGAAAGGGATGATGTCCTTCTTAACCCCCGGCAGACAATTGCACTTAAGAATATCCCTCTTCTGGGAGTAACAAACAGCAATATCTATCGTTTCCTTAGAAGAGAGAGAAACACAGAAAATAAACCAGGAATTTCACAGACTCTGCCATAATATATTTACTTTCAACACTTTCAACCCAGTATTAAGGCAGAATTGATAGAGATGGATATGTAATTATTTTAGACAGCTCATTGCCACTTTCCATAGAGTTCATGAGTTTTTTAAAAATAATCTGGTATTGAGGTTTAATTAGTATACAGTGAAGTGCACAGATTTTAAGTATACAGTTCAATGGTTTTGACAAATGTATACTTGCATGTAACTAATTTCCTGAACATTCTCATCACTCCAGAAAGTTTTCTTATGCTCCTTTTCAGCTAATTATCACCCTTATCCCACTAGAAACAACCACGTTTCTCATTGCTGTTATCATAGATTAGTTTGCCTGTTTTTGAACTTCATATAAATGAATCATAGAGTTTATAGTCCTTTGTGTCTCGTTTTTTTTTTACTTAACATAGTGTTGAGACTTAGTCATGTTATTGTGTGTATCTGTAGTTTATTATTATTTATTTTATTTTATTTTATTTATTTATTATTTGGCTGCGTTGGGTCTTCGTTTCTGTGCGAGGGCTTTCTCTGGTTGTGGCGAGCAGGGGCCACTCTTCACTGCGGTGCGCGGGCCTCTCACTGTTGCGGCCTCTCCTGTTGTGGAGCACAGGCTCCAGATGCGCAGGCTCAGTAGTTGTGGCTCACGGGCCCAGCTGCTCCACAGCATGTGGGATCCTCCCAGACCAGGGTTCAAACCCGTGTCCCCTGCATTGGCAGGCAGACTCTCAACCACTGCGCCACCAGGGAAGCCCCTATTATTATTTTTAAATTGTGCTGTAGGTAGTGTTTTTATATGTATATACCACAGTTTGCTTTCCCATTCTTCTGCTGATGGACATTTAGGTTTTCCCAGTTTTTGGCAATTGCATATAAAGCAGCAAAGAAATTCTTAAATAATCTTTTTTGTGTCTGAATGTCCTCTTTTCTCTTGAGTTATTCCTCAGAGTGGACATGTTGGATTATAGCCTAGGTCTAAGTTTATCTTTATAAGAAACTACAAGACAGTTTTCCCAGTGTGGGTATCCCAGTTTTTTACTCTCACAGGCAACATGTGAGAATCCCATTTGCTTCACACCCTTGTCAGTATTTGATCTTGTCTGTGTTTTCAATTCTTGCCATCCTAATGTTTGGGAAGAAATATCTCATTGTGATTTTTTGATGGATATTTATAACTTTAATTCAATTATATTATGAGGAAGGAACAAAAAGTAAAAATATCAATGAACAAAGTAACAAGTCCAAAAGGGAACTATAGAATAATACAAAGATATTTGAAGGAAGGAAGTAAAAGAGGGAAGCATAAACTAATGAAACATGAATTAAACATTTAATAGAAAGGATCACAAAGCCAAAAATTGATCAAGAAAGAAGAGAAAGCACAAATAAATTCTATTATAAATAAAATGGGACCCTAACTACTGATGCAGCAAACATTAAAAAGATGAGAAAAACATTATAATAACCTCATAGTAATAAACTGCTTAGAAAATATAACTTCCCAAAACTGACCTACAAAGGAAAAGACTGAATTCTCTTCAATAACCATTTAAAAACCTGCACTGTTTGTTAAAAAAAAAAATCCTACCAAAAGGGAAACATGAGGTCTAGAGGGTTTTACAGGTAAACTCTATAGAATAGTCAAGAAACAGATTATCCAAACCTTTATACAAACTCTTAAAATAATAGAAATAGGGTGAACACTGCCCAACACACTCTGTGAGGGTGGTATAACTTGATACCAAAACTAGACAAGGACAGTATAAAAAACCAGAAAACTACAGGCTAATCTCATCCATGAACCAAGAGGCAAGCTCCAAACCAAAATTAATAGCAAAGTGAACCCAGCAATATATTAAAAAACTAAAAGGTCATGGCTAACTTAGTTTTACCTCAAAATGTAATCAAAATCATGACCAGTAATTGTTCATGAAACTTCAACGAAAGGGCTAAAGATAGCCAAGACTCTCCTCAAAAACTAGCTGAAAAGACTTGTCTTACTAATTATGTAATGAATAATTAAGACAGGGCATTGGTTCAGTGACAGAAAAATAGAACTAAGGAATAAAACAATGAGCCCAGAAAGAGACCCATATGAGTATCTCATTTTATCTGACTGCATATCTCTGAAGACTAATGCCACTGGACACCTTTGCATATGCTTCTTAACCATTCAGATATGTTCTTTTATGAAGTGTCTGTTCAAATCTTTTGCATATTTTAAATTATATATTTTGTCTCCTAATTGTTGTTATAGGTATTCTTTATATATTTTGCATACAAATTCTTTGTTAGATAAATGTATTGAGAATATTTTCTCCCAGACTGTAGTTTGCCTATTCATCTTCTTAATGATGTCTTTTGATGAGCAGAATTCTTAATTTTGATAAAGTTCAAGTTATCATTTTTTTTCTCTTATGGATAAGCCTTTTTGTGTCTGGTCTAAGAAATCTTTGCCTACTCCAAGGTCATGAAGATATTTTCCTATGTTTTGTTGTAGAAGTTTGATAGTGTTAGCCTTTAGGTCTATGATCCATCTTGAATTATTTTTCTGTATGGTGTGAGCTGGGGGTTGCTCCAGCTCCATTCATTGAAAACTTTCCTTTCTCTATTGCATTGCTTTGGAACCTTTGCTGAAAATCAATTGACCAACTGAGTGTGATTCTATTTCTGGATTCTATTCTGTTCTTTTGACCCACCTGTTTATCCTAAACCTTTATCACATTCTCTTGATTAGCTTCATGAGTTTTATCATTTTTTTTAGTCCTGTTCCTCTCATTGTGGCTTCTTTTAACTCCAGCAGGTATGAGGTTCATATTTTATTTCAGAAGTTAGTACAATTTCCAAACTCCTCTGGATCTCAGTATCTATAAAATAGCAAAAATAAGAACTCCCTTATAGGGTTTTTTTGGGAGAGATAAACAATCTAGAATACCTTTAAAAAGTATGCTATAATTCTAAAATAATATTTGTATGTTTAGAATGTTGCTTATTTTTATTTCACTTTTTGCTTCCCTTAATCTTAAGACACGTTCTCACTTATGTTTACTGAAATCTCCAAGAAGGGTCTGAACCCTTAGTTTCAGATTCGTGGGGGCATCTGTTCTATGGCTTTAGAGAAAAAAACAAAGATCTAAGAAAATTAAAAGGAGTAAGGGGCACCTGATTCCTTCCTACTTTACCGGAAACCTAGTCTAGTGGTGATAGCAATCCTTTCTGACATTTCTCGTTGGTCTGTTTTCTAAAAGACAAGATGGACTAGATTTCTAATGCTTTGTTCTTCCAGATCTTTCTGATTTGGTCTCCCTTTTCTCTGTTGTAGCAGCTACATTTTGCTGAATGACCTTTGCTCTCTCCACCCCAAATCAGTGACCTTTTAAACTGTTTTAATATTTACTGTGGAATTACTTGTCCTGAACTTTGGCTCGAGTTTCCCTGAAAGATTTCACTATAGGCTTAAAATGGTGGTGAGCAGAAGGGTTCCAAGTTTGTACCCTTACCTTTACCCAAACTAAAACAAGCTGAAAAAAACAACTCTTTCTCTTCCTTACTCATCTAAGAGCGTACAACAAAGATGAGCAGAAATATACATTTTTTCACAACCTTTTTCCTGTTACTGCTCTAGATCATACCCCAATTATCATTCTTATTGTTAAATTGAAATCTTTTCATCCTTAAGTTTAGTGGCAACTTCTTTTTTTCGGCTTTTGTGTCTACTTGATTGTAAACTCCTTGAGCACAATTATTTGATGTTATTTATCTTAGTTTTGGATTTTAGCATCAAACCAAGTGCCTTGCATTCACAACATAACTGTCTACTAAATTCATTCATTATAGGCAAGTGCTGATTATTGTGCCAAAGACAGTTTCATATATATAACAGACAGGTAATAACTGTACATGGTTTATTGAGAGCAGGAATCCAGTGTTTATTCATTGATTGATTAATAGTTTGAAGTCATTTTATAATTAGAGCATCAGATGAGTCTGGTGCTCCTTTCTTTTCAAAAACCTGTTAGAACCGCTCAGCTGGAATTCTGTATATCAATTATTTAAATAATAGCTCACTGTACCTTTTTCTGTAAATTTATCCACAAGATTAGAGCTGTATTACCTCATAATAAATGAAAAGAGTCTTTTAAATACTTGTAGTACTAAAATCCCTTGGCAGGAATTCAGAATTATCTCACATTTTGCCCTATTCCAGTCAGTGTCACAGCCAGGTTCCAGTGTACATTATCAAGATTGGAGAATACATATATGTCGTTTTCAAAAGACACAGACAATGAAAACGAAGCACTAACGTCTGCTGATGCTAGATTTTCTGATACTTCTACTGATATGCTTCTATAGAAACTGTTCTCAGGCCTGTGATTAATTGCTGTTTCCAAGAGCAAACTGGTAAATCTTACTTCCTTTTTTGGTAGAATATGGATTTGTCCATCAAATCTTAGCTAGTCCTGGATGCACCCTTTAAAGTCTAAAGGAGTGCGCGTCCGGAGCCTGTGCGCCGCAACAGGAGAGGCCCCAAAAGTGAGAGGCCCGCATACTGCAAAAAATAAAAAATAAAGTCTAAAGGAGGTAAAATTAGGACAAAAAAAAAAAAAAAAAAAAGGAAGTACACCACACATAGCAGGTGGTAAATGGGTGAGAAGTATGACCAAGTGAGAAGTAACGTAGATGGAAATCATAAATCCTTAAACATGTCTAGATAAAGCCATGGAAGTTAGATCCATAAATACGGTTGTGGGTACTAGGAAGCTTGGAACTATCCTTAATCTAGATATTGGTGTTAGAATAACTACACCTTCTAACCCTAACTCTCTTGAAAGTCCCTGCAGAAAACCAAACTGAACTGATTGTGTAATGAATTGTGTAATGAACTGTAATGATCCAGTTTAAGCTCTTCCAGTTCCATTTTGGACTCTGAACAGGAGGGGACAGAATGCGGAAGCTAATTGTCCAGGATCACGGATTTGGAAGACTGGAAGCCTATAGGTGATCTTCGCCAAATGATACATTGTGTCAGTGCCAGCCTTTCGAGGAAGGCTTGCCACCAGAGCAGGGAAAGAGAAGTTCAACAGAAGGTAATTTTATCAAAGACTTCTCATCAGCGTCCCCCCAGCCCCCAAGTTTTGAATATTCTCTAAAGCTTTCAAAGCTTTCAACACTGAGATCTTTTAAAATTGTTTGCGGCTACACAGAAGTCGTCCTCCTTTGCCTCCTTTCCCACGCCCAAACTTGATGTGTCCCAATACAATGGCTAACGTCCCGAGGCGCTGCAGAGGGGAAATGGCCTTTCGGGAGGAGACTTTCCGCCGGCGCCAAAAAGAAGGGTTCAGAGAGGAGAACCGGTGGGCGGGGGGTGACTCCAGGGGGAGAAAAATCAGGCGATTTAGGGGAGGGTCTTGGCGAGGTTGGAAGTCGTGCTTTCGGCGCCCGAGAGCAAGTTCCGAGGAAATTAACCAGAGGGGGCGTGGCGCCTGCCTCCCACCCGCCCGCCCTCGCAATGAAAGTCACCGAGCGCCTGCGCGACCCGCCTCTGGGACCAGGTCGCTGTCTTTCTCCTGCTCGGATTCACAGTACGTGCCCGGGAGGGGTGTGTAAGCGACGGGTAAGGAGAGGGAAGCTGCGGGAAGGGGACCGGGGTGGCAGGTGTGTAGACTTGAGGGTCTCTGCCGACCTGAAGCTTCTTTGTTCCATGTAGCTGCTATGTGTTTGCTTTTCAGTCCATCGCTTTTAAAAGAGAATTTCATTCCTGTCCCCCTTGCAGGTAAATTGTCAAGCTCCAGGACTAAAACTTGAGAGAATTAAGTCTTTTTGTGTTTAAGTGATGATTGACCCACTTTGTCTTCTCAGACCAAGGTAGCATCCGCTTTGAAAGGGCCCCCTTGAACTTTTGGGGAATAAAAAGTACGTGCAAGTAATAGTAATCTAGAAAGTGGCTGCAGTGTAAGCAACTTCTGTTCATCCTAAGGGTGTAAAATCCTGCAGGGGCTCTGAGTTCAAGGACAAACTGGCCTCTGTACCTCCTGAAAGACAGGACTTGGTTCTCTTGGTTTGCTTTGATGAGCCACAGAAACATTAGCAAGTTAAAAAATAATAATAATTAACAAAGTGGAGGAGGACATGAATTAGACCCTACTAGATGAATTGGAGATTGGTAGAGTCTGCTGACTGGAGCCCTGGGAGGATTCTCAGCCCCCCAGTCTGGAGGCGAAAGCCATGTGGAAGGAGTAAAGGGGAAAGGAAGCCTTCTTTGGGAGTTGAGGCCTCAGCTGTTACTGCTATTGCTGGACTGGGGTGGGGGGGGACCAGGGTGCATGCAGATTCCATCTCCCTGCTTCCTTTGAAATAATCCCAAGGCCTCTTAGCAGTCCGGGCACCACATTTATTTTCTCCTTTTTCCTCTGCCTGTTTACTCCCCAAGAACGTGCCAAGTGGGCTGTAATCAAACATTGTTGAACGGCCTTGGAAACTTCTCCAGGTCTCCAGCTAACAGGCTTTAACCCAGTCTAGCCCAGTGTTCTCAGATCCCTAGCCTGCTGTGAAAACTAGACACACCTTTTGCATCCCCTGGGAGTTAGGCTGGTATTGAGTTTGACTGTCTTCTGCTTTTTCCAAAATAAGAGGCCTATGTGTGTTGACCATCTTTGTTCATCTTGAAAAATGGCAAATCGGTCCAAATTTGAATATTACTCTCTGTGGCAGACAAGGACAGTTTTTCTGAGGCTTTGTTTGAGAGTGGAGTTTCTTAATCGCTGAGTCCAGAAAAGGTCAGCATAGGCCCTTGGTAACGGCCTCCCCCCACCTCTCCCGCCAGAGCCAGAAGCATTTTCCTCCCAACACCTGGGCCCTGAAACTTGGAGGCCTTGTCTGCAGTCACCTCAGTCTATTCAGTAAATTCTAGAACTCATAAACAGCAATGAGACCACTGAATTATCTTTTTTCTTTGTCTCATGGGTACTGTTCTGTTGCTTTAAAAAGTCTAAAATTGCAGAGTCATGGCCCTGGGAATGCGTGCTCACATACTGTGTGTTGCACAATATTGATGTAGAAAGGCTGCTATAGATAAGCGAACTTTGCTCTTTTTGGCTAAGGGCCTATAAAGAGAAGAGGAATATTTCTCAGTTGGTAGTACCTATCACTCAACTGTGATAGACACTAAGGGAGCAGGGGTGGAATTCTGTGGGGTGCAGGGGACAAGACAGGAAGGGGATTTGACAGGAGGCGGCCCCCAGAAGGCCAGGGAAGTCTAGAATGTTTAGCCTGGATGGTAGATAGCCCACAAGTTCAACACTTGAGAAAACTGGGTTCCAGTCTCGGGCCCTCCACTGTGAATTTGGGTCAATTGCTCATTCTACCTCTCTGGGCCTCAGTTTCCTCATATGTTAAAGGGAGAGACAAATATTTGCTCTGAGTACCTTAGAGTTCTCCAGATTCTCAAGTGAGGTAATGTGATGGCGTTTGAAATCTCTAAAATGGTATCCTCAGTGCCTAGAACAGCACTTATTTATTTACCAAATACTTGTAGAGCACTTACTGGGTCCCACTGCCTTTCTAAGCACTTTGTACTTTATTCACTTAATGCTCACAAGAGTCCTGTGAGATAGGAAGTATTATTAACCTCATTTTTACAGGTAAGGTAAATTAATCGCAGTGGGTAAGTGGCAGAGTTGCATCCACCTGGACCACCATCTAGTTGCACAGTCTGTGTGAGCTCGACACGCAGCTCTTTGTCCTTTGTAAAGGCATCACCTCCACATTAGGGGACTGAGCCCCCCTCTCTGGCGATACAGGTAGAGATATTCTCCACTGTGCCAACCAATGCTGGACAATACAAGGAACAATACACTGTCCAGACAGAATACATCGTTGGAATCATTTATTTTCTATAACTCATCACCAAGTTTCATGTTTTGCTCTGCTTACCTTTCTTAGATTATTTCTGCTGCGTTCCTAGACTACTCAAATCACTGAACACTTTACCCTCCGAAGTATTATTACTACTGTACTGCTCTCCTCCCTCCTGGTGACCTTTCATGTACAAAGTTTCCAATAACTGTTTTTAGAGTGCAGTGCCTGGGCATGATGCAGGTTCAAGGCAACTTACTGACAAATTAGTTTCAAGAAAGGAAGTCTAGATCAGCACCACCTAATTTTGTGCTATAAATGACTCCTATTTCTTTTCTTTTTTTCTTTTTTTTTTTTTTTGCGGTACGCGGGACTCTTACTGTTGGGGCCTCTCCCGTTGCGGAGCACAGGCTCCGGACGCGCAGGCTCAGCGGCCATGGCTCACGGGCCCAGCCGCTCCACGACATGTGGGATCCTCCCGGACCAGGGCACGAACCCGTGTCCCCTGCATCGGCAAGCGGACTCTCAACCACTGTGCCACCAAGGAAGCCCGACTCCTATTTCTTAATGCCTTATCTTTAACTCTCCTTACCCCACCCTCAGATGTGCTGGGAGTGGACTATGTTGATCCCGAGAGGCGATTTGTGGACCCATAGTGTGTGATTCCAGAAGCTCAGTATTGGCCTGCTCCCAAAGCCACAGACTTGAGCTAAGGCACATTTTGGTGATTGAGAAACTCTCTGTGTAAAGTACACTTTGTGTGTTGTTCACATTTAGAGAAAAAGTCTCCCACTGACCTTTGCCTCCAACTGCTCATGTCTTTGTGTTTTTTTCCCACCGACAGGTCTGGAGGTCTTCTACTTTTTCTCTCTTCTTTCTATACCCATTTTCACTGAGAGAAAACCATTCTCTGGTTGCTAAATACACTTCATTCTGAGACCATTGGTGGGGATGTACAGAAACTGTTTGACTTTTAAAATTATGGTTGAATAGCAGCATTTCCTACTTGATAAACTTTTCTTAAATTTTAAAAAAATTAACACCTCTGCTGTGTTTCTTCATATCTCTGTCCAGAGGCATAAGACTTAGGGATTCCTTATTAAGCTAATTACTCGACCTGCATGCTGAAGGAGAGTGCAGTTTATTCATGACTCCCCCACCCCCTGCCATCCTAGAACAAGAGCAGAGACATTAAATTTTGCTAAAAGTATTATTTTGCACTGAGAAACGTCAACTGAAAAAAACACATAACGTGAGAGCTGGGAGTTCAGCCTTAGTTGAGGCTTTCTGAGGACTGTATCTCTTGAGAAACTGCTCTGAAGAGGTGCGGGTATCAGTATATATATGATTTTGGTGAAGGGGGTATGTGCAATCAAATGCACATCTTAGTAGAAGTTTGCTGCTGGTTATGAGGAATGGGTATCTCCATTAATGATGTTAGTGCTTTTCTAGGTATGAGAATATACAAAAAATTGGGCTCATAAAAATTTCTCCTGAAAATATCTAACTCTCTGAAGGCCTCTTCTGCCACTTTTTCCCAGTGCACACAGGGCCTCATTCCTGATCTGCCCTGAACTCCTTTCAGGGTGTGTTAAAGGTCAGCGACTGCATTGGCTAGTGACTTCATGCTTGTAGAATCAGATGGTGAGTGATATTTTTAGCTGGCAGAATCTATCTAACATACTTGCTTTTAAGACTACTGACTGTTGGAGGTGGGTTAATTTGCTACTGTGTGTGTGTGTGTATTTAAACTAAATACGGTTGACCCTTGAACAATGCAGGGGTTAGGGGGGCCAGCCTTCCACACAGTCGAAAATCCACGTATGACTGAACAGTCGCCCCCTCCTTATACTCGGTTCCTCTGTATCCATGGTTCTGCATCTGAAGATTCAACCAGCTGCTAATTGTTTAGCATGCTGGTACTTAGTATTGAAAAAATCCAAATATAAGTGGACCCACACAGTACAAACCCGTGTTATACAGGGGTCAACTGTACATTTCTATGTGTCTGAATCCAAGGAGTATATTTTTAGCCTACCTTTTAAAATAGGGGTTGCTTAGGAAGCTTTGGGTTTTTTATTGCCAAATGGGAGTAATACTTAACTTGTAGCATAATTGGAAAAGGAAGGAAGATAACAGATGGAAGGGGTGCCAGCACTGCCAGCTGCAGGGTAGGCACTCAGTCAATGTTCGTTGAATCAGAATTAAGCAGTCTACACTCTCTTGAAGGAGACAGTGCAGTGTGGTTGGTATACAAGATGTGAGGTCAGAGACCTGGGGTTTTGTTTTTTTTTTTACATCTTTATTGGAGTATAATTGCTTTACAATGGTGTGTTAGTTTCTGCTTTCTAACAAAGTGAATTAGTTATACATATACATATGTTCCCATATCTCTTCCCTCTTGCGTCTCCCTCCCTCCCACCCCTCTAGGTGGTCTCCCTGTGCCATGCAGCTGCTTCCCACTAGCTGTCTATTTTACGTTTGGTAGTGTATATATGTCCGTGCCACTCTCTCACTTCGTCCCAGCTTACCCTTCCCCCTCCCCGTGTCCTCAAGTCCATTCTCTAGTAGGAGAGACCTGGGTTTCTGTCCCAGCATGGCTGCTAAGTATCTCAAATTTCCATTTCATTCATATGTAGAATAGATATACTTATGAGAATTATAATTTTATGGTTATGAAAATTATGTAAGGTAATGCTAAGGTAAAGTACATGGTATAATTGGATGTGTAGCCAAGTCTTATAAAATTAAATATATATGTATTATATATGTGATTTATGTCCCATTCAACAGTAACATACAGACAACTATATGACCAGTAGCAGAGTATAGAAAGATACATAGGTTTACAGATTATTGGTAGATGGATAGATTGATCAGAATGATCACTCTAGGTTGCGTGCAGGGGTTGAGTTTTAAAGGCAGGAACAGATATGTCTACAAGAGACAACACTCCATGCTAAGCCTGTAAAATAGCGTTTAAGCTTGGGTATGAGAAAAGATATTTGTTTATGTAGAAGACATAGAAGATGTAGGTAGTGGGGCTGATAATAGAACAGAGGAGGTTAAAAAGAATGACTCTCAGATAGTGCGGAATTTCAGCTTTACCCTAAGTTTCTACCCACTTGGACTTCAGCATCACCCGTGTGTGCCTCTGTCTCCTTCCTGAGCACTTTCCTGGTTATACTTCTGACACCAGACTCAGGGAGTTACCTTCAGTTTACTCCTGACCGCTTTTAGGTGGAAGTAAATATGGAATGTGAAGTGACCTGAAGACTTCCGTAAAGTTAATCCTCCTCCCCTTGTGCCTTCTACAAAAGCATCATAAATGCCAATTTTTCACCTTGCATTTGCAAGCCTGTTGTTTTATGTTTCCATTATGCTGCTTCACCCTCTTCATTTGTGTTGATGGGAATGATGACCATGGTTTTGATGACAGCGATGATTGTGATCAGGAGATGATAAACTTTATTGAGGGTTTTCATGGGCCAGGCACTGTGCTAGGTATGTTCCACATGTTACCTCAATTAAATCCTGACAACAACCCACTAAGTTAGGAGGTGTTACTATTCCTGCCTTATAAATGAAGAAATTCAGTTTCACAGAGGCTAAGTCTCTCAACCAAGGTTAATAGCAAAATGGTGTGACTGGAATTAGAATCCTGGAGTCTGAGATCTTGAATACGACTGAAAGGACAAAAGGCTGTTAAGTTGAGCTTGTAAAGGAGGACATATGTTAGAACTTAAGCATTTCTAATCAAACATTAATGATGCTAAGTACTATGTACATAGTTTGATGTTTCTGAAGAGATCCATGGATTCTGTTTTTGTTGTGTCCCACTTGTGGCTCATCTTGATGCAAAAATATGATTTTTTTTTTTTTTTGCGGTACGCGGGCCTATCACTGTCGTGGCCTCTCCCGTTGCGGAGCACAGGCTCCGGACGCGCAGGCTCAGAGGCCATGGCTCACGGGCCTAGCCACTCCGCGGCATGTGGGATCCTCCCAGACCAGGGCATGAACCCGTGTCCCCTGCATCGGCAGGTGGACTCGCAACCACTGCGCCACCAGGGAAGCCCCCCAAAATATGATTTTATTTCTATCTTTAGAGCAGTTTGCCTGTTTATTTTTGCTTGTAATACCCCTTGCATTTTCATTTTCACTCAGTACTTGTTTGATGTCTTCAAGCTTAATGATATAGAACTAGAAAAAAACATAATAGTATTCATTTTGGAATTAAAAAAAAACCTAACTGATTATTTCTTCTTCAAATAACCCAAGATATCTTTAAGAACAGTGTGGTTAATGCTGCAGTATAAGCACATCAAGTGACCGTCAAGTTATTTGGGGTATTTCTGTCTGCTTTTTCCTATCTTGTCTAAAATTTTTTTAAGATTCCAGACCAAAATTGAAACAATGGTCGAGCTCACACAGCTAATGGAGAATGAAGTATTCATGGCCTTTGCCTCCTACACAACGATTGTTCTTTCAAAAATGATGTTTATGAGTACTGCAACTGCATTCTATAGACTGACAAGAAAGGTAAGACATTGGAGGCAATATTTTCTTTTAAGAGTTGAGATTCTGGAAAGCAATTTTCTTAAATTATTTTTTGTAAAGCCCAGTGGCATATTGTCCAATACTGTAAATGCAGTATGCAATCATTTGGTGCAGGTGGTTCTGATATATTTATGGAATGGATGCTTTTTCCTAGAAACTAGTAAATAGTTTTTTCATTGTAGCTTTTACCTTTTGTCATGCCACTTAGCATATGAGATTTCTGGAGTATCAAAGTTTTCAAGGAAACTTTTTGTGATTTTGAAGTTAATTTTGCCTACTAGAGTTTAGAAAATAGTCATTTTCTAGACAGTGAACTGGTGTTTTCAACTCTGTTACAGGTCAAGGATATGCCTTTGGTGACAGAATTAAAGTTCTTATTATCAGCAGAACCTCTTATGATTGGGATAAGGCATTTGAATTTTGTGTGGTTATGAATTCTTAAGTGGATAATATTTCTACCCATCATGATAAGAATGATTTTTTTAAAACTGGAGGCTTGGGGAAGGTGGTAGAAAGTTTTTGAAACACATAACCTATATTTAGGCAGGGTTTATGACAACAGTGATGGGGGTAAAGCAAAGCTACATTGACAAAGTTAAGTGCTTTTCATTGGTGTGGTCCCTGTGCCTATTCAGCAGCTTCTTTCTGGAAACCATCGTTTCTCTATTAGTCCCTGTCCTGAGTTTTTGGCCTCCAGAGCCTTGCTTTTATCTAGAAGTCACAGTCCTTCCTAAGGTATTTCCTCATTACTGTCTTGAGGTGTCATTTCTTCCCAGGGATATTTGCATTTTAATGGGGGCACATAGCCACATGTTTAACTCTCTAATGGGGCAAGGTGTTAGAGCAGCAGGCTCTAAAGTGGCTGCTACCACCAGATCCACACTGTCCTCTAGAAATGTCATGGCACCAAGGATAGCAGAAATGTTGCTTGTCTTAAAAGGAGAAGGGGATTCCAATCTGTGGAGTGCCAGTGATATATGTTAGGAGCCATGACACTCTTTGTGTGTGTCAGATCATGGAAGCATTTTACATAATTTTTAGCATTATCATGTGAGATGAGCTTTACTGTTCCTATTTTACAGATGAGGAAATACAAGTCAGAGAGATTAAGTAGCTTTCCCAAGGTTACACACCAATAAAGGGTGAGGCTGAGATTCAAATTCAGATTGGTTTAAATGAAAATCTCATGCACTTTACATTGTAATACCTTTATTTACTTATTCAAAATATATTTATTGAACATCCACTGTGGGCCAGGCAATTATTTAAGAACAAGACAGACAGATCTGACCTCAAGAGCTGATACTGTGTCACACTGCTGCCCACCAGTTCTCCTCAACATCTTTACCTGAAATAAATGTTCATGTCATATTAAGAAAAATATTATAATATTTATGAGGTTCCTCAGCTTAAATTAAGGCTAATTTTAGAGTTCGTGTTTTTCTTTATTATATATTATTAAATACTGGGACATACTTAAATATTTTTCAATGCGTGTTTCAAGTTTCAGGGAATGGGGAAATCATTTCAAACATCATAATAATGGCAGGAAGGAATACATGAAATATGCCCTAGAACATGTACTTGGTGTGTATAGGAATGTGATTCAGCTTCTTATATTTCACTGTATTGTTCAACACCAACTTCTAGTTAATTCAGAAAAAGAAAAGAGGCACACATATCCTAACCAAGTACAAAATACTTTTCCTGCCCCTCACTCTTTTATGCTGCACGCCTGTTCTCTGATATCCTTGGCAAGTAAACTTATGACTTTCATATGAGCCAACCAGTTAGAAATATTAATACTCTTGAGGGCAAGTGCATCAACATTACTGTAAAAAAATGCTAGTTCACCGTAATAGTCAATGAGGACTTAGAATTATGCTCCTTTTTTCCATTTTTGCTTCCTTTTCGCTATTATTATACATTGTTTTTTATTTACGTTCTTATTTATGCTTCTCTTAAAATTTTTTTTACACTGTTAATAAAAATTCAGATTTTAAGAAGAGATGCTTTCTGCTACCCCTGGGTTTGATCTATTGCTCCCATTTTTTTTTCATAATGACCAACTTGGATGCCTGTATTTCCTTCCATTAAAATGTAAATAGCTTATAAGATAGAGTTACCCCCATGTTACTTGGCATTTGAAATAGGTTTTTTCCTCGTTATTTGGAATAGGTTTTTGCCAACCCAGAAGACTGCGCAGGCTTTGGCAAAGGAGAGAATGCCAAGAAGTATCTTCGGACGGATGACAGAGTGGAACGTGTACGAAGGTGAACCCGCTGTCTCCTGAAATGATTTACTTGATCAAAGAATTTTGGTACCAGAGTTAAGTGAGGATGTTGGGGTCTTGAAGAAAGAAGGAAGAAAAGTCAATCCTTTTACCTAGTCCATATAATTATAGAAAATTAGCGATCTAGGTGTCTCCAACTATCACCGTGATTGCACATATTTCGAATTTAGCTTTTCTGTGCACTTTGTTGGGGTTAATGACTTTGTTCTGTGTAGGGATTTATCAAAAGTAATGACAGGTAGGAGGTGAAATGAGGATGGTAGATTCTTGCAGTTTTTGTCATCTTTCTCCAGAGGTGAAACTGTCAGCTTGTGTAAAAGGTTGAAGAACTAGGTATTTTAACATAAGATTCAAAATATGAACTTGGGAAATCTCTCCCTTTCCAATCTCTCTCTCTCTCTCTCTTCTTTGTAGACATTATGTTTAATATACTGAGAATGCAATAAACAATGAAAAGCAGTAAGCCAAGATACCATCTACACAGTTTCCTAATAATACCAGGAATATACTTATTTTAAAAGCACATTGAATTCTGGTTCTGGAGTATATTTCTTTTTTTTTTTTTTTTTTTTTTTTTTTTTGCGGTACGCGGGCCTCTCACTGTTGTGGCCTCTCCCGTTGCGGAGCATAGGCTCCAGATGCACAGGCTTAGTGGCCATGGCTCACAGGCCCAGCCGCTCCGCGGCATGTGGGATCTTTCTGGACCGGGTCACGAACCCGTGTCCCCTGCATCGGCAGGCGGACTCTCGACCACTGCATCACCAGGGAAGCCCTGGAGTATATTTCTTAATCCTTGTCATAAAGTCATGTAAATTGCAAACTTTTTTTCATCTTTACAGAGGTATTATTGACAAATAAAATTGTAAGATGTTTGAAGTGTACAATGTCATTTGATATATGTATATGTTGTGACAGGATTCCCTCTATTGAGTTAATTAACACATCCGTCACCTCACATATTTCATCTCCCCTCCTTTCTTTTTTGATGAGAACATTTAATTTCTACTCCTATAGCAACTTTCAGTTATACAATAACACAATACAGTGTTATCAACTATAGTCAGCATGTTATACTTTAGATCCTCAGACCTTGTTCATCTTATGACTGATGGTTCATACCTTTTTATCAACCTCTCCATATTTCCCCCAACCCCTAGCCCCCTGGCTACCACTACTTTCTGTTTCTATGAATTGGATTTTTTTTCCTTTTGGTAGATTCCGTGTATAAGTAATACCATATAATATTTGTCTTTCTCTGTCTTAATTATTTCATTTAGCCTAATGTCCTCCAGTTTCATCCAAATGACAGGATTTCCTTTTTTTAAGGCTGAATAATATTCCATTGTGTTTGTGTGTGTATGGTTAGGTTGTTTCCATGTCTTGGCTGTTATGAATAATGCTGCAATGAATGTGGGAGTGCAGACATCTCTTTGGGATAATGGTAGTTCTCTTTTTAATTGTTTGAGGACCTTCCATACTGTTTTCCATAGTGGTTATACCAGTTTACATTCCCAGCAACAGTGTGGAAGAGTTCCCTTTTCTCCACATCCTGGCAGGCATTTTCTATCTCTTGGCCTTTTCACAGTAGCCATCCTAACAGGTATAATGTGATAACTCACTTTGATTTAGGATGATTGGTGATGTTGAGCACCTTTCATGTACCTCTTGGCCAGTTGGATGTCTTCTTTGGAAAAATGGCTAATTGGGTCTCATTTTTTAATTGGGTTATTTTTACTTGTTTATTTGTTTTGGGCTGTGGAATTGTATGAGTTCCTTATATATTTTGAATATAAGCCCTTATCAGATATGTGGTTTCCAAATATTTTCTCCCATTCCATAAGTTACCTTTCAATTTTGTCGATGGTTTCTTTTGCTGAGCAGAAGCTTTTTGATTTGCTGTAGTCTCATTTGCTTGTTTTTGCTTTTGTTGTCTTTGCTTTTGGTGTCAAACCTAAAAAATCATTGCTAAGGCCAATGTCAAAGAGCTTACCAACTATCTTTTCCTTCTAGAAGTTTTATGGTTTCAGGTCTTACATTCAAGTTTTTAATCCATTTTGAGTTGATTTTTGTGTATGGTGTAAGATAGGGTCCAGTTTCACTCTTTTGCTTGTGGAAATGTAGTTTTCCTGACACAATTTATTGCAGAGGCTGTCCTTCCCTATTGTGTATTCTTGGCTCCTTTGTAAAAAATTAATTGACTATATATGTATGGGTTTATTTCTGGACTCTCTATTCTGTTCCTTTGATTGATGTGTCTGCTTTTATGCCAGTACAATACTGCCTGGATTACTATAGTTTTTTAATGTAGTTTAAAATCAGGAAGTATGATGCCTCAAGCTTTGTTTTTATTTCTCAAGATTGCTTTGGATATTCAGGGTCATTTGTGGTTTCACACAAATTTTGGGATTTTAAAAAAGTTCTCTAAAAATGCCACTGGGATTTTGAGAGGGAGTACATTAAATCTGTAGATTGCTTTGGGTAGTGTGGACATTTTAGCAATATTAATGTTAATTCTTCCAATCTATGAGCATAGAATATCTTTTCATTTATTTACGTCTTTTATTTCTTTCATCAGTGCCTTATAGTTTTCAGTGTATAGATCATTCACATCTTTGTTTAAATTAATTTCTAAGTATTTTATTCTTTTTGCTGCTAATTTAAATGGAATTGTTTTCTAAGTTTCTCTTTCTGATAGTTCATTGTTAATGTATAGATATGCAACTGATACTTTTCATTGTAGTTTTATTGAAATTTGAGCAAGAATTTGGCTTTGATATTCTTCAACATAATATTTTTGTGTATTGATCTCATATCCTGAGACTATACTGAATTCATTTATTACTTCTAACAGTTTTTGGTGGAATTAGGTGAGTGTTTTTGATATAATATCATATCATCTACAAATAGATACAGTTTTACTTCTTTCTTTCTGTTTTGGATGACTATTTCTTTTTCTTGATTAATTGCTCTGGCTAGGATTTCCAGTACTATGTTGAATAAAAGTGATGAGAGTGGGCATCCTTGTCTTGTTCCTGATCTTAGAGGAAAAATTTTTGGCTTTTCACCATTGAGTACCATGTTAGCTATGGATTTGTCATATATAGCGTTTATTACATTGAAGTACATTCCATCTATAACCCGTTCATTGTGAGTTTTTATCATGAAAGGACTTTGGGTTGTCAAATGCTTTTTCTGCTTCTATTTTTTTAAATTAATTAATTTATTTATTTTTGGCTGTGTTGGGTCTTTGTTTCTGTGTGAGGGCTTTCTCTAGTTGTGGTGAGTGGGGGCCATTCTTCATCACGGTGCACAGGCCTCTCACTGTCGTGGCCTCTCTTGTTGCGGAGCACAAGCTCCAGATGTGCAGGCTCAGTAGCTGTGGCTCATGGGCCCAGTTGCTCCACAGCATGTGGGCTCTTCCCAGACCAGGGCTTAAACCTGTGTCCCCTGCATTGGCAGGCAGATTCTCAACCATTGCACCACCAGGGAAGCCCCTGAGAAGATTTTTATCTTTCATTTTGTTAATGTGAAGTATCACACAGATTGATTTGCAGATGTTGAGCCATACTTGCATCCCTGGAATAAATCTCACTTGATAATGGAGTATGATCCTTTTGATCCTTTCAGTTAAACTGTTTAATTTGTTTTGCTAATATTTTGTTGGGGATTTTTGCCTCTATGTTCATCAGGGATATTGGCCTGTAATTTTCTTTTCTTGTAGTGTCCTTATCTGACTTGGATATCAGCGTAATACTGGATTTGTAAAATGAGTTTGTAAATGTTCCCTCCTCTTTTATTTTTTGGAAGAGTTTGAGAAGGATCAGTTTTAATTCTTCTTAGGGTGTTTGGTAGAATTCACCAGTGAAGCTGTCTGGTCCTGGATTTCTTTGTTGGGAAGTCTTTAATTACTGATTCAATCTTCCTACTAGTAATTGGTCTGTCCAGATTTTCTATTTCCTCATGATTCAGTCTTGGGAGTTTGTATTTTATGAAGAATGTAACCATTTCTTCTAGGTTGTCCAATTTGTTGGTGTATAATTGTTCATGAGTCTATTTTGACCTTTGTATTTCTGTAGTATCAGTTTGAATGCCTTCTTTTTTAATTCTAATTTTATTTATTTGAGCCCTCTCCCTTTTTTTCTTGGTAAGTCTTGCTAAAGGTTCATTTATTTTATCTTTTCAAAAAAATCAGCTCTTAGTTTCTTTGATCTTTTTACGGTCTTTTTAGTCTATTTCATTTATTTCTACTCTGATCTTTGTTATTTCTTTCCTTTTACTAATTTTGGGCTTAGTTTGCTTTTCTTTTTTTAGTTTCTTGAGGTGTAAAGTTAGGATGTTTATTTGAGATCTTTCTTTTTTCTTAATGTAGGTATTTATCACTTGTATAACCTTCCCTTTTAGAACTGCTTTTGCTGCATTCCATGAATTTTGGTATATTCTGTTTCTGTCTTTGTCTCAAGACATTTTTTGATTTCTCTTGATTTTTTCTTTGACCCATTGGTTGTTTAGTAGCATGTTGTTTAATCTCCACATTTGTGAATTTTCCAGGTTTTTTCTTTTTTTTGTAGTTGATCTTTAGTATCATACTGTTGTGTTTGGAATAGATGCTTGATATGATTTCACACTTCTTAAATTTATTAAGGCTTGCTTTTTGGCCTAACATATGATCTGTCCTGGATAATGTTCCATGTGTTCTTGGGAAGAATGTGTATTCTGTGGCTTTTGGATGTAAAGTTCTGTAAATGTCTTTTTAGGTCCATCTGATCTAAAGTACAGTTTAAGTTCAGTGTTCCCTTATTGATTTTCTTTCTGGATGGTCTATCCACTGTTGAAATTGGGATATTGAATTCCTCTACAATTGTGGTATTGTTCTTTCTCCTTCAGATCTGTTAATATTTGCTTTATATATTTAGGTGTCCTATGTTGGGTGCATAAATGTTTACCAGTGTTATATCCTCTTGATGAATTGACCCACTTTATCATTATATAATGACCTTGTTTGTCTCTTGTTACAGTCTTAGGCTTAAAGTCTGTTTTGCCTGATATAAGTATAGCTACTTAGCTTTCTTATGGCTTCCATTTGCATGGAGTATCTTTTTCCATCCCTTCACTTTGAGAGTATGTGTGTCCTTAAAGCTGAAATTAGTCTCTTTATAGGCAACATGTTGTTAGGTCTTGTTTTATTTTTATCTATTCAATCATTCTGTGTCTTTTGATTGGACAATTTAACCCATTTTCATTTAAAGTAATTACTGAGAGCTATGTACTTATTGCCATTTTGTTAATTTTTTTCTGGTTGTTTTGGAATGCCTTTGTTCCTTTGTTTCTCTCTTCCTTTGTGATTTGATGATTTTCTCTAATGGTAAGCTTTGATTGCTTTCTCTTTATCTTTTGTGTATCTACTGTAAGTTTTTACTTTGTGGTCACCCTGAGTCTTACATAAAACATCTTGTGTTTATAATAGTCTATTTTTTAAGTTGATAACAACTTAGCTTTGAATGCATACAAATGCTCTACATTTTTACAATCCTCCCCCCACATTTTATGTTTTTGATGTCACAATTTTCATCTTGTTATTTTGTGTATCCACTGACAAATTATTGTAGTTACAGTTATTTTTAATACTTTTGTCTTTTAATCTTTATACTAGAGTTATAGGTGATTTAACCACCACCATTATGTTAGAGTATTTTGACTTTAACTATATGTTTACTTTTACAAGTGAATTTTATACTTTCATGTTTTCCTCTTTAGTGTCCTTCAGTTTCAACTTGAAGAACTTGAACAATTTTTAATAGGGCTGGTCTAGTGGTGATAAACTCCTTTAGTTTTTGTTTGTCTGGAAAACTATCTCTCCTTCAATTCTGAAGGACAACTTTGTTGGGTAGTGTATTCTTAGCTGGTAGTTTTTTCTTACAGAACTTTGAATATATCATCCCACTCTCTCTGGCTTGCAAAATTTCTGATAAAAAAATCTGCTGATAATCTTATGTGGGTTCCCTTGTATGAAACAAGTTGCTTTTCTCTTGCTGCTTTTAAGCTTCTCTCCTTGTCTTTAACTTTTGATAAGTTAATTATAATGTGTCTCGGTGTGGGTCTCTTTGGATTCATCTGTTTTGGTACTTTCTGAGGTTTTTGTAGCTGAATGTCTATTTCTTTCTTCAGATTAGGAACATTTTCAGCCATTACTTCTTTGGGTAAGTTTCTGCCCCCTTTTCAGTCTCATACTTCTGATACCTCTATAATGCATATATTGGTCTTTTTGAGGGTTTTCCATAAGTTCTTTAAGCTATTGTCACTCTTTTTCATTATTTTTTCTTTTTGTTTCTCTGATGGATGAATTCTGCTGCACTGTCTTCAAGTTTGCTGAACCTTTCTTCTGCTTGATCTAATCTGCTGTGACCTCCTTTATTGAATTTTTTTAATTCAGTCATATTCTTCAGCTCTGTGATTTCTGTTTGTTACTTTAAAAATATTTTCTATTTCTGTTGAAATTCTCACTTTGCTCATGCATTGCTCTCCTGACCTTGATGAGCATCTATGACCATTATTTCCATCAGGTAAATCACCTATCTCTATTTCAGTAAGATCTGTTTCTGTAGATTTATCTTGTTCTTTTGTTTGGAACATATTTCTCTGTTTCTTTATTTTTCTTTATTCTCTGTGTTGGTTTATGTGCATTAGATAAAACAACCACCACTCCCAGTCTTGACAGAGTGGTCTCATGTGGGAGACGAACCTTGTCAATTAGCTTGAGCTTCTGGTTGTCTCTCAAACCTTTGTGATTGTCCAAGCTGCCTTCTTTGTTTCTACTGGCTCCCAGTTTTTGAGTGTGTGCCAAGACTTTTCAAGTGTTCCAAAGAGGAGGATCACAGTCAGCAGCTAGCTTCAAGCTGATTGGAAGCTGGACTCTCAAACAACAGCTGGGAAAGTAGGTAGTTAAGCCCCTTCCAGAGAGAAACTGGGATTTGGGCATTTTTCCTGGGCTCAGGTGTATAGCTGTGGGGAGAGCTCTTGTACCTATTAAGAAACTGCTTCCTTGTTTGCTATAGTCCTGTGGAAGTCATGAATGCAAGACCCATTGGCTATCAGAGCCAGGCAATCCAGGAGCCTGTCCCTTCAGTAGTAGCTGCAAAAGTTGAGGTGCCAGAAGTGCATACAAGCTCCTTCCAAGGAGATACTGGCAACTTGGAGTGGGCTAGAGGGAGAAGGTGAGGGATGTGTCTTCTGGCTTCTCCAGGCTCTGAGGACGATTATAGTCATTCCCTAGATGCATACTGAATTAGAAGCCTGACCCTCAGCAGCAGCTTTAAAGTATACAGATGAACGCCTTTTAGGGAAAGACTGGAAGATGGACATTTTTGCCTGCTCCCTCTTCACTGAGCCTTGGGGGTGGGCGTAGCTGTGGCAAGTGCTTGTGCTTGTTGAGAACTGCTTCTTTGTTTGCTGTATTCCTGTGGGACTTGTGAATGGTAACACTATTGGCTGTCAGAGCCAGGTGATCTAGAGACCCATCACTTGGGCTGCAGCCATAAAAGCTGAGGTACAGATGTGTGTAGGCTCCTTCTGGGGAGATACTGGCGACTTGTTTTGGGCTAGAAGGAGAAAATGGAGGAGGTGTCTACTGGCTTTCCTAGGAAGGATCAAAGCCAGACCCTAGATGCAGTCTAACTGGAAGCTTGATCTTTAGGTAGCAGTTTTTAAAGTATGCAGGTGGATCTCTATCTGGGAAAGACTGGGAGGTGGGCATTTTTGCCTGTTCCCTCTGTCCTGAGTCCTGGGGGAATAGCTACAAGTCTCATGCACTTGTTAACAACTTTGCTTTTGTTTGCTATAGTCCTTTGGGTCTCCAAAATGCAATCCTCACTGACTTACAGAGTTAGCTGTTTTCGTGGGAGCCTGTTTTTGGGTGAAAGTCTTAAAGGTTGGGGCACTAAATATGAGGTCTAAACCTTTTCTCCTCAGGGAGAAGCTGGGAGTTGAGAATTCCCTTCCGACTGTATGGTGCTGTTCTGGGGGTCGGGTTTATAGCAAGATTTTCCTCAGCCTTTCCTTATCCATTTCGATGTGGGTATTTTCTCATTCTCTCAATGGGGTAGAAGTTGCTCAGCTAGTTTCTGGATTTCTTTCAGAGGTAATTGCTCCATGTGTAACTGTCCATTTGGTGTATCTGTGGAAAGAGGGGAGTTCAGGAGCCCTCTATGTCACCATCTTGGCCGACCTTCTCCCCACCGCAAAATTTTTTATATTGAGATTCCATTGCCAATCCATTAGTTACCTTTTTCTAACATGTGAAACATTAAAGTTATGTACCGTCTTCATTTAGTATTTTCTAATGCTCATCTAAACTGTAGTACAATTCTAGACACATTTCACGGAATAAGCAAAATTATATAAAATTAAAGAAGCAGTGAAGAGTTTTCATAGCCATACTTAAACATTTAGATATTTAGTTTTGTGATGAATAGTTAAGATATGAAACATCATGAATATATTTGACTACACTTCTTCAATTTGGTGAGTATAAATAGATAATGAAATGGGGACTGAAAGAAAGAATTTTACTTCTGTAATTCACGTATCTGCTGCAGCATCAAATCCCTTTGGAATCTAGATCATATTTGCATCATCACTTTTGACTTCCTGGAAAGTCTGAAGCCCCTCCCAAGATTTCTGCAGATTCCCTTATGGTATATAGTCTCAAGATTAACTCAGTCTGCAATCCTGCATTTGTGCATGTTTCCATATTCTGCATTTTGTTAGGCTGATGTAAACTTGGTTCTTTCCTCAACTCTCTCAACAAATCAAGTTAAAAATGTGATAAAAATAGACCTGACTAAATCAAGGTGCAGAGTTTACAGTATGGCAACACAAACATTTCAAGTTGTGTGGTACAGTGCTCTGTCCTTCAGCATCCTCTCCCTGGGGAAATTGCATTGTGCCCCCTTCACCTCACAAAATGGTCATCATTACACAATTGTGCAGGCTATTCTTTTACCCCATGTACTTCTCCGCTCCTCCAGTACCGAAACTTAATTTTTTTATTTATGCAAAAGTTTAATCTCAAATTATTTATCAAGCAAGAATGGCTTTTTCTAAGGGGAAGTCTATGCTAGATAGTTAGAATAAAAATTTGACTTCTCCTTCACTTAGTTATATATTTGTTAAATCAGCAGTCCTACTGATTAAAGTGGCCAGTTTTAAAATGGATTGTGTCAAGAATATGGATCTAAAATAGTATTAGGAATCTCTCAAAGAAGCAATGTGAAAATTTCAAACAGTATCAGAGGAAAATTATATGTGTTATGATGAAAAATAATAAAAATTAGAAAAGGTGAATAAAGCTTTGTGGAGTTATCAAAACCACTAAAGAGAAAGTAAGCAGTTTAAAGCTTTGTCTCATCCTTTTTGTGCATCCCTTTTAGGGAAGGTAATCAAATACATGATGCTAATCATGATCCTATGCTCATAAAATTTCCCAGAACTTGAAAGTGACAACAATTAGACCTTTAGTAGCATTAGTAAGTTTGAAAGGAAGATCAGAGTAATTCTCACCTATGAAAACTTAGCAACAGATATTTTATTTGGGGATTTTTAGATTCCTCCCCACTCTTCCTTCCCAGCCCCTACTTCTATCTCTCCTTGCCCATGGGATTGTATTTCTAAAGGAGAAAGCCATTATCTAAGCTGATCTTCTCATCAGGTTGTGAACAACAAATAAAATTTAGTGAGAATGATTGACCTTAGCTGTGAAAGGAGTCAGTGTCTTCGAGGAGGTGCAGCCACTGTGTGTCCAGCGCCTCCTGGCGCTCAGACACTGGCTTTTCAGTGAGGCAAGAAAGAGAGTGTCCAGGAAAGACAAGGCATCCCGTCAGATCAGATCAGTCCCATCAAAAAATTTCCTACTAACAAACCTCTTTTGGAGATACATTTCAGAGAAAGAGTTTCCAGAATCTCCACTTTCCATTTTTAACCTAGAATTTTTCTTTTTCATTACTTCCACATGTAATTATCACGTTATTTCTATTAGCATATTTCAGTGACAGGGACAGAACTTGGCTACAAAGGAAGTGAAAATTATGCTTTCAGGTATGCAATAGTGAGAAAATTAATACATTCTACACATATGGAACACTTAATTAAAAATATAAAGTAATATGTGTTGAAATGTCAAGATAAGTAGCCTAAAGTTAGTTATTTATATTCTGGGCAGACAGAAATCAGTGATGATCAGAAAGCCTTTTACATTATGCATTTATTTAATCCTATCCCATCTCGTTCTAGAAAGAATTCAAGACCAAATGTGTTCCCTACAACAAGGTAAAAAGAAAGTTGTATGGTAATCAGGGCAGCTGGAGAAATACAGAGTAACATTCAAAAGAGGAAAAGGAGGGTGGTATTTAGGAAGAGGAGAGATGTTTAGAATAGGCTATGTTCAAAGGTAGAGAATACCCCTTCACTGAAACTGTTCAGTGGAGTCCAGGTGATACTCACTGGGGATTCTTCAAGGAATTGGAGCATGGGCTAGGATTTGAGCCAGATGACTTCCCTTCTGGCCCCAGTGCATGAAGGAAGCATTTATTGAGAGATTACTGTGTGTGTCTCACTGTCACTTCTTTTATTGGAGTGCTATAAAATAGCTTTAAGACTGGGTTCCTGACCTTGAGGGGGTTTATAACTTTTCCCCTAAAAATAAGACCAACATTCATGTAGTACTTAGAGAATGATATAAAGCAGTCTCCCATTAGATGTTATGTCGTGAGGTACAGGGTATTAGTTCCTAGGGTATTTAGGAATATTTCATAAAGGAAGAAGCTGAAGAATGTTAGGGCTTGAGGAGAAGGAGGGGAGAGATCACGTCAATTTGGGAAAATTTCTTTGTGGGAATTCGGACATACTGCTGCTGTATGCTGAGCATGAAGAACTTTGGGTAAGAGAAGGGAGTCAGCAAGTCTGGTGTGAAGCTCCTTTTGTAGTTGGCCATCCCCTGATAATTCTCAAAGATGTCTAGCAATTCTGGTCTAGGTCAGGGCGATGCTGAGATCCAAGTGGTTCTGATCTGACTAGGAAGGTGTGACTGGTGCATCATAAGCACAGAGCAGGGTTGATGGGAAGGTCAGCCCAGAGCAAGCTTGCCCCAAGGAGCATCTGCCTGAAGGAGAAAGGAAACAGGGACACAGGATGATGGAGAGGGGGAAATAGACCCCGGTAGAAGGTGGTCACACATAAAGATGGATGTCCACCAGGTATTAGATTTTGGTAGCTGTCTAGGAATGACATGAAAACGAAGGAAGCTGCCCCTCTAGGATGAGTTCTGTTGTTTGAGCAGAGGAGGGGTTATGGTGGAAGGGTGATACTGAACTACAGCAGGAGCTGACTGGGAGAGTTGGGTAAGCACGTGCCTGGCTCAGGGTCTAAAAAAGAAGAGCATATATAATAGCATAAATTAACATAGACTATGAGGCTCCATTGAAAACAGGCCTTACTAGGACAATAAGGAGTGCCATCTCTGAGACCATTTTGAGGGCCAAGGACAGGGAAAGAGAATTGAAGAGAGAATAAGATAGAGAGGGGGAAGCCAGAAAAAAATAGAGGGGCCAGTAAGGTCCAAGGAAGGCCTGCCTTTGAACTTCCTTCCCTCTCCCTCCACTGGAGCTCTTTACCCCTTATTATCTTTGACTTTCTTCTCTTCTATTTGCCAATTGCTTAATACAGGCTTAGAAGTAAACACACTTCCACAGGGTCTCACCATTATAGGTTCCTTCCCAACTTTAAAATGTCTGTCCTTTTAGAATGTTGTGAAGGAGAAAAGTAACATGGCCAAGATGGGAGGTGTAGATATATCTGTGGTCCAGCAGGGGAGTTCAAAGGACCCAAACAAATACCCTTGGTGTAATTGGTGAAGCAGGCTCTTCTTTAGTAGAAAATAGTATTCCTGTCCTTTCTTGCCCACCTCACTCTCAGTAACCCTTGGGTTGTTCCATGAAAGAGAAGGGACAAGAACTCCCATACCTTTCTGTCTTGGCTTTTATTCAGGAACAGGCAGTTGTTTATTTAAATCTTTCAAAACTGTTACTTACCTAGGTTACTGTCACATTCTTCATACCTTTATGTTGTCATCATCTTTGTCAAAAAAAAAAAGGTGATGAGAAAGGATAATGTACAGGAAACAGGAGAAAGGAAAGGAGGGGAGGAGAATGGTGATCATTGAGCAGGCAATCTGTAATAGTTACATTTTTTGCTAAAAGAAAAGAGAGTAACATAAAACAAATATTTTTCATTTTGAAATATGTATCAATAGCTGATAAGCTCTATCAAAATCTCAATTTCTAGTCTAGATTCTTAAGCAGTTTTTTAACTCTGGAGACTTGAACAGGGGTACCAAGTTTTTGAAGATTAAGCAGTTTAAAAAAATGTCAAGTCAATAATAGATGTGCCTTGTATTCACAATCCTAGCCAGAGGTGCCATGAATTGGAGGAAAACCATGCTTTCTGTTTTCTTATAGCTGTGGTATGAAATTCCAATCAAGGAAATATGTCTTTCTCTTTATTGTCTATCAATTTTGTGTATGCTTTGCACTTTGCTCCATCACTACTAACTAATTCCTTTTGCAATTTTAGGATAGGTTGGCTAAATTTTTTCCCATGTTTGAAAGACTAGTTATGTATTCTATTATATGGATGTAGAGAGCATGAATTTCTTGATATTAAATTGGTAAATTGATTCTTGGCAACCTAGTGGATTGGGTGAATGGGCAAGGGTGGTCTCAGGAGCCATTTTGTAGACTAGCACAAGTGAGGGAGGAGTCTTAAGAAAGATCATAACCAAAAGGATTTTCTTCTTTTGGGAAGAAGAGTTTTTATAAGAAGAATCTTGAATTGCTGTTGTATGGAACTTAGAAGAAAAAGTATTTTATATGTATAAAAATGGAGTGAGTTTTATCATATAGATGCAGTTTTGATAGTCTTGAAAGCGCAAAAAGCCTTCTCTGTTGTATGCTGAGATACACTACAATAAAAGAAACAAGATAATGAGACATTCTAAATAAGAGTCAAGTGGGTAAGGAAGCAAGGGAATTTGAGAGAAATAAAATAAATCTTACTTTGCATATTTAAGATCCATTAACACTTCTATTTAGTTTCAGAAGAGAGGGAAAAATGAATATATTTCTGCTGATTTTGAAATTTGTGTTTTACAAGTCATCTTTTTCCACAGAGCCCACTTGAATGACCTCGAAAATATTGTGCCATTTCTTGGTATTGGCCTTCTGTATTCCTTGAGTGGTCCAGACCTCTCTACTGCCATCCTGCACTTCAGGCTCTTTGTTGGAGCACGAATCTACCACACACTTGCATATTTGATACCCCTTCCCCAACCAAATCGCGCTTTGGCTTTTTTCCTTGGATATGGAGTTACACTGTCAATGGCTTACAGATTGCTGAGAAGTAGGTTGTACCTGTAAAGAGAATCATACAACTCATCATCCAGTGATTTTCTAACAATTCTGTACTTCCAATTTATAACAAATACTTTTTAAGATTTTAAGTGGGAAGGGAGCAGAGAAATTAAGATAGGGAAAACCTAGTCTGAATATTAATGTCACCAATATCCTTTATTCTTTTTTAAGATTTGCACTAGAAATTTAACATAATTTTTAACTCTTTTGTCTTATTCTTAAAGTACTTTGTTTTAAATTTTGATTGTAATTTGTAACATTATTCAACATTTCATATTTTAAATCTTTAGAAAGAGTAAGTACATGTATGTTAAACTTGTATTTCAGTATTGCTGAAATCGGCGTATGAAATAAAGAATTTAAAGAACAATTTCATTTGGTTTTATTTTTCCCAACATATTTTCAAAAGTTTCAAACCTACAAACAGGTAGAAAAGTAGTACAATGAACTTCTATATGCCTTTCACCTAGATTTACCAGTTGTTAACATTTCCCCATATTTGCTTTAGCTCTATCACTCAATGTTTTTTCTGAACAATTTGAAAGTAAGCTGCAGATACTGTATCATGCATTTAAGATACTTCGCTCCTAAATACTTCAACATGTATCTCCTGTGTACAAAGCAGTCTCCAAATAATCATACCATTCTCACACCAAAGAAATTTAACTCTAATACTATATTTATTTAACATACACAGTTCATATTTAAATTCCTCAATTTTTCCAATACTGTCTTTTATAACTGCTTTATTTTTGATCCAGGAATCAAACAAGGACATCACACTGCCTTTTGTTATCATTTCTATTGAGTTTTCAATAAAATGGATGAGTTCTTTCATTTTTTTTCATCTTTTATGACTGGCATTTTTTGAGAAGTTTAGGCTGGTGGTTTTATAGAATGATCCTTAATCTGATTTGGTTTTGTATATTATTTTCTCATTCTTAGATTCAAGTTAAACATTTTTGTCAATGTTGTGTTCTTCAGATTATAGCACATTAATAGACATATGATGTCAGTTTGTCCCATTAGTGGTGATCAGTTCAGTAAGGTAGAAATCGACCAGATTTATTCACTGTAAAGCAATCTTTTTGTAATTGTATTTAGGGTGATAAATTGAGACTGTGCAAATCCTGTCCTCCTACAAACTTTCACCCAATGGATTCAGCATCAAATATGCTCAGTTTTGTTTCTATATAAAAATATAAATATATAAACATAAAAATTCATAAAGCATATGTTTACAAATGTATAAACACTATATACATCCATACATATTTAGATTTTTTGTCTTGAATTATGTGTACTTAAACCTTTATAATAAAGGATGAACTTTTAAAATATTGATATTTTTCTTATACTTGCCATTTATATTATTAGTTTTTCTCTCTCTTGATTACTCTTAATTTTAATACATATTTCTTAAATAGTGCTTTTAGTGGCTCTCATAATGGTTCATTTATGTTTACCACACAAATGAAAAGTCACTGTGTTTATATTTTAAGTTTCATAATTTGAGCAGCTCTTAAGTCCATAAAACATATTGGACAACTGACTATGGAGAATTCTGTACAAGTTTCTTTTCACTTCTTTTCCTAATGTTAAAAGTGGCTTTGCATATCAGGAAAGCTTTGTGGTATAATTAATGGAAAAGATCATGAGCTCAGAAGTGAAAAGTTCAAAATTTAAGGATTAGATCTGCCTGCATAAACACACACACATACAGACACACACACACACACACACACCCTACCCTCTGGATTTGGGTAACCTATTTACTCTGTCCAATCTGTAGTTTCCTTAAACTTTTGTGAGATTTTTTGAAGGTCAAATGATCTATGTATGTGAAAAAAAGATATTCTAAACAATAAAGTGTCCTCCATATGGAAATTATTTGAGTAATCTATTGAGCACAAAGATTCAGTTAGCTGAGTTTTGTGTAAAATACTTGTTTAACCATTGTCACTTCTGTAATTGTTCTCATAAATTTTCTACTTCCCTGGTAATGCTTCTCAGAGTAGTAGCAGAATGTACTGTGGTTATTGGTTACCCACTCAGCTACTAATATTTGATATCCATTACTTAACAACTATCAGGAAAAAGAAAGGTCATTTAAATTATATGTCCTTAGAGGTATAGAAACTATGTATATATGCAGAATATGTTTAAGAAAAAATCAAAATGTCTAGAGATCACCTACTTCAATTTCCAAGTTTGAATAATAGTTGTGAAGACAATTTAAAATGGTTTCTAGCTGTATTTTCACTCAAAAGAGAAGCTGTAGATGTTGGGGAATTTATTAGTGAAACTGTTGTAATGGAGGAGGATGGATGAAGGAAAGAATATTTACTGGTCCCGTGTCTCCTGTACCAAGGAATCCCCATCTGACCACATGACACACTGGACTCTGGAGGAATGTCTGTGTTATAAGTGGCTTTGACTTGTGATGGGACAGAGGTGGAGAAGAGATTGCACAGTTTGCATTAACACTGTTACCTAGGAGGGACGTGATGGATATGTTCATGTTTCTACCACTTAATTAGAACTCTTTGAATGCAAGGATTGTGTTTTCTTTGTCTTTGTATATACATTCTCATTCATGTACACAAACATACACATCTGCATTCACACACCCCATTCTCAAACTCCACACTCACCACACACACACACATACACACATACACACAGGAGTTAGTACCACCACCATCACCAGTACTAACCATTATGTATGCAATTAATAATTAGGTAACAAGTTACTTCTTCAAATTTTACCACTCCCTTCACTCAAGCCTTGGTCTCTCCTCACCAACCCTAAACTAACTCTACCATAAGTAAGTCAAGTTTCTTCTGCAGAAATCAGAAGATATTTATCTGTAATTCTTATAGAAGCATCATCTAGGGCGGTGATGGGAGTTTTAGTGAGAGGGTGCAGTGACTCTCAAATGGGGCTGGAGTGTGGGGCAGATTTTATCAAAATCTCTACAGCTAGCATCTACACATACACACAATATACTGAATCAATATTATTTAGGACATAAGCCCTATGGTTATTTCACGTAGTACTACGTAGAGTAGAATCTTCTTAGCAAGTGGGGACATCTATCTCTAAGATGTACTTATTTGGCTTGGACATGTTGAAAGATGGTGGTGGGACATCAGAATTTGACATATATTAAAGCACTCTGTGGTTTTAAAAGACTGAGAAAACCTTATCTAATCAGTGCCAAATGGGTGGGACCTTCTGCTTTGAAAACTCAAACACTTACTCTTTCAGGGTATTGATGTGACTAGGCCCTGAGAGGTAGACTCATAAATGAGAGTTGAGTGTAAACCATAATAGCAAGGAATTCATTGAAACTCAGTCCTAAAACTGTCCCATGGTCTAGTGGTCTTGAATCCCAGGGATCACTCCATTCTGGCCCTGTGGTCAAGCTGCCTTGGAAGTTAAATTGTGATCAGAAATCCTCTCCTGATTTTCTCTGGGGGAGCACTGCCAAAAGTACCAAAGTTACTCCATGATTCAGTTCTCTGCACACTATAGGAAGGCTTGTGTAGCAAAGAAAAAAAAAAGGCTTTTGTGGCTTGGAGAGCATGGGTTCACACCAAAGAAAGTTGGATGAGTCAAATGTTCAATGGCATAAGACTAAGGTAATCTGATATATCCGTTTCAAGATAGAGGTGATGTCATGAATGGGACTCAAAATACTCATAGTCCATTGGCTACAGTACCCCACATTCATCTCCACACTTGGAACAGTCTTGTAAGTGGGACTGAAAGACCAAGTCTAATGACACAAGATCCTCACCACTGTGGGTGCTTAGACAGGCACAATCAACTCTTATCTTTGTATTCTTCCTTTTCTCTGTTTCCTTGGCTACCTAATACCTCTTCTGAGTGAAACATTTTTCTTTACACCATATTAAAGGACAAAGAGTCTACTTCTTGGGTCTTCTTGACCTGGAAGTGAGCAGCTTGCCATATCTATGCTGTGTTCTGCTAGGAGATTAACTATCGAAGGCCAAATGTACAACTTCCGGTTCCTATTTATTTTTATTTTTCCTATCTTCCCACTCTTAACATTCAATGATTCTAAGCCCAGACATTTCTCCAGGCAGTGGGAAGACAGGCTGAGAGATTCTGGTGCCCAAAGCATTAAACTGTAATGTAGAGAGGCTCAAGCCTAGGGAATCCTGTATAAGTTCTAGAAACCATTCACCTGAGGGTTCTACTTTATAAATACCAAAAAAAAATTTTTTTTTGAGTTGCATAGCTGCTTCACACTGACTCTTTTTGGAGACAGATGGTGAGAAGTCAGGCAATTTGCCTTGAAATTCTCTACAATCCATTTAGAAACAGCAGCACAAGAATCCTATGGTCATCTCCCCACTGCCAGTCTGAAATGTCAGCCCTGTGGGAAGCTGATATGTGTTCCTGCTATCAGCGGAAGCAGCATCTCTACATTCGTATATTTCAGAGTACTTTATTCACTATATATCCTATGTAAACTGTTGGATTTGACAAGAAGCTGTTGTCAAAGGTAGACTACTGGGAAGGGGCTATGTTGGGTTGTATTTGGCACCAATCTCTCACACTTGACAGCTCAAGTACAAGATTGGGGATGAGCTATAGGACCTATGAGCCTCTTCAGGCAGCAAGGGCAGGCCCTAAGTCACATTTAATTCAGAAAGCCCTGACAGCCCTGCATGAAATGGGAGCGGTAAAATGGAGAGATAGGAGCTGCGTGCAAGAGTAGGCCATTTAAGTTATTTCCTCTTACTGGAGTTTCGGAAAATAAGAACCAGGATGATATAGACTGTGCTACACCACAAAGAGATCTGCATTAGCAACTTAAAGAAAATCATCCAAATTTTAAGGCTGGGTGACATGATTTTCCATAGCTAAAAGCTAAGAGGGGAATCAGTGGAGAGTCAGAGCTACCTAAAATTCTTCATCTTTTACCCTAAATTATACATATCTATATCTATATTGCTATATAAATAAAACCATCTAAAGTAAAGGATTGAAGCAGTTTTACATAGTGGATAGAACAATAGATTTGAAAGCACTTAAATTTGAATCTTGGCTCTGACACTACTTTCTGGCTGCCCGAGACAATGACCAAGATATTTAACTTCCTTAAGCCCCATCTTTAATTCTAAAATGGCAAAATTAAGACTTTACTTATGGCATTAATATTCTTTTGCCACAATAATTCTATGTAACAAATCATCCATGACTCAGGGGCTTGGCAAATGATTCTGCAGGGTTGGGCTGATGTTGGCTGGCTTTGCTCATGTGTCTGCTGTGAGCTACAGGTGGGCTAAGTGATTCTCGTGGATGTGTGTCTAACTGTCTCACATATCTAGGAATTGGCTGGAGCTTGAGTGATTCCAAATGATATAAACTAGGATTACTGGGGCAACTCAACTCTATTCCATGTGTCTCATCCTCTAGTATGGGGGTCAGCAAACTATGGCTCATTGGCCAAATCCAGCCCATGTATTGTTTCTATAAATAACATTTTATCAGAACACAATTTTGCTCATTCATTTTCATGTTTGCTACGGCTACTTTCATGTTACAATGGCAGCGTCGAGTAGTTGAATAGTAGCAGTAGAGACCACATGGCCCACAAAACCAAAAAGATTTACTATCTGATCTTTTACAGGAACAGTGTGCTGACTCTTGCTTTCGTAGGCTAGCCTGGATATGTTAACATGGTCACGGCAAAGAGCAAAAGAGGAAACGGAAATGCGTTAGCACCTTTCCAAGATTCTGCACGTATCACATCTGCTCACATGCTACTGGCCAAACAAAGTCATATGTATGACTGCAGAATTAAAGCTCTAGGACACAGACAACTTTATTAGTGAGAAGAACTGCAAAGTCATGTGAGCCAGGGTCCTGGATACCTGAAGAGATGAAGAATTTAGGCTATTTTTGCAACCAATTTACTGCACCTGCCCACTTCATGATATTGTTATGAGGTTCAAGTCAGACACATGTAAAACATCTTATAAACTCCACCACAGTATGCAATTAAAACAGCATTCATTCTAATGTGTCATAATTTTATCAGATTAGTGGTAATCTGTTATATCCTCAGCATGATAAGAATGGTTATAACTAAATATGTGGTATGTGAACTTGACCTTCTTGTTCTCATTTGCAATGTGCTGCCTTAGAGAGACAGAGGGGACAAGGAACAAATATTTGGATAACCTTATTGCTTCTTTAATCAAGTTGGTTCCCAAACTGTGCCCAGTCTGTTCTCTTGAAATTATCATCTGCACCCTGCTCCCAACCAAGTGTTTCATCAAAATTAATCAAGTTCTGATTACTGGTGTATTGAGTGTAGCACAGACAATATTACTGGCCCAAATGTAAAATTTTTGTGTTAGTATTTGCTGAAGTAATTGTATTTTGTCTTCCCATGGGTTGAATTAATCATGAAAATAAGGGCTGTGCTAAATCCTTGTCTGAGCTACTACATCTATAACTTGATAGCTAAAGGAATGTAATTTACTCTTTCTTTATAACTCATCTTTCATGACAAGACAGAGTTGAGAACCAAGAATTGGTTCTAATGATAGCTTTCCACTAACTTACATGAGACACGGGCAAATCACATACTCTTGCTCTCTCCATGTCTTCATATTTAAAATCAAGAGATTAAATTAGAAAAATATTTGAAATATTCTCTGACTCCAAAAATTCTATTTGTTCTGGAGGCAGGTGTTGGTCTCCTCTTTTTCCAGTGATAAAATATGAAAAGCAAGATGTGGGAATAATTATAGTAGGAAGCTTGTAGCCTCTATTAATGAGGTCAAAGCTAAACTTGTGTGTTAAATAGCATTTTGTGGTTTAGTGCCTTAGGATAATAATCTTTAAATTAATTTTTCTCTGAATCACCAACATGATGCCACCAAAACCAAATTATCATTTGTTAATTTTCATAAATAAATAAACAACTGCATGAAGTTACCCCCACTTTAAGACTTCCTTCTATTAAATTTTCTTCAGACACTGAACGTGCTGCCACTTGAGTAGATCAGTCGCTAGTAGCAGTGACTCTAGGACAAACAAATAGAATGCCCAGAAATAAGTGAAGTAGGGTTTCTTGTTTTTTTTTCATCCTGGGCTCCCAGAATCTTGACTCTATGAGTTGGCTAGGTTCCACTTAGTCTAAATAACTATATATAAAATAAATATTTTATGTATTTTACCTATTGTTTCATGAAAGAAGTATTTACTATGGACCTGCTATATGCCAGGTGCTGTTTTAGGTGTTTGGTATACATCAATGAATAGACACATGGAGAGTTTACCTTCTAGTGGTGATTCTTTAATTTAGGGATTGTAAAGAAAGCAAAAGGATCTGTTGAACTGATTGAACCCATACTATCATGAGAATTTTCTATGCCAGCCGTCAGCCCACTAGGCCCTGTGGACCAGATCTGGCCTTCCACTTGTTTTTGTTTGGCCGACAAGCTAAAAGTTTTTTTTTTTTTTCCTGATGAACATTTACAATAAATTTGATGATTGAGAACGCTAACCTTGAAACCCACTTAAGCAAAATATTATCCTTTGAATAAAATTCCATTCTTTTCACTAGTAGATCTGAATTACAAAAACTTGTGCTCCATCATTATTATTTTTTGAATTTCAACAATAAAAAATGTGGAAATTTGTTTTCTCGTTTGTTATATAAGTTCCTACATAACACACTTGATTTTGCCTCTTGGCTCACTAAGTCTAATATTTGCTGTCTGGCCTTTTACAGAAAAAGTTTGTCAATGCCTTATCTATACGATTGAGTATAAAGAATATGAATGAATACAGAAAATTTTTCTAGTTCTTTTTCATTAAATAACTGAATTTAATCAAAATGACTAAGAAAACTTTATTTCAACATTGATCCTTTTATATTTAAATTATTATCTATTTTTGTTCTAAATTATTATGTCCTATATGGTATGTTATATGCTGGAATATTTGTAATCTTATAAGCATTTTCTCAATTGTTAAAGGGTTGAGATATTGTTAATTGACCTCTATGAAAACACAGCTTCTTACCAGCATGCTTTGAGTCTGTATGTGCTCTCTCCCTGGTAGCTGAATTTTCTCTCTGAGATCAGGGCTCTTTTAAAAAAATTTTTTTTGAAGTATAGTTGATTTACAATGTTGTGCTTAATTTCTGCTGTACAGCAAAGTGACTCAGTTTTATAAATATGTATATATATATATATATATATAATATATATATATATATATATTCTTCTTCATATTCTTTTCCATTATGGTTTAACAAAGGATATGGAATATAGTTCCCTGTGTTATACAGCAGGACCTTGTTGTTTATCCATCCTATATATACTAGTTTGCATCTGCTAACCCCAAACTTCCAGTCCTTCCCTCCCTCACCCCCTTCCCCCTTGGCACCCACAAGTCTGTTTATGTCTGTAAGTCTGTTTTTGTCTTGTAGATAGGTTCATTTCTGTTGTATTTTAGAATCCACATGTAAGTGATATCATATGGTATTTGTCTTCTGAGATCAGTCCTCCTGATATTACTGTGATGGATATTGAAATTTTAAAGCCCCCTTGGCTGGAAAAATCTCCATTTGCTTGGAGTAGATATATAGAAATCATGACACTTCCAGTGTAACTCTATTATTACATCACTCACTTCTCAGAAATGATAGTTAAAGCCATTTTTGTTTAATCACTTCATACCCAAGTTTACACTAATAGAGAGCAGAATAAGCTATGGCCAAATGAGACTGAACGGAAAACTCAGAAACAGCTGATGAGGTCTAATTTAACATCTTTGTTTTTTCCTGGGACATTTATGCTCATGATGGTGTTTTTATATTGCATACATATAACATAGTCACAGTTATTGCTTTTAGAATTGCCCTAGTTTCTTTGATGGATTTATATTTATTACTCTTTTATGGAGAAATAGTACACTGTTCCACTAGGAAAATCGTGACTGCTCAGCCACACAAACAAATTTGAAATTTACTAATTCAAAAATTATCCCAAGCCCTTTACCAAAACCAAAAACCAATAACTATTATGTTTAGAATTCGGAGTTAGTATTTTAAATTATATTTCAAAATATGAACTAGAAAAATTACATAGATTTCCATTTTTAGGAATCTATTCCAAAGATACATGGGTGAAAAATACAAAAGTACTTGTGAACAAGGCTATTCACTGAAGCACCATTTATAATAGCAAAATACTGCAAATAATTCAAATACTCACCAATAAGAAATGGTTGAATAAACTATGATGTATTCACACAATGGATTATTATGCAGGTGTAAAAAAAGAGTGAGAAAAATCTCTACGTTACTATGGAATAATCTCCAGGATATAAGAATGTGTGTTTGTGTGTGAGTGTGTGTGTGTGTGTGTGTGTGAGTGTGTGATTATAATTTAAAACTCAATAAAAAGACAAACTATAAAGTTTAAAAAAATAACTAACTATGGGAGAAGGACAGAAGAGATGGACGGAAGGAAGATAGAAACTATTTTTTTTTCTTTAGATACCTTGTTTTGAAGATGCAACTTTGGAAATGTAAATATTTTACATAATAAAAAAATAAAATTAAACACAAAATGCAACTCCTAAATATCGAAAGTGAAAAGAAAAAGAAGCCTCAAAGTGTATCCTGTTGATCCTCTCACAGAGAAATTATCCCAAGTGACCTTAAGGTGTAACGGTTGGATTGTACATCCCCAGTGGGACCAAATAAATTGAAGAAGAAAAAAAGAAAAAACCCTGTTTACAGTAATGATATAGTTGGCGGTAGTGTTTATATTATTCTGAGACCATTGTGTATGTAGTATTGATCAAGCAAATAAATAATTATATTGGTGTCGTTGAAACCAGGGTTTGGGGCAAGGCAGGAGAGAGAAACATATGAAATCAGCTAGGTTAAGTAAAAACCTCGTATTCCTGAATTTGAATTGGAACTATTAGTTTGAACTTATGATGTGTTTTATCTAAAACAAAACAAAGATAACAATATTTTCTATCTGTAGCCACTGAAAAGACCTCGCAGCCAGTTGTAGGAAATGCAAGATGAATCTTGTCACATCAGAAAATAAGGATGCTATTCAAGACTACTAGCGTCATCCCAAAAGGACTCAGAAGTCTAAGTGAAGAGACTCCCTTGTCAAAGGGAGGATGACTTGAGTATCACTAAGTATAAAAATTGCAATATGTTGTACGGCATCGAAGATGTTTAAATCCATGTTTTAATAAAATACATACATATATGCACACATACATGTATGTATATACATATTATATATATATTTATATATAATATTATATATATAGAAGACCACACATATATAAAAAAAGAACCAAGCATTCATCTTGCTTCTCCTATGCAAACTGTACCTCAGCATAAACAATTGCTCTTGAGGGGGAAATATCTCTTAGAAGCTTACCAGCTAAGAATTAAAGAAATAATTTATCATTTTAACACCCTAAGAATTATTGGATCTAAGCAATGATTATCAGTGTCTGCTAACATCACAAAAAGAAGACAACCAGGGATTATTCATCCCCGAGGGTATTATACAACACCACCTATGAAGATGTCTGGACAAAAAAAATCCCTCATAAATCTCCACCCGTCTCTTATTTTGAATACAAATTTACAGAAAATACAAAGGACAAAAATCACCAAGAGGATAAAGTCAGAAAAATTCAGACAGAAAACTTCATAGGACAAAGCACCCATTTCTTCAACAAAAACGTCAAGACAGAAGAGTAAAAGAGGGAGACAGACACAGACAGACAGAGAGCCTAAAGACTGAAAGAAATATGAGACATTTATTGTCTCTCAATGTACAGATGTCATTTGGATTCGAATTCAAAAAACAAGCTAAAAACAGTGAAAATGATAAAATTAAAAACTGGGGAAATGTGAGCATGATTGAATACTTGATATTAAAGAATATTTTAACATTTTCAGGTATGATCATGTTATTGAATATGCAAAAAATGGTCTCTATCTTTTAGAAAAATCTATGAAATATTTACAGATGATTTGATGTCTAAGATAGCCTCAAAATTCAGGGATGGGATAAAGAGAGACATGAAGGTATCAAGTATAAGGGAGCAAAGTTGGTCATGGTTTATGAACTGTTGAAGCTGAGTGATAGGTACATGGAGACTTGTTATACTGTTTTCTCTACTTTTATGTATATTTGAGATGTTCTAAAATAAAATATTAAAGCATAGAGTGTAGAGGTGAGCAAATTCTTCCAAGACCTAGAACTATAGCTTATCAAAACTTAAGCTAGAACTATAGCTTATCAAAACCTATAGCTTATCAATTACAGTTGCCTGTTGAACTAATACTTTAACAATATTTTGTTCTCTAGAGAGGAAGATTATATATAAGCTGAGCTGTATTATTGGGTGCTTATGATCATCTTTTTTATACATAGTAAATCTTTAGATTATTTTCCAAGTCTGGATTTCTCCTTTAAAGCTTTGGTTAAGATGTTGTCATGTGGGGCCAATGTCTTAATATAACAGACTCTGTGTATGTCTGTATATATTTAATGGAGATAATGTTTTTGAAATATGTTCACAAATAATATAATCTCTCTCTTAAACCACACTTTTTTTTGCCACTAGTGCATGCCTTGAGTCTTTATCGCCCCAGGGAAGAGGAAAGTAGGTACCTTCTAGAAAAAAGAGGCCCAGAGGTAGGAAGAGGACAGCTATGACAGGTGAATTCCTCATAGAAAAGGGACAGGAAGCAGAAACAATTCTGGTGCAAAAAGGAAAGGGTTCAGAGAGAATGGATCTGGGATTGCGATGCTACTGGGATCCCCTGGAGGGACGTACATACCTCTGGCCTTTGTGAGAAGGTAGAGGCCCCAGTGAGGCCCACACCCCGTGAAATTGTTTAACTAGTGCACCCCCCCACCCGAAGAAAAAAGAAGATGTGTATAGGTCCTAACCTCTGGAACCCATAAATGTGACCTGATGGAATAAAGGGCTTTTGCAGATATAATTAAGTTAATGATCTCGAGATGAGATTATTCTGGACTAAGATGGGCTTTAAATCCAGTGGCAAATCCTTATAAGAGATGAGAAGGGAAAACAGACACAGCTAGAGAGGGAAGAAGATAATGAGAAGAACGAGGCAGCGGACCGGAGTTATGCAGCCCCATGCCAAGGAATGCCAAGGGTCGCCGGAAGCTGGCAGAAGCTAAGAGAGAGGCATAGACTGGATTCTCCCTCAGAGCCTCTAGGGAGAACCCACCATGCTGACCACTTGATTGCAGACTCTAGCCTCCAGAATTGGAAGAGAGTCAATGTTCTGTTGCTTTAAGCCACTGAATTCGTGATAATTTGCTATTGCAGCCCTAGGAAACAAACACCCCCTGCTTCTCATAGGGAACTGTGGGAGGAGGGCAACTCACAGGGTCCTCTGAAGTGAAATGAGAGGCCGAAAAAGTAATAATATCAGTGTCATGGGAGTGGTCTGAGAGAGCTCCAGGTCTCCATTGGCTCACTTTCCCAGACTGTTTCCTGGAGTTCTGACATGCTCTTGGTGGCATCACTGAGAAACAGGTGGACCCATCAAGAGATCCCTGTGGTGAGGGGTGACTCCATTGAGGGTTGCAGCAGGGACTGCAGGGAGAGGTAGATAGAAGAGGTGGGGACCTAAGAAGAGGTTGGTTGGGAAAAGTGAGATAATACCAGACACAAAAGGAGCTGACAGAACAGAACATGGGTTTCCCCAGTGCGGACTTAGCATGGATTTAGATAGGACAGTCTTGAGAACAGAGAGCAGGAGAAACCAGTTACAACTCAGAGACGCAGGAGCCAGGAGAGAAACACAACACAGGGACTAGAGACCACCTCTCCAGTTTAATCTCCTTGTGCCCAAATTTCACTTGGGAAAGGGAGAGAAACTTGAGTTGTTAGAATAAATAGTTAGAACTGCAATACAAGTTCAACTGCAATGGGTGATTGTAATCAAGAAGGGGGCTAGTGAGCATGAATGGACAAGTTCAAGAGTTTTCTTGTCATTAGATGGGCGGGGATAAGTGGGTTGAAAGAAGGACTTTGTTATTACGTCAATTAGGTACTTTTCTAAAGCTACATTAGGATGCATGAGTTGTAGTATGGAAAATTTGACCTTGCTACATATAGAAGAGGCCAAAATCAGCAGTTATAGACTTTAGATATGTTTTTCATGGTAAAATCTACTATGATTTTTACCAGCTAATTTAGACCTAATTTAATTGATTTGCACATCTGTCAGCCTGTGAAAGAGTCAGCTTGGCAACAAAAATCTGATGCAACTGTATCTATTTTATCTTCAGTCTTTCCATCAAAGGCCAGGAGAAACCTGCTTCTTCTAAGGGCTTTGTTTTTATCAGTCTGGGTGGCTAGCTTTGATTTGGCTTTGCCATCTTGCTGGGGAGCTCACAAGTAACTCTCATAAAGAGTTCTGTTGATGCTTATTTATAGATCAGCAAGTTTGGAGGACTGTTCTTAACGTATTCAGTTTATTTTGGAGCTTTGCCTCTTTTCTATTTCTCTGGGGTCAGGTCTGTTTTACAGCCAGCTAGAAAGACACTGCTGAAGTAATTGTCCATAGAATGAGGGTCTCCTATTTGTGTTCTCTCCTCAGCACCCTCGCCTGAAGATTCTGTCTACGGCCTTCACTCTTTGCTTCATTCTGGGTGTACAGAGACTTGTTAGAGGTGTCCTAACAGGTGGTCAGGGTGTCCAGCTTCATTTTCGGGGCCAGACATCACACTGATTAGTACCTTCAAATGCAGTGACTAATTTGCTAGGGTGTGAGGTAAAATTCAATAAATGAATCTAAAGTCCCCAAGCAGCTTGTGGTTTGGAAATTTTTGGACTCCTTTGGAGCAGGTTGGCAATTTCCTATTACCACTAGATGTCCCTGTGTGGCTTTTCTTTTGGACACCAGTGCTGTACAAGCTGCAAGTTATTTCTGCTCTCCTGGATGGAAGGAAAGTGCATCACAGTCTCTGAAGAGGCTGTTTACAGTGGAATATCATCCAAGCGGGGAACCAACACAACTTAGCCCTAGTACACTAATTTCAAGTCCAAGGGCATGGCAAAGCTGGAGAGTACTCTGAGACTGTGCAGAAATCAGGACTATCTCTACAGAGGTCCCAGGTTCTTTCCAATTTGCATTCATTCAATTTTCTCTGCCTCCCAGCTCCCTCTCGGTAGCCTAGACCAAAGCTTTAAAAACTATCATAGAGGGGCTTCCCTGGTGGCGCAGTGGTTGAGAGTCTGCCTGCTAATGCAGGGGACACGGGTTCGAGCCCTGGTCTGGGAAGATCCCATATGCCCCAGAGCGACTAGGCCCGTGAGCCACAACTACTGAGCCTGCGCGTCTGGAGCCTGTGCTCCACAACAAGAGAGGCCGCGATAGTGAGAGGACCGCGCACTGCGATGAAGAGTGGCCCCCGCTTGCCACAACTAGAGAAAGCCCTTGCACAGAAATGAAGACCCAACACAGCCCTAAATAAATAAATAAATAAATTAAAAAAAAATAAGTAGAAAGATAAAATCCTGTGCTCTGGAGGCAGAGAACCTGTGTTTAAATACCACATTTACCACCAATTAGATATAGGTAGACAGATTTTTTAACTTTCTTGTGTTTCAGTTGTCTCAATGGGGTTAATAATAATAAAGCCTTACTCCTAAACTCATGGGGAGTAAATAAAATGATACATAAAAAGAATCTAACATGATGTCTAGTCCAAAGTGAGTGTTCAAAAAATGTTGGTTTTCCTATTACTATTTTAAAACAAAACAAACATGATAGGTATAAATTGCTTCTCTATACTCAGAGGCAAGAAATGACACATCTCTTTATATTGTAAACAAAGTTTGGTCCATTTCAAGGATTGGTAAAAAGTCCCCCGATTAATTTGGAGATCTCACTCCTACCCTTAGCATATATGTTTAGAGTTTATGAGTCTCACTGGAGGAAGATCATGGTTGATGTCCAGGCTTATGTGCCCTATTCAGAGATGGTGGCTCTACTACCCAAATCAGGCCTCTTCACCAAGCACTTGTTGTCATTTCTATCCAAGGTTCCATCACTCATTTGATTGTGGCCAGGTCACCACCAATCCCATAAACCCAAATCCAACGGTCTTCTTTCCCAGTCTGTGGGGTCTAACCAGGCATTTTGAGTCTGAGTCATTCCCTCTTCAATATCTTCTGTTCCTACCTCTTCTCAGATACCTGAGCCTACATCTCCTTAACACACAAGCCTCTGTAGTTATCACCTTCAAAGAGCCAAAACTTGCTTGGCATATTCTCTTCTCTGACTCTGAAGAAAAGGCTTTCTTTCTTCACCAGGGGGTAGTGGTAAGGCAGAACCCAGAACTTTAGAAACACAATTCTGGTTTATCCTTACTGACGGAAGAGGAGAAACTTTATTATTTTCCAGTGAGATGGCATCAGAAAAAAACTCAAAGTAACAAGAAACTTTCTCAATAAATTACCTTGTTGAATACATATATATATACACTTATATATATAAATATATATATATATACATATATATACACATATATATATATATATATATATATATATATATATATATACCATATAAAACCAGTCTATCTGTAAGATACTGTAGGAAATGCAAGGAACTTACCCTCTGGTTAGGAAGTAAGACCTAGTCAAGATAAAACAACTGAGACACTTCTGACCTTCCTGAAATTTCTATCAAAAATCTGAATATCCTTGAAGTGATTTTAAAACATGACAATTTTAACTAAGCACTAGTTTGGAGAGTCACATCTCTGCCTGAAAATATACTTTGATGGCCATAATCTTTGTCTTTCTGCTTCAGTGATGTGGAGACGGATTGGATGCCAGGGTGACAGAGAATCTTCCTAGCTGATTAGGCTTCTGTAGACACAACAAAAGCCATACTTTAAATTAGCTCCAACAGTCTAATCAGAATGAACAGACTACTTGGGTCTGTGATGAAGACATATTGGCAGCTGATGAAGGCTGTCTAGAGGGATTTTGGTGAAAACCCAAAGTATATTAATGCTGAAAGCAGTTTGATTCCAGTGTAAGGATTAAGGGTGATTTAGAAGGAAATGTTTATGCTAACAATTCATTTCTATTTTAATTTTCCTTAAAGTTTTTCTTCATGTATTAGCTTTAAGAATCATGCAAGATAATAATTTTTCTCATCTCTTTCATCAGTGGTTTAAAAATATTAATTTGTTAAAATAATCACACTCAGGAGCATTTTGATATCTCAGACCACCTCATCAGGATGCCCACTACAATCTGGGAGGAAAATGCCCTAACTGCAGATTCATGTCTTTTGGTTCAGGAAACCAATTGCATCTTGATTCTACAAACTTGAGCACATTCATAATCTAAGGAAAATCGATATCACTTGTTATTAGAAGACACTGAACTTACTCTCATAATGAACTTTTCAGAATATATCTTTTTTTTTACATGTTTTTAAATGTATATAGAAAACTATCTTAAGTTGGGTTTCCTGGGAAATAAAATTTGAGCCAGAAGTTTCCATGCAGGATGTTAATTGAGGAGTGCTCCTGGGATCCACACCTGTGATGGAGAAAAAGGTGGAGAATGGTAGAGGGAAGTGTTGAATTGTGATGCAATCACAACAAAGCCTCATTGGATCCTAAAGCGAGTTCTGAAACTGGGATTAATCTTCAGAGCTGGACCTTTATTCCTATTCATCAAACAATGAGTGGATTTGGGCTGCCCATGAGAAGGGGAGGTGACCTTGAGTGAGACTCCTCTCCTGTTGTGGGCGAATGCCAGTGAAGGACTCAACTGCGGACCTTCACACATTAGCTGAGGCTCCTAGCATCCATTACAGTCCACCCCTTGAGTTTTTCAGATCCATTTGTTTTGCAGGATAAACTCTGGGAACAACTTCTCTAGAATTCTGATTGGTCTCTTTTTTGGGGGAAACTTGCCTGAGAAAGGTTAGTGGGATGAATTACCAGCTCATCTCTGCAATTGATCTCAAGGCTGCAATAGATACTCTTCTTTCCTTCCTCTACTATCCTTTGCTACCCACTTCTCCCACTCTTGGCTACCATCTCTCTTGGTTTAGATTACTTGACCTGATAATCCAGACTTCAATCCTGAGGAGTCTAAATCCCTGGTCACTATATCCATGGCTATTGCACATATCCATTTATCAATAAAATTGGCAAGGGAAAAACACAAGACATTCCAGTGGATCACCTGAGTACTACACATATGCCTTCATTGTTTAAGGGTAGCCTTATCACTTCCGATTGATCACGGTGCATTGCTTCTAACAATATGGCTACTCTTTTCCTTCTCTACTGGTTTCTTGGAATACGGAGTTTGATGTGAGGTTTCTTGAGAGTATTGTTTTGTTTCCTGGTGAAAATATTTCCCTTCTGGGAACTAGATCACTAAACTTATGAAGTCCAGAGTTTCAAGAGTGAGTAGCACGAATTCCCCAAGTGGCCCACTTCTAATGTAGTTCATTATTTCTAGATCCATGTATTCTATTTATTGAGGGCACAGCTCAATTTGAAGGTTGCTTTCCTAGGATATATGCTGCTTGTAAAAGATATTATCCTATTCATGTATGGAATCATCTTCTAATTTTTGTCTCACTTGTGCCTTCATAAAGCTCTTCCTTTACTCCATCAAACCAATGGTTTCTGGATGGTATGGTATGTGCATATGTGATAGGTCTATGGTCATATACCCCCTGCCATCCCTCCTTTTCTGTAAAGTGAGCTTCTTAGTCTGGAGTAATGTTAGATGGAATTTTATGCCGATGGGTCAGACACTCTCTAAGCCTTAGCATAGTAAGTAAGGCAAACTTATGCTTGAAATCTGTGCCCATTTTGGTCAAGATGAATAACTGCCCTTTCCAGAGCAGAAGGGTTAAATGTATTTAAGTTGACACTAAGTGGCTGTTTTGATCTCCCTGAGAAATGATGCCATATCTGGACCCAGCATTCGTCTCTTACCATCACTTTAAATCTCTGTGGCTGGCTGGTTGAACATTTAGCAGCAGGAGCAGTGACTAGATCAACCTTGATGAGTGAGTGTCCATGCTAAGCCCATGCATAGTCTTCATTTCACCATCGTAACTACTCCACTATTGCACCCATTGTGTTGACAGTGGAGTAGCCATTGGCCAAGACTGGCTAACCTCAAATGATTGAGTCATTCTGTTTTAATGTTTATTGAGTTCTTTTTCTGTGGGACAAGTGCTGTCTTCCAAGCCTGTGAACAACTGGCCAATCCATTTTCCACTACCTGTATATAGATTCATATATATATATATATATATATATATATATATATAAACACCTCTCTTTTTACTCAATGTGGATCATCGGGTATCCCAACCACATCTCTGTTCAATGTGAAGATTTCCTCTCACAACTGTCTTTCAGGGCCACTTCCAAGTAAGAATTCAGTTTCAGCTGGTTTCACACATACCAAGATGACCCATTTTCAGTCTGAGCCATATATACCAAGACCAATTTTTTCCTTCAGCATTCTCAGGTCATAAGGGAACCCAGATGAGGCCATAGGAGTGAGCTGAGGTGCAGCAGTGGTAGCTGACATGGGCTACTTCTCTAATTGTCTTGTGCTATTGCCTCTGAACTTGCATGTGTCTGATCCCAAATGTACCACTTCCCCTGGATTTCTGGGCACACAGTCACTTGATATTCTAGTTAAGTTACTTAGAAATGACCTTATCCTTTTGGTTCTTCCTTTTAAAATTTGTTAGTGAGTGCAGGAAAAGAGTTCAACCTAGAGCTAATTACTGAGATAAAACTCTTCTGAATACCCTACTTCATGCCTCATGAACTACAAGGTTTTCCAGTCTGGCTGCAGAGAACAAGGCCCCTTTCCTATGTCTGAGCTCCAGATATTGTTTCCTCTAGTCTTTTTGGGTAATTCTTTCCTGAGTCTTGGGTGATTTTTCTCACATCACGTGCTGATCAGTACTCAGCTGGTCTAAGGGAGCCTCTGTATCCTCTCAGTAACCACTCTCTGATCTATAGCACTCTGCCCTGCAAACTCTAGCTGCCTTGTTTTCCCCAGACTCTCTTGTTTCCTCAACTAAGCAAGTCTGCTGAGCTCTGCTTCAGTTTCCCCTCTTTGAGCTTGTAAGCTCTCTGGACAGTAACCTGGAGCAATCACAGAGTTCAGCTCACTTTTCCATCCCCTCAGGGATCCCTGTCTTCCACTGCCTAATGTCTAGTATGTTGAAAACTATGGTTTCATGTATTTCTTCCATTTATTTAGTTGTTTCATGTGGAAGCATAAATCTGGCCTGTGTCCTTGTGTATTAAGGCAAGCTCAGACCTGGTATTCAATAATCCTATAATCATCTGGGTATTCCCTTTTTCCAGCATATGCAGTTGGGCATAAGAATATATCACAGCAAACATTTTGATATCAATGTGAAACAAAAAAACAGTTCTGAGGTATTTTGTTTGTCCCTTATGTCTATAGCCTATGCACAGAAAATCCATGTTGTATATGTTTATTATTTATCCCTAGAATTAAGTTACTCATCATCTGCCTTCTGAAAGTATTTCATTTGTACATTTATTTGGACTCTAATTACCTGGGTACTTGCTATTTTGCTGCCTACTATCCATTGTCCCTTCCTAAAGGTCCTCTGAATTTTATTATTGGGATGATAGCTTCTCCATTTCACTCCTCTATCCAAGGGCACCTGATTCATGGGAGGCCAATCCTGTGCTCCCTTTCTGTTCTCAGAAAGTGATTATTCCACCTGGGCAGGGAAAACCTCACCAGATCATTCCTCTATGGTGGTCTTGCATCTTAGCCTCCTGTCTGGTCTTGGTGGCTGTCAGTGCTCTAGTTTGGTTCTCCAGTCTTCCATCAACTCTGAGAGTCTCCCCAATCCATCCAACTTATTTCCTTTTCCATAACATATCCAGAGGACAGTTCTATTTACATTCAATAAATGACCTATCCAGCTTTGTATTATGGTTATGTACATTTCTCTCTGCAACTAGATTGTAAGACAGTGGAGAGCAAGACCCATGATTTATTATTCATCTTCTCATCTTCTAGAGGACCAAGAAGAGACGCAGATGCTAAACTAATGGTGCATTAAATTTAATCAATCATCAAATGTTTTTAGCATCTTACTTGTGAAGGATATATTATTTACATACATGAATATGTCACAGTCTTTAAGTCCAACAGAAGTCATAGAATCAACCTCACCTTGACCTATCTTCCTGAGAGAAATTTTGGATAGGAAACATGCATTTCCTATCCGAAAGTATACAGGAATGGAGTAAAGTCCTTCACGTACAACTGCAAAAATCTCCAGCCATTTTTGCAAAATCTAGTCTATGACCTCCCAAATCTATAAATTGCCATGAATAACATCTAACTCTCCTTTCTCATGGACACCTTTTCATGCCTGGGCACTGATTTGCTATTTTTATATTTTCTTCCAGTTAACTGTTTCTTCCTCTGAGGTCCAGGATTGAAAACTGTGCTCTGTTACTTATTTCTTTACTTGTCCCCACCATGTGTATGAAGATGTTTTCCAAATATCAGCTGTGCTCCAGTTTTACACCTACTCTTGCCTGAGTGACATGGGCATATACATATACTGCCACCCATCCAAGCTAAATCTGGCACAAATTGAACTTCTCACCTTTTAAACTGTCACCTTGTCATTTTTCCTTTCATCATTAAAAATACCATCAGCCCCCAGACTTAGAAAGTGGGATATATCCTCTATTTTATTACTCTACTCACACTGATCAAGTCTATGAGTCATAGTTCCCCAAAGTAAATCTTTTCCTGGGCTTCCCTGGTGGCACAGTGGTTGAGAGTCCACCTGCCGATGTAGGGGACACGTGTTTGTGCCCCATCCAGGAAGATCCCACACGCTGCGGAGCGGCTGGGCCCGTGAGCCATGGCCGCTGAGCCTGCGCATCCGGAGCCTGTGCTCCGCAATGGGGGAGGCCACAACAGTGAGAGGCCCGCGTATTTTCCTTTAACTCTCTTCACCTATATACATGCTGACAAAAGAAACAAAATCAGACATATTTGGAACTAATTAGTAGAGTTAATCTATAGGAAGGAATAAAATCTGCTTCACACAGCCATCTCTCATTGGTGTTTCTGGGAACCTAACATCTCTAGCCGTAATCCTGAATTGATTTGATTCAGGTAGGAAGGACACAGGATCAGAATGAATATATATTTTTTTATCTATGGCCATTATGGTCTAGTTTAGTTTAGTTTCAATTTGTTTTGTATTTTATCCACTTAAGCATAAAAAGATGGTTGGATTCTTCTAAAGGTAATAAGATAGTCACAAGATCCTACAGGTAAAAAAAAGTGCTAAGAAGGGACACAATATATTTTTGAAACCTAGATTTGTTCTTTCTTCATTTAAAAAAAAATTATTGGAGTATAATTGATTTACAATGTTGTGTTAGTTTCAGGTGTACAACAAATTGAATCAGTTATATATATGCATATATTGATTCTTTTTCAGATTCTTTTCCCATATAGGTTATTACAGAATATTGAGTAGAGTTCTCTGTGCTATATAGTAGGTCCTTATTAGTTATCTATTTTATATATAGTAGTGTTTATATGTAAATCCCAGTCTCTTAATTTATCACTTCCCCCTACTTTTCCCCTTTGGGAACCATAAGTTCTATTTTGAGGTCTGTGAGTCTGTTTCTGTTTTATAAATAAGTTCATTTATATCATTTTAAAATAGATCCCACATATAAGTGATATCATATGATATTTGTCTTTCTCTCTCTGACTTATTTCACTTATGATAATCTCTAGGTCTATTCATGTTGCTGTAAATGGCATTATCTTGTTCTTTTTATGGCTGAGTAATATTCCATTGTATATATGTACCACATCTTCTTCATCCATTCCTCCGTTGATGGACATTTAGGTTGCTTCCATGTCTTGGCTATTGTAAATAGTGCTACAATGAATATTGGGGTGCATGTTATTTTCAAATTATGGTTTTCTCCAGATATATGCCCAGGAGTGGTATTGCTGGATCATATGGTAGTTCTATATCTAGTTTTTTAAGGAATCTCCATACTGTTCTCCATAGTGGTTGTACCAATTTATATTCCCACCATCAGTGTAAGAGAGTTCCTTTTTTTCCATACTATCTCCAGCATTTATTGTTTGTAGATTTTTTGATGATGGCCATCCTGACTGGTGTGAGGTGATACCTCATTGTATCTTCATTTTGTTTGTTTGTTTCATACTGTGTGGTTTATTACTTTATATATATACATGAGTTAACTTTTTGGTTTCATTTTTTATAAATATTTATTTTTCTATCAGAACTCTTGATTATTAAGTGGAATATTCTTTTGATCTAAGGACCTACTGTATAACACAGGGAATTCTGCTCAATATTATGTAACAAGATAAATGGGAAAAGAATTTGAAAAAGAATAGATACATGTATATGTATAACTGAATCACTTTGCTGTGCACCTGAGACTATCACAACATTGTTAATCAACTATACTCCAATATAAAATAAAAATTATAAAAAGTCATCAGTAATTCTTAAGCTACAGTACACCACACCAGTAAAGATGTTTCTAATTACCTGATGACAACTAGTTATAAACCACAGTCTAGAGGAAAGTCAGTCACTCAAGAATGCACTGCAATCCTTCAGAATCTCCCTGTGCTTCAAGCCCTTGTGTCTAACTGCTCACTGGGCAGTTCCTTCTGTATATACTTAAGTCCTCATTTTCCATAAACCCATTCTTGATTCCCTATTTTCTAGTCACTCAAGTGTGAAAATGTGAACTTATTTTCAAATCCTTTTCTTTCAACCCAGTAAGTTAATTTACATCCATTTTATTTCTGAAAAACATACTTTCATTCATTTTTCCTCCCATTCCATTGTTACTGCCACTAATACATTCTGATCTCATATCTCTTGCCTTGATGATTTCAGTAGACTCCTCATGGACTCCTTGATTTCAGTCTCTTCTCTTGACCAGTAACCCTCCATGTTGCCAAGAGACTTGTATTTTTAAAGGGATATCTGATCACTTTCTTCTCTGATCCAAAAAACCTTGATGCCTCATTGCCATTATGACACAATTCAAATTTAATAGCATGATGTTCTTTGCTCTGATCTGAAAACCATCATCAAATAAGTGTTGAACAGCATTTAATATTTTTCTTCTGCTATCAAGATTCTATAATATATTTGCTTGATATCCCCTTTATCTCTTTCTACTCACTATAGGTACTGCTGACTTTATGCTTTGGCTATATGAGTTCTTTCCTAAATATGCACCATGATTCCCTGTCTCCATGGCTTTGTATCACTCGTTCATTTTGATTGGAATGTTCATTCATTCTACTTTTTTGTGTCAAAAATTCTATTTATTCTTCTTCGCAAAATTCAAATGACCATTCTTTTAAAAATTCTCCCAGGTGAAATTAGGCAATTCTTCCCTCTATGTTCTTTTCACTGTTTTCCCCCCTCTTACATCAAATAGGTTTAATAATTATGTAAATACCTATCAATGTTTCTTCTATTATATTCATATAAATTTTGCCAGGCCAGATACAGGTTATTTTATCTCTCCCTCAGCCCTTAATCCCCTGTTTAACTAGATAATTCCTGTTCATCTCCTGGGTCTCAGTATAAGTATCTCTCCATAATTCGGAGTCTCCCCTGAGTCCTTAGAAAATGTTGATCTTCTAAAAAACATTTATGGTAACATGAATTTTTCCTTAATAGCATACAATACATGATTAATTGTTTAAAATCTTCATTGTCAGACTGTAAGTTACCTACTTCACTGCAGTATTCCCTGTAATCAGCCTAATGTTTGTCATACAAAAGGAATTCAATAAATATATTTTCAGTGAATGAATGAAACTAACTCTGTTTTGTTCACTTTTATAACTACAACAGGGCCAAGCTTTATGCATTTGATAGATTTAGCATTTGACAAATGCATGTCATGTAATGCAATTGGATTTATTGTCAAGAAGTCATATATAGACAGATCACTCAATAAATGTTTCTTAGATGAGTGAGGAAATGAATGAATGAATACAGGCAGTCATATGGTATAACTGAAAGAATATTAGATAGAGAATTAGAAGGTCTTGGAGTGGTGGTACCACTATCTTACTGCATGGGTTTGAGCAATTTACCCAACCACTCTTCGTTTGAATATCAAATCCTATACTATCTACTGGTAAAATGAAGTAAAACACAAATGTAAGGAGTTTTCATGATACTATAGTTCCTAGGTTAAAAGGAAATGAATATGGAAAATGGCCCTTTAGACTATTCCATTCTTCTCTATGCTAGGGAGAATGCTTTTTCCAGCTGTGTTGAAAAAGAAGATTGCATTCAGAGGGTTGGAATATCTTTCTTCAAAGAAGTGCAAATCACCTGCAAGATATAACTTTCTTTGTCACAAATATGAGCCTTCTGTTCCTTCAACACAAGTGTTCCCATCCCCAAATATTGAGGATTTTAAACTAAAGGTTTAAATAGAGGTTTTTAGTCTCACACCAGAGCTGTGACCTTACTCTGTATATTCCTTACCCTAACAGTTTATATATTTCTTAACCTAAGAGTCCATATATCTTATATATAGTTCATATATCAAATTCTATGAATTCTTCTAAGAGTTCAAGGATTTAGAAACTTCCTGAAATTCTAGGAAAAGTGTTGTGTGTATTTATATTTGGGAGGTATATTTAGCACAGTTTAAAAGATCAGGTTCTCAAATGTGTCAAAAGTTAAAAATCACTGGTATATAATTAAATGAGAAAATGTCCAAGAACCTGGAGAAACAGAAACATTGAAGGTGAGCTTAACAACAGCAACAAATATAAAATCAGAGAATTTTGCAGAGACATAGAAGTAGAGGCAAGAAAACCCAGTCCTGCACTCAGGCCATATTGACTCAATTTACAACTTCTAATAATCTCTGTGATTTGATTTCCTAGCCCAGAGGAAATCAGAAGAACCAAATGAGAAGAGTGGTCTTTGAAAGAATATGGCTTGGTATTGGCTCTTCAGAGTTCATTTTATCCTACCTAAGCATTTTATGCTCTTTGTATATCTAGTTTCAACTGGTATTTTAATTTCACATTTATAAAACTTATTGTTTTTAACACTTTTTCGTCTTCAGAGACATGTATATTGGATTTTTTAGCCATTTTCTATTTCTCTTATAATTACTCTAGTGTTGCAGTTGAAAGTTTGAAACTCATTGTTTTTTAGTTGATGTTTTGTTCTTATAATTTTTCTTTTGATATTCTTTTTTAAAAATTGAGATATATTAGTTTCAGGTGTACAACATAATGATTCAATATTTGTAAATATCATGAAATGATCACCACAATAAATTTAGTTAACATCCATCACCACATGTACTTACAAATCTTTTTCTACCTTTAACGTTCTTAAATGGCACTCTTCTTCCCTCCCCCATATCCCTTAGCTCAGTTAGGACGGGGAGTAGTGGTAGTCAATGAGTAAATGCCTAGGATAGCCTGCATAATACATAGTCAACATGGTGTGGTTGAGTTTTTTCCTATTGATTTCTGCTTCCTGGTTGTGATGGAGCAAATAATGATTCTCTCAAGGACAAAAGGGGGAAAACCAAAAATAGAGCCTAAAAATGATTCAGCATCTTAACTTCCACTTTTGCTTTTGTTGCCCCACACTTTATTTATTTATTTTTATTTATTTATTTATTTATTTTGCGGCATGCAGGCCTCTCACTGTTGTGGCCTCTCTGGTTGCGGAGCACAGGCTCTGGATGTGCAGGCTCAGCGGCCATGGCTCACGGGCCCAGCCGCTCTGCGGCATGTGGGATCCTCCTGGACCGGGGCATGAACCCATGTCCCCTGCATCGGCAGGCAGACTCTCAACCACTGAACTACCAGGGAAGCCCATGCCCCACACTTTATATTGTCACCCCTATACTACAACTTCACCACTAAATTCCTCTCTCTCTCTCTCTCTCTCTCTCTCTCTCTCACACACACACACACACACACACACTCTATAATAGGGTTCTCCAGAGAAACAGAATGAGAGAGAGAGACAGTGGAATAAGGAATTGGCTCTCATGATTATCGAGGCTGACTAGCCCCAAGGTCTGAAGGGAGAATTGATTAGCTGAAGACCCAGAAGAGTTGATGGTGTAGTTCCAGCCTTAATCTGAGAACCAAGAGAATGGTTGGTCTAGCCCTAGTTTGAGAACCAGCAGTCCTGAAATCCAGGAAAAGCTGATGTTTCAGTTCGAGCCCAAAGGAAGGAAAAAGCTGATGTCTGAGTCTGAAGGCAGTCAGGTAGGATGAATTCTTTCTCACACAGGGAAGGATCAGTCTTTCTGTTCTATTCAGTCCTTCAACTGATTAGATGAAGTCCACCCACATTAGGCAGGGAAATCTTCTTTACTTAGTCCACAGATTTTTTTTGAATTTCACTTTTTTTTTTATACAGCTGGTTCTCATTAGTTATCTATTTTATACATATTAGTATATATATGTCAATCCCAATTCATCCCACCACCAGCACCACCCCTGCCACCCCCACCATTCTCCCCCCTTGCTGTCCATATGTTTGTTCTCTACATCTGTGTCTCTATTTCTGCCTTACAAACCAGCTCATCTGTACCATTTTTCTAGGTTCCACATATATGTGTTAATATACGATATTTGTTTTTCTCTTTCTGACTTACTTCACTCTATATGACAGTCTCTAGGTCCATCCACGTCTCTACAAATGACTCAGTTTCGTTCCCCTTTATGGCTGAGTAATATTCCATTGTATATATGTACCACATCTTTATTCATTCATCTGTCGATGGACACTTAGGTTGCTTCCATGACCTGGCTATTGTAAATAGTGCTGCAATGAACATTGGGGTGCATGTGTCTTTTTGAATTATTGTTTTCTCTGAGTATATGCCCAGTAGTGGGATTGCTGTGTCATACAGTAATTGTATTTTTAGTTTTTAAAGGAACTTCCATACTGTTCTCCATAGGGGCTGTATCAATTTACATTCCCACCAACAGTGAAAAAGGGTTCCCTTTTCTCCACATCCTCTCCAGCATTTCTTGCTTGTAGATATTCTGATGATGCCCACTCTAACTAGTGTGAGGTGATACCTTATTGTAGTTTGGATTTGGATTTCTCTAATAATTAGTGATGTTGAGCAGCTTTTCATGTGCCTCTTGGCCATCTGTATGTCTTCTTTGGAGAAATGTCTATTTAGGTCTTCTGTCTTTTTTTTGTGTGTGTGTGTGTTACATGGGTCTCTCACTGCTGTGGCCTCTCCCGTTGCAGAGCACAGGCTCCAGATGCACAGGCTCAGCAGCCATGGCTCACGGGTCCAGCCACTCTGTGGCATGTGGGATCTTCCCGGACTGGGGCACAAACCCACGTCCCGTGTATCAGCAGGCGGACTCTCAACCACTGCGCCACCAGGGAAGCCCCGCCATTGGTAATTTGATAGGGATTGCATTGGATCTGTAGATTGCTTTGGGTAATATAGTCATTTTCACAATATTGATTCTTCCAACCCAAGAACATGGTATATCTCTCCATTTGTTTGTGTCATCCTTGATTTCTTTCTTCAGTGTCTTATAGTTTTTCTGAGTACAGATCTTTTGCCTCCTTAGGTAGGTTTATTCCTAGGTATTTTATTCTTTTTGTTGCAGTGGTGAATGGGATTGTTTCTTTAATTTCTCTTTCTGATCTTTTGTTGTTAGTGTATAGGAATACAAGAGATTTCTGTGCATTAATTTTGTATCCTAAAACTTTATCAAGTTCATTAATTAGCTCTAGCAGTTTTCTGGTGGCATCCTTAGGATTCTCTCTATATAGTATCATGTCACCTGCAAACAGTGACAGTTTTACTTCTTCTTTTCCAATTTGTATTCCTTTTATTTCTTTTTCTTCTCTGATTGCCATGGCTAGGACTTCCAAAAAACTATGTTGAATAATAATGGCGAGAGTGGGCATCCTTGTCTTATTCCTGATCTTTGAGGAAATGTTTTCAGTTTTTCACCATCAAGAATGATGTCTGCTGTGGGTTTGTCATATATGGCCTTTATTATGCTGAAGTAGCTTCCTTCTATGCTCACTTTCTGGAGAGTTTTTATCATAAATTGGTGTTGAATTTTGTCAAAAGCCTTTTCTGCATCTATTGAGATGGTCATATGGTTTTTATTCTTCAATTTGTTAATATGGTGTATCACACTGATTGATTTGTGTATATGGAAGAATCCTTGCATCCTTGGGACAGATTTAAATGTTAATCTTATTTTTAAAAATACCTTCACAGGGCTTCCCTGGTGGCGCAGTGGTTGAGAGTCTGCCTGCTGATGCAGGGGACCCGGGTTCATACCCTGGTCCGGGAAGATCCTACATGCCACAGAGCGGCTGGGTCCATGAGCCATGGCCGCTGAGCCTGTGCATCTGGAGCCTGTGCTCTGCAACGGGGGAGGCCACAAAAGTGAGAGGCCCGTGTACTGCAACAAAAAAAACAAAAGAAAACCTTCACAGAAACATCCAGAATAAAGTTTGACCAAGTAACTGTGCACCCTGTGACTCAGTCAAGCTGACACATAAAATTAACTGTCAAACACCCCCACCCCCCCAATTTAAGGTAGTCTTCAATGTCCCCAAGGCTTTCTGTTAGTTTTTATATTGATTTCTTATGTCTATTCTTCTATCTTTTCTGAAATCTGCAGGGATAATTTTGGTAGAGGAAGCCAGTAGCTCATGCTAATTTTCCATTTTGTCAGTAATCTCCTATTCACAATTCCTAAATTATTTATATTAATACCAGTACTTTTTTCCCTTTATCAGAGAAAATTGTTTCTCTTTTTCAAAACTAACTTCTACTGTTTCCTTCTCTTTCTCCAGCCACCATTATATTGTCCATTTCACCAACCCATTAGGGAACTGTACTTTGTATGTATGTATGCATACACACACACACACACACACACACACACACACACACATATATAAGCATGTATTTATTTCTACTCTATCTAGACCAATAAGAATATTCCTCATATAGGCACACCAAAAATGTTCATTGAATGAACAGATAAATGAAAGGAAAATGAATGGATGAATAAAATTATCACCAAGTACAAATCTTTAATTAATTAATTAATTTATTTTTGCTGTGTTGGGTCTTCATTTCTGTGTGAGGGCTTTCTCTAGTAGTCTTAAGTGGGGGCTACTATTAATTGCGGTGCACAGGCCTCTCACTATCACGGCCTCTCTTGTTGGGGAGCACAGGCTCTGGATGCACAGGCTCAGTACTTGTGGCTCACAGGCCTAGTTGCTCTGCAGCATGTGGGATCGTCCCAGACCAGGGCTCAAACCCGTGTCCCCTGCATTAACAGGCAGATTCTCAACCACTGCACCACCAGGGACTGTTGCAAGTGATCTTGAAATGAGGATCTTGAAATCTTCCACTTCTTTCTCATTATGCAAATGAGAAAGAAATGCATTTTATGAATGGTGGTAGAAAGTCATATAGTTGAGCTATGAAGAATTATAAAATACTTTCTAGTTTTAAAACACAAGATTCGACAACGGAAATTGCTGGTTCTTGTGATCACTTGTTATGTCTTATTATAGTTCCAAGTTATTCCCATTTATTTTATTTTAGTCCGTGTGTGTGTGTGTTTCTGTTCAATTTTTAACATGCTTCAACTAAATTTGGCTTGCGTCTATATGCTGGATTCTAGGAAAGACTCTTAGAGAATTATTCCATGGCTTGTTCAGTCCCTAGATAATACAAAGATCCATTGTCACCTTAATTGAACAGCCATTCTTCTTTTTTACATTTTCTTTCTTCTCTCACTTCCTATATTTTCCATCTATTCTTCTTTTTTCTTTTAGTAGGTAAGAGTGGGAGTTCTGAATTTTTTTTGGAGCATTCAGTTCTCCTTGGGGAATTAGCCAGTATGCTTGACTTCCACGAACTCTTATAGTAAAACGATTTGACAGAATGTAAATTTAACCCCACTTTGATAGCTTTGCTATGTGGTTTCCTCAACAGCAAAGATCACATTTGATATTAGTTTGGTTTAGAAAACAATTTTTTTTATGAAACTGAAAGAACATAAGCAATGAAAGTTAGAATATAAATGATATTTTTAGTTAGCTTAACCCTGCAGATTTATATAACTCTTGTATTGTTTATTTTTTAATTCATCTGAGACCCTCTTTTAAATAAATCTAACAGAAGGCTGTCCATCTCTTAACTAAAAAGTTCACTTTTTAAAAAGTTCAGCTCATATTTATTGAGCACCTAGCATATGCCAATATGCCAGGCACTATTCTAGGATCAGGGGATACAGCTGACATCATAAATTTTCACAGCATAGTCTTGTTATTCATTATTCATTAATTTCATTCTGATTTTATTTCTTTGTCCCAATTAAATGTACAAATTAAGAGTAACTTCCACCCTGAATTTTATTTTATTCTAAATTTGATTTTCTTCAATTCATAGCTAAAATATATATTATTTCAAGCATATTCTTGCTATGAAGTTTGATTTATGTTAAAAACACTTTTGTCAAATAATCTTTTTTCTTCTTTGACATTCTGAGTGTTAACAGAAGAGAATTTTCATCCATTCTGCATCCAACAAATATTTATTAGTCCTTCTTACATGTTGAGTGCTAGATGTAAGGTTATAAAAAGGTATATAATCAAATCAGAGATCTAATTCTAAAAGTTATGAAAACAGTTGTAACCCTAGACCTCGAAGAAGATCAATAAAAAGCAAACCACTCAGGATCAAGTGTGGAAAAGTAAAATTGTACATGATTGTGTTGTTTATTATCTTTTTATAAGATATAGAATAAAATGTTGTGCTGTACTTAAGGGCACTGTAACTTCAGATGCTATTCTAAGATAGCCTTGAGTTCTCAATAGCTTGTGAGTCATAAGATCCATGTAGAAAAATTCAAAACATACGACATATGTGATACCCTTAAAAGAAGTTATTTTCACCCTGATGTAAGAATACAAGGATATATACAAATATATCTCACATTTAACAGCTTTTGAAAATTGACTTCAAATTTCTTGACTCCACTAAAATTATTACAGCTTCTTATTAGTATTACTGCAAAGGTCAACACTGTGGAAACTCAGCCTCGTTTAACAATAAGGCATTTCTAATAGAACTAGTATTTGCTTCTCTTGAGATTTGCACTAAAGAAATAATGACAAATAAGGCCAAATCAATCACTAAATATTTACTCAGTGCTTACAATGACATTCTGGTAGATACTGTGAGTGATAAAATGGACGATAAGGCAGGCCCTGCCTCAGGCATTTTACAATCGATAGGCAAGCTATGACATGTGATAGGCCACATTCAGAGAAATCTTCCAGAAAGACTTGATCAAGGAGATGGAGTGAGTTCTCCTTAAAGAGTAGGTACTCTTCACACTCTAAGTTCATTGAGAGAAGGAAATATTTTGCATATGTCTTTCCATCTCCATGTGTGTAGAACAGTGCTTTGCACTCAGTAGAAACAAAAGAAATATTTTCTAATTGAATCCACATAAGTAAAAACAGCAAAAGAAAATATTCCAGAAAAACAGTGAACAAATAATTACAATAATAATTAAAATAATAATTGTTATTACAGCTAACATTTATTAAGTACTGCTCTAACTCTTTAAATGTATAGACTCATTTAATTTTCACAACTCTATTGAAATAATAGCTATCACTATGCCTATGTTGCACTGAAGAGAAAACTGAGGCATAAAAATTAAATAACTTGTCCAAGGACATGCAGCTAGTTAGTGATTGAACCAGGACTTAATCCCAGGAAGTCTGGTTTCAGTATCTATGTTCTTAACCACCACACAATAATGTTTTGCAAAGCACTGTGGGTAACATGAAGAATGATTTGACATGATTACTACCTTCAAAGAACTTAAAATTATATAAGTTCAGGCCATTTAAATAACTGAATAGTAATAACTACATAAAAATTACAACTGTTGCAACTGATCTTGAAATGAGGAGTGAGGGCATAAATGATTTGTTTCGAGAAAGGGTAGATTACTGAAACCTGGAGCACTCTGGGAAGACTTCCTTGAGGGAGAGGAAGTCTTTAGAAGATGAATAAGATTAGACAGTTAGGAAAAAATGTGTGGAGCATATCCCAGAGAGAGGGCATATTATGAATCAAAGTAGGGTGACTCTAAGTAACCAAAGACTGTGCTCTGGAAAAAAATCCAAATTATTCCAGATTGTTTGGAATAATGATCATCTCTTTGAGAGTGGTGGATAATGGTCAGAAACGCCTGTTTGAAGCATATGGTAGAAGTGCCTGAGTGACAGGCTGAATCTCTGGCTCTTCCAGATCCTTCAAATCTGATGACACTTGAATCTTTGGCAAAACAAGGAGACCCTGTCCCCAGAGCTCACTGGCTTCCAGAAATTCATCCCAGATTAAACCCCAATACTCTGCAGTTTTATCATCTCCATGGAGGGCTGACACAAGTTGACTTTCTAATTCTTGATGCTCTGGAGAACTTAGACTTCTCAGCCTGAGGGAAATAGCCTTCCCTTCCTTCCGGCCATTTTTTTTTTTTTTTTTTTTTTTTTTTTTTTGCAGTACACAGGCCTCTCACTGCTGTGGCCTCTCCTGTTGTGGAGCACAGGCTCTGGATGCACAGGCCCAGTGGCCATGGCTCACGGGCCCAGCCGCTCCGTGGCATGTGGGATCCTCCCAGACCAGGGCACAAACCCACATCCCCTGCATCGGCAGGCAGACTCTCAAGCACTGCACCACCAGGGAAGCCCTTCCAGACATTCTTGAAGGCAAGCCACTCGCTTCTTTCCCTATCCAGAGCACTTAGCAGGATCACTTCACAAAGTTTAAGCATTTTCAAAAGAGAAGGAAGATACCTTGCATCCTTTTGCAAGCATGCTCTGATGGAAAGGATCACAGAGTCTGCTTGGAAAAGATGAGTGAGTGCAGAAATGAGAGATAATAAAAACAGAGTTAGAATGAAGAGACATGGGAGATTGGTTCAAGATGGCAGCGTAGAAGGACGTGCTTTTACTCCCTCTTGTGAGAACACTGGAATCACAACTAACTGCTGAACAATCATCCACAGGAAGACACTGGAACTCACCAAAAAAGATACCCCACATCTAAAGACAAAGGAGAAGCCACAATGAGACTGTAGGAGGGGTGCAATCATAATAAAAACAAATCCCATAACTGCTGGGTGGGTGACACACAAACTGGAGAACACTTATACCACAGATGTCCACCCACTGGATTGAAGGTTCTGAGCACCACATCAGGCTTCCAAACCCGGGGGTCTGGCAACAGGAGGAGGAATTCCTAGAGGATCAGGCTTTGAAGGTTAGTGGGATTTGATTGCAGGACTTCAACAGGACTGGGGGAAACAGAGACTCCACTCTTGAAGGGCACACACAAAGTAGTGTGCACATTGGGACCCATGGGAAGAAGCAGTGACCCCATAGAGAGAGAACCAGACCTACCTGCTAGTGTTGGGGGGTCTCCTGCAGAGGTGGGGGTGGCTCTGTCTCACCGTGAGGACAAAGACACTGGCAGGAGAAGTTCTGGGAAGTACTCCTTGGCATGAGCCCTCCCAGAGACTGCCATTAGCCCCACCAAAGAGCCCAGGTAGGCTCCAGTGTTGGGTCGCCTCAGGCCAAACAACCAACAGGGAGGGCACCCAGCCCCACCCATCAGCAGACAAGCGGATTAAAGTTTTAGTGAGCTCTGACCACCAGAGCAACAACCAGCTCTACCCACCACCACTCCCTCCCATCAGGAAACTTGCACAAGCCTCATCCACCAGAGGGCAGACAGCAGAAACAAAAAGAACTACAATCTGCATTATGTGGAACAAAAACCACATTCATGGAAAGATAAACAAGATGAAAAGGCAGAGGGCTAGGTACCAGATGAAGAAACAAGATAAAACCCTAGGAAAACAACTAAATGAAGTGCAGATAGGCAACCTTCCAGAAAAAGAATTCAGAATAATGATAGTGAAGATGATCCAGGACCTCAGAAAAAGAATGGAGGCAAAGATCGAGAAGACGCAAGAAATGTTTAACAAAGACCTGGAAGAATTAAAGAATGAACAAGCAGAGATGAACAATACAGTAATTGAGATGAAAACTACACTAGAAGGAATCAATAGCAGAATAACTGAGGCAGAAGAACGGATAAGTGACCTGGAAGACAGAATGGTGGAATTCACTGCTGAGGAACAGAATAAAGAAAAAAGAATGAAAAGAGATGAAGACAGCCTAAGAGACCTCTGGGACAATATTAAATGCAACAACGTTCACATTATAGGGGTCCAGGAAGGAGAAGAGAGAGAGAAAGGACCCAAGAAAGTATTTGAAGAAATTATAGTCAAAAACTTCCCTAACACGGGAAAGGAAATAGCCACCCAAGTCCAGGAAGTGCAGAGAGACCCATACAGGATAAACCCAAGGAGAAACACACCGATACATGGTAATCAAATTGGCAAAAATTAAGGACAAAGAAAAATTATTGAAAGCAGCAAGGGAAAAATGACAAATAACATACAAGGGAACTCCCATAGGTTAAGAGCTGATTTCTCAGCAGAAACTCTACAAGCTAGAGGAACTGGCATGATATACTTAAAGAGATGAAAGGGAAAGAACCTACAACCAAGATTACTCTACCTGACAAGGATCTCATTCAGATTCGATGGAGAAATCAAAAGCTTTACAGATAAGCAAAAGTTAAGAGAATTCAGCACCACCAAACCAGCTCCACAACAAATGTTAAAGGAACTTCTCTAAGTGGGAAACACAAGAGAAGAAAAGGACCTACAAAAGCAAACCCAAAACGATTAAGAAATGGTAATAGGAACATACATATTGATAATTACCTTAAACATGAATGGATTAAATGCTCCAACCAAAAGACACAGGCTTGCTGAATGGATAAAAAAACAAGACCCATATATATGTTATCTAAAAGTGACTCACTTCAGACCTAGGGACACATACAGACTGAAAGTGAGGGGATGGAAAAAGATATCCCATGCAAATGGAAATCAAAAGAAAACTGGAGTAGCAATACTCATACTCCCCACTACTGGGCATATACCCTGAGAAAACCATAATTCAAAAAGACACATGCACCCCAATGTTCATTGCAGCACTATTTACAATAACCAGGTCATAGAAGCAACCTAAATGCCCATCAACAGACGAATGGATAAAGAAGATGTGGTACATATATACAATGGAATATTACTCAGCCATAAAAAGGAACGAAATAGGGTCATTTGTAGAGACGTGGATGGATCTAGAGACTGTCATACAGAGTGAAGTAAGTCAGAAAGAGAAAAACTAATATCGTATATTAACACATATATGTGGAACCTAGAAAATGGTACAGATGAACTGGTTTGCAGGGCAGAAATTGAGTCACAGATGTAGAGAACATACGTATGGACACTAAGTGTGTGTGGGGGGAAGCGGCAGGGTGGTAGTGGTTGTGGGATGAATTGGGTGATTGGGATTGACATGTATACACTGATGTGTATAAAATGGATGAATAATAAGAACCTGCTTTTTCAAAAAAATAAATAAAATTAAATTAGAAAAAAAAAGAATAAACAGACACTAACCCCTCACAGATGTATTTATTCATGAGTTTTATCAGAGGGTTACTTGTTGGTAGTTTATCAAAGAGAAAGCGAAAACCCCAGATTAAATATCTTAAAGTATCCCTGATTGCCTTTCCGGAAGGACCCAGTTGCGTTCCTAGCATTCACATTGTTTTAAAACTATTTGGCATGCCTGGGCTTACTTATGTGGTACAGTAAAAAAAAATTTTTTAAAAAGCTTTTGCCTGCTCTTAGAAGACAATACTATGCTAAATATAGTGCAATGCTTCTCAGCTCATAAAATCTGCTACGTGGCACAAACTTGAAGACATCCTCAAAAGATATACGGCAAGAGACGTTCATTGTCTGCTTTAGTCAAAACTGCCATTTCCTTACAGAATTTTCCTGAAGTGGCTGGACATCAACATTCCACATACTGGCTGGGATTAAAGTGGTTTTTCTATAAAAGGAGAGGAGGACAAAAGAAAAAGCAAAATGTGGTCCACAATGTAAAATGTGATCCTTAGCCACTGGCATAAAATTACATTGACGATGCGGGAGTAACTTCCTTCCTTCAAAGAACAATGTTTGATATTTGAACTAGACTGGTGATGAAGCTCGTAACTTGGGGGATAAATCAGGTTTAAATTTAGAAAAAAGTTTTCAGAAATTGCTTAGCAGGGTAGTTTTAGGGGTTAACATATGAATAGAGGTTACATGGTGCCTGGTCTGTCTGTCCTGTGTTTGTTGGACAGAGATAATAAGGCCTTTTCCCCATGCAAAGAAATTTAAATTCTGTCATAATTATTCATTCTAAATTCTGTGACATTTCAGTATCGAGGAAATGTTCAAATTGTGTCTAGTTTCTGCCTCCCTTCCCTCTTTATGTTGATTTCTACATCTCCTCCTATTTATCTCTTTTGTGCATCGCATATATTTCACTATGAACTCAATTTTGCGTGTGAAAGGCCACAACTAACTGTTTGCATGCCTTATCTCTGCCTTAGAGAGTGGTAACTCAAAAATGAGCCAGCTGCACCTACTGTACATAAAACAGCAACATCACTTTGATCTCTCCCTTAATGTGCTAGGTTTAGATTACTCTGTGAGCAAAAGGGGTGAAAGGTGGTGGGAAACTATTTTAACTAAGTACTGGGGGCAGTGTTTATTCATGGTGCAGATTTTTAATGGGAAAGATGGAACATGAAAGCTTGTCAAATGTACTGCTCAGAGAGTCTGACAATACAGAATATTTTTATAGATGAAAGGTGAGGAATCTCCACCTTCTCAGTGTAACATAAATTGTATGGAAAAAAAGTAAGACATAAAAAAGCCAGATAGAAAACTATCTATATTCCCTTATGACTGCATGAAATCCTGCCACAAAACCAGAGGACTATTTCAGAGATGCATTTGTCTGGTGCAAAGAGGGACATAGTGAACATTAAAAATATATACTTTGAGAAAGATTCTCATTACCTTTATAATTAATGTAATATTGTTTTAGCAAGAACTAAGTATGTTTAGTAAGAACTAGTCCAATGTCGTGACAAGGTAGAAACCCAGAAATATCCAAGGATAATATTCTCCACAATTGGAAGAGTGAATTTATCTTGCCCCTCCAATCAGACTATAAGTCCAATTATGTTTAGTTCAGAAATAGCTTGAAATTCTGCCTTTGCCTTTGATGAGACCCTGATCTTTCCTTTCTTGGCTCACCACAGCCTTGCCCTAAAGCAGATTCTCAATCTTTCTTTCTCAAATACTGATGGTACTTAGTATACTTCTGCCGGTTACGGTGGCTTCCTATGAGAGTGTTTCTCAGGTAGAGGGGTGGAAAGTGCAGGAGGTGCATGGGAATCTCTGGAGTAAACTCTATGTTTTAAAGAAACTTCCAAGATGGTTTTGACATGCCCACAATTTTCTGACTCATGCCTAGGAGTCATTAGTGTTAAATTACTGAGCCCTTTATAATCTGGCTATAATGCATTTCATTAATTACATCAGCAATTATGAACTCCATATTTTCAGAATCTCACCTTATATATATTATTCTATCTCTTGGGAATATCAAACTCCACGTACCCTATTTTCTCTCTCCCCAGCACATTTCTGTTTCCTTTGAAATTCCAAGCTCAAAATTGGTCCTTGAGTGAAGGCTTCTCCATCGGTCCCCCAAAGACTTAGTTGTTCCTGTCCTAGATATTTCCACAGCAACATGATAATGACTCTGAAAATGAATTATTCTATTCTAATGTGTCTGTTAAAATAGCTGTCTTCCCAACTCTACCACCAGATTGTGGGCCAGGATATTTATTCACCTTTTAAGTCCTAACTTTAAATACAGTGTCAGCTACATTACAGGTGATGAATAAATGATTACTTGTACATGTGTGTACTTTTCATTTATTTATTGATAAATTATTTATCTGCGTATATAGATATGGTAACATATACAAAGCTTAAGTGCAGAGGTCAGTGATTTTTATATTGCATACCTCCATGTAAGTACTACTCAGACGAAGGCATAGAACATTTCCAACGTCCCAAAAGATTCCCTCCTGCCCCACCCTAGTCAACACCTTCTTTGCACAACCAGTTCTATTCTAACTCTTATGCAGTAAATTAATTTTACTGATCTACAACTACATATGGACTCTATAAATTGAATCACTTAGTATTTACTTTTTTGGAGTCTGACTTCTTTCATTAGACACATTCTTGAGATTCATCCATGCTGTTACATGTTCATTTTTTTGTATTGTGGTGTAGAATTCCATTGCATAAATATGTCATGAATTTTTTCACTCTCTTCTTCATGAACATATGAACTATTTATAGTTTTTCATTTTTATGAAAAAAGTTACTATTAATATTTTTGTACCTATTATTTCTTGTGGAAATTTACACTTTTTTTTTTTAGTATATACCTAGGCATTAGATTGGTGGGTCATTTGATAGGTACAGGATTAGCTTTATAATATATTATTACTTTCTAAAAGTGGCTGGGCCAATTTATACACTCCAAAGTTAAATATAAGAATCCCAGTTGCTCCATAACCTTGCCAACAGTTAATATTGTTAGTCATTGATTTTAGCCATTCTGGTGGTATTATAGTGGTGTCTCCTTGTAGATAGAGTTTACATTTATGTCCTTAATGACCAATGATGGTGAGCAAGTTTTTATATACTTATTGGCCATTTGAACATCATCTTTTGTAAACTGCCTCTTCAATTCTTTTGCACATTTTTAGTTGGGTTGTTTGTCTTTTTTCTATTGATTTTTTAGAGTTCTCTATATATCTGGATGCAATATCTGAATGCAATTTCTTTATCAGAGGTATTGCAAATATATTTTCTCAGATGTGGTTTGCCTTTCTTTTCTTTTTTTTTTTTTTTTGCGGTATGCGGGCCTCTCACTGTTGTGGCCTCTCCCATTGCAGAGCACAGGCTCCGGACACACAGGCTCAGCGGCCATGGCTTATGGGCCCAGCCACTCTGCGGCATATGGGATCTTCCTGGACCGGGGCATGAACCTGTATCCCCTGCATCGGCAGGCAGACTCTCAACCACTGCGCCACCAGAGAAGCCCTGTTTGCCTTTCTTTTGATGAACAGAAGTTCTTAACTGAATCAAATTTATTATTTTTCCTTTATCTATCAGTTCTTTTCATGTTCTTTTAAGAAAACTCTATCTCATTCAAGTTCATGAAGATGTTGATTTGTGTTCTTCCAGAAATTTGATTGTTTAATTTTCAAATTTAGGTCTAATATCCACCTTAAATTAATTTTTCTGTAAGGTGTGTGGAAAGGTTCAAGGTTTGTTTATATCCCATAGAGATATGCAACTGCTGCAGAACTATTTATTGAAAAGATCATCTTTATTCCCACTAGCTTGTATTGGTAACTTTGTAGGAAATTGGGCAACCATATATGTGTTGGTTTACTTTTGGATTGTCTATTCTAAACCATAGGTAAGTTTGTCTTAATTACTGTATTATAAAATCTGGTAGAGCAAGTCTTCTAACTTTGAACTTTATTAAGATTATCTTGAGTATTCTAGGTCCCTAGTTTTTCATGTAAATTTTAGAATCAAATTTTCAATTCTCAACTCCCCAACAAAGTTCTAAATTTCATTGGAATAATATTGAATCAATAGATTTTAATTTGGATAAAAACACTTTAAAATATATAGAACTATTTAGATTTTCTATTTCTTCTTGTGTCGGTTTTGATAACTTGTGTTTTTCAAGGGTTTGTTTCCATTTCATTGATTAAAAAAAATTCATGAATGTAAGTTTCTTTAAAAGTTACTTTATCCCATTTTAATGTCTTTGCAATGTATAGTTTCTTCCTTTTTTCACTTTAGACAGTGATAATTTATGTTTTTTACTTTCTCACCCCTTTTTTTTCGTCCATCTTACTAGTAGTTAATGAATTGCATTAATCTTTTCAAAGCACCAACTTTTGGCTTTGTTGACTGTCTCCGTTGTATGCCTCTATTGTCTGCTCTTAATTATTTTCTTCCTTCTACTTTCTACTACAATTTAGTTTACTGTTCTTTTTCTAAATTTTTGAGGTAGAAGCTTAAATTATTGATTTTAGACAATTCTTTTCTGATACATGCATATAATCCTTGGTAAGCCTGCTTTAGCTGTATCCCATAAATTTTGACATGTTGTATTTTTATTATCATTTAGCTCAAAATATTTTCTAATTTATCTTGTGATTTATTCTCTGAATCAAGGCTTATGTAGAAGTGTGTTGCTTAATTTCTAAATATTTAGGGTTTTCTACTCATCTATCTGTTATTCAGTTCTAATTTAATACTTAAATGATTAGACTATGATTAAAATCCTTAGGAATTTTTCAAGGCTTTTTTAAGGACAGATTATGGTCTATTTTGGTAAATGTGTTATATGCACTAGAAAATAATATGTATTTTGTGGTTGTTGCATATAATGTTCTATATATATTAATTAGATAAATTTGGTTTTGTCAGTTCTTTGAATCTTCTTATTGAAATGACCATACCCAAGGTCATTTAGATTTTCTCTTAAGTTATATTTCAGGATTTTTACACTTAAGTCTATGATTCATTTTGAGTTAATTTTTATGATGGGTATAAGATCTGTATCTAGATTCTCTCTTTCTTTCTTTCTTCCTGTCTTTTTTTTTCTTTTTGCATGTGAACATCCAGCTGTTACAGCACCATATGTTGGAAAGACATTCTTTTTTTCCATTGAAGTGCCTTTTTCCTTTGCTTAGTCATATGTTTGGTGCTGCCTGGCAAGAACATGGCCTTGGCTCAAAAGCTGAGTTGTGTCCTTAAAGCATCACAGGTGGAGGCTGTCAGCTAACTATACTCAACACAACTGAATGGCAAGTCCTCCTTGAAGGGAGATCAGAGAGGAACAACTCCATGACTATCAAATTTTTGATTTAAGAGTCTCAGGCATCCCCAGCAGGGGTCCTAATATTGGCATAACAGAACTGACTTAGTTGACCACTCTACACTACTTTCCAACAGTTGCTCTCAGCTAGGCATCCTGGAAGTTCCCTCAGTGCATGGTTGGTCCAGGAGTTATCCAAGGTCCTGATAGGTGACTGTGGTGCTCACTCACGGGCCTCTCTTTCATGGGTTGTAGCCTTGCCTCTGTTACTGTTGAATACTTACAAACAGTTCCCTTATACATTTTTTTCCTTATACATTTTTTCTAGGTTTTCTATTTGTTTATGGTAGGAATTTAATTACAAGACTAGGTACTCTATCATGGCCCAAACTGGAAGTCTCTCAGTAAATGATTGTTGAATAAATAGATTTGTTGAGTTGGAAGGAGTTCTTGTATATCCTGATAAAAATAGGCATTGGGAGTCATCTGTATATTGGTAGTAGTTAAAAGAAACTATAAGGGTGTTGATATTTTCAAGGAAGATTATACAAGGGCCAAAGAAAGAAAATTTTTTTAAAACAAAATCAAGGAACAACAATATTTAAAAGATACCAGATTAAGAGAATCCAGAAAAAGGCTGAAAATGGGACAGAAACATAAATATTTTATTTAGGCACCCCTTTGCACTTTAAATTAATTAAGTACTTATTGAATTTTTAAAAATAATTTATATGACTAACAAAAGAGGGATTGCATGGATTTGTGGGTGAATCAAGGATTAGGGTTCAATGAGGAAGAATTTCTAAGAAGAGTAAGAGTTTTGAGTTGAAGACTAATTGGATTAAATCATTATGAAATGGGATAGATGTGGAGAATAGGGTTAATTCAGCCATCAGCTGAGCATGAGCAGGATTAACTGCTGCTGGGATGCACACAAGGAAATCAACCTGAAAATTATCAGGGTGGAAGAAAAGGAGCAATGGCTCCTGAAATTTTGTGTTGATAGAGATTTGGGGCAAATCTGTAGCTGAAAACAGATTCAGGGGACTTGCCTTGAGGTTGCATTTTAAGTCTGTAACATAGATCAGTGAAAATAATATTAAGTTGAAAATTTCAAACACACATTTGCTGATTCTCTTATTATTTAAGTAATTATTTAACTTGAGATGACTTTGGGAGGCTGCTAAGGATTTGGAAGACCTTTAGTTCTCTCCAACTTCATCCTAAGCTATCCTGATTCTACTAATAAAATGTATTAATGTGTTAAGTCTGATTGTTAAGGTGAGTATATGGTAGTGCACATCCAGGTGGATACACTTTATAGTTAGTGAAAGGCACACAGTTGGACAGAGAAAGACCCATGGCCATCTATCTGTCTATGGCATAACAAGTGCTCCAATGATGGAAGTGTTCATTAAAATAGAATGGCAATAAGATAAAGTATATTATATTACCAATAGGGGGCTCTGTTGGTATTGCAATAGAATTGTACTCATTCATTTAAATTCCCCTGTCCCCATGACCCATACAGTTTTCTCTGTTAATTAACAACTGAGTTCTTCTATCCATCCATCTCTTCTTTTGTCCTTCCATTCTTTAATTTAGTGTCATTCACCTGCATTCTTCATTAGTTAACAGTGAAAATACTTGGAAGGCAAATAGCTCTACAGTTTTTTCTCCACCTCATTGGAATTGTGGGAACTCTTACTGAGTGGTGAGGAGTAGGGTAATGAAACTTGGAAAAATGCCATCCTAGGATCCCTCTGTGCTACCAATATGCAAATAATTTAATAGTAATGCAGTCAAGAGTTCCCTGAGTAAAGACTCTCCATTTTCATCACTGTTCATAAGTGCCAAGAGGGACAGATGAGAATAAGTTATAGCCACATTGTGACATGTAATAAATCTTCCAAAAGAGGTTTACACGTACTCAGCTCTTTGGCTTTTATCCTGTGTACGACACTTCTGTTTGCTTTGCATCTAAGCAACAGAAAGTAATCAGCCTCTAAAAACTTAATTACAGGTTGCACGGATAACCCTTAGGGTGTGTGTGTCCAGTCACTTGGGCCTCCTACATCTCTCATCACAAAAAGCAATATGCTTCCCTCAATGCTGGACTTTCTGCAAAGCAGGGTGGTTCATTTCTTCTTCAAAGGGGAAGACAAAGGGCTGCTGAAACAACAGAATAATACATTGAAATGGCCCTTCCTTGAGAAAATGAGCTGCTAATAGTTCTTGATGACTGAAACAAAGAAAGAGTCCTAGGGCTAGAAATCACTCAAGAACGGAGCCTTGATAACAGTCAGCCGCTGAGGGGTAGAAAGTGTAAGGAATTCTAGGGAGAGGAGTGAGAAAATACTGTAACGGTCTTGCAAAACACAACTCCGAATCACACTAGTATTTTTTTTTTTAAAGTTTATTTATTTATTTATTTAATTAGTTTCTGCTTTATAACAAAGTGAATCAGTCATACATATACATCTGTTCCCACATCCCTTCCCTCATGCATCTCCCTCCCTCCCACCCTCCCCATCCCACCCCTCCCGGCGGTCACAAAGCACCGAGCTGATCTCCCTGTGCTCTGCGGCTGCTTCCCACTATCTATCTACCTTACGTTTGGTAGTGTATATATGTCCATGCCTCTCTTTCGCTTTGTCACAGCTTATCCTTCCCCCTCCCCATATCCTCAAGTCCATTCTCAAATAGGTCTGTGTCTTTATTCCCGTTTTGCCCCTAGGTTCTTCATGACATTTTTTTTTTAATTCCGTATATATGTGTTAGCATACGGTATTTGTCTTTCTCTTTCTGACTAACTTCACTCTGTATGACAGACTCTAGGTCTATCCACCTCATTACAAATAGCTCAGTTTCGTTTCTTTTTATGGCTGAGTAATATTCCATTGTATATATGTGCCACATCTTCTTTATCCATTCATCCGATGATGGACACTTAGGTTGTTTCCAGCTCCGGGCTATTGTGAATAGAGCTGCAATGAACATTTTGGTACATGTCTCTTTTTGAATTATGGTTTTCTCAGGGTATATGCCCAGTAGTGGGATTGCTGGGTCATATGGTAGTTCTATTTGTAGTTTTTTAAGGAACCTCCATACCGTTCTCCATAGTGGCTGTACCAATTCACATTCCCACCAGCAGTGCAAGAGTGTTCCCTTTTCTCCACACCCTCTCCAGCATTTATTGTTTCTAGATTTCTTGATGATGGCCATTCTGACTGGTGTGAGATGATATCTCATTGTAGTTTTGATTTGCATTTCTCTAATGATTCATGATGTTGAGCATTCTTTCATGTGTTTGTTGGCAGTCTGTATATCTTCTTTGGAGAAATGCCTATTTAAGTCTTCTGCCCATTTTTGGATTGGGTTGTCTGTTTTTTTGCTATTGAGCTGCATGAGCTGTTTATAAATTTTGGAGATTAATCCTTTGTCAGTTGCTTCATTTGCAAATATTTTCTCCCATTCTGAGGGTTGTCTTTTGGTCTTCTTTATGGTTTCCTTTGCTGTGCAAAAGCTTTGAAGTTTCATTAGGTCCCATTTGTTTATCTTTGTTTTTATTTCCATTTCTCTAGGAGGTGGGTCCAAAAGGATCTTGCTGTGATTTATGTCATAGAGTGTTCTACCTATGTTTTCCTCTAAGAGTTTGATAGTTTCTGGCCTTACATTTAAGTCTTTAATCCATTTTGAGCTTATTTTTGTGTATGGTGCTAGGGAATGATATAGGGATCTTTCCTCAACATAATAAAGGCCATATATGACAAACCCACAGACAACATTGTCCTCAATGGTGAAAAACTGAAACCATTTCCACTAAGATCAGGAACAAGACAAGGCTGCCCACTCTCACCACTCTTATTCAACATAGTTTTGGAAGTTTTAGCCACAGCAATCAGAGAAGAAAAGGAAATAAAAGGAATCCAAATTGGAAAAGAAGAAGTAAAGCTGTCATTGTTTGCTGATGACATGATACTATACATAGAGAATCCTAAAGATGCTACCGAAAAACTACTAGAGCTAATCAATGAATTTGGTAAAGTAGCAGGATATAAAATTAATGTACAGAAATCTCTGGCATTCCTGTACACTAATGATGAAAAATCTGAAAATGAAATCAAGAAAACACTCCCATTTACCATCGCAACAAAAAGAATAAAATATCTAGGAATAAACCTACCTAAGGAGACAAAAGACCTGTATGCAGAAAACTATAAGACACTGATGAAAGAAATTAAAGATGATACAAATAGATGGAGAGATATACCATGCTCCTGGATTGGAAGAATCAATATTGTGAAAATGACTCTACTACCCAAAGCAATCTACAGATTCAATGCAATCCCTATCAAACTACCAATGGCATTTTTCACAGAACTAGAACAAAAAATTTCAAAATTTGTTTGGAAAAACAAAAGGCCCCGAATAACTAAAGCAATCTTGAGAACGAAAAACGGAGCTGGAGGAATCAGGCTCCCTGACTTCAGACTATACTATAAAGCTACAGTAATTAAGACAGTCTGGTACTGGCATAAAAACAGAAAGATAGATCAGTGGATCAGGATAGAAAGCCCAGAGATAAACCCACGCACATATGGCCAACTTATCTTTGATAAAGGAGCCAGGAATGTACAGTGGAGAAAGGACAGCCTCTTCAATAAGTGGTGCTGGGAAAACTGGACAGGGACATGTAAAAGTTTGAGATTAGATCATTCCCTAGCACACTAGTATTTTAATAAGACAAGTTTAAACTCGTCACACTCCCACCTCTTAACCAAACTGTTAACACAATTTAACACACTTTCAAAAGGGCACCCCAGGATGTTCTAATGAAGTCACTTTGTTCCCAGCAGGAGTCAATGGTCTTTTCCCTCTTTGTTGAGCTCTCTCTTATCAGGCTTACAAAATACTCAAATATCTTGTCAATCCCGAGGGGTGGTTAGTATGTTTTTCAAATATATCTGTGGGGAAACTGAGTCATAAAGGACCAATCTAAAGTTCAAAAGTAGTATAATTATTAGAGTTTGCATTTATGTGCTGTCCCAGCTTTTCCCTACTGCTATTTAACTGCTGTGAAATAAATAAATACTGTTCAGGAATTATATCTTTTAAGTTTACAAATAATTTGGAAAGGAACAATAGCTGTGAAGAGCTCTGTAATTGTTAAACACTGAACAAACATATGAAGTATTAACATTTCAGTTTTCAAAATTACATTGCAAGTTGTTTGAACTGGACTTCAAAACAATTGTTTTTTTATTTATTTTTTAACTATAAGTGGTAATGGATACATTCTAGAAACCAATGGATATATTTAAAGCAACCAAACAATTAATTATTTTCAGTATAGTGTCAAGATTAAAGCAGTTTCTTAAAAGACATTGTTCCACCCAGGTATCTCCAAAGACAGAAACTACAGTCTTTTAGGCTAGGACAGTGATGTGTACAGTACAGGGGTGTTTATTTTTCTATCCTTTAAACTGCATACACATAAAAGTATACAAAATATACTTTTTATATGTATTATACATTTCCAAATAAAAAGGAATTTTCAAAAAGACTTTGTTCCATAGCTGAAGTCTTAAAATGAATTGAGCAGAGATGATGCATTTAGCATTCATAAAAGTTTCTTACAAGATTTTGTAGAAGAATTGCCCATTATTCTGTTTGACAACAGACCTATGAATTTTGGAGAAATACAAAAAAGAGGACCTGTAAAAAAGAAAAGAGTCCTTACACCAAACTATATAATATACAGATTACTACCTGTAATTTTTTTATGAGCATCTAGATTTTGGTGGCAAAGGTTTTAAAAATTTCTTATTGCTTTTATAAACCTTTGTGATTATCTGACAATGATTCATGTAATATTATTCTATATCTGACTTTGGCTGTTACCCATTACACCATGTTAAGATATTTCAATAAGTAATCAATTTGGTTTCCAGTGTGCTGATTTGATTCAGCTTTCATTACTTGCCTAGTATTTATTTTTTAAGCATGTTGTCCATCTTAGTCTAGGACTGCCCTTTTTGCATTAGCCATTTTAGGATAAAATACTTAATAAGATTTACATTTAAAAAATGAACTAGAGGAACTGGACCCCCTCCAGCCAGAACAAGTAATTATGTCATTTGTATTGCAAAGCAAGAGTGGCTATAAGCAATGGTATACTTTTTTAAAGATTGATGACCTTAAGCAGCATTATATTACACATAAAATGGCAGGTCTGACAGAGGAACTAAACGTGGGCAGTGTACAAAATCCTGAAAACTGTAGAGAGTCAAAAAGTTTTTACTTTATCTTACGATGAACTACTCAATTAGAAGTAGTTATTTACAGTTTATATCTTTATTTTGAATTATATCTCTGTGTCATACATTGGACTTTCCCTGAGTGAACCCTACGTTTATATGGATAGCAAGAGTGCCACATCGTAGTGAATGAGCTCAAATTCCACGTGCTAATATTCAGAGGCCCAAGTTAGATTGTGTCGATAGGAAGTGGCCAAATAACATTAAGCCTGTTTAATTGCCTTGTGATCACTTAGGAGGCACTCAATCTGCCAAGCTGAAATTTTCAATTGTTGATAATGACTCTGAAAGCTGGAAATGCTATTAATATTACTACCATTGCTAAGAAGAATACAGTATGCCTTTATTGAACATTTCATACTCAACACTATGCTCCAAATGCTGTTAAGTACTTTACACACCTTATCTCATTAATCCTCCCCACAACTTTGCAAGGTTGTATTATTATTAGAAGAGATGAGGATTCTGTTTATGGAGGTTACACAGTAATCCCAGAATCACCAGCTATTAAAGCCATAGAATTGGAATTTGAACCCTGTCTAGTTTAACTCTGGACCTGGTGTTCTTAATCACTATGGCATATTTATATAAACTAAAAAAAATCTTTTAGAAAATATCCTTAAGATATTTTCCTAACAGAAGCAGCTACGACTACATTCCAGTGAATGATGGGGCATTAAAATGTTCTGGTCCTGAACTTAGATCTTTTCAACTAAAAGTGGTCCCCTAGTAGTTTTAGGGGTGAAGGGTTTATGGTAAGAAGTTCCTAAATGATCAATTATGGTCTTTCTGTAGGACAAAAGTATACATACTATGCTATTTTGTAGTCATTGGCCAACTAGATATTTCTTAAACTTAACAAAACTGTTCTAAACCTTACCCTCACAGTGTTCACAGAAAGGGAAACAAAAAGAAATGCAAGGCAAATGGGAAAAGCAGTCTCATAAGAAAATCAAAATTCCACAGAGGTAACTAGCCAGTGTGATATGAACCAAGAATGCTGATGGGGAAAGCTTCTTCTGCACTTCTCATGGGCTAAGGAAACAGATTTAGGGAGTTAAAAACTGAGAGGGCAATCTAGAGACAGCAACATCCTCTTAGACTTCAAAGAGAAGGAACTATATTTAGGGACCTTTCTGATGTTAAAAAACCATTATAATTTTGAAGCTTTGTTTTCCTTACTCTTCTCAATTGGAGATGCTAATGTTCAGTCATTGAATTCCATGGTTAATTGCTCAATATTTCAATCAACAGTCTACTTGAAACAATCAATTAATCAAATAAGTTTTCTGGTAGTGTATATTCTTCATACCTACAAATACATATAAACATATATGTATTTGTATTATAATTGAAGCTAAGCATTTTCTAGTTAATTATGGAATAAAAAGAATCAGTTTCCTAGGGCTGCCGTAACAAAGTACAATAAAATGGATGGCTTAAACAACAGAAATGTAGTCTCACAGAATGAAGGCTACAAGTCTGATGGAAGGAATGGGAGTTTGAGATTAGCAGATGCAAACTACTGTATATATTGAATAGAACTGATAAACAACAAGGTCCTACTGTATAGTGTAGGGAACTATATTCAATATCCTGTGACAAACCATAAAGGAAACGCATATGAAAAAGAATATATATGTATAACTGAGTCACTTTGCTGTACAGAAGAAATTAACACAACATTGTAAATCAACTATACTTCAATAAAATAAAAAAAGAAGATGTCAACTAGACTGGTCCCTTCTGAGTCCTGTGAGAAAAAGTCTCTTTTGTTCCTCTCTTCTCACTTCTGGTAGTTTGCTAGCTCTCGTTGATGTTCCTTGGCTTTTGGAAGTATCAGCTCAATCTCTGCCTTCATCTTCACATGACATTCTCCCTGTGTGCATATCTATCTCCAAATTTTCCACTTTTAAAGGGACGTCAGTCACATGAATGAGGGGCCCATCCTCCTGCAATAACATTGCATCTGGAATGATGCTGTTTTCAGATAAGGTCACACTGAGAAATTGAAAATTAAGATTTCAACACAGGCATTTGGAAGAGACATTGTTCAACTCAGACCATAAGTTTAACTTTGAAAAAAAAAAAGGAATGTTTAGTATCATAAAATATTAACATTAGAAGGGACTTTAGAATCCCATATTAATCTTCCACATGAGATTACCTGAGCTCAGAAATGAAGTGATTTCTCCACCTACCAATCGCATAGCCAGCCAGTGGCAGAGCTGAGACTGGAATTCAGAGACATGCAAACACGATGTACTCTCTCCCACCCAGGCGGCAGCTTACTAGTAATAGTGCACTGGTATAAATTATTTCATTTATAAACTGACTTTTTTCTAATAGGCAAATTAAATTGCTAAATAACATTTTTAAAGTTGGGACTCCATAGTTAAGTAGAAAATTCTGGACGCTTACAAGAACAATATATTAAATAATTAAATAATAATAATTTAATCTCTCTCCAATTCATCTATTTCCAATGACACTTAGATAACAAGGGCATTATACAAAACTCTCTACTTCACTCTCTCAATTTATCTTCATCGTAACCCCAAAAGCTAGGTGCAATTATTCTCATTGTAAAGATGAGAAAAGGAGAAAGAAATCAAATAAGTTGACCAAAGTCATGCAGATAAGTTACACAGCTAGGAATCAGACAGGTCTACTTGACCCTAAAGTGCTTTCTTTTTCAACTATGACTAAGTTGTCTCATGTTTTTTTTTTTTTTTTTTTTTTTTTTTTGCTGTACACGGGCCTCTCACTGTTGTGGCCTCTCCTGTTGCGGAGCACAGGCTCCGGATGCGTAGGCTCAGCGGCCATCGCTCACGGGCCTAGCCGCTCCGCGGCATGTGGGATCTTCCCGGACCGGGGTACGAGCCTGTGTCCCCTGCACCGGCAGGCGGACTCTCAACCACTGCACCACCAGGGAAGCCCTGTCTCATGTTTTGATTGTTGATATCATAAAATAATCTGTAAAGATGTAGCCAAGAAGAGATGAGGGATAAATCATTTTACATATAATTTTCTTATTGGAAAAAAATGGCCCCATGTGAGTAAAAATGTACCTTAGGTAAGAGTGTGTAAAGAAGAAATTCAGGGAACCAAAGTTGATTCATTGATAAAACTTGTAGTTAATATAAAAAAAATGGTCAATAAATTTAAATAGACAAAGAGGAAAGAGTGGGGAGATTTGAGAACCAGGAAAAGATGGTGTCAGATGTCTCACATTAGGAAAATGTGAAGGCAGAGAGTTTATTGAACTAAAAGTCTATACTGGAAACAAAGATTACTCATATTTGTACCACCAGTCCTTAATCTGCAGTAAATGATTAATAAGTAGGTATAAATATGATGGAATGAAAACTTTGATATTGGCTACAGGAAGGCATTTTTCATAGAATTTTGAGGACAATAATGAGATGTAAGTAAACATACATAGTCCCATAATAATCTATCATACTGGTTTGAAAAATGGATCCTTGCAAAGGAGAATAAAAACCAACATTAACTGAACACCTTCTATGTTTAAGGGACTGTTTTAAAGAGTTTATAGACAACATTGCATTTTTTCCCTCAACAAATTTATAACGTGGGTGCTATTTTTTAATTTTTATTTTATATTGGAGTATAGTTGATTAACAATGTTGTGTTAGTTTCGGGGGTACAGTAAAGTGATTCAGTTAATGCATATACATATATCTATTCTTTTTCAAGTGTGTACTTTTTTTTTTTTTTTTTGCAGTACGTGGGCCTCTCACTGTTGTGGCCTCTCCCATTGCGGAGCACCGGCTCCGGACATGCAGGCTCAGCGGCCATGGCTCACGGGCCTAGCCGTTCCACGGCATGTGAGATCTTCACGGACCGGGGCATGAACCCGTGTCCCCTGCATCGGCAGGCGGACTCTCAACCACTGTGCCACCAGGGAAGCCCCAAATGTGTAATATTTTTGATCTCCATTTTATAAATGAGGAAAGTGAGGTTTAGAAGTCATACAGTAAAGGGTCCACTGGATTATACAGAGCAATGTCACTCTCTTTCTTTCAAGGTAACATTGATTTATAGTATTATATAAGTTTAATGTTTATAACACATTTTGACTTCTGTCAAATTAACTTGTTTCAAATTAACTTCAGATAAATACCCAGAAGTAGGGCTTCCCTGGTGGCTCAGTGGTTGAGAGTCCGCCTGCCAATGTAGGGGACACGGGTTCGTGCCCTGGTCTGGGGACATCCCACATGCCACAGAGCGGCTGGGCCTGTGAGCCATGGCTGCTGAGCCTGCGCGTCTGGAGCCTGTGCTCCGCAACGGGAGAGGCCACAACAGTGAGAGGCCCGCGTACCACAAAAAACAAACAAACAAACAAACAAACAAAACAAAACCCAAAAAACCCAGAAGTGGAATAGCTGGATCGTATGATAGCCTCTGATATCATCAAGGAGGAAGAAATGATATAAGAAGGAAGCTCACATGGTGGGTTTTTAATAAATGTTGGATAAAGTGAACAGAAGTTTTAAGTTTTATTATGGATTGTGTGCATGGAAATGCTGAATAGCATAGGGGAGTCCTCAGGGGATAAAGCAGATGAGTTACAGAATGGAAAGAAACAGCAGAATCAAGAATCCTCATCAAGTGAAAAAATAGTCTATGAATGAGCATGGATAAATAAGGTAACTGTGTAAAAAGAGAAATACTTCATCATCTATTTCTATGTCTCATCAGATCTTAAATTCCAGGAATATGTGTAAGAAAGTTAAGTTTATAATGGTCACGAAACTCATGTAAACTTTTCTTATACATGAAGTTTATATATTTTGCAATTGTCTATTTCCAAAAAGTTCAAATATGAACTATATTGTTAATATTGTATAGCCATAAAAATGTCAGCAGTAAGTTATTAAAACAGAGTAGGTGATGGGTGAATTACTATAGTGTGTGTGTGGAGAGTTATATTGAATTATTAACTGCCAAAATATTTTCATTTGTTTGATAGTAAAATACATAAACAACTGCTTTAATATATGGACAAGTTAAAATGTATGGGCAGCTGTTCACTTTACATTTCAAATATAAACACATTTATTTCACATTTATTGAGTTTCTATTATGTGCCAGATATTGTGCCAGGCTCCATGATGTCTTCCTATTTTTAAAATTAAAAAAAAAATTAAAAACCTTCTAGTTACAGTTTGTTAAACTTTATAAACCTTAAAACACTTAGCTTCACTATTTTCTCCCAATTGAATAATTTTTATATCCACTTCTTTTAAATGAATATAAATCGTTGCCAAATATTTTCTGAATGTTAGATGAAATTTCTTACAGGCTCAAACCATTATTCACTATGTTTATCATTAAACCTTAGAGGCTGAATGAAATATATATTCTCCATCTTTTTTGAGAAGATCGATAGTATGCCTTTAAACCTTAGAACCAAGCCAAAGACAGCTATTTTAGTAGATTGCCAAAAAATTTTGTCCAAGTACAGAAGCCATACCCTCTCAGACAATGGACTCAACTCACTGATTTAATAGGTAGATGGGATTATGTGAAGATAAACCTACCAAAGGAACATCAGTAGTTGTTTCTGTAGTAAATGCATTTTTCAATCACTACTGTCTCAGTAGAGGCAGAAGGTCCAGGAATAACGTTAATCTAATTCAGTCTTTTGGAAATACTCTCAATTAACACATGAACTTAGTCACCTTCCCTGCATACTCCTTAATCTACATTCTCCAACTCATAAATAGTGACATCAGCCTTCCAGTTTTTCCAAAATGGAAACCTTCAAGCTATTCTTAAGTCCTCTCCTCCTCCATAGCCAATCAAAGGTGAAGTTCTGTCAATTCAGCTTCTGAAAACGGATGACTTCATTTCCTTCTCCACTTCTTCCTTAATTCAAATGCCCACCTCCTAACCTGGACGAGTGCAGGAGTCACTACCCGCCCTCCCTCGCTCTGGCCTATTCTTCCCTTCCAGTCAGTCCTTACTGCACCCAAGTTAGAAACCTGACTCGTCATTGCCTGCATAAAAGCCTTTTAAGGGCTATCCAATGAATCCAAACAATGCTAACGAATCTAAACCATCCTTTTTATGGAATTCATGTGGAGAGACCCATGGTCTTTTCAGATCCAGGCATCCATAAAAGAAATGACATTGGTATTACTAAATATTTTTACTACAATTTTCTTACTAATGTAGATTTATTAAATATTTGCAATTGTTCCAACAAGAGTTTTAATTTCCTTTCTAAATATATACATACATATCATATATTATCTGTGTTATATATATATATATATATATATATATATATGACATATATATGTATATATTTATATTTTACTTTGTTTGGAAAAACTTGGTAGGATGCTTTAAATCTTAGTAATAATCTAAAGATGGCCATCTCATTAGGTTGAAAAAAATGTGGGCTAAATACCCTAGTTTATAATTCAGCAAAATGTTTGGAGGAGGCTCAGTAAGAATGATGAATGGTAAAGATGGAATTATTACTCAAGTCTCATTTGTGACAGTTGACTTCCGTGATATTTATCTTACATTTTTCTTTTTGGCTGTGTGTGTGAGTGTAATACGCCTTATATATTATCATTGGTCCATCTATTATTATATTAGCAGCAGGAGATTTCCATTGACTAGTTTCTCTCTACTTGCTTTTTCTTTCTTTAAACCTTCATGCTGTAATGCAGAAGATTTATTTTCCATGATTTATTAAAATGTAATTCTAAGGTGACTCCTTATCAAGGAAGTAATCTGCAGGCTATCTTTGTTTAAACTTGCAACCTGCTTTGTCAAGGAAAAATGCCTATGAAACTTTCATTATAATAGACAGCTTTTCATAATGAATGAAAAACAGCTATTATGATTGAAAACAAATTGCTCTGAAACATATTCTTTGAAACAATGTGCTGCTTAATTGTATTTTGGAGGAGGGGGGAAGCAAAGGCAATTCTATTTAATTGGTTACATTTTTCAGTTCTATAAATTAATTTGCACTACCCAATATCACTTAATTTTTCCCTAGGAAAGCTTTTGCTTGCCCTAGCAATATTATAACTGCTAATTCAATTACACTGAAATTGTTTAATAGAAAATATAATTGCTTATTCATACAGAATACCCATTAAAGAAGTGCAAAACATGAACCCGAGGGTTACTGCATATTAATACTTTGGGAATAAAGATAGGAAGGTTGTGCAGAGAAGGTGCTGGCTGATCTTTAATTGTTCATCACCTGCCTCCAAAATAATATGAATGGACCCAAACTAAATGACCACTCATTACAAGTTTCAATTTAGGAGCTTGGCTGGGGTCAGCAGATTGCTTATGCTGATCTCAATGATTTGAAGTTGTGATTACCATAAGCAATTTAAATGTTATTGATCTCCCCTTCTGAAAGTTGTAATTGAGCATAGATGTTGGACCCAGAGCTCTCGAAACTAAATTGTACTCTGAAGCCCTTGCTGGATTCCTGCAGGAATCAATAAGCAGTCAGTCACATTAACAATGAAATAGGTCCATTAACATACAGTGCTATTGGTGAAACTTTATTTAGGAAGGGTGTTAGTTCACTTCATTGTTTTATCAATGAATCTTGGCTGTACAAGGAAAAGTATTGCTTTAATATGTGTAATAAGCTGGTAGGAAAATGAAATTATATATTATAAATATATGGAATGTGACTAGGTAGGCAGTTGAGTCCTTCTGTGAGAGTCATTGTGATTCATATCATCTTTTTACTGTAAACAGAAGTTTCATATGACTGGAATTGCAGCTTGCTGCTGCAGTGCTTTGCAGTAATTCAGAATTTTGACTCTTTTTTATTAGATACAATGTTTCCCTCCATCAAGGTTAAGTACATCTTGAAGTCTCCATGGTTCAGTCGTAAGTAGTGGCTTGTTAAAGGAAGCTATATGACCCATCCTGCTGGGCCAGAGAGAGAAAGCTGGGAATTCAAACAGAAATCTAAACAGTTCCAAGCCATTTGGGACCGTATTTTATACCCAGAGCACTACTGAGTTGTGGTAACAACTCTGGCCTATCTATTATTATCAAATTATAAAATACTTAAAACTGTGTCTGTTAAAACTTTATGACAATTTTTCAAAAATAAATCAGTCTTATTTGTCTCTTCCATTCATTTCCTAATCAAATGATGAATAGTAAACTCTTGAGGATTCCCAACCTCATGGAAATTTTACACCTCAAGAAGGGTGAGGATAATAATACCATCACCTAAGAAACTTCCTGCTAATCCCGTGAGTTTTGGGGTGTTTGGATTACTGACTGCCCGGGACCCTCTAACTTGGCACAATGCAGTAGAGGGAGGAAGAAAGCGGAATTAAAAGCTTTCTGTCCGATTTTTATTATTTAAGATTAATTTAACCATAGTACACAGAGCCAAGTTTTATTTTTGGGTTTTCCTTACTGAGTAACCTCTAAGTAGACTGAGCTCCAGAATGGTGGAGAAATGGGAAGAGAATGTCAAATCAAGAGCCATGGAGTGAGGTGGAGAATCTTACCTGATTTAGAATGGGGTGCAGGTTTTTCCTAGAATATCTCAAAGAGTTCTGGAACTCAGCTTCTCAACCATGCCTTTAGCCCTCGGGGACCTTGATGGGATACATAAAGCCCAGCAGGAAATTTTACTTTGAATATGGCCTTGAGTCATGGCTTTTCTATGGGGAAATTCTACAAGGGGGCTTTGCTTAAACAATCTAAAACAAGAATAATGATTCACATGGGGCTATGGAAGAGGCATATTTTATGAATCTGAATGCTACAGTTTTTAACCACTTGTGTTGTAGAAATAAAAGGCTAAATGGATTGGAAATGTTACTAAATCTCTCTAGATCTCAGTTTCCTTAGTGGTATAAGGATAGTAGTGGAAGATGTTTCGCATGTAAGGTTGATGTGGGGATTAAATGAAATAGTCCACGTAAGGAATTTAACATAGTGCCTGGTACAGAAGGAGCTCTCAATAAAAGTTAGTTGTTAGTAGGACAACATATATCTGGGTTACCTGGGATAGCCTCGGTTTCTTTAGTGTCCCCTTGCAATGGTTTGGATGAAAAACTAAATGTCCACTTGAGCTATTCTTATCTTTCAGTGAAATGGTGAGTGAAAAGTCTGACGTGGCAATTTTCTGCTGAAGAAATCAGAAATTGAGGGAACTCTAGAGGCCATGTGTTTGATTGGAGGGTCAGAGTTCATGAAAGGTGAGGTGAGGGTGGGTACCCAGAACACAGATGGGTCTAGAGACAAAGGAAAGTTGCTAAACATCTTCTCTCACATACCCTTACTTTCCTTTTAAGATCTCTGCCCTCTCTTCCAATGTTCTCTTTTCCTCCCAGGCACTCTCATCCTGAGTGCGTCAGTCCCAGGCTGCTTGAGACTGCTCAGTGCTTCCCATGATGGTGTCTAAGTCAGGTCAGCTTTTTTGGAGCAATGCTTCATGTTCTGGGTGTTGTGGTTTTTGTTGTTGATCACCTCCAGCTTAACCACTTCTAATCACCATTCTCTGAGCTCCATCGCTGGTAAATAAGCTCATATCTAATTTCAGATTAAATTGCAATAGCTTTTTAAAAAACAAGTCTTTATTGAGTGGATCATTAAATGAATGAACACTCATATGGGGGCATTTGTGTTTTAATAGATGCAGTCCCTTAACCGTAATAAAGCCCTCTGAAAAGGTAACTTTTAGGCTCTATGTCAGGCTGTTAATGGAGATAGTATAAAGCAAGAAGCTTTCTTGGTGTCTCTTAAATCATATGGCGTTGGTGATTATTTGACCTACGTACACAGTGGAAGATATTTAAGAGAATATTCAGAGGAAGATGATGTAGGATAAATGGGTCAAGTGGCTACTGAATAATTAAGTAATAGTGAAACAAAATAGAATAGGGAGAATAATAGGTAATAGGGAGTAATAGGGAGAAAAAAACAAAATAAAGTGGGGTTTGCTTTGGGAACAACTGAAACTAAGAGGATAATGAGTTATTTCAATGAATTAGCTTGAGTTCGAATGCCAGTTTCATCACTGACTATGGGGCTGTGAGCAAGTTACTTTACTATTATAAGCTTCATCTGTAAAGTTGGTATAAAAATACTACTAACTTTCTAGGTCATGAGATTTATGTAAAAGAATCTATGTAAAAGCACTTCCTATACTGTCTGGCATATAGTGAATGCTTAATAGTAATTATCATGAAACACAATGCAGTCGAAACACAAATTAACATTTCTCCTATTACAGTTTTATTTTCCCCACTTTAATATATCTAATGACATAGATAGAAAAAGCTTCCATGATTTATCTTCCTTCTTCTCCCGGGCTGGTAGCAACTAGAGAAAAGTTTTTCTGATGTTTTTCTTCCTTTGGAAAAATCGGTAGTTTTTCTGGTGAAAGTGTGATTTCTTTCACCTTTATGGTGATATAGTTTCAGAAAATTATATGATTAAAAATGTAACTCTAGGGTTTCCCTGGTGGCGCAGTGGTTGAGAGTCCGCCTGCCGATGCAGGGGACACGGGTTCGTGCCCCGGTCTGGGAGGATCCCACATGACACGGAGCGGCTGGGCCCATCAGCCATGGCCGCTGAGCCTGTGCGTCTGGAGCCTGTGCTCCGCAATGGGAGAGGCCACAACAGTGAGAGGCCCGCGTACCGCAAAAAAAAAAAAAAAAAAAAAAAAAAGTAACTCTAAGAGTCCTGTGAAATAATTAAGCAAGGGCTGTGCGTGTTTTGCTAAAGGGCAAGTGTAACGCCCAATCAGCAAGCTATCAATTGTTGTAATTCCATCGTAGAGTACCGGAAGGCAGGCCTTCAAGAACCAGGCCGTCTTCCCTGAATTCCTATACAAAGGTACTCATTGGTATTATTGTGACAAATAACCTCAACATTTCAGCCCCTGAACATGATAGTTATGTGTTTTCTGCTCAAGTGACAGTCAGTTCAACGTCCCTGACTGGTATGAGGCTTTATATGCTGACACTGACACCAAGGATCCTTCCATCTTGGGGCCCCTCCACGGCCCAGATCTTCGCAGTCCTCTGCTATATATGTGATGTAATTAAATTATTGGATACCTTACAAATGAAGACTGGGGAATTCTCAAAGAGAAAGTCCTTTTGATTTCCCTTTGACTGCTTTCTCTGAGCCCATGCCTCATTTTCTCCCGTGCACATGTTTACCTGATACAGCAGTGCTGTGTGTTCTACAGACTTGGAAAAACAAACTCGAAATACTGTACTCCTGCATCAACATTACCTCTTAGCAGAGGAGTAGTGTATGTGTGATCAACCTGGGCTCCAGATGTATCTTAGATGCGCGACTAGAAGCTTTCCTTATTGGACTTTAATTTGGATAATGGCAAAGTGGAGCGTGGTGACAAGATGTGTGCTTAGACAAGGAAGAAAAGCTCCACTGACGCAGTAGGAGATTGTTTTTAAGCAGAATCATTTGAACCCCAAAATTATAAAAGGCAAGGTGAATACATGAAGCTGTTTCTCTATTCATTTTACTCTGAAGGAACTGCAATTGGTGGGAAAGTATGATCAACCAGATTCAACTCTATCCACATCTTGTATTTTAAGATCTAAATTTAACTGGTTAATATTTAAATGAATTGGAGCTCTTAGTCCATAAAGTGTGATAGGCTTTGCTCCCAATTTTACATCTCCTCATCCCTTCAAACTTAGTCCTTTCAGCCTTTCTCTTTCATATCTTTTGGTTTGTATGTGTTCTCAGTTTTTAAACTATTTAGGTCTCTCTGGATATAAGGATGAAAATTCATTTTTTAAAAAAAGTTTCATTGGACTATAGTTGATTTACAATGTTGTGTTAGTTTCTGCTGTACAGCAAAGTGAATCTGTTATACATATACACATATCCACTCTTTCTTAGATTCTTTTCCCATATAGGCCATTACAGAGTATTGAATAGAGTTCCCTGTGCTATACAGTAGGTCCTCATTAGTTATCTATTTTATACATAGTAGTGTGTATATGTCAATCCCAATCTCCCAGTTTATCCCTCCCCCCCCACCCCCTGGTAATTGAAAATTCATTTTAATGGAGATATTTGTGTATACTTAAAGACAATTGCTTCTATGTTTAAGAACGATAAGTTAGGAAAATGGGGTTAACAGATACACACTAGTATATATAAAATAGACAAACAAAAGACTTTTACTTTATAGCACAGGGAACTATATTCAATATCTTGTAATAACGTATAATAGAAAAGAATCTGAAAAAGAGTACATACATATGTGTGTATAAATGAATCACTTTGCTGTACACTTGAAACTAACACAATATTGTAAATCAACTATACTTCAATAAAATTTAAAAGAAAAAGAATAAAGAATGATTATAATAAACCGATTACTAGTTATTATATTTTTAAAAAGACATGCACCATTTCTGATTTCTGCTCACACGTGTTGGCCAGAATTTACAAGGCCATACTGAACCCCAAAGGAGTCTGGCAACTCTAGTGTAATTTTGTGACCTGGAAAAAGCAAAAAGGGATTTATGAATGGTTCAGGATCTTTGCCCCCAATCCCTCTCACAGAAACCCGACATCTTTAAATAGCTATCTAGTTAAGCATAATGAGTATGATGACAAGTGAAGGATTTGACTGTATGTAATTGAACTTAAAAAATTTTCCCCAGTTTTATTGAGATATAATTGACATACAGTACATATAAGGTGAAGTATACAGCATAATGATTTGACTTGTAATTGGACTTTGACACTTTTGAGAATGTCGTTATTAAAACTTGACTAATAGAGCTTACTTTTGTCATCGAGCCTTAAATTCATAAACCTTGATTTAAGATATGTTTTGATACTACACTGAAGAAGAAAAGATTGATATTTTGAGGTCAGTAGATGTGAGCTACTTGAACAGAAGAAGAATGAGTCTCCTAGGACAGTTAAAGCAGAGGATATTGTTTACATCAGCGTGGGACAGAATGAACCACTGCCCCAAACTGTAAGAATCCCAATTAGATATATGTTTCCTCTGGATGGAAACTGGTAACAGAGATAAAGGAGGAATTAAACAGTTAACTCTATGTTTCTTTCTCTTGACACACCTTCTCTTTTTTTTTTTTTTTTTTTTTTTGCGGTATGTGGGCCTCTCACTGTTGTGGCTTCTCCCATTGTGGAGCACAGGCTCTGGACGTGCAGGCTCAGTGGCCATGGCTCACGGGCCCAGCTGCTCCGTGGCATGTGGGATCTTCCCGGACAGGGGCACGAACCCGTGTCCCCTGCATGGGCAGGCGGACTCTCAACCACTGCACCACCAGGGAAGCCCACACCTTCTCTTTTGTGTCAGGTATTAAAAACCTGCTCACCTTGAAATCTTGAATATTGAACATTTTGATGTTTCACCTTTTTTTCTGAAGATTTCACATTTCCCACAATTTTGTAGCACTGATAACTATCACTTCTCCCCCAATAATCCCAGTTCTATGCAACTTGTAGAAGGCAGAGTGACACTGAGACGTCATAGTGGGTGGCAGATGACTTTGGTGAACGACTATTTCTGCTATTAAAATAAAATGACAGGGCTTCCCTGGTGGCTCAGTGGTTGAGAGCCCGCCTGCCAATGCAGGGGACATGGGTTCGTGCCCTGGTCCGGGAAGATCCCACATGCCGCAGAGCGTCTGGGCCCGCGAGCCATGTCCACTGGGCCTGCGCATCCGGAGCTTGTGCTCCGCAACAGGAGAGGCCACAACAGTGAGAGAGCCACGTAACGCAAAATAATAATAATAATAATAAAATAAAATAAAATAATAGGAAGCACCACAGAGAGGGTTCTTTATTTGAAAAAAAATGGGGTTGTCATATAATATAAAATACAAATCTAAGGGCTTTTGGCAGTCACTAATCTCATGTGGTATGATTATCACTAGAAGAGAAATGTAACATCCACCTTCAAGATTCTGTGAAAGATGCTTTACGTGAAAGGCAAGACAGTGCTTCCTGGCCTACTGCTTACATGTGTAGCAATTTATTATATGAAATGCAAAGTACAACTCAGACAACTTTTGAGTGCTTATTGAAATTGCCAGGCAAAAATAGCTTCCTCCATGTTACATTAGCATTTTTCTGGTTTAGACCAGCTCATCTTTTTGAATTGGGGTGCATGAACCATCACATCCAAAATGTAAGTTTAATATGTATATTTAAATATTTTTCCTTTCAAAATGGAATGATAACTCATATTATACACAATCTATTCTGAAAAAATAAAACCAGTCAGATTGCAGTCTTTTGTTCCCCTCAGATACCTAAGAATTGTAAGAGCTGAAATCTTAAGGTTGAGGGGATCAGGGATGTTTTTAATGGTCAAGGGTGTCCGTTATTCCACTTTAAAAAAGTTCTTAGATCTTATTAATAATTTTATATACCACAACATTCACCTTGAACATTTGCTATTATGTCTAAAATATTATTCTCTGCTTAATTGTTTTCAACAAGCATTTTTATTGAACATCCACCAGGCAAAAAAGTACCATTTCGAGTGCTCTGGAACCTTCTGCTTTCGTTTATTAATTATTCCCAAACAGAATGTCTGCTTCAGACATTAGTTTCTGAAATAGAATTGAATCTTAATTAGTTCAAGAGAAACTCTTACTTAAGTGGTCTTAGAGAAAATGCACTCATTTCCCCTCTAATATATCCTCCTGTTGTTTGACTGTGATGAGAATGGTCTCTTAAAAGAGGCCTCAGGTGTTAAACCAACTGTTCAGGCTCATTGTCAGCTGCTGGTTTCTAGAGTATTAATTCAAAATTAGTGAAAATATAAGACTATGTCTACATTGGCCAACCCCATTGCGAAATTGAGCAATTTTCAGCTAAGGGTGCAGCATTCTCTACAATGCCCTTGAGGAAGATTCAGAAACTCATTCTATTTCCATCTGCTTCCATCATTAGAGAATGCAGTTGATTGATTCAACCTCACTAACAATAAGAATGGATGCTGTTTAACTAAAAGGTGAGTAGTACAGGCGTAATCGCTATGCCAAAATTAATAAAAATAAGCATGCTCTCGGTCAGTTTATATACATATATATATACATAAATATACAACTTCATATATATATAATTTTTTAAAGATAATTTTACTATTTGAAGACTGAAATGACCTTATTTGTATTGGATCCTTGTTATTATTAGGTGAAAAGTGCAAAAGAAGAATGGGCATCCATGAGCTGGCTGCTGCCTTTTCCCTCAGCCTTCCTTTCAGGAAAGGAATACTGAATACTAATATCACACATTTTCTGCACCACTGATTGAGCGCCTATGATATTACATTATTAGAAACATTATCGATAATATTATTGGTGGTATTCAGTGTATAAAACTTATGTCTCTACAAATATCAAGAGTTTCTTTTGAGTAAAAATCTGTATATAGTTAAAATTCTTTGTGGAGCCTAGTGCAGTGCTGTATACAGAGTAGACACTCAGGAAATATTTGTTGGAAGATAGATTAATCAAGAGCATTATTATTATTAATTTTTTTTCACTGTACACGGGCCTCTCACTGTTGTGGCCTCTCCAGTTGCAGAGCACAGGCTCTGGATGCGCAGGCTCAGTGGCCATGGCTCATGGGTCCAGCTGCTCTGTGGCACGTGGGATCCTCCTGGACCAGGGTGCGAACCCGTGTCCCCTGCATCGGCAGGCGGACTCTCAACCACTGCGCCACCAGGGAAGCCCCAAAAGCATTATTTTATAAACCATTTATTAAATGCTAAAGGTACAGACTGCTAGTTGCCCCGCCCCCTCCCAGTGTCTATTCACCCCTTCTTTTTTGTAAGAACAGAATCCTCCCTACCTCTCAACTCCAGTTTTAGCAGGGCACATGGCTGTCTAGTTAAGGACTACATTTCTCAATCTTGCTAGCAGCTAGATAATATGTTCAATGTCTAGGTCATTTCTTTAACAATGAAACTGCTTGTCTTTTACTTCTTTCACATTTTCATGGGTAGTGGTGAGCCTGCTTCACCCATGTGAGATGAGCAACACTTAGAAATGGTAGAAAACAAAGCAGAAGGAATCTACATGGGGAAAGCTGTGTATAAGTTCCCCTATCTCTGCACTGTTAAATGTGAGAAAGCTAGAGTCTTATTTTATTTGAGTGATTGTATTTTGTGGTCACTTTGTTACTGCAGCTTCGCTAGCACTCTAACTGACAAAAATGCAAAATGCTCTTTTCCATAGCTGTCATTCTAGAATTCCATGGACCCACTCATGGTCCTCCACTAGGACTGTGATAATCTAAGAAAGCAGCTTGGCTTGACTTGTGAGAGCATCTGTGGCCTACAGAAGAGTGGAGAACATTAAGGATGTGTTAAGGATGCCCACTCTTGAGTAAATTATGGGCAAAACTTGTCAAGGCTTAAGTCTTCTTTGTAGAGAGGTGCTGTGCCCTCAGAAGTCAGCATCTCACAGATGATCAGAGTAAGCTATCCTTTGTTGGTTGTGCAATTTGTAACTCGGCCTCAAATAAATTCAACAGGAATGTATTTTAGGTTTTGTAAAGAACAAAAAATGAAGCTGAAACTAGCCTTGGATAATTAAAATATCATTTTTTTCTAAAAGCCTCCAGGTCTTCACCAAAAAAACTGTAAACAAATTGAGGATAGAGATTGTTTCATGTTTCTGCTTACACAGAAATTATATTTCTATACATAGTAAAACAGGAAATTCATCACTGGGGCTCAGCTGAAGTTTGTTGACTTAATTGTTCAGAATTCAGAAGTTCAAGAATATTACAGGTTTTCTAGTTCCTACGAGTAATAATTAGAATGTTTCACTATAATTTACTAAACTAAATATTATTTTCCCATAATTGGGCACTGTTCTATACTGTTTATAGTACAAAAAGAAATGTTCGGGGGATTTTTCAAAACACAAAAGTTTTAAAGGACTGCTAGAGTTATTTGGGCTTATAGCTGTCCTTCAGCTGGGATTTCCAGAAATATTTGCTAAAATGTTTATCCTGCATTTTAGATGAAGAAAACAGGATTTATTTCTGATCAGTGTTAATGTACTTACAGAAAAGAAAAGTCTCTGTATAACAACCAGGTCAAGTTTGCTTTTTTGAGCAATTAATTTAGATGTTATATTAATAAAAATTTTCTCCATCATGCTAAGCTTTCAAGGCAAAAAGAGGTTTCTCATTGGTAAATTGTTGGTTTCATCTGAGTAAACAGGAGTTGCTCATGTAGCAATTGTTTGTTTCGGGAAGATTCTCTGTTTTTTGCCTTGTGTTGATCCTCACCATAAAAAAACAGCCTGGGATAGGTAACTTTTCTGATTTATACTGATATAGATAATGATTAACAGTGTCTAAACACCTCATCTGTTGCTCAGTTTTAAAGAGCTGATTGAATCATTATACATTAAAATAGTCTTTTGAAGATTGTTGGCCATCCCTTCTAGAAAATGTGGCATCTTTTAAATTGATTGAAAAATAATATCAAAATTCAGTAATGGACTCTAAAAAAATTGAATGACTTAAGAGTTGACTATTTTTTCCAAATTAAAATTATATATTAAGATCCTGAGTTTTTGAGATCATTCTAAACTTCCCATTTTTTGGAGAGCATTTTTAAGCTAAAAACAATTAAGTTTTGAGATCCATTTAATTTTTACTTCTTTTAAGTACCAGCATAAACATCTGCCATCTGGCATGGAAATTACCTCATATGGTGGGACGAGAAATGAGATTTATTTAAAAGTTCTTTGTCTTTGCTACTTTTTCCTGCCGCATTTTCCACTAGTGTAATTTGAACCTGACTGTATTTAAATAACCATTTATCGTCATAATGGAAGAGCCGACTTAAAAATACATAACTGCTGTCATTCCAGGAGACTGTATCAAGGAAACATAGAATTTGCCATTCTAGATCAGACCATTTGTCTGTCTTGTCTAACACTTGCCTCTGGCAGTGACCAATATTGAGGACATTGGAGAGCAGCAGAAGTATGCAACATGAACACAAACCATTATTTAGGGGAATAATTATTTTCTCAGTTGGTAATCTTACACTATGGGATATTAAAATTGAATCACCTCTACCTGTTTATTTTATTAATATTTTTAACAATCAATAAGCTAACCAGTTTTGTTAAAATTATTATAGTGAATGATAATTAGCTATGGTATTTCTGTATACAAAATTTTCTTATGCAACTAACACTCAGTTTTTTAATGCTGTGATTTTTACATATGAGGAAAATATGGAGAAATTTGGGCTATACAGCAAAAAACAAAAAAACAGAAAACCAAACCAAACAAAAAAATCCAAACCTTTAATTTTGGCTTGTAGTTCAAAGTCTAGATAAAAATGTATTTACTACAAAATTTCGGTTTACAGGTCCAGAAGACAATCTAACACTATCTAATTTGATACTAAATCTACCATTGATGGTAGCAGAATAATCCTATGCTGAGTGATTAATGGATAGACCAGAATATAGGCCTACAAATTTGTATCTTCCCTGACAACTCACCAGTGTTGTGGAAAAACTATTACAGAGACAAATTCATCCTTAATACGTCTCTGAAGTTATAGGTAGATGCAAAGAACAGAATACTTACCAAGTGTAGAGCTCAAATGAACACACAGTTACACACACACATGCACACACACACACACACACATACCTCTGTAATGCTCCAGTCATATCAAATACCTGGTGTTCCCTAAGCCCATCACCTCTGTTCATCCCTTCCTTACCTCTCCCTAAGCGAATATAAAAGACTTTCCTCTGAGATTATATAGATTATGCTCATTCTTCTCTAAAACTACATTAATCCCTCGAGGATTTCTAAGTGCATAAAATCTGTATACTCTGTCAGCCAACTTCTCACCTGGCCCATAAAAGGTACTTATAAAACAGCTTTTCTCTTACCTCCTTGACAACCAAAAAAAAAATTGAGGGTCAAAGTGAATCTGTTAATTAACAATACTGCCCAAACTACGAATACCACTAACAATGTGACCACCTGTTTTGAACCAGATCTTCTCAATATTTAGAAATCAAGAGTTTTAAATAATTTGGGCAAATACCTGCACAACTGATTACTTAGCTGAGCTGAAAAACGGTGAGTCTTAGAGGCTGGAGACATTTCCACCCTCCAAGGTGCTGATGTGTCAACTGCTAATTTAATAAACTTTCTTCCTGAAGTGGCTAGTGTCTTTGGAGATTTTTTTTTTAATTTGTTTTTACCCTTATTGGGGAATAGTGAAATCCTACATGGCCATGGATAACTAAAAATAACCAAATGGAGATGCTTAGAGGGTGAAAGAGTTTTAAAAATGCTCTTTAAGTAGGTAAGCAGTTGAAAATGGTTTATTTCAATTGGCTTTGTACTGAACTGGCAGCAAATGGAGAGGCCCCAAAAAAGCCAAAAACAAACTAAAAATAACTCATCCCTTCCTAAAATAAGTGATGGAATGTTTAATTTGAGCCAGGCTCCGAAGACATCTGGAAATCCTTGAGTCAGTTCCTTAACTTCTTACATTTTGTAGGTTAGTCTTTCCATGAAGGCAAAAAGAACTTCCTTAGCACAAATGTTTCTTCTAGCTGAAATCAGTCCCTGCCTTTTACATGAAGCATGTATAGTCAAAAATAAACCTTGCCAAGATTCCATCCATATTTCTACTAGACAATTTTCAAATCTGTAGGCTAGAATCTTGACTTTAGTATAAGATAAGGCTTATGTATCCCTCTAAGTCAGTGGTTCTCAAAGGGAACAATCTAATCTCTGCATCTCTCCCTCCCCAGGACATTTGGCAATGTCTAAAGATGCTTTTATTGTCACTCTCGTGGGGTTAGTGCTGACATAAAGTGGGTAGAGGCCTAGGATGCTGCTAAACGTCCTACAATGTACAGGGCATTCCCCCCACAAAAAGAATTTTCTGGTCCAAAATATCAATCGTGCTATGGTTAAGAAACCCTGCTCTAAATGGAGGGCATTAGGAACACAACCAAAGAAAGTTTTGGCATGTCTGACCACACACTCTGGAAGGAGAATTCTATTCACTATACTGTGAATTAAATTAAGCATAAATATATACAATTATAAAAGTAATACTTAGGGCTTCTCATACCAATTTTTTGTATTCCTCTCTAAGAACTGGAAAGAGCCATTTTGTGGATTTCTAGCTAGCTCCTCAGTTTTCCGGCATTGCTGATATTCCTCCTACACCATTCTTGACTGTGTTCTGTGTGTTTTGACTGGTCATGTCCTTGCTTCATGGTTTGTGCTGCTATTTGCTATTCACAAATCATGAAGAATGCAGTGGCCCCAAGTTAATTTTAGGTAGCAATCTTTGTCATCTTATTTCTATAGGGAAATAAGATGCTCAGCAGCTCTGTGTCTAACGTGAGCATTCTGTGCCATCCCGAACCAGAGGGAGAGATTTGTTCCACAACCTTCCACAGAAAGGATCCCTCCTGAGCAAGTTCCAGTCAGAAAGTCATCCTTCGTGGACTGTTAACTATAAACACCATGACATTCCTTGAGTAACACCAGTAAACATCTTCTCATCCTTCCCACCCTACTTGCGGCAGGTGCTCAAAAATTGTTTTCTGTTTAACCATTGTATGCCCAATAGCAAGAAGGAAAAATGTCATTAAATTGACAGGACGTGCAAAAGTGTCTTTGCAGCTCCAGGTGAAGAACTGTAAGGAAGATTTCTAATTTTAGATTTCCTGAGAGGGGAGTTGCATTACCAGCTGCCATCCACCCTGTCATTTCTGAACCAATAGAAAACATACTTAAAAGAGTTTGCCCTTGTTGGATTTCATTCAAACTTGTTAAGGCTCTTGGCTATCCACACCAAAACGGACTTTCAAAATTACTTGACTCCAAAGCTGAATACATACCTCTGATATATTCTACAATGATTAAGCTTGAAAACAAGCATTGTCTTAGACCAGACGACTGGCTTAATTTTCCATTGTCATTGCTTTTCCCCTAACTGACAAATCAGAAACCTCTATCCCCTTTCCTTGCTGTCCCTACCCCACTGCCAGCTTTATTGCTTGACCATTTCTGAAGACACAAAAAATGGTTATCCTCAGATTATTTTTGAATGAGAGTAATAATAATAGTAAGACTAAAATCCAAATTCAGAGAAGACACGTGTTTGATTCAGAAGCCCGTGTGTTTGTGCATGATGTGAAAGGTGTACTGAGAAGATATTAATCGTATTTTCTCCTTTCATTTTACATGAAAGCTGTCATTACTGGGATAAGAATAAAATGAATATAAGTATGATAAATGATAAGCACATATGGTAGTCAATATATTACTTGGAGAGAGCATGCTAATCAACCCAGGAAGTGGGCTAATGCACCCTGCGAGCAAGCATTTGGGAGAGATTCTAAATTTGTAACTCAGGGAAGCTTGGCATTTAACTTGAGCTGCTTTTGGCTTGAGGTGAAACAAAGGGTACAATCATGATCCATTTATGGATTACAGTAGCAAATGTCTCAGAAGGTGCCTTTGCAAGACCGTGGAAAATGCAAAACCAATGCTATCTCCCTAACAAGGCTTAGCATATACATGAATTGTTCAATGAATGTTAAAGCATGTTCATAAAAATGGGTGAGAGATTCCCACACCTATTTTTTTTAATGAACAGTGAAAAGGAAGAGTAAGAGAATCAATGAGTTCTCAGTTTGAAAGCTTTGTTTTTTGTATTAAAGCTGATGAACATAATTTAAAAAATGCAAGTGCTGAAGTCTCTAGGCTATTGGGGATCTGCCATCTTTTAAAACACACTTTTTAAACTTGATTCTTAATTATTCATAGATAAATGAATCCCAGTGCTTTTGATGATCTCAGTATCTCTTACATAACTTCAGTTTTAATGGCAATACCGTTTCTGTTTTCCTATTCCAGTTAGCCAAGAAGCTGGAAAAGTAGGAAGTTTATGGTCCTGTGATTCCTACTAAAAAGCATTTTTTAGCTTCTAAGAGGAGTAGAATAGACAGCAATTGAACTAAATAGAAATATGGCTTGCTAGATTGGGTTTATGTTAGTTAAGAATTAATTTTGGAAATAGCAATTCTATTGCTGATTTGGGGGATGAATAGTAATTCTTATTAACATCAGTCACCTTAGCTCTTCCTTCTGGTATTTCAGAGGTGCCTCTGTTGAACTCCCTTTCCAGGGGGCTGATGAATTAATTAGTATTTACCAAGCATCTACTATGTGTCTGATTCCTTGTTAGGTACATAGAGAGCCGCAGGTCAAATGGTACAGTAAAACAGAAAACCTATAACCACCTGGAAAACTCTAATTGCTGTCTGACAGTTCAGGAGAGTTGAAGATATTGAAAAAGGGAGGAAAAAATGATCATGGCCAGAAAGAGGAAGCAGATACCTCAACTGCTATCTTACAATCTACCACCACATGCCTCCACTCTTGTATCCCTGCTCCAAATCCAGTGAGGACTTGGTAATATACAAGCAGCTGGTGGAGAATAACCAAAAGAGTGGAAAGGGGGATAACCCCAGGGAATGGAGCTAGAGACTAAGAAGTGGTGTGATGTGGTGAGGGCACAACTGAAAAGACTCCTCACATCTTTAGCCATCATAACCTAGTTGACAGACATCAAAGACATTGCAGGATGGGCGGAGAGCCAGCAGTGGTTGTGAGGTAGTTGCCAGCTTTACTTACCACCAACTGAATTGATATTGTGCTCTGTGATTTAAACACATTAACATAAGTGTATAATAATTGTTGTTGTTCTATATTTTAACTATTCCATAAATATTGAGAAAGGACAATATATCAACACTGTCTATACAACAACTTTCTCTCAGCAAACATTTACACTCATTGTCTACTGTATTTCTGGCCCTATGTAAGGACTGAATAAACAGAAATGACTAAGACATGGTCCCTGTCCTCAAAGAAGACAACCTAATGGTGTACTTTCTTCTGAAATATGCTGATATTGTTACCATACCAGAATCATGGTTATGGTTGGTTAAACACATTGGTTGAATGTAGTCATTTTTTTGGCTGAACCAACGGAAGTTGAGCCTCTTTAGACAGAGGATAATTTTTAGATGAGGTGGGACCTGAAGGAAGGATTTGAATACATCAAAGGGAGAAAGGGCATTCCACATGGATGGAAATATGGAAGGGAGGAAGAATCTAGTTTTTAGAAGACAGCATGGCATCTGCCTGACAAGCAGTCAAGGTCATTCACTGAAATCAAGTGGGAGCAAAGGGGATTTCTGCATTGCTTAAAATGTAAATAAAGTCTTTGGAAAGAGATCTGGCCATGAAATCAGGAGATCTGGATTTAGTTTTGCAATCTTGAGCCAACCAGTCTTAATCTAGCAAGTATTAATTATCTTATTCATAGAATGAGGGCAAAAATACATATTTGTCTATCATATAATGCATATCTTCATCACAGAAGGTTTCTCGACTGAATAAGAACATAAAGCAAATTGCTTTAAGCTCTTGGAAGAAAGAAGCTCTTCAAATCTAGGGAATTATATTAAGATTTTATATTCATTCACTTTTATATGTGGTTTTGCTAAAAGAGAAAAATTAGTTTGAAGTTTCTCCTGCTGTTTTGGTAAAATCGGTAAAAATATCTTCCTGATTTTTTTCTGAGCATAAGGTAAAACTTATTGTCTTCAGCTAAGTAGATTAGCAGCCATTTTCTTTGAACACCCAGAGCTCAAAAGTAGCATCTGTCTTATTCATATATAACCTAAAAAATAACATGTGAACTTTAAAATTTAAAGATAAGTTAAATGCATGAAACAGTTTTTAGTTCCAAATTTGTTTTTTCCTTTCTGTGTAGTATAAACTGAATCATTCTTAATGTTAATTTTAGCAGTTTCCAAAAAGTTAGTACAAACAAGTGTCTTCTAAATATATATTTTAGTTGTCTTGTTTTGTTTTGTTGCAAACCTACTAACTTACTTCTCTACTATTCAACTGCATTTGAACAATCATAGACATTTCTTCATTCTTTCCTACAGCTAACTAATGCTCAACTGTCAACTGCCTCTTAAAATCTAAGAAAGATTGGATTCAATATTTATTTAATGTTTAGTGGAAAGTCCAGCGCAAGAAGGAATGTCCTATTTGAGATTTTTGCCTCTTTCAAACTAGGTCATATTATGAGTCATTTTGGTACCCTGTTCAAGCTGCCCCTCTTCCATCATATTGTCCTAGAGATGGAACTCATTTTGCTTATCTGCTGTCATAGATAAACTTCTCACAAAAGACTTTTTGGTGTTAGCCAAGTTTAATGGTACTTGGGGAAATGGACAGGATAAGCAATGCAACAGTGTAAACATATAAATTTCATATTAAAAATTCCAGTTCTTTAAAAAATGTTCATTTGTAAGGGTTTTGGGAAAATCAGTCTTTAGCCTTCTGTGTTTTTGGGGTTTACTTCTCCTCTTATTCTCTTAAAAGTGCAACATAAAAAAAAATAGAAACAAATCTTCTAATTTTTATAAAGCAAAACTGAATTCCCAGTCCAGTTAGATACTACAAATAGAAGAAACTTACAAAGAAACACCTAAAAATCTGATTTCTAAGTAGTCACAAAACCTTTTTATAAGGTTGTTTTGTTTTTTCTGACAGGGAAGCAAATAATAAACCAACAATAAAAAAACAAATAACCAAGAGAAAAAAAGAGAATGCAATCTAGAAAATCAATAAATAGAACAATGGTGGCAATAATAAACTCTACTCACCCAACAAATATCTATTTTGAGGATCTACTATACATTAGGTATCTTATTTTACTCTGGAAACAAGGTGATTAAGATGATGCTCTAGTCTCCATGAACTCCCAGTCAGCCATAGAGATTGAAATAGCAATCATGTAATGGCAGCAAGTTTAAATTCATGGAAGCTTAATTTCAAAAATAAGAGCCAATCAGGTTCCCTGACTTCAGACTATACTACAAAGCTACAGTAATCAAAACAATATGGTACTTTGGGATTGACATGTATACACTGCTATATTTAAAATGGTTAACTAACAAGGACCTACTGTACAGCACAGAAAACTCTGCTCAATATTATGTAACAACCTAAATGGGAAAAGAATTTGAAAAAGAATAGATACAGGTATATGCATAACTGAATCACTTTGCTGTACAAATGAAACTAATATAACATTGTTAATCAACTATACTCCAATATAAAACAAAAAGTTAAAAAAAGAAAACCAGTATGGTACTGGCACAAAAACAGATGCAGAGATCAATGGAACAGAATAGAGAGCCCAGAAATAAACCCATGCACATATGGTCCATTAAGCTATGACAGAAGAGGCAAAAATATAACATGGGGAAAAGACAGTGTCCTCAATAAGCGGTGCTGGGAAAACTGGACAACTACATGTAAAAGAATGAAATTAGAACATTTTCTCACTTTATATATAAAAAGAGACTAAAAATGGATTAAAGACCTAAATCAAAGACCAAAAACTATAAAACTCTTAAAAGAAAACATAGGCAGAACACTCTCTGACTTAAGTCTTAGCAATATTTTTGGATCTGTCTCCTCAGGCAAAGAAAACAAAAACAAAAATAATCAAATGGGCCCTAATTAAACTTGAAAACGTTTGCACATTAAAAGAGACCATTGACAAAATGAAAAGACAGCCTTCTGAATGGGAGAAAATATTTGCAAATGGTATGTCTAAAAAGGGCTTAATACCCACAATACATAAGCAGCTCATACAACTCAGTTTCAAAAAACAAACAACTTGATTAAAAAACAGGCAGAAGACCTGAATAAAAATCTTGCAAAAGAAGACATATAGATGGCCAACAGGCTCATGAAAAGATGCTCAACATTGCTAATCATCAGAGAAATTCAAATCAAAACCACAATGAGATATCACCTCACACCTGTCAGAATGACATTGGACTATTATTGTAACAAAATAATAAGCATAAAATATAAAATGCAACGAATGTAGCAAAAGTCATGTATTTTGAGGAAAATGTGTAGTCCCAAATACTTGTATTAGTAAAGACGAAAACCTAAAAATTATTGTGCAAAGTATCCAACTCAAGAAATTAGAAAAACTAGGGCTTCCCTGGTGGCACAGTGGTTGAGAGTCCTCCTGCCAGTGCAGGGGACGTGAGTTTGTGCCCCAGTCCAGGAGGATCCCACGTGCCACAGAGCGGCTGGGCCCGTGAGCCATGGCCACTGAGCCTGTGCATCTGGAGCCTGTGCTCTGCAATGGGAGAGGCCACAACAGTGAGAGGCCCACATACCACACACAAAAAAAAAAAATTAGTAAAAGTATCATCAAACTAAATCCAAAGAAAGTAGAAGAAAAGGAATAATGAAGTAAGAGCAAACATCTCCCTCTCATTCCCTTCTTTCTCTTTTGCTTCCTCCACACCAGTCACACAAGGATTCTGATGAACCTCAGAAACACCAAGCATTGCTCTCACACCAGGAGCATGCTGACACTTCCACATACAATGCTTTTCTGAGAGAAACATGGTTCATTTCCTGCTCTTATTCAGGTCTTTCCCCAATGTGATCTCTGTGAGGCCTTTCTCAACTCCCTTTTACAAAAGTACCCTCTATTCTCATTCTTCTTAACTCCTCTACTCTGATATATTTTTCTCCATTGAACATATCCCATTTAACACAGAATATACCTTACATGTTTGTGTCATTTACATTAGAATGGCATATTTGATCACATGGGATTTTTAAACTACTTTTTCCCAGTACCTAGAAGAATGCTTAGCCAATAGTTGGAACTCAGTCAACATTTGTTAGGTAAATGAAATCAGTGAATGTAAAAACAAGCTACAGTAATAGAAAAACAAAGTTAAAAATCTGCTTCATTAGGGCTTCCCTGGTGGCGCAGTGGTTGAGAGTCTGCCTGACGATGCAGGGGACATGGGCTCGTGCCCCGGTCCGGGAAGATCCCACATGCCGCAGAGTGGCTGGGCCCGTGAACCATGGCCGCTGAGCCTGTGCGTCCAGAGCCTGTGCTCCACAACAGTGAGAGGCCCATGTACTGAAAAAAAAAAAAATCTGCTTCTTTGAAAAACATAAAACAAATAATTGGCAAATTAATTTTCTTAAAAGGAGAGATTTAAAAAGTGATGTGAATAGTATGAAAATTTTGTCCTAAGAAATTTCATAAACTCAATGAAATAAATTCCTTTAAAAAAGCTACTTAGAAAAAATGATTTAAGAAAAAAAAGAAAACCTAAGAGGTAAGGGTCAACTTGTCCAAGACTCATTTCCTACGGCCTGGCTTTCCCAGAAAAGTGTCTGGTCTCAAGGAAAATTCCATGAAAACTGGTCAGAGCCTTGTGCTTAATATAATCAGTTCCGGAAGAATGCTGACAGAGTAGATCGAGATGCTGGTTCATCATATCATATAGCTGAATCACAAGTTTTGGGATTCCGACCAGGGAAATGGTTGGTGCTCCCCAATCTTTAAAAGCTAAGGTGGTCATAAAGTACAGGGCACAAAGGTTCCACTTGATCACACTGCTGTAATTTCAGGGCTTGAATGCCAGCTCTTGATCACATCTCTTCCAGACCATGAATGTTGAAGAAGCTACCATATCTTTTTGCTGTTATAGACTCTTCTGTGTTTTCACCAAGGAGGCTAGTTCTTCCCTAATCCTGCAACTTAAAAACTTCAAAGCCTAGGGACCAGGGTTTCTCGTATGGAAATTTGATGTATAGCCTTGCAAGTTCCTGTATACTGCTACAGACTACATAGATCAATGGTGGAAACTCAGGTTAGCTACTGTGAATTCTCCCCAGGAAAAGCTGTTCCAGAAGACCAGCTGTGTGTGAGGTCTGGATATTCACCTTCAGTTGAGCATGTAAACCAGAAGAGGTTTTTCAATAAAAGAAGTCAGATTTTTTTTACAAAAAAGCAATAAACCCAGATAATTTTATAGTTGAATTCTACCAAATATTCAAGGAACAAATAATTTCAATCTTGCATATACACTTCCAGAGAAGAGAAAAGGAGGAGAGGCTTTCCAACTAACTTTTATCAGATTAGCATATTTTGATATCAAAACTAGATTAAAACAATACAGTCAATGGTGGCCTATCTCACTGAAGCACAGAGATGCAACGGGTAATTATAGATATGATGAAGGGGTTAAAGAGGAGACAGGAAGAAAAGAGTAAGTGTATTAACATCATCTTAATATAACAGAGACACCACTGGAGTCATACCATCTATAATTGCTGGAATAAGTACTAGAGGTTTAAATATATTATTTACAATTACAGTGGTAATGATGGAAGCATTTAACTAATAATTTTTAAATTGCCTGGAGAATGGGCTAAAGAGAAATGAAATAATGTGACTTACCTTCCCACCTTCAGTACCAGGAAGTTGAAAATATATTTTATTGCTAATGAATTAAGAAAGGAGAGATTGAACAATTTATTTAGCAATATCACAGTAACCAACAGAATTTAAAAGAATGAGGGGAGTGGCTCTAAGGAGTGTGAAGTTGAACATCTCCTGTAATATGAGTTTTAACCAAAATCTCTTTACAATTATTTATATGTTTTGCTTTTAATTGCTATGTTGGTGGTTCAAGCCCAGTTAGGGACGTAGTTATTTTGAAAGACAACATGCTGCAGCAGTAAAAAGAGATCTGATTTACGGTCTTTCTTTCAAAACCAGATGTTTAGTATTTGACATATCACCTGATCCCAATTACCTTATGTGCATAATGGAACTGAAAATACATCACAGCTTGTTGACTGGGAGCTGGAAGTAAATGATCACAGTGCTTAGTAATCCTAAGTACTGTAATTAATTGTTTTAAGTTAGCCCACAAACAGATGGCTGAGACAAAGAAGAACGTTATGGTAGAATGAGAACAGATCTAGTAGACAAGACCTGTTCTTGTTCTAATTCTGCTGCTAGTCTCTTTGGCGATTCTCAGTAGTCACTTGTCCTTTCTAGGTCTCGTTTTGCCTTTCATTGTCCATTTTTCTCTCTTCAATAATGAGGAGGTAGGAGAACATGCTCCTTATCTCCTGTTAGTTGGAAGAGGCATTGCTTCTAAATTGGAAAATGTAAGTGTTTTACATTTTGCTTTTCAGATGCAACTGTAGGTTGGGCTACTTCCATCACAAATCATATCACCAAATTTAACATTTCTTATAGATGGAATTATATGTAGTCATATTCTGTCTAATGAATGTGTCTCTTTGGTCCTTGCACACTTGTATTTTGTACAGATTCTTTCATGAAATAAATGATCAGTAACTTTTTCTTCTTGACAATGTCCTTTTTCTGGTCTTTAATATTTTGAAAGCCACAGTGTTTCAATAGTCATTTTCCATAAGGCACTCATTAGTTTATGAGGCCAAGTTTGAGTTTAGAATAGCAAGGTAGTACCAACTACCCTTTATCTATATCAATGGAATTTTGTGTTGTTTGATTGGTTTAATTCTCTCATTCTTATTATTTAAAGTATGTAGTATACAAATTACATTTGATAATATGTATTAAAAGTATAAGTACCAATGTTGCTGTGATTTTAAATGTCATCTTTCAGTGCTCCTATGAAAAATTCAACGATCGGTAGGATGTTGGATTCATATTAGATTTCTCACTTAATATTTATAGCATTTGGTTTCTTTTTTAAATTAAATATTATTTATTTTTTAATTGAAGTATAGTTGATTTACAATGTTGTGTTAATTTCTGCTGTACAGCAAAGTGATTCTGTTATATATATATATATATATATATATATTCTTTTTTATATTTTATAATATTTGGTTTCTTATTAGGCAAATAAATGGGTAATCAATTTTTAAAAATTTGCTCCTGAATAGTCATTTTGTGAGTGTCTGACATTACTTAGGGTAGCATTAATGTCACCATGTTTTCCTGCATCTGGGGAGTACTGTCACAGTGCTTGATTACTTCACCTAACAGGCTCTAGGAAGGATGGACCCTGATGTGGCAGCTTGTAGCTATACATTAGTATGGGTTGTGTTAGAGCCAATTGCTGCCTGACCTCTCCTCCCAGTAGAGGCAGTGTAGTGCCATCTGTACATCTTTTAGTCACATTAAATCATGTCATTTAAAGAGCCTCTGAATGTGAACGAGTTTACCTTATGCTTAGGAAAGAAATCAGTTGAACTGTTGAACTACAAGTCTGTGTTCATCTGCATCACCAATTTTCATATTGTTTGAATTCTTTCTTCTCTGGACTGGTAATAACACTGTCAGAGACTGTTTAAAATTTGCTACTGTCATAATTAGAACATTACTAAAGATTTAAAAATTGTCATTAAGGTAATTTAAACTCTATATTTACATGTAGGTCCCAGGGCTAGGGTCAAGACTATCTTTCCAAACTAGATATGGATGTTTGCAGGCATAATCCTGCCAAGGAGCTGCCATGCCAAATCATACTCACATGGAGGGCTGAGGAATTTTATGGACACAAATCTTTCTAAAAGAAAGAGGATTCTATACTATCCTCTTTCTTTTAGAGTGATTTGTGTAGTGAGATGGATAGACCTAGAGTCTGTCGTACAGAGTGAAGTAAGTCAGAAAGAGGAAAACAAATACCGTATGCTAACACATATATATATAGAATCTAAGAAAAAGAAAAAAAAATGATCATGAAGAACCTAGGGGTAAGACGGGAATAAAGACACAGACTTACTAGAGAATGGACTTGAGGATATGGGGAGGGGGAAGGGTAAGCTGTGACAACGTGAGAGAGTGTCATGGACATATATACACTACCAAATGTAAAATAGATAGCTAGTAGGAAGCAGCTGCAAGGAGAGGGAGATCAGCTCGGTGCTTTGTGACCACCTAGAGGGGTGGGATACGGAGGGTGGGAGGGAGGGAGATGCAAGAGGGAAGAGATATGGGAACATATGTATATGTATAATTGATTCACTTTGTTATAAAGCAGAAACTAACACACCATTGTAAAGCAATTATACTCCAATAAAGATGTTAAAAAAAAAAAAGAAATAGGATTGAAATGACCAAGCCTATTGAAGGAACTTCTTCTGGACACATGGCCATGCACATGGCCTAGACCTGAACAATCACAATTCACCATCACCCTAGGCTCAGTCACTTTTCCCCCCCAGAAAAGGCATGTGAATAAGCTAAGACCAAACAGAGCCTTCCCCAGAACTTTCCTTACAGAGAATTGGGTAAGACTGTCTCTTTGCGATGAATTTGCTTACCTTGTATACCATGATTATGGGTGTGCCACTAACCACTTAATGCTTACACAGAGTGAATCTGACTAATAATTGGAGAGTTAGAGCTCTCATTACAGTATTTAAGTTCCTCCCTTTGGGCCACCCAGACCTGAAGCAGCAATAGGACTCCTGGACCACTGGACTTAAAAATCACATGAGCTGGGCTTCCCTGGTGGCTCGGTGGTTGAGAGTCCTCCTGCCGATGCAGGAGACACGGGTTCGTGCCCTGGTCTGGGAAGATCCCACATGCCATGGAGTGGGGCCATGAGCCATGGCTGTTGAGCCTGTGCGTCCGGAGCCTGTGCTCCGCAACGGGAGAGGCCACAGCAGTGAGAGGCCTGCGTACCGCAAAAAAAAAAAAAAAAATCACATGAGTTTTTTTTTGTTTTTTATTTACTTGTTCAAGTCAGTGATCCCTGGAGCAGCAGCATTAACTTCATCTGAGAACTTGTTAGAAATGCTCATTTCTGAATCAGAACATTTGGGGATAGGCCCAAAGGTTTAACAGGCCTTCCAGGTAACTCTGATATAATAAAGGTCGGGAAACTGGTTTAAAATGTGTGTTTAACTTCTTTTTTTTTTTTTTAAATTGAAGCATAGTTGACTTACAATATTGTGTTGGTTTAAATTATTTTGAATTTAATTTCTGGCCATCTTCACTTGGTGAAGTCCTGATATAGCAATGACAAATACGAAATTTTATAACAGTTCTAATAACAGATTAGAAGAATTTTGGTTTAAAAACTCTTCTCACTTGGCCATGGCAGAGACCAAATTTTTGAATAGGGATATTGTCAGGAAATTCCTAGAATCTCTGGTTTCAGGTTAGCTTTGTACCCACTTAGCCTCAAGTAGTCACAGGCCATTTGAAGACAAACACTGAAGAATCTGTTCCATCTCGAACTTCAGATCATTAGAATTTTCAAACTCTGGGGGATACAGACAGGAGTCTTCTCTGAAACTTTATGTCAGCTTGAGCACATTCTATTTAAGCTAAAAGAACTGCTTAATTTTAGCTTCAATATCTAGGTTTAGAAGAGAACCTTTATAGATTGTCTCAAGGGGGGATTTAGTTCCTCAATCTAAATATCTCTGTCTTTGATCCAAATCATTCCAATTTACTTTAACATAAGAGGGTGCCTGTTTTTTTTTCAACTGGCTTAGTGCTGGATACTGTGTCATCAATATAAAAATATAGTCAGAAATCTCTTGTGAGTTAATGGTATAATAGCAGTATGCTCTCTGATTAACAATAAAGAATATAAAAATGCATGCTTTTAAGAAATATTGTATTACTCACAAAAAAAGAAGCTTGTCCTTTACATGCTTATGAGTGCAGAATATGTCATGTGGAAAGCACAGGATTTCCTTTAGTGTTATTTTTTAATATTAGATGTCTCTGCAATACATGTTGATGATCTGGCAGATTCAATTTTCATGATACCTTCTTTTGAGAGGATATCTGCTTTGAAGCATAATCTCTACAAAAATAATATCTCACTGTGCACTTTGTATTTAAACAAGTTTAAACAAGACTAACAGCAATTACTTACTAATTTTAAGAGCTGGACTATGAAAACAGAAAGAGTCTAATCTATAAAATTCTTTGCAAGGAAATGGACACAATTGGAAAAATATTTAATTAATGTTTAATTGTAATTAGAGGTTATATTATATGATATCACCTTTACAGGTTATGGATCTATCTATCATCTCTACCGCTCAGAGACCTTACAGGGGATGTGGCCTTGATGGCTATTAATATAAGCCAGTTTCCCATTAGAAGCATTTACTAGTATATTACATAGAGTCTCCTTTTCCAGACATCCAAGTATGCTCTAAAATTCCATTGGCACCTGTCAATATTGTCTAGAATTTACAGGGTAGTTGAAAATTATCATCAAACAGAAGCCAGATTGCCTTTGGTCCTTATTTACTAGCTTCTAATTCACTAAAATAGAATTCATTTGTTCCATAGGCAAGTCATATAATTCTTACTTTTTCTATATTTATATGACCTTTTTGACCAGGGAAACAAAACAACAACAGCAAACAAGCATTAACTTTGAGATAAAACAAACATTTGTTAAAATTCTGGTTGTACCAAATACTTACTTTTCTAAGGCTTTGTTTTCTTAATGTAAAAAAGATGATGACCACTCTTTCTCAGGTAGATTGCCTATCTCTGCTTTGCTCAGTTCTTCTTCTAGGGTTTTACCTTGTTCCTTCATCTGGAACACATTCCTCTGCTGCCTCATTTTGTATAAGTTGTTATTGGTATTTTTTTTTAAACAGGAAGAATTTAAAATTTTTATTTATTTATTTTTTTACAACATGGATTTTATTTTTTTTAATTTTTATTGGAATATTGTTGATTTACAATTTTTTGTTAATTTCCCCATATAGGTCATTACAGAGTATTGAGAACAGTTCCCTGTGCTATGCAGTAGATCCTTATTAGTTATCTATTTTATATATAGTAGTGAGGATATGTCAATCCCAATGTCCCAATTTATGCCTCCCTCCCTTTCCCCTTGGTAATCATGTTTGTTTTCTACATCTGTGACTCTATTTCTGTTTTGTAAATAAGTTCATTTGTACCATTTTTTTAGAGTCCATGTATAAGTGATATTTGTCTTTGTCTGACTTACTTCACTGAGTATGACAATCTCTAGATCCATCCATGTTGCTGCAAATGACATTAGTTCATTCTTCACTACTGGTATTTTTTTTTTTTTTTTTTTTTTTTTTTTTTCTTTTTGCGGTATGCGGGCCTCTCACTGTTGTGGCCTCTCCCGTTGCGGAGCACAGGCTCCGGACGCGCAGGCCCAGAGGCCATGGCTCACGGGCCCAGCCGCTCCGCGGCATATGGGATCCTCCCAGACCGGGGCACGAACCCGTATCCCCTGCATTGGCAGGCGGACTCTCAACCACTGCGCCACCAGGGAGGCCCACTACTGGTATTTTTATGTATGTAGTAGGTTAGTTACATGTCTTGAACTTGGAGAACTGCCCTCTGTGTCCCTGCAGTGCACTTCCCTCTCATCTCCCAAGCTATATATTCCAGGTATTTCCCCTAGGAGGGCTGCGTGAGTCCTTCTGTTGTGGCAGGCTAACTATGTGGGCAGTCTGGTAGGCTGATTGGCTCCTGGTCTGGTTGGTTGCCAGGTGACATCATATTTGTCAGAATGGTTATCATCAAAAAAGAACACAAATAAGAAATGTTGGCGAGGATGTGAAGAAAAGGGAAGCCTTGTACACTGTTGGTGGGAATGTAAATTGGTGCAGCCACTGTGGAAAACAGTATAGAGGGTTCTCAAAAAGCCAAAACTAGAACTACCATGTGACCCAGCAATTCCAATCTTAGTCATATATCTGAAAAAAACAAAGATACATGCATCCCAATGTTCATAGCAGCACTATTTACAATAGCCAAGATATGGAAGCAATTTAAATATCGAACAACAGATGAATGGATAAAGAAGATGTGGTACATGTATACAATGGAATACTACTCAGCCATAAAAAGAATGACATTTGCAGCAACATGGATGGACCCAGAGGGCATTACAGTAAGTGAAATAAGTCAGAGAAAGACAAATACTGTATGATATCACTTATATGTGGAATCCAAAAAACACAACAAACTAGTGATTATAAAAAAAAAAGATGCAGACTCACAGATATAGAGAACAAACTAGTGGTTACCAGTGGGGAGAGGGAAGGGGGAGGTGCAATACAGGGGTGGGGGGAAAAGGGTTATTATGAGATTATATGAAATCATATATGTGAAACTTTTGAAAATTGTAAGGCACTAATTAAAAAAAAAATGTGAAGAAAAAAAGATGACCAACACCAATATCCCAGACTGCTGGGATTCAATGAGAACATGCACTTAAAGCAGGTAGTACATTCTCAGCCTAGTGTCCATGTTGATCTCTGTAATTTTTGTGTATCCTCTTCCTACTGCCTTTGTGTGTGCTATTCTCTTGGCTGAATGTCCAGCATAGTGCTACCCATCTTTTAAAATGCAAGGGGGTCTGAGACTTTGATGTCCAGGGCTGGTGTAGTTCTATGGGTGTGATTACTGACAATGTACTTTCAGTAGATGAGGATAAACTTTCCCGAGCACAGGTGGACCATTCTTCAGTCAAATGTATTCACCCCTTCAAATTTCAGGGTCAGTTTCTGCAGAAAATTTTCCCTGATTCTGCTAATCTTGCTGGCTACATGACCTCCATTTATTCTTCTCCACATTGTATTCATTCTGCTGTCAAAGGTTTTCCACGTGTCTTCTGTCCCTCTTTTCCATTACATTGCATGTTCTTTGAATGCAGATGTATTCTTTGCTTTAAAGTTTCAGCGTCTATTACAATGTGAAACATTTGTCCTAATCAGTAAGAGCTGTTGATTAGTTACATTCCTCTTTTCTTTATAAACTTTTTTTGAGTTTATACCACCAAAATACAAAATTAGAAAGCTGGATAAAGCCAACTGTTGCAGAGGTGCATATATATAACAGGACTTATGTGCTGTAGGCACGCTGGGTTGGTGTAGCCATTCTGGAAAGTGACCTGGTGCATCTAGCCAAATTGAGGATATACTTACCAACCACTCAGCAATTCCAGTCCTGGGTATACATCCTAGAGAAATTCTCAGACAAGGTTGAAAAAGGATTTGTAAAATTATGTTAATGTTAGTGTTATTTATGGTAGCAGAGTTGGAGGCAATCTGGGTGACCATCACTAGAGGAGCAGACAGACCCAGTGTGTTGGGTCACATGCTATACTAGGGGACATTCAGAGATAATGAACCATACAGATGAACACCCAGAAACATGCGTGGACCTTTAATGCTGAGTAAAAAAGTAACAAGAATTTGTTACACATTACATTTATGTAGATTAGAAATTTGTGCACACAAAATAGCAAGACACATTTTCAAGAACATATAAAAACAAAAGAATATATGTTAAATATATTTGAATGATTGCTTTGGTAGGAGGAAAATGAGAATGAAGAATCCTAATAAAGGAGAAAAATAAATTTAAAATGAAAAGAATACAACTTATAGGAGGATAAAAAATACAAACAAAATTCCTACAGGTCTTTTAAGAAATTTAAAGTGTGTAAAGCAATTATACTCCAATAAAGATGTTAAAAAAAAAAAGAAAAGAAATTTAAAGTCAGGGAGTGTGATTCCTCCAACTCTGTTCTTCCTTCTCAAGATTATTATTTCTATTTCGGGTCTTTTGTGTTTCCATACAAAGTTAAAAATTACTTGTTCTAGTTCTGTGAAAAATGCATTGGTATTTTGATAGGGATTGCATGAAATCTGTAGATTGCTTCGGGTAGTATGGTCATTTTCACAGTATTGATTCTTCCACTCCAAGAACATGGTATATCTTTCCATTTGTTTTTGTCGCCTTTAATTTCTTTCATCAATGTCTTATAGTTTTCTGAGTACAGGTCTTTCACCTCTTTAGGTAGGTTTATCCCTAGGTATTTTATTCTTTTTGGTGTGATATGGTAAATGGGATTGTTTCCTTAATTTTTCTTTCTGATAGTTCATCAGTGTACAGAAGTGCAACAGATTTCTGTATATTAATTTTGTATTCTGAACTTTACTGAATTCATTGATGAGTTCTAGTAGTTTTCTGGTGGCATCTTTAGGATTTTCTATGTACAGTGTCATGTCATCTGGAAAGAGTGACATTTTTACTTCTTCTTTTCCAATTTGCATTTCTTTTATTTCTTCTTCTTCTCTGATTGCTGTGGCCAAGACTTCCAAAACTATGTTGAATAAAAGTAGTGAGAGTCATCATCCTTGTCTTTTCCCCGATCTTAGAGGAAATGCTTTCAGCTTTTCACTGTTAAGTATGATGTTATCTGTGGGTTTGTCATATATGACCTTTATTATGTTGAGGTAGGTTCCCTCTATGCCCACTTCCTGGAGAGTTTTTATCATAAATTATGTTGAATTTTGTCAAAAGCACTTTTTCTGTATCTATTGAGATGATCATATAGTTTCTATTTGTTAAAATAACAACATCAACAACAACACTGATAAAACCTCAGAGATCTCTGATCTTGGACCTAATTTGTGGCTACAAGGCTAAATGCACCAAGAAGGTTGCAATTGTCTGTAAATACAGGACCTGTTATAGTGTCTCCCTCAGGAAAATGGTGAAGAAAATTGAAATGAGTCAGTACACCAAGTACACTTGCTCCTCCTGTCACAAAACCAAGAGGGAGAGTTAGCTGTGGGTGTCTGGCACTGTGGTTCCTGCATGAAAATGGTAGCCAGTGATACTGACCCTACAATACCACTTCTGCAGTCACAGAAAAGTCCATCATCAGAAGACAGAAGGAAAGGAAAGATCAGAAGCTCCACCATGGGAAACACTGCTAGCCTTAATAAATGGATTCATTTATGTAACCCCCCAATAAATATCCTCAGAGATTTCTAAAGTTTAGTGACTGCTAAAAGAGAAAGAAATAGATTATAGAAAGGAAATAACCTGGGAGCTGTTATCTAAGAAGAAAAAAAAATCCATCTTATGCCAGGAAGGAAAAGGTGAGATCCAAGGAATCTGCATTCCTTGAAAGATTTCTGAGTGATTCTGAATTAAATGGTTGGCACTTTAGAAAGTTGCTCTAAAGGGCTAGTCTTGAAATCAGAGCCCATCATTCACAGGCTTTTTCCTTTCTGCCCCAAAATAGGAAACAGAAGCTGATAGTCACCAAGAGAAAAGAAAACTCATAGAGCAAATAATAGTTCTTTTTGAACCAGCGAAGTGAGGCAGTGTTAACAAGCATCAAAAAATAAAAACTAAGACCAAACCCAGGAAAGCAACAGCAACAAGTGGAAAAGAAACAAAAAGCAAGTAATAAGGACACTTTAAAGGTATGGTCTGAAATCAAGAGAGAAGGATGGAATTAAGACCACAGCACCTTCACACTGTGTATATGGTAAAGTGAAAAGGAAAAGCAAAGTTTGGAAATGATGTTTGGTATCAAAGTTTGGTAACAAATTCAGAAAGTAGTTAGAAAATGTTTGATTGGATGATGAAATAAAACATGAAATGAGATTAAAATAAATTGAAATGTATTAATACAAGTAATTGAAAAGCCAGTTTTATCCAGTAACTGATAAGTCAGGCAGCTCATACACAAACAGAAAAAGAAACAAGCCAAAATCTCCACAGTCTAGAAACAGAACTGCCCATCTCTCTTTCAGATAGTGTGTTACACTATTTATGAACATTAAAGCAGCACTTTTAGAATCTGAAACCAATGTTTGACTTAAAAAGGAGACTCAGGTGACGAAAATAAGGACGTGGATTGTATTAAGATCTAAAGGGTCATCAGAAAAAAAGTTCAGAGTTGCAATGAAAATACATCTAAAAATATTTTAAAATATTCTCTTAAAATTTATATTTAGTGAGAGCCTTTTGGTATGGATACTTTGCAAAAAGTAATTCAGTTACTTCTTAATGTGATTTTTTAGGAACTTTCAGTTTTTGATATATTGTCTCTCCCATTTAAGAGTTTTCTTCAAATTGGGTACAGTAACAACAGCATTTTCATGTGTTTTTATTATGCTAATGAAAAACTTACTTATTTAACTTGGCGTCTAAATACCTAAAAATGATTTACTTTGAATCGTTAGTCTCCATTTAATCAAGCAGGATGAAGTGAAGGGTATTGGTTGCCATATCCTTTCCCTATAAAAGAATATTTAATCTTGAAGGCGACACTTATCTTGCTCTGAGATAACTATAAGGTTATCAGATCCAGAACATTCTACCAGGACTGGGTGAAGGGCTTCCATTGCACTTGTGGGTGTTCTGTCCCCATTTGTTTCTCTATTTGTTTTGTCGAAGTATGGCTCCTGTTTTCACTTCAATCTGATGGAGAAAAAAAAAAAGTTTCTCTGGCTTTCCCGTCCACCTGCCTCTCATTTCAGTGGTGCATTAGCTGTATCTGCACAGAGCAGAAACAGGGAACCCAGGTAGAGTCGGTGTCTGAGCCCCAATCTTGAAACTGATGACGGCTTTTTTTTTCCCCTACACTATTTTATTCACATTCTTATAAAGTTAAAGGCAAGCTTGCTTCAGTTTTATCTTGTTTTCGTTTTCTCCACCTCCGTTTCTCAGGTCCGGATGTACTGAAGATTATGCGTGGAGATCTGACACCCATCTTTCCTCGGTTATGGAATCCCAGCAGATTAAACTATGAACACAATAGCGCTACACTCTTTTTAAGGCTACTGGAGAAACACTCCCTACCCCCCACCCCGCCCTCTTAGTTCAGTTGTACGAGTGTTTGAAATAAATCAGTCAAGTTTAAAAGGTTTTTTTTTTTTTAATAATAAAGGTATGAATAGATGTAAAAAGGGTTTGGTCGTCATTTCAGATCTTTACAAAGGAGATCCTGCAAATCTCAAAGAGGCTAGAATTCTAGGGGATAATTTCAGAAGTGAATTTGGACTTTATTCTTGAATAATTCATAATTAAAAAAAAATACCATTGCTGGAAAAGTTGTTTCCAAATCGAGTTCACTCTACTTCTATCTTAAAAGTACACTTGCATCTTAATCCTGTAGCAGTGCTTTTGTTTCAAAACAAAATTCAAAGTTGTGCCATTAAAATAATGTGCTGAAAATTAAGCAAAATGTAACCACTATAGTTGGAAAATATAAAATATTTGGTTGAGATGACTCAGAGGCAGCAATAAACTAGAAAAGAAGAGGTTTTTCATTGTAACAAGCGCTGTTCCCAGCCTTACTATATATGCGAAGATTAATTTTTCCTTCCCTTTTTCCTTCTCTGCCTCATCTTCCTCCTCTTGCTATTATTGTAATGATCAAACCATGAGTCCCTGAAGTAGAGAATATCTTTATTTTGCTCTCCATTTTGTTGCCCTAGAATGTAAGTTAGACTTCTTGAAGAAGTTTGTTTGTTGCCCACCGACCTTAGTAAATGCACGATGAGTATTTGTTGAAAGAATGAATGATTGAATGGATGAATGAATTAGATGTCATACCCCCTGATAACAATTCATGGTCTTCCAACCAACATACATTCTCTTTTATTTTTTCCCTTAGATTATAATTAAAAGTTTATGTCATAATCAGCTTCAGCTTTTGTGCATATAAAGGTTCTCTGATTTTGAAAGCCACGAACCAAAACCATTCTTGGGCTTTTTGATAGAACAAGAGACATGTCTATGTAATAATGATAAAACTAGAGAGAATAACCACGGCAGTTATTTGGAATTAGATAAGGAACCCCTAATTTTACTTGAATGAGGTTTTATTTTTCAGTTTATGTGGCTGCTTTGTAGACACAGCCAAAACCAAAATGCTTGTCCCTACATACCTCCAGAAAAGGAGATCCTGCAACTGTCTTATTTGGAAATGTTTCTTTGTCAAATGTCCTCCTTCCATATAACTTAAATTCCCTGAAAATATAGCCTATGCTCTGGTGCAATGCCAGGAAGAAGACATTACAACTGAATAACCATATATCTTTAATGCTCAAATTGACTCACTCATCAAGATTAATCTAACATTTTTTTTCATGATAATTATTTACCACTCTGAAAAGTATGTTTATAACTCCTTCTGGCCTTCTTCCCTGAGCTTGGTGAATCATCCTAATTTTAAAAGATTGAGGAAAATTTGGGTTAATGATTCTATATCCATGTTGTAAATTTATTTCTCCTTTAACTACATAATGCCTATCTTCTTGACTCCATCAGTTTAATGACACATTTCAACCAATTTCAAGGTTTTTAATTTGAATTTATTAAAAAAAAATTAACTTGCATTACACTTAAGTTTTCTTCCATATTACAAGATCTCATTTCAAAATGGAAAAATACCCGCTTTGTATGCCAGGCATCCCTGCCCTTTGATGGTAGTGTTTTTTCCTCTAGATTTCTAAAGTTGTTATTGCAAAGATTTGAGGCAAAATTAGTTCAAAGTAGTTGTTGCCAGAGCAGAGACCTATCTGCTTTGAAGGTCTTTGTCCAGAACAATGTTTACACATAGTAGGCACTCAAAAAATATATGTGACTGACGGTGAAAACTACCACTAACTATTCATATGGCTATTATAAGAGCAAAGTTTATATGGAGAAAAATCAGTACATCTATTTATCTTCTTTTTTTTCTTTTAAATAAAATCATAGTTAAAATAGATCACAAATATACAGAAATCCATTATATATTTTCTTTTAACCTGAACCTCACTGTGACATGTAAATTGACTTGTTTATGTTAATAGCAGCCATTTAGGAGTAAATTCCCAAAGTACTGCATGATAATTAGATTGGGCATAATTCACACACTGTATGCTACTTTGAAAATGGGCTCCTTCAAAAAGGTATCAGCTAGAATAGAGCGTGTACCTCCAAACTGTCTCTAAAAGGATCCTCATTACGTAAAACCACACACACAGTGTGAAAAAGATAATGTCGGCACTTAATGCAGAAAAATAATGCAACATGTTCCGTTTTGGTTCATTTACTACCATATGCTACTTGAGTAATGAAAACCTATTTGGTATAGAGACAGACGTGGATGTACTTGAAAATCCTAGGCCATAATGAAGCCTTATATCTGTTATTTTGGAAATGGCTACTAAGTGTTCAATTATGAAACATCTCCAGATTATTAGAAAATTTCATTTGATCTGTCCCCTATAAGGACTAGAGGAGGACTTTTTGTTTTCTTTTTTCATTATCCAGTTCCTGTGTAATGAAAATTCTTCCAAATTTGGAAATGCCTAATAACTATGCAGTTCTGATAGTACTAAATTAATTAATATTTAAACATTTTATCTCCATAAGAGAATGCTATTAAAGAATTATGGGTTACCAAAATACTCATATTTATCATTACTTTTTATGATATCAAACAGAACTGTGAATTAAATATTAATTTAAATTATTCTAAAATGTATCAAAAATTCTATTAATTATCTAAATTATTCTAGGTTGTGGAAGAATCTGGAGTACAAATAATAAACTTTATCAATATTTAAACAGAAGCGAATTAAATAACTTATTTAATATTACTGAGAAGCAATGTCTACAGCTCAAATCTGAACAAATAAAAACCATGTTTTGCTGTTTATTTTATGTGATTGCAGGAGACAAACTGGTTCCAAGATACGGAAATAATTAGAAACACACATTCAAATGATAGCAAATATCTTATGAATATGGCTTTTAAACTTTTCTGGTAGGTTATAAAAAGATTTTATGTCAGGACAAAAAAATTATGATCCACTTTTTTTTAATGTAGATTCATTCCATTAAGCTGGTAAGCTTTTCAGGTATTTAGGGTGACTTGAGACCAAACTATGAATCTACAAGTTTTAATTCAGTTGGAAATTTTGAAATTATCTGTCCAAAAACTTAGTGAATACGCACAATTGTGTGGGATTATACCTTTTGCTTAAAGTAACCTCAAAGATGTTTTTCTATGGTGGAGTTTTAACCCGCAATAACTCAATAAAGCTACCGTTTATTGAGATAATATCTTCCTATTTTCTGTAGTGTTTTTATAAATTAAAATGTAATGAAAAATATGTACTTGCATGTAGCCCCTAAAGCCTCATAGAGCTAAAAACAGTTGTTGATAAATTACAAAGGGAAAAGTAAAACAATTCACAGTGATACTTCTCTAATGCTGAATTTTAAGTAAATATAAAAAAGCAATGGGGTCAAACAAAGTGTTTTACTAAATGGTTAGAAAACTAACTGAGGCCTTTGAAATATAAGTAACACCCTCTTCTCTTGATTATCCCTCTTCCACATATATTATACTAGGTATTGTCTGAATTAGAAAGAATCTAGGGCAGAAACAATGTGAATAAGGGAACAGGAATTCTGTACTTTAAGTTCCAGGTATCAGGAGCATGTCTTGCCTGTTGCAATCTTAGTCCTAGATTATAGAACACTTCCTATGAGACAGCCAGAGGAAGATGGAATTTCTCAAGCCACTGGTGCTAGCTCTAGGATCTTGAAGTAGAGCAGTATGGCATTAAGGAGCAGACATAGGCACAAGTCAAATAGAATCTTGGTGGATGGAGGCTCCAGGTTGAGGTTGGCATGGATGGTGCCAAGTAAAAATGAAGAAGAAAATGGAAGGAGAAGTTAAATAAGCGTTTTATCCTTCAGGTTTAATCTTCTCTTTTCCCTTTTCTTTTCTTCTTTCCTTATCACTCTCTAAAATAGTTTGAGTTGGACAGGAATGTCAATGTGATTGGTTTCCAGGGAAGGAAAAGAGGAAAGAACAGTTGGCCAAATGGTATTTTTCCTACTTTTCTCCTCATTCTTAGCTTTGCTTCATAGATGTTCTGTTCCCATCTCCCAACCCACCTCCCCATTTCCAATCTTTGTTCTCTTTCCCCAAGCTTAGGGTGGAAGGGGCCAGAAGTAGTAATCCATAGAAGACAATCATTCCGCCATCTTTCTTTTCCTTCAACTCTCCTGGCTTTTAGAATGAGAAGTAAAGAACATGTAAATTTTCTTTTCAACACTTGTATCTCCTTTCTACCACTGGCTTCATAATTGTCCATCCTGTCAGCCTAAACACTACTGTTATACTGTGCTGGGATTTGGGGCCTTGAATGTACAAAGTACCTTCTGGAAGAGAAAATTCTGGTCCTACTCAGAGCTGTACTGTTAAGTAAACTCCTCATTTTTTGTGTAACCTAAATAAATATTGCAGCCCCAAGAAGTCCAGTCTAAATATTGCACTATACTCAAAGAAACACACTCTAGCAAACGATGGGAATGAAAAGAAATCCAGATCTTTACTTTCAGTTCTCAAAAATCGTGAAAGGAAGTCTTGTTTAAAAATCGAGGGACTTCCCTGGTGGTCCAGTTGTTAAGACTCCATGCTTCCATTGCAGGGGACACGGGTTCCATCCCTGGTCCAAGAACTAAGATCGTGCATGATGCATGGCATGGCCAAATAAATAAATAAATAAAATAAAATACACAGTTCCACTTTTTAAATCCACTTTCCACTGTTCCTCTTGTTCTACCACTTTCTCACTTGCTGCTTTGATACCTCTTTCTCTCTACCTCCAAACTTTCAATTCCCCATCATAAATTGCCTGTGGTGAAGGCCTTTTTCTTTTTCTACTTTTTTTTTCCTTCAAACTTATCCTATGCTCTCTCCAGTAAATTTCCATCCTTTCTTTTTCTTTTTCCCTACCCTTCAATCTCTTATCTGGTTCTCCTCTCCAACAATTCCCGAAATGTGGCTGATAAGGCTAGAGTGGAGATGAGGGCATGGGGCCTGGGGTGGGGAGAAGTAAGGAATTTAAAGATGCTCTGAATACTCACACATTCATAACTTTTGCCCTTATTATAACATCTTTAATTACCTTATTCCTCTGGTATCTCCTTTTCAATTTCCAACATATTCAAGTCTCTTATCATCCTGAATAATTCCCCCAAATTTCCTTAAAATCCAATCTTTCACCCTAATCCTCAGACTCAGACAACCCATAAAAATAGCTCACTCATGCTGCCCTCACTTTCTAATCTTCCTTTTTTTTTTTTAAATCCCACTGAAGCCTGGCTTCCAGACCTGCTTAGATTATCAGTCACCAAATTTAATGGCCTTGTTTCAGGTCTTAATCTACTTGACTCCTCTGAAGTCTTAGAATTCTTTTCTGAAACTTTCCTGTTTCTGTCTCCCCAAAATATTTTGTGTTTATTTCTCCAATTACTTTTTCTTAGCCCTCTTCTCTTCTCTTCTTACCATACACACATTCCAGAGTATAATTTCAACCATTTTCTGGATGAGTCCCAAATCTTTAACTCCAGCCAACCTTTGCTAGAGAGTTATCAGAGGCCCCTTAGAGTCTAATGAAAGACATCAACACCAGGAAGAAGAAGAAAAAAGACAACTAGGCAACAAGTATACTAAATTTTATATTTATATTTGTTTCTCAGGCTTTACAAACTCCCTGAAATTCACCCATAGACAATCTGCCATCGGCTCCAGAGTAATAGACTCAACTGCTTATTAAACATCTATAGCTAAATCTTCTTTAGGTTCCCATAAGTTTGGTCCTTCAGGTAATCAGTTTTTCCTTGGATTCCTTTCTTCATCAAAGCCATACCAAGTTCCTCCCAATTTCACTTTCAATTAAGGGCATCACTACTGGTCCAATGGATCACAAACATAATTCACAATGTCCTTCTTTCCCACACAAGATATACCAATATGGCACCAAGTCCTGATAATTCCTTGGAAACATTGCCTTTTTATCTACTATATTTGTCATTTCATTCTTCTTATTCTGGAATATTACCTTATCCTCCAACATTTCATTCTAGATTTCCCTCACCATAATTCATCTACACATTGTCAGCAGAGTCGTCTTTCTAAAACACAGATCTAATTCCATGCTTTTGATGGCACCTTATTGCCTTGAGCAGGGGTCACAGAATCAAAGGCCCATAGGAGTCAGAAAAGGAATATAAATCAGTGAAGCAATCTGGGCCAGAAAATAGCTGAGAGGCATGGTGACTGTGGAGACAGATGCCACTTAGTTCTTGCCATTTGAACATAATTGGCTCTAATTATTTAAAGTGTGATTTAGGAAAAACCGGCAAGCACCATGAGGGGTCTGATGCCTTATCCTCCTACATTTTAGCCTGCTACAGTTTCATAGATGCTGGTGGAACACAAGAGGGA